>NC_084470.1:47570662-48195662 GCF_027409185.1 Cynocephalus volans | reverse complement strand
AAAAAAAAAAGACCCTATGCTGTCTATCCTAAGTGACTCATTCTGCAGCATACACATGTACTGAAACAACACATTGTACCCCTCAAAAATAAATATAAATAAAATTGAAAAAAAAGACCCAAATAAAATTGAAAAAAAAGACCCAAATAAAAGTCTTCTCTTTCTAGCCAAACAACGGGGACAGAGGCAGCCTAGCAACATAGAACACTTGTGGTTAATAATCACTCTACTCCAGCCAAGCATCACAGAAAAAACCATGGCAGAACCCTCACTCATGCCAGCAAGGGCTGAGTGGGCAGCCTAGACGTTTACACACGCAAAGCTGTGATGAGGCATCCCAGCACCACCACCTGGGTAGTATCAGAGAAAACCAGTAAGAAGGTGAGACTTTCATCCTCTCCAGCCTGCACTGAGTCCCACCTCTCCAGCCACAATGTCAGTTAAGAGTAAGTGGGGATCCTGGACTTCCATCCCCACCTGGCCATGATGATTTGTCTTTCCCTTTCCCTGATGGGATGGTGTCAGACAGAGCCTAGTGAAGAGTCAGGACTTTCACTATTACCCAGAATAATGAGACCACCAGCATTATGGTGTTAGTGGAGACCTCACAGAGGGCTACATCTCTCAGTCCCACCCAGCCGCAATAAGGGGCCTCTCTTTTCTCAGGGGCCAATGAAGGCCGAGTGGAGAACCTGGACTTCTACCTCCACTTGGCAGCAACGACGTGGTGCCCGTTTTTCCCCTGCCACAGTTGGAAAATGCAAGCTGAAACTAAACAAGATTTAAATACAGCAAATGAACCAGAGAAGAAATTAAAAAGGAAATAAAATATTTCCTGGAGACAAATAAAAATGAAACCACAGCATAGCAGAACCTATGCAATACAACAAAAACGGTTTTAATAGGGAAGTTCATATCAATGAATGCCTACATCAAAAAGGTAGAAAGAATTCAAATAACCAACCTAACATTATGCCTCAAAGAGCTAGAAAAACCAAACCAAACCAAACCCAAAATTAGTTAAAGGAGAGAAATAACAAAGATCAGAGCAGAAATAAATGATTTAGAGATTAAAAAAAATACAAAAGATCAATAAAACAAAGAGTTGGATTTTTGAAAAGATAAACAAAATTAATAAACTTTTAGCTAGACTAAGAAAAAAGAGAGAAGGCTCAAATACATTAAAAAATAAAAAATATAAAAGGAGACATTACAACTGATACTGCAGAAGTGCAAAAGATCAGAAGACTATTACCAGCAACATACGCTAACAGACTGGAAAATCTAGAAGAAATGAATAAATCCCTAGACATAAACAACTTACCAAGGTTGAATCATGAATAATTAGAAAATGCAAACAGACCAGTAATGAGTAATGAGATTGAATAAGTCATAAAACGTCTCCCAACAAGGAAAAGCCCAGGACCAGATGGCTTAACTGCTGAATTCTACTAAACATTTGAAGAACTAATAGCAATTATTCTCAAACTCTTCCAAAAAATGCAAGAGGAGGAAATACTTCCAAACTCATTCTACAAGGCCAGCATTACCCTTATCCCCAAAGCAGGAAAGAACACAACAACAACAAAAAGATAACTACAGAACAATATGCCTGATGAATGTAGAAGCAAAAATTCTCAACAAATACTAGCAAACTGAATCCAACAACACATTAAAAAGATCATTCAACATGCTTAAGTGGGATTCATCAAAGGGATGCAAAGATGGCTCAACATACGCAAATGAATAAATGTGATACATCATATCAACAGACTGAAGGACAAAAATCATATGATCATTTCAATAGATGAAGAAAAAGCATCTGATAAAATTCAACAGTGCTTTGTGATAAAAGCACTCAACAAATTAGGTATAGAAGGAATGTACCTCAACCCAATAAAGGCCATATATGACAAAGCTACAGATAAAATACTGAATGAACAAAAGTTGAAGGCTCTTCCTCTAAGATCTGGAACTAGACAGGATGTGCATTTTCCCCACTCTTATTTAGCATAATACTGGAAGTCCTAGCCAGTAATAAAGCAAGAGAAGTCAATAAAGGGCATCCAAACTGGAAAGGAGGAAGTCAAACTATCCCTGTGTGTGGAAAACCCTGAAGACTCCACCAAAAAAAATTACTAGAACTAATAAGTGAATACAGTAAAGTTGCAGAATACAAAATACAAAACCAAACCACAAAAATAAATAGTGTTCTTATAGGCCAATAACAAGATATCTGCAAAAGAAATCAATAAAGTAATCTCAATTATAATTGCCTACCAAAAAAAAAAAAAAAAAAAAAGGAATACCTAGGAGTATATATAACCAAAAATGTGAAAGATATGTACAAAGAAAACTATAAGACATTGGTGAAAGAAATTGAAGGAGACACAAATAAATGACAAGATATATCCCATGTTCATGGGTTGGAAGGATTAATAATATCAGCATGTTCATATTACTTCAAACAATCTACAGATTCAAGGTGCTCTCTATTGAACTACCAATGACATTCTTCACAGAAATAGAAAAAATTATCTTAAAATTTGCATGGAACCACAAAAGCCAAAGCAATCTTAAACAAAAAGAAAAAAGTTGGAGGCATCACACTATTTGACTTCAACATATACTATAAAACTACAGTAACCAAAACAGCATGGTACAGGCATAAAAACAGACAAATTGACCAGTGGAGTAGAATAGAGAACCTGAAATAAACCTACACATTTACTGCCAACTGATTTTCAACAAAGGTGCCAAGAATATGCACTGGGGAAAGGACAGCCTCTTCAATAAATGATGCTGAGGAAACTGGAGAGCCACATGCTGAAGACTGAAACTAGACCCCTACCTCTCACCATACACAAAAATCAATTCAGAATGGATTAAAGATCTAAGTTTACAAAATCTGAAACTATGAAACTACCAGAAGAAAACATAAGGGAAACACTACATGAAATTGCACTGAGCAGTGCTTTTTTGATCAAGACTACAAAGGCACAGGCAACTAACGCAGAAATAAATGGGACTACATGAAACTAAGAAGCTTCTGTACAGCAAAGGACACAGTCAACAAGGTGAAGAGACAACATACAGAATGGGAGATACTGTTTGCAAATACATATCTGACAAGGGGCTAATATTTAGACTGTATAAGGAACTCAAAGAACTCAACAGCAAAAAACCAAGTAACTCAATTAAAAAATGGGCAAAGAATGACAGACATTTCTCAAAAAGAAGATATACAAATGGCCAACAGGCACATGAAAAAATGCTCAACATCACTAATCATCAGGGAAATGCAAATTAAAACCACAGTGAGATATCATCTCATTCTAGTTAGAATGTCTATTATTGAAAAGACAGAAAATAACAAATACTGGCAAGGATGAGGAGAAAAGCGATTGTTTCAATTCTAAGACTTACTATACAGTTCCAGCAATAAAGATAGTATGGTATTGGCAGAAGTATAGACACATAGATCAATGGAACATAATAGAGAACACAGAAATATGCCCAACTCTTTTTTGACAGAAGTACAAAAGCAATTCAATGGAGGAAAGAGAGCCTTTTCAACAAATGGCACTGCAGCATTTGGACATCCATAGGTGGAAAAATGAACCTCTATTTAAGTTTCACATCTTATACAAAAATTAACCGAAAATGCAACTTGGAATTAAATGTAAAATGTTAAAGTATAAAACTTATAGAAGAACACAAGAGAAAGTCTTTGGAATTTGGCTTGGCAAAGAGTTCTTATTTTGACATCAAAAACATCAGAAAAGGAAAAACTGATGACTTGTATGTCATCAAAAGTTAAAAGCTATTGCTCTCAGAAAGACTATTGCTCTCAAAAGCTTTCTCATCGAAGAGGATGAAAAGTCAAGCAACGGACTGGGAGAAAGTATTTGCAAATTACAAATCCAAGAAAGGACTAGTATCTAAAAAATATAAAGAATTCTCAAAACTCTATAGTTAAAAAGCAAACAATCCAATGAGGACATGGGTAAAACACATAAAGAGACAATTTGTCAAGGAGAATATACAGATGGGAAATAAGCACATGAAGATATGTTCAATATATTACCTGTTAGTGAAATGCCAATACTAACCATAATGAAATATCACTAGACACCTATAAGAATGACTAAAATAGAAAGCAGTGACCACATCAAATGCTGACAAGGATGAGGAAAAACCCTATCATTTATACATTGCCAGTGGGAATGTAAAATGACGCTACTACCCTGGAAAGCAGTTTGGCAGTCTCCTAAAAAGCTAAAAATGCAACTACTGTATTACTCAGCAGCTGCACTTCTAGGCATCATTTATCCTAGAGAAATAAAAACTAGAGTTACACTAATGCCTTTACATGAATGTTTACAGAGGTGTTATTTGCAGTAGTCAAAAATTGGAAACAGCCCAGATGTCTTTCAATGGATTAATGGTGAAACAAACTGTAGTACATTCAGACCATAGAATACTAGTCAGCAGTGAAAAGGAACAAATTACTGATACACACAACAACCTGGATGAATCTCCAGAGGATTATGCTGAGTAAAAAACAAACAAAAAAATCTTAAATGGTTACATACTGCATTATTCCATTTAACATTTTCTAGATGACAAATTCCAGAAATGGACAACTGATTGGTAGTTGTTAGGCGTCAAGGTGGAATTGAACCTGCAGAGAATTGGGTATAGCTATAAAGGGGGACACGAGGGATTCTTGTCCTGATAGAAATGTTTTCTTTCTTGACTCTATCAATGTCAACATCCTGTTGTGATGTGATTTTTTGCTATGGTTTTGAAAGATGTTACTACTGGGGGAAACTGGGTAAAGGGTACATAGGATTTCTATTATTTCTGACAACTGCATGCAAATCTACAACTGTTCAAAATTAAAAGCATAATTTAAAAAATCCCTTAAAAAGTAATAATGTAACTCTTAGCTAGGCTAACCTAAATTGAAAGGACATAGACCCAAATGTAATGGTTAAAACCCAATAGAAGTTAATTTCTTGTTCATGTAACAACCCAGGTAAGTTTTCAAGGGGGTATGTGGTTCTTCCCCATGTAATAATTCAGGGGCAGGGGTTCCTTCTGTCTTGTGTCTCCAACATCACCTAGGACCTTCCTATAAATGACTGAGGCTGAGTTGCCATGTCCAGGACCACGCTGGTGGAAAGAGAAAGAGAACATGGGGTGACCCCTCATTTCTGAAAAGTATTGACCTAGAAGTGGCTTACATTTCAGCTCACAGTTTGTGGCTAATGTGATTACATCTGGCTCCCAGGAGGACTGGAAAATGTAGTCTCTGTAAAGAAAGCAGCTTCTGAGATACAACTATAGACAGGGAGAACTGATTACAGTGAACAGCTTTCTGCTTAAAATCTAAAAAGTTTCAAGCAATTTGGAAGTATAAAAAAGAAGAAAAGAATGCATTAGCTTTCTTGTTTCATTCTCTCTACTCCTGGAGTTCACCACTTGTTAATGGTTTGCAGCATTTCTTCCCAGACTTTTCCTAATTTACACATGTAATCATAAATAGCCCCAACAGAGAGACTCAATAAAATGAGTGAATGCTTGACACAGGATTGTGCAACTTTGTCTTCCCACATACCAATATTTCTTTCTATTGTTTTCTGTCTCTCTCAATCTCTTTATACACACACATGCACACACACACTTTTCATTTTTAAAAAATGCCTGCCTCATATTCTATAGCAGAGATTTACTGCACTGCTTGTTTATATTACTATAGAACCATTCTTGTTTGACTGTTTTCAATTTTATGCTATTATAAGTAGTGCTTAAAAACCTTTGGGCTAAAAGCTGTTTCTCTGTTTAGTATTTTTCCATTTATGATATTCAGAAATATAACTCCTGGGCCCAAGACCACTGGGTTTAAGGCCTGCAAGTTTCATTTTTTTTTTGTTCTTGCCTTTCTTTTTTGGTCACCTTCATAAGTTTCTTACAACTAAGGTTTCCTCTGCACAGGTTTACCAAATTTACCGAGTTGAAAAAGTCAAATTTTATTTCTGGATTTGGTTTAAATTTTATTGTTTTACTTCTTAATGTTTGTGATTCTTGTGTAAGTATGTATGTGGAAAAATAGGCATATGACCCTGTCTCATTCTTGGAAAACTGCAGTTTCTCGTTTTAAAGTGATTTTCTAATAAAAGGCAGATCTCTGGGTCAGTCATCCTTGACTTTGTTCTCTGTAAGCAGAGAAGTCAGGGGTTGTTGAGGTTTTTCATACATGCAATTCATGCTTCTTGATTTAGCAATATTTCAAAGAACCTAACAATTCCTTCCTGGGTGACCACTTCTCCTGAGTTTGCAGGTCCTGACACTAGATCTATTCCGATCTATTCCTTGGGCTTCTGGATCTCCCCAGCTCCAGATCCTGGTTTCAGAAGGAATAAAATCTTCTCTCTTTGTCATATACCTGAGGATTAGCTTCCCACTGGAACTGTTCTTACTGTGCAGTTGAGTCCACCAGTAATCCTGCTGTGGTCCTTTTGGTTCCTCTTCTCTACGAAATCCATACTTTTCCCTCTTATCTTCCTGGTTTATGACCTGGTTCCTTTTCTCTTTTTAAGAGCCATAAAAACATCCTGGGCATTTTTTCCTGTGAGACTTTATTTCTGTCGCAGAAGATCTCACTGGGTCTTGCCCCTGTTCCTTTGGTAACTTTGCCTTGGTTGGTTTTCTTAGCTTCACCTCTTCCCTTCCCCATCCTATCTCTTTTTCGTCTCGTCTGTGTACTTCTGTGTGCTTTATACTTGATCACTTCTGTTTCACTTTTAGAGGGTAGCAGGGCTTGGGTCCTGGTCACCCCCAGTGGGAGATGGGTAGAGTTCTGGGTTAGCAAAAAAGGATGATGGATCACTGTTGAGAAGACAGTGTGATCTAAAGAAATGAGCATGCAATTTGGAGCTACAATGGCTTGGTCAAACCTGTGTGTGCAAACGTGTGTATGTGTGCATATGTGTGTGTTTGTGTGTGCATGCATGTGTGTGTGTGGTAGACAACAGAAAGCAGAGAATCTAGTAAAGGAAACATAAAAGAAACCTTGGGATAGTCAAAGAGAAGGAATAAGGAAAAATATCAGGGGCTTTACAGAAGTCTAGAATAAGAAGGAAAGAAGAAAACTTTTGAAGATGAGACATGTTTTAATAGTGAGAACATTTTTTTCTTAAGGGGAAAAAGTGGTGAGAATAGAAGCTAGACTGCATGGAATTAAGGAAGAAATCAATAAAGAGTGAAACGCAGGCTTTGGAATCTGACCACCTGGGTTCAAATTCCTGCATCATCACAAACTAGCTAATTGACATAGAACAATGTCCTTGTTTTTCAAGTTCCTCACCTATGAAATAGGGATAATAACAGTGTCTACCTTCTGGGACTTTTGTGAGAATTAAATGAGACAATACATGCGTATCACTCAGGGTTTGATCAGAGAAGCTGCACTACTCTGAGGAATATAGAAAAGAAAATTTATCAGAAGGATTTGACTCTCCAGTGGTGGCAACGGGTGGAGAAGTCTATGCTAGACTTTGTCTCTTCATCTAGTGTTGAGCTTCAAATAGCATTAGGTCAGCCAGGCTAGCTGCTAGACAAGAAAGCTGGGTGTGGTCGAGAGCAAAGACACACTGGAACCCATGAGAATGAACCAGAGCCCGCCCTGTTCCTCCCCACCTGCACACTCAATGCCTGCATGTGGCTGACACGCAGGAGAAGCTGGCGCCCTTCACCAAGATGCCATATACACGTGTGAAGAAGTGCGGGAGTTGGAGGACCTGACAGTGACAGTGGGAGGGAACAGCCATAGTGCCTGGTACCTCCCACTGACCTTCAGAACGTAAAAAATATGGCTGCTTCTCATTTCTGCTTTTCAGATCTCCTGCAAGATTCTTCCTGTGACCTACACTGACATGGCACCATTCAGGGGAGGGAATTCGGGGAGATGTATTCCTGCTTAGCTGTGTTGTCATAGTGGAAAGCTTACAAAGCCACTATAACATGTTAAAATCTGGGCATATAGGAGTGATAATAAATGTTAACTATTGGCATTGTTAATTATGAGAAGAGAGAGGCAGAGGATTTCTGGTCTAAGAAAATGAGCAACAAGAAGAAAGCAATGGTCCCCAGGGGTCCACTGGAGTTTTGGGTTTGGAGGGGTGGAAATCTTTCTGCTTCTTCCTGTCCTGGTTGTTGACACTGTCTCAAGCTGGCAAGTTGGACCTCTGCCCCTCTCATCTGCTCGTCAGAGCGCTCTACCCCTCCTCATAAACAGAGGCCCTTCTTAGCCCCTTCTCGAGCTCTTTGTTCCTCCCGAGAAGAGGTTTATGGTAGCCATGGGAACTTGGCTCAAAATAGAAGTCCAAAAAGAACTCCGTTTTGGAGTTCTGGCTTACCTGCTTGTGGTGACCTCAGCAACAGACTTTTTACCCAGTTAAGGCAACCCCTTTCTCAGCTCCCCCCTCTCCCAAGTCCTGTAACCCTCCCAGCTGTGTTAGAGGAATGGCGGACTGCCTTCTCCAACAAACCACAGTCAAGATCTCTGGGGATCCTTGCTGACACCGTGCACGCCTATGAAACTCTGGTCTTCATATATAAACTAACAGTGTACACATAAGAAATGAAGAATTCATAACAAGTCCTCTAATTTATCCCCTTCATGCCTCAGTTTATTTGTATGGAAGATAAGGCTGTCAGCCACCTTCCTCAAAAGGATATTGTGCGCTTTCATGGTGAAGACTTGACATTTATTTACCAGGGTCACATGAAAGCCCTGATTTAATCTCTGGAAAAATGCTCTGAGCGTTTCAGACATAGGGACCATATAAGCATAAAGAATTTTGCCCATAGCTCTTGGGGGAGGTGGCGGTCAGTCACCAAGGGCATGGGCCAAACCCTGGTTCCCTCTGCTTTCCATTTGTGTATAGATAAGTTACGTGGAGAATCACAGAGGATCAGCATATAATATGCCAGTTTATTAACTACTAGTTATTCACATACTGAAAAAAGATATGATGAAAATATTTACCATATGATAGAAGATAATTCTTTTAGTCAGCAGGTTGCAGTAGGGAAACAGCCTTTTAATAGGATACTATCACTCTTGGGAGACAATAGTAAAAAGTTCTGAGGCTTCTAGGTGCCAGTCAATACACTATACCCTTTCACATAAATATGTCCTTTAATTCTCTCAACAATCTTTCCAGATAGATATTATTATTTCTGAGGCTCAGAAAGGTTTAGTAATTGTTCAAGGCTACAAGCTAGTAAGGTACTAAATCAGGATTTGAACCTAGGTTGCTTGTATTAAAAAAATGTCCCACATCTTCTCACTATATTATCAAACACTAACAGTTTCCATCTGGGTCAACAGTTATATTATTTAGCATTTACTATTTATGTTCTTTTTGTGATATAGTGGCAATATAAATAAAATAAAGAAAAAATAAGCTTTTAAGGACTGTAGCTATTATGTTTTAGAGTACACAGTTACATTCATACTATACCCAGACTTATACATGCTGTCCGTGTTCTTATGCATTTATGAAACCTTGGAAGAGAGCTTGTATAAATGGGAAAACAATAACAGCCGAATTCGTGTGAAGGGAAGGCCAAGTTCATCAGTGCTGGAAGCTCCAGGGAACTGAAGAGCACAAATGTTAAAGAGAAACCAGAGCATTAGTGAAAATAAATCACCGGTGCAGTAAAATCACGGTGTTTCAGGCCATTGTGTTTCTGCTGTTTGGTCAGGGGTATAATTTATATTTCTCCAAGAGTGAACAATCACTCAGAAGCCCTCATTATTTTTTGTCTGTTGGAAAGGTGACTTTCCAAAATAGTCTATTTCCTGTAATTATCCAAATTTCAAATCAGAAACCCATTAAAAATCATTTTATGTTCAGCAAGAGAGAAAGACAATAAACAAATAAGCATGCATAGCACTCACACCAGCAGTCAGCTGAGGAGTTGAAATAATAAAGCTTTCAGAAGTAGGTGTTAAAAATAAGACCTGAATACAGTGAAGGGAAATTCTAGCTGGCTTGCCATGTTGTGCATATTGAGAGTGTGTGAAGAGGTGTCCTGAGATGCTGAGGATGGAGATGTGTCCTCGTGGGTAGGCACCAGGGCAAGGGCCTGCTGGGGAGAAAACCTTGGAGCTCCTCTACTTCATTGTTCTAAGTGGAGGCTTTCCTTGGTAACTCAAGATGGTATTTGTGTAATTAATAATTTCAGCTGTAACCTAAGTTCTTCTACAGAAAATAGGTCTTCTCCAAAAGAAGATGCTTAGTCCTGTTGAGCACTTTTGTATGTCTGCATGTGCAAAGTGAAGGAAGGAGCTAGAGAGAAATACTCTGCTCTGCTTAAAAGAATGAGAGGAATTCTCAGGCTCCTGGGGGCAGGGCAGGAGCAAACAGAGAGGAGCAGGGAAGAAGGGGGTGGCAAGGTATGGAAAGCCATGTGCTGGGGCTCTTCCCTGGACCTCTGTGCTGACATCACAGCTCAAGCCTACTAAACTCAGTGCATGATTTATCAGAGTGGATTTCTTGTAAACAATGGAGAGAAGACTGAGTTTTGCTTCCAGTTTGAGGTAGTGCAGCAGCTTGTGAGGGCACAGGAACAGGGAGGCAAAGGGCTCCAGGAGAATGTAAGTCTTTGGGAATTTCTAGAGATTGCAACGGAGGCTTTGGACTTCTTCAGGCTATGCACTTGAGACTCCCAAGTAATCCTCTCTAGATTTCAAGGGCTGGAAAGACCCCAGGTGGTACCTCTGTTTTGGAGACATACTCAATTTAATCCAAAGGATAGGTATTGAACATTCATTACATGTAGAGAGCTGTGCTGGGTGCAAGGCAAGTTGCAACTCAGCTCTCCATTCCACAAACGTGTGTTGCTGAAACTATGAAACAGATTAGTTTCTTCCCTTAAATTGCTCATAATCTAGTAAGAGAGAGGGACAAGCAAGTAGCCACTTTCCAAAATAGAATGAGGTAGGAAGCCTTGGCAGGGCAAGGAGAGCCACAGAGCAATCGATGATAATGGGTAGTAGGTTCAGAGAGGTATTCTCTCCACATGCGTGATGTACATTTATGGCTATGTTTTAGTGAGTTCCTACTATGTACCACAACCTATGCTACAATCTTTCTATCAAATTCTCTAAACATCCCCATGAGGAAGGCATTGTTTGACATCTGTTTTATGGCTGAGGAAATGGGCAGTGAGTTCACACAGATGGTAAGTGTTGATCCAGACTGGAGCCCCCTCTGAGCATAGATCTCACACCTGTCCTTAATCACTACACTGCAGTTTGTGGGAATGTCTGGGTGAAAGGGTGCAAGGCTTCTGGGTGCTAGCACAGACCTGCAGTGAGTCTATGACACAGAATTACTCAATGCTCTTTACTTTTAACATCACTCATAATTTGAGACCTGAACATCATAAAATACAAGCAATTCCTACTCTTTTTCCCCAGTCCCATACCTGACCTGAGCTTTCTCTAAAAGCAATGGAGATTGGAGGGGGGCAGGTGCACAAAAGGGCCTTGTGGAGCAACCTGTCAGCATGTGCTCTTTAAGATGCTTATCCAGAGGTGGCGATGGGTCTGCAGCATCACATCCTCACCTTGTGACTGGGGCTGGAGCTGCAGTTCTCCGCCAAGAAACAGAACATAATCAAAAATCTAGTCCAGGTCCTGAATTTGATCTCTATCTTGGTGGGTTTTGTTGACTGGTTTAACCTTCTATGGGCAGAGGTCACGGTCGTCTAATACCATGAGCTGGACATGTTAAGAGGCTGGAGAGTGTGCTGGTAAGGGCAGATGGGGCTGGCGATGTCTCTGATGATGTCAGTACTCTGTGGTACTCTGAACCTATCACAATGATAGCTTCTCTTGATTTCCTTCTCCAAGGCAATCAAGCCTAGTCTCCCCTCAAGGGGTTTAGAGTCTATTTACTGAAATAAACTGTAAAAATCATCACAGTCAAGCACGAAGGGATAGATGTCAGTTGAGCAGTTCTGGTCAGGGATATGCAGTTTCAGAGGAGCTGAGCTTGGTCTGGGGCCTTGGGAGAAGACTCCACTGCAGGATCAAAGCAATACTTTAGGACGGTGATTCTGGCTTTGAGGTTGGCTTTGAGGAAGAACCAAAAAAAGGTTTGCAGTGGTGGAGGACCTCTGAGCACACATTGCAGGATGCTGCCAAGCAGGCTGGCTGACCTTCTGGGCTGCTGTGGGTCTCTAGCTGTTGCCCTATATGGCAATAGACTCTGTCACTCAGGCATGGGCTTCCTTCACTTGCAGACTGCTCCCTCTCTTGTTCCTAAGAGCGTCTTCCCTTCTGTTTTGGCTCTCCTAATACCAACTCTGTTTTCACCCCAAACCCAATTAGAACCCTACAGAATACTGATTTCACCCAGATTTCATTATGTCCCGTAAACCTCTTCTTGGTTTCCTTCACCTGCCTTAATCACGCAAGCACGTTATCTTCTCCTTGTTTCCCACAATCTTCTCTTGATTAGACACCCCTTTCTCTCACACTTAATCAGTTACTCATTGCTAGGAATGATTGATCTGTCCTGAAACATAAATATCAGTATAAAGTGCATTTGAGAAACAAATCGCAGCCCAGGGTGGAAATGCTCATTATCTAACCATCTCATTATTGACCAGAATTTGTCTTTGACTGTACTTTTGCTATCCCTCGTCACACAAAGCTAGAGGTCGCTGCAACCAAAATTCACCCTTCCTTTCTGAGAGAAATAGAAATTGGGAGGAAGAAAACAAATCTTTTACATTCATCTCCTGAGGCTAGAAAATTTACCAGATCTAAGAAAGGTATTATTTCTGTAAGGAGGCTGGATTATTTTCAGGTGACGGTACAGTCTCTGGGTGGTGGTAGTGGTGGGGACAGTAGAGAAGGAAAGGGTTTAAAAGAGAGAAGGGCATGGGAGTCACCTTGCAGAGTCCTAGGCAAAGAATCTTTGCTTCTGATGTGAAAAACAGGTAGGAAATAGCTTTGAAATCAACCAACTGAGTCAAAGAGCAAATAACTACTTACATCGTTATCAGGGTCCAGCATAAATTTCATCTGAGAATGTGTGTGTGTGTGCACACACTTGCCCAGGTGTTGTGTGTGTGCATATGCATGCCCACATGTTGTGTGACTGCACACGCACATCCTGGAGTTCTTTGCCTTCTGATTAGGACGTGGGCTGCAGCACCCTCAGTGTAGGCTACAAGGTGGCAGGGATAGTATGTCCTCAGATGCAGTTTTACTGGCCAAACTGAGAAATCTTTCCCCACTTTTCTCATCCCCAGAGGCTAGCTAGGGGAATGAAATAATCTCTTTCCTACACTGGTTACACACTACTACATGCTATCAGATCTTTCCTGTTCTCTTTGGTTGGCTTTTTTGAGTTTTGGGAGCTCTCTTTGTTCCAGATCTGTTTTTGCAGGCACAGGCTTTGTTCCTCCTTGACAATACCATTCAGGTGCAACAATGGGGATGAGTTAAATTTCTTGCATCATCTCTCCATCTTCGCAAGTGGCACTGTGATGCCATATGTTTCCTATTGGTGCTGTAACAAATAACCACAAACTTAGTGACTTAAACAATGCAAATTAATTGTCTTATGGTTATGGAGATCAGAAGTCCTAAATGGGTGTCACTGAGTTAGGGTACAAGTGGCTTTCTTTCTTCAAATGTTCAGGGAGACTCAGCTGTGGTCCAGTTGGCAGCCTCCTCGGCCACATGAAAGCCCTGCAGGTAACAGGACCTGCCCTGCTATGGTTTGGATGTAGTTTGTCCCCCCAAAAACTCATGTTGAAATTTGATCCCAATGTGGCAGTGTTGGGAGGTGGGGCCTAGTGGGAGGTGTTTGAATCATGGGGGCACATCCCTCATAAGTAGATTCATGTCCTCTGGTGGGCTCACTCTCTCAGGGAATGAATTAGTTCCAGAGAGTGGCTTGTTAAAAAGAGTCCGGCTTTCTCATTTCTCTCTACTGCTTCCTCTCTTGGCATGTGATCTCTTTATACACACCTGCTCGCCTTCCACTTTCTGCTGTGAGTTGCAGCAGCATGAAGCCCTCTGTAGATGCAGGTGCCCAATCTTGAACTTCCCAGACACCACAATTATGAGTCAAATAAGCTCTTTTCTTTATAAACTACCCAGCCTCAGGTATTCTGTCATAGCAACAGTAAACAGACTAAGACACTCCCTTCCGAGAAGTTGGGTTAGCATTATCTGTTGTTACTTTAGCTGGTCTGTTGAGGGCCTTACACTCCAAACCAGGGGCTCTTAAAATGTTTCTTCCTTCAGCAGACACCAATCTCTTTCCAAGTGTTCTGTGACATAAAACCAGTTCAGATTTGTTACATTGCTCGTGATCTTTTAGTGCCTGGTACTGCCCATCCCCACACCACAGATTGCCCTGTCTGAAACCTCATCTGGGTCCAGATCTGCTTCCTGCTACTGCCCTCCTGGCTGAGATTTTGGATCCTCTGTTCCACTTCTCTTTCCACCGAGTATACAATACTCCTCAGATGGCTGATTCTCCTCAGGAGGCTGATTCTCTTGTGAGTACAATAAATGTTTCTTGGTCCTGAAAGCCCACAGATTTATTTCCAGCAGGGAATCAACAAGAATTGCCTTGTGCTGCTTTATTGCATTGAATTTTATGGTTTTAATATCACATATCTGCAAGACTCATACACTAGTTTCCTAGTATTTAGGTTTTTAACTTTTCCCCTTGTGATTGAAAGGGGGAAAAGCAACTTAGGCAGCACTAGTGGTGAGCAGTTTTGTATTTTGGGATTTCTCCATAGTAGGAAGGCTCTTTATAGGTCTATAATGAACATGACAGGAATCTGGCCCAACTCACAGGATGCCTGTGATTTTTTAAACCTTTGTTCCCCTGGTTGTGAAGAAGCTTGTATACTTGTTTCCATTTTGATGATGTTTTAACCTTTATTATTCTATGAATAATTTTTTCTGGGGTTCTAAACACCAGGATTGATTTGGGAAGGATGGGGCCTTCCCTAGATAGATTATTCCCTTTGGGCCATTTCTCTATAGATGAGACATGAACCTAAACCCTCCTTGAAGGAGACGTGACATAAATAAGTAAACAACCTTTTCTTTCTATCCCCACACCATTCCTCCACCCAACCCTATCCTGCCTTCCTCCCCAGCTCCTCTATCCTCCACCCAATCTTGTAGTAATACTACTGATATTGCTCAAATACTCAACACTCCAACATGAAAGGGGCACACTATTGGAAACATTTATGTGAACAAATTTAAAAAAATTGCCTCACTTCCACAAAATCTAACCACCTCATCTCCACAAAGTACCCTTCCTCACCACCCATCAATTCTAGTGAAACAAAAGTCCTTCAAGTGTTGGGAAATCATAAAAGAAAGAGTTGAAAAGCTGCCTTACCACTTCTAATCTAAAATTGTGTTTTTGGAAAGTGAACATGTTTTTGTAATGGAAGCTTTAAACTTTTGTAGACCCTGTTCCTAATGGAACCAGCAAAGTTCCAACATGCTCTTGTGGTTCACTGTACTTTCTCTGTTTTAGCACTAATCACACATTTTTAGTGGTACTTGTATGATTACAGTCTTTCCCAGTAGACTCCAACAAATATTTGTTGATTTCACTGCAAAAATAACAATCATTGTGTGTTAGTCCATTTTATGAGCTGTAACAGAATACAAAAGACTGGGTAACTTAAAACGAACAGAAATGTATTGGCTCACAGTTCTGGAGGCTGGGAAGTCCAGTATCAACGTGCAGCATCTTGTGAGGTCCTTCTTGTTGGGTCATCTCATGGCAGAAGGCAGAAGGTCAAAGAGAGGGCAAGAGAGAGCAAACTCACTCCTGCGATAACAGCATTAATCCATTCATGAGGTCAGAGCTCCCCTGACCCAAACACTTCCCATTAGACCCCACCTCCCAACACCACTGCCTTGGGGATCAAGTTTCCAACATATAAACTTTGGTGGACACATTCAAACCATAGCACATTGTAAGACCAAAGAAAAATCTGTGTCCTGTAACCAGAAGCTTGTGGTTCACCGTGTCCACGCTTAGATGCTGTTAGGTATGAATACATTTCCAGTTCATTATGTGATTTTCACCCCTACCAGTCTTGTAGGTTGCATGCACTGGAGCTGTGATGTGGTCTCCACCCAAAGCCCCAATCTTTAAGAACTTAGAAATGAGGGTATGTTTGCTTTCTGAAAGTTAAACTGTACAATCAGCACAGAATAGATTAAATCAGAGATAATGAAACACTTTGAAAAGAGACACTCCTTGGCTAGGGCAAGAATTACCTGAAAGTAAAATATGTGCCCCTGAGAAGAGGGGTAGTCAAGCTGGGGTCACTAGTGCAAAAGTGAGCACTGGCCATTTAAGCACTGGATGGGGGATAGGAGGTCTTGTCCAACAGCTAATGAGTGTGGTGGGTCCCACTGGCACGATCATTCCCACTGTGCCTGTGGCTCTCTCAGGCTATGTCAGCTGGTGCCATCAAACACACCTCTAACTCCCATAGCCATTTAGCACCCTTCTGAGTACAAGAGGGATTTGATGTACAAGAGTACTTCAAAAAATATGCAGAAAAATAGAATTGAAAGATAATGTGAAACTTTCTGTGAACTTTTTGAAGTGCCCTCATAGTTACCGTCAGAGCAAGTAGGTCATGCTAGTAAAGTTTGCCCATCAACATGGTGACTATATATTTTTTTCAATGTCAATTAATAAATTATCATTTTGGGCTTATGTGACTTTTTTGAGGTTGATGAATGTAAGTCCTATTGTGAGACATGGAGTTCTCCTCAGTGCATGGACACATCAGATTTCTGAACCTGCAAGGCTTAGGGTGTATCCCACAGATCCTGGGAAATTCATAAGTATAATGCAAACTCTTCTCCTGGCAAAATCTTTGTATCACTTCATGCTTTTTACTACAATCATTTATAAATCCATTAACCTGAACCTATTACTATCATCATGAAAGTAATTACAGTGGACTATATAGTAAGGCACGGCACATAATAATTATCGCCTGCCCGTCATTCTATGACTCCAACATTTAACTTTGCAACTAAAACACTCCCAGTAGCTAGCCACTTAGGAACACCGGAGATGCTGTTATAGGTTCAAAGCCTGTTCTTCCTTGTGCGAGTGACCTAATCATTCTGAGTCTCTTTTTCTCCATCTGTAAAATGGAGACAATAAAACTGAGCTCTCAGCATTGTTGTCAGGAATTGTCGTCTTATCACGCAGCAAGTATTCCTATCAGGACAAGATTGCCCCTAACCTCCTTTAGAAATGCACTCTTTGGCTGTATGCTTCTAGGGTTATTTGGTACAAACATATTTCAGAATTTCATTTCTTACCCATCTACGATGAAGGAAAGAAAAGAAGTCCAATACCTTATAATTAGGAACTCCGAAGGCTCTTTGAGTTTTTCAGAACAACCCTATGAGCTTTTCACCAGTGATTGTGGATTTCACTGTAACTTTTCTTTCTGTCAAAAACCCTTGATCCTAATTCTTTGCATTTAATATTGAAATTTTCCAGGAATATCTTTGGAACATCTTCACTTGAAAGTGGTTCCTTTACAGTTTGCTCCAGGAAGTTAAAGAAAATGTTTACCTGGGAAATGACCTGAGCTGTTCGTCCTAAATGTAGAGGGGGAGGCTGTGTGGCTGCCATTTC
Organism: Cynocephalus volans; assembly: GCF_027409185.1. Lineage (NCBI taxonomy): Eukaryota > Metazoa > Chordata > Mammalia > Dermoptera > Cynocephalidae > Cynocephalus > Cynocephalus volans. The sequence goes on along the minus strand of NC_084470.1, from coordinate 48,177,909 downwards.
CTCCCTCCACAGGGTGGCACTAAGGAGGTGACTGGAGGTGCTTGCAAGATGTCTTTCATCTCAGCCCCACTGTTGTTTGCTCTTGACTTCCTTGTCTTTGACAGAGCATGTGAGCAAAAGTAAATGAGAATATAGATAACCTGAATAAGGATTCACTCAACAGATACACATAACTCTGTACACTGCAGACATGATTTTCCCCCAACATCCATTGAACATTTAAGCATATATTAGAACACAAAATAAAATGCCAATTAATTCCTCAAAGCAGAAACCACATGGACCATATTTTCTGATGATGGTGCACAATAGTTTAGTTACACACACACACACACACACACACACACACACACACGCATGTACGAAATAAAAAAATCAAAGAGAAAAATCAGAAATAAATGAAAATTTTATTTAGAAATGAATGAAATTGAAGACAGCTATTTAATACGGTCAAAGCTGAACTCAGAAGAAACTGGATAACTTTGTATAATTTTTTTTACCTCAATAAGAAATAAAAGTAAATTAAGTAAGCAAATAATTTTCAATAAGCTGGTAAAAGGAGAAAATGGACAAAGACAAATTTTGACATGCATAGAAAAACATGAAATCTGGCGAGTAACCTGAGAACCCAAGTAAATGGTGCCAGTGGAGGAATTCCAAAGATGAGCCACAATTGTTCTTGGAAATAGGTCTTATACTTTTCCACGGTGTATTTTCAGGACTTCAGTACATCCTGACTTCCGTGAAGACACGGATAAAGTTCAATAGCTGTTTAAGCTTGACAATGAGATGATTTAAAAAATCTGCCACTTTTCAGTTTTAAAAGGGAACTCAAAATAAATTGCTATTATTAAAATTTCAAGGTACAGGTAAAGGTTTCTATTACCCACAGGAAGACTGAAGACAATTTATAACTCCTTGCTGGAAGCTAAGAAAAACACATTCTAAGGGTCAAAAACACCAGGTGTTGTACAAAATACACAACAGAATGGGAAATGAGCAAAATCTAAGAGATAGTTACAGGATGTCATTAAACTAGTTTTATTTTGTTTGAGTTATTTTAGAATTTTTGTTTTGTGATAAATCTGTGGAGCACACCTGCTCACTTAGTTTCCTGGGGATACTATTTTGGGCAATGCTGAACTTTCTCTTATCCCCAGCTTTATACCAGCCTACTCCCTGCCAGCCAGTGTTTGTTAAAGCTATCAGAGCACAACAAAGCTACTATTCCTTGTGAGTTTTTCACCCCTGGGGTACACAGGTTTCTGATTTCTCCTACTCCCCTACAGACTCAGATTCCAGAGTAGATTGTCTTCCAGCCTTACTTATCACTGTGATTGTGTGCTTTTGTCTTTTTCAATACTTCATAGGTAATAATAGGTAACATAAGAGGTGAATCTCTAAAAAGGGGAGAATGTTTTTTGGAATGTCATTCTAGGAGAGGCTAACAGGTGCTCCACAGTTCTAAGTCCCCTTTTTGAAGATTCACCATGAGAATTAGCAAACTGAAAACTTTCAGAAGTCCTGAGTAAAAAAGTCAGGTTCACTTTAAACCTAAGCTTCTATTTGAACACAGAGCACTTTTCCACAGCGGCATCTCTGCCTGGGCCTGACTCTAGGCTGGGGCAGGCCAGCAGGTTTCCTTCCTGGCTCTCCTCTCTTTGGAGTAGCCAGTCATCTGGACTAGCTTTTGGACTGCAGGGGTGCTCTCTTTTTCCTTTTAGCAGTACTTGGCACTAGGCTGTCTACATGTGATCTTTCCACCGATTTTATTTTTCTCCTTTTAGCAGCAAAGAGGACTAACTCTAATAAGCTCCTACCATGCATCACTCCACCTTTAAATATGCAACCCATATGCTGGACTCTTCTTGATGAGAGTGTGTGCACGTGTTTATGTGTATGTGTGTGTTTGGTGAGTAGCTGGAGAGGAAAAGAGGTCTGTGAAATCAACTCTACTGGTAGCCATCTGGACATATACACATGGGCTCTCTTTGCAGCCCCACTGCTCACATTAAAGGTGCCACAGATGTCTGCTGGTGATAGGAGTGAAGGAAGCTCTATTCTCCACCTTCTGGAGCCCTGGGGAAGATTCAATGAGTTCTTTATTTCAAATTTGACATGATAGAATTCAAGTCTTACAGCATGGGTGGTAAAGTCTGGGCATAGCTGCCCTGGTTTAGCCTCTTACGCACCATCCCTTAACTGGAGGCAGGGGCAGGAGGGGACGAAACACAAGGCTCTTCCTTTACATTATGAAGAATATTCCCCAGACCCAACTTTTTCTTGTTCATTTGGACACTTTCCCCTCCTTCCCTGTCCCCTCACCAGAGTCTGCCTCCTGAGGTCTTCATTTCATCTGCAATCCAAAATTGTGGCCCTCCTTCCATCCATTTCTCAAGTCTTGAAAACCTTCAAGACTTCGGAAGGTCATAGCTATCTTTGTTCTTGTCATTTCTGCAGACAAGCAGGAGGAAAGAAAAAGTTCTGGGTCCTAAAAAAATGTTCTGTGTGTGTGTGTGTGTGTGTGTGTGTGTGTAAGCATCTGTGATAATCTATGTTATAAGGAGCGTCTTGCTTTTTCCATTATGTCTGGATGACTCCAGATCTTCAGAGAACACTAGACATCTCACATTTGTAGGGTTAATTGCCTGCCAATGCTTGAAGTTTGCAAAACTTTTGGGTCTCATTGCGTAGGAAAAACACTTTTCCTCTTTTCTAACTTTGGCTCAGATTACAAAGCCTTTGTTGCAGTTATCTGTTTCTGTCTAACAAATTACTCCAAAATTTAGTGACATAACTGCCCCCCATATTTACCTTCCTCATAAATCTGTAACTTGGGTAGGGCTCTGCAAGGACGACTCATCTCTGCTCTCTAAAATTTGAGACCTCGGCTGCTGAAATGTATGGTCTGTCCACTGGGTCTCTCTTGCATGGCCTCAAGGTAGACAAAATTCTTATATGGTGTCTCAGGCTTCCAACAGTGAGTGTTCCAAGAGATCAAGCCAGAAGCTGCAAGGACATTTTTAACCTGGCCTCTAGTGCTATGTAGTATCACTTCTGCTGTATTCTATTGTCACATAAGACCGGCCCTGATTCAGTGTGGGAGGGGGCTACACAAAGGTAAAAATATCTGGAGGTAGGAATCACTGGGGGGCTAACTTGGAGTCTGGCTACCATATCGTCCTTCTATTCAGCTTAAAAAAGCAAACTAATTTTTTAATGCAAATAAAATGTGCATATGATGTGATACCATTGTACCAAAAAACTTCAATAGATATTGCACAAGAAAAAAGAGATCAGGACACATGTTTTCTATGCTCTTTCCAGCCACTGTGCTGTCTTTATTAAATAGAATATTGAATTAGAGGGAAAGAGTGTTTATACTCTGCATTCAGTTTTACAGAAATGCAGTCATATTATCCACGCTGGCTCTCAAAGAATCCATCTTGGAATCCACCTGGTTTCACACGTTATATCAGAGAGGGAGAAAATTCTGGATGCTGGCTTTAAAATGAGAGTAAGGCATCCAAACTACTGTGGAACCAGCAGCTATCCTGTCCCCGCTCCCAACTTCACACTGAGCAGTAACAAAAGAAATAAATGGAGACTAATGATGCTTTGGTTTGGGAAATAATGCTTACATGCACAGAATGCATCCACATAAGTCTTTTGAAAACCAATTGTAATGATTTTATTGCTTTGCAACAAAATAAATCAAACTGACATTGATCCCAAGGTCATAGGGAATTGAAGTTTAACCATATTAATGACTAATAGGATGCAAGTTTGAGTGCGAAGAAGAGACTTGAGGAGGAAGGCATCACAGTATACAGCATTCTTGTAAACATTAGCACAAGTGCAGAGTAAGAGAGATTCCCCTAGATGATCTTAACTAGGCCCAAGTTCTCCTACTTTCAGAGAATGAAGCAGAAGGATTATTTTTCATTTTACATCTGCTAGGGTATCATATACTGCTCTAAAGGAGAATGGATTCCAATTTGGCTATAATTCTTCTAAGATGCTGCTATTGGATCCTCTCCATGTTCCTGGTTCCCTGCAAGGTGGGCTCAATCTCCAAAATGGAGTCCTGAAGGATGGCATGAAGGGAGAACACCACCCCCAGTACAGAGGATGCCAGACGAAAATGGAGTTTGTCACCAAGACTTTTTGCCACATTCTCTTCCTGAGCTCCATTGCCTTCAGGAAGGGCATCATAAATGAGAGGGCTGTTTAATCTTCAATAAATAAGGACTCTTTACCCCACTGTGCTCCTGCTGGCCCTCCCCCTGTATCTATGCCTCGTATCCTGCTCTGTCACCTCCATTGGTAACTAGAGCAGAAGGAAAGACCGTCTGTCAACAACCTTTGTGCAGATCAGGTCTTTGCAGCTGGTGCCAAGTAAACTTAGCCTTTGCATCTAATGCATACCACCAGGACTTACTCAGAGGACTGAAGAGAAAGAAAGAACAAGTCAGCTACTCTGAATTGCATAATCGCAAAGTGAAGAGGGACTGGGGGAGCACTGGAATGGTGGGGGCTAGAAAGTAGGCCTTCCTGATGCTCTGCAGAGAGACTGCTTGTGATCTGAAATATGATGATGTTAACTGGCCGGTCCTGGGGACCAGGGTCTGGAATCAGCATAACACTTGGATACATGAATTTGAACCTCACATTGGGGCCACACGGCAACCTGGAGCACACTCCAGTGGGTTAACTTATACCACATGGACAGGGAAGGAGTTAGGTCCTGGGGGGCAGCTGTGGTTTGCAGCCCTGCTGCTGCAGCCAGGTATGGCACTTGGCTCTGCCAGCCGACTCTGAGCCTTGTCCCCACTTTGGGCAGCCTGAATATGCTGTGCGATGGGCCCTCTGCTTTGCAGCTGCTATTCCGCAGTCTCAGATCCTCGAGTGCTGTCTCACTGTTTCCTGGGGGCTGGGTCAGTATGGCAGCTCCTCTGGGTTGACACAGTGTGAGATGAGGCAGAAGGCATTGCAGCAGAGCTTGCCTGCTGCAGAAGGAGGAGGGGCCAGCAATCAGATGTTCTCTAGGACATCGAGGGGGACAAGGCCTCTCTTCTTTCCACTGAGGACTCTAATAAAGCCATCTTGTTCTTCTTCAGAACTCACGCAGATCTGAATGCCAAGGAAGAAAAAAACAAAAGGCTTTGGTGTCGACAAGAAAGAAGCTAGAACCTGCAGCTTCAATCACTGCTGACTGAGGTCACAGGAGCACCTAATTGGAAAAGGGAGAGCAGTTTCAGGGTGGGAGGTTGTGGCACTGTGAAGAAGAGGTCTGATAAAAAAAAGTTAGGCAGAAATCTGGGTTTGGAACTAGGCCCAGGCACTGAATGTTTGTGAGATTTAGTTTTATGAATGAGGATCAATAAAATGGGGATTAATAATACTGTGTCCCCTGGAAGAGTCACTGTGAGGACAGAATGAGATAATGTTTATCAAAGACCCTAGTATGTGGCATGCAGTGAGTACATTACTTTAAAGAAACATTACTTTAATATGTTACTTTAAAGAAACAAAATAAAAGCTATCTTTCAGCAGGCTCCTCTCATGTGTTTGGAACTTTATATGTGCCTCTCATAACATCAGGAAGTTAAAGGGAACTATTTCATTCCTGGCCCCAAGCAAATAGATGGTAGCATATCCCATATTCCAAAGTAAGGCCACCTGTGCTAGACTTCAAGAGATGGTAAAAATCCATTAGGGTACCCCCAGCACTCATCACTTATAGGCCACTGAAGGGTATACAAGGGTGGATGTGGCCAGATGAAAATTAGAAGAGGTTTGTGAACAGAACTGTCAGTATGTTGTGAGTTTCTCCTGCCTGACCTGCTTCCATGGGAGGCGGGCTATGTCTTAGGTTGGATTCCCTGGAAACAGAGCCTGAGACAGGGATCCTGTGCAAGTGACTTATTGAGTGGGTGCTCCTAGGAGGCAGGAAGTGAGAGACACAGGATGGGGAAGGGGAAGAAGTTAAGCAGGGACATGGTCTCAGCTGGAAACCAGCCCAGCCTGATCCCACAGGAACTCTGGAGTATGAATTGCACTACAGAGTTGTCTCACTTTGAGGCAAGGGGTCTAGCCTTTTGGACCCCATGTCAGTCAGTCATTGGCCACTGTCTGACCTGGGGTGTGAGAGGCTTAACTTCTTGGGTGAGGCAGCTCCTGTGCTCCCAAGGGAACCTTGCTGAGAAGGGCAGCTGTGAGCCATCAGCAGCTGACACAGCAAGTGGGAGATGGGTCACCCACCTAGTGATAGGGATGTTGGCAGGGCTCCCACAGAAACCTCCACAGTGGGCTCCTCTGTCACATAGATAAGGGGCTTTCACAGGACACTTAAAGAGATTGATTTGTGACCCCTGGGGATAGGGGCCTGCGATGGACTAGTATCTGACTCATGTTTCAGAAATCTACTGAAGAAACTTGACTATGTGAGAAACTCAACTAGAAAGAGGCTCAGACAGTGAAGAGGAGCTAATTTGTAAGATCAGAGTTTGGTTGACTATTTCACAAGACCAGCTGTGGGTCATCTGTGAAAGAGAAATAGCTCAGGGGTCGTGTTGGATCCTACCAGAGTCTGATGCATAAGGTGACCCCAAAAGGAAGGTGGGCCATCTGATTTTTGAAAGCTGAGACTTGCCATTGCCCATGCCAGAAACACTGCAGAGGAGATGCCCCAGTGATGGGCAGGGAGCATATGTTTTTGAAGAACGCACAGAAATGCCTTGAGAGAAGGATTTACCTATAAAACCTCCCAAAGTGTGTGTCTTCTTTCTTATTCTAATGTGCCAAAATTCAACAATCTAAGGAGCAACAATCTACTACAAGTCCAACCAGCCAGCATCAGTGAAATGCTAAACACCTGCCCCCTTGCATAGGTTTGCTCTAGATGCTTATTTAAAACATGTTCAGAGGTGAGCCCGCTGGAAGCAGCTGGCAGCAGCACCAGTCAGTGGAATGATGTGGCTCCATGCAGCCCCCTCACCCTGCTGCCTTGGACCAAGGCAGAGGGGGAGCTCCAGGCCCCATTCCCATTCCCTGAACCACTCCCATGCTCACCCTGCGTGGTGAGCCCCCTGGTGGTGGCCAGCAGCAACACCAGCCAGCGGAACTGTGTGGCTGGACACAGCCACTCACCCTGCCTCAGACCCAGGGGGCAGCACCAGCCTACAGATTTCACCCGAGTTTGGCCCAGCAGAACTCCACAGCGATAGGGGCTCATTCTACAACCACAGAGTCTAGAATGGGAACCAAGATGGTTTAACATAACCACTACCACACCTACTGTCAAGCAAAGACAATTCGCCCCCCACAGTAGCAACCAGGGCCACTCCACAGCCAACCTCAGTGTAATAGAAGAAGCAAACCCCCTACCAAATGACCAAGCATCAGTGAAAAAATACTAGAAGTACAAACAATCAGGAAGGAATGACACCACCAAAAGGAAACAGTAATGCCCCAAAATCAGACTCCATGGAACAGGGAATCCTTGAAATGTCTGAAAAAGACTTTCAAGTAATGTCTTAAGAAAACTTGAAGAAGTAAAGGAAGACTCAATTAGAGAACACAATGAAACAAGAAAAAACATCCAAAATATGAAGGAGGAAATCTACAAAGAGATTAATACTATAAAAAAGAGTGTAGCAGAACTTCTAGAAATGACTCACTCAATGAAATAAAAAACACAACTGAGAGCTTGAGCAGCAGGGTAGAGCAAGCAGAAGAAAGAATTTCAGAACTTGAAGATTGTCTTTTTGAAATAACTCAGGCAGACAAAAAACAGGAAAAAAGAATTAAAAATAATGAGGAAAACCTAAGAGAGATGGCAGGCAACCTCAAGTGCTCTAGTGTCTGAATTGTGGGTATTCCTGAAGGGTAGGAGAAAGGAAAAGGTATTGAAAACCTACTCAAGGAAATAGTAACAGAAAACTTCTCAGGTGTAGGACGAGATACAGACCTTCAGATCTAGGAAGCTCAAATGTCCCCAAACAGATTCAACTAAAAAAGATCTTCCCCAAGACATATTATAGTTAAATATGCAAACCTCAAAGACAAAGAGAGAATTCTACAAGCAGCAGGAGAAAAGCATCAGGTCACTTATAGGGGAACCCCCATCAAACTAACAGCAGACTTCTCAACCAAAACCCTGCAGGCCAGAAGAAAGTGGAATGATACATTCAAAATACTAAAAGAAAATAACTGCCAGCCAAGAATTCTTTACCCAGCAAGGCTCTCCTTCAGAAATGAGGGAAAAATAGTGTATTTCCCAGACAAACAAAAGTTGTGGGAGTTCACCACCACATGACCAGTGCGGTAAGAAATTCTCAAGGGAGTCATTTATCTGGAATCTGAATAATGGTGACCACTATCACAAATACACTAGAAAGAGCAAAACTCACTGTTAAAACAAAACTGCCAGCAAGAAGGAGAAAGAAGCTAAGGCATTCCACCTTAAATTCCCAACTCACATTGAAGAAGAGAAATAAAAGCGGAAATAATGATCAAAAGATATTTAAACCACCTAAACTAGTAGCAATTAAATGACAGGAATTAAACAACACTTCTCAATAACTACTCTGAATGTGAATGGACTAAACTTCCCATTCAAAAGACACAGACTGACTGGATTGAAAAGCTAGACCCAAGTATATGCTGTCTTCAGGAGACCCACCTCAACTGTAAAGGCACTCATAGACTAAAAGTGAGGGATGGGAAAAGGTATACCATGCAAATGGAAACCAAAAACGAGCAGGAGTAGCTATTTTTATATCGGACAAAATAGACTTTAAACAACCCCCCCCCGTAAACAAAAAACATTTAAAAAGACAAAGAAGGCCATTATATAACTATAAAGGGAACTATCCAGCTAGAAGACATAACAATAATAAACATATATGCACCCAATACTGGAGCACCCAGATATATCAAGCAAACATTCTTAGATATAAGGAAGTAGACAGGACCTAATACATTAATAGTGGGTGATCGGAACACCCCTTTCTCAGTATGGGACACAACTTCCAGGCAACAAATCAACAAAGAGACACAGGATTTAATCTATACCCCAGACAAACTGGACTTGGCAGATATATACAGAACATTTCACCCAACAGCTAAAGAATACACTTTCTTCTCATCAGCTCATAGTACATTCTCCAGGATAGACCACATATTAGGTCACAAATCTAGTCTCAGCAAACTTTAAAAAATTGAAATCATTCCAACAATCTCTTCTGACCACAATGGACTAAAACTGGAGATAAACAATAAGCAAAATGCTAGAAGCTATACAAATACATGGAAAATAAATAATAGGCCTCTGAAGAAATTAAACAGGAAATCAAAAAATTTCTAGAAACCAATGAAAATAAAGATACATCATACCAAAACTAGTGGGATACTGCAAAAGCAGTACTAAGAGGCAAGTTCATTGCAGTAAATGCTTATATCAAGAAAATGGAAAGACTTCAAGTAAATGACCTAACACTACACCTCAAAGAACCTGAAAAACAACAACAATCCAAACCTAAAGGCAGTAGATGGAGAGAAATAATTAAGATCAACCAGAACTAAATGAAATAGAGACCCCCAAAATAACAGAAAAGATCAACAAAACTAAAAGTTGGTTTTTCAAGAAGATAAACAAAATAGACACACCATTAGCTAGATTAACAAAGAAAAGGAGAGAGAAGACCCGTATAACAAAAATCAGAAATGAAAAGGGAGAAATTACAACTGATACCACAGAAATACAGAAAGAATCATTAGAGACTATTACAAACAACTGTATGACAACAAATTTGAAAATCTGGAAGATATGGATAAATTTGTAGACATATATAAATTACCAAGACCGAACCAAGAAGAGATAGAAAACCTGAACAGACCAATAACAAGCAAGGAGATTGAAGTGGTATTTAGCAGTCTTCCTTTGGAGGATACTAGCATTTATAAAGCAAATGTATTTCACAGGGCCTAGTTTCCAAAGCTCTGCAGTTTCAGGTTTAACCTAAGTTTTAAAAATTACTTTAGAAATGTTAACCTTGCAAAAGACAGGAAACTTTCCCCCGGCTAAACTCTCTGTTGTGGATATAGAATTGTAAAACAGCAAACTTGCTGGCTCAAGGACAAAAGCCCTTGGAGCAGGTTAACCTAATGATTGATATGTTAAGAAAGTTACTGGAGTGTTACATAAATATGCTAAAGACATTGCTGTAGGAAAAGACGGTATTTACAAAGAACAAGTTTTTGTTGGTGGATCAACTTAACCTTTTGCAAATTGTGTTATGGAAAGTCACTTTGTTATTTTACTGATGTTACCAGCCTCTATTGTTAAACTATACTTAGCCGTAACTTCGCCTATGTTCCTTTTCTGTAATTTTCTGGCCTGAGACAGAAATACTGAGACAGAACCCCAGTCTGGTGTTAATTTCCCAAAGGAGGAATGCCTCTGTCTTGAGGGTTCCAGGAAATTAACCCCTTTGGAGTGTCTCACTGCTCTGAAGAAATGGGCTTCGAGTAATCCTTTTTGCATCTCCATTACCCAGTGTGAGGCAAAGCAACATCTTCCAACAACAACAAAAAAAAGACTGGCGCTGGATGGCTTTACAGCTGAATTCTATCAAACTTTTAAAGGGGAGTTAATACCAATTCTCATGAAACTATTCCAAACACTTAAAACGGATGCTACTCCCTCAAATTCATTCTATGAGGCCAACATAACTCTGATACCAAAACAAGATAAAGACACAACAAATAAAGAAAATTATAGGCCACTATCCTTGATGAACTGAGATGATAAAATCCTCAAGAAAATATTAGCAATTAGAATACAGCAATGTATTAAAAAAATTATACACTATGATCAAGTGGGATTCATCCCAGGGATGCAAGGATGGTTCAACATATGAAAGTCAATAAATATGATACATCACATCAACAAGCTCAAGGACAAAGACCATATGATTATCTCAATAGATGTTGAAAAAGCATCTGACAAAATTCAACATTCCTTCATGATAAAGACTCTCAACAAATTAGATATAGAAGGAAAATATCTTAACACAATAAAACCCACTTATGACAAGCCCACTGCCAGTATTATTCTGAATGGGAAAAATTGAAGGCCTTCTCCTTAAGGACAGGAACAAGACGAGGATGTCCACTCTCAACACTTCTGTTCAACATAGTACTGGAGGTACTAGCTAGGGCAATCAGGCAAGAGAAAGAAATAAAGGGAATCCAGATTGGAAAAGATGAAGTCAAACTTTCCCTATTTGCGGATGACATGATACTATATATAGAAAAACCTAAAAACTCTATCAGTAAACTCCTAGAGCTGGTTAATAACTTCAGTAATGTTGCAGGATACAAAATAAATGCCCCCAAATTAGTAGCATTTATATATTCAAATAATGAATTAACAGAAAGAGAAATAAAGAAAGTAAGCCCATTTACAACTGTCACCAAAACAATACAATACCTAGGGATCAACTTTACAAACCACATCTGAAAGAAATTAAAGAAGACACAAAAAGATGGAAAGATATTCCATGCTCTTGGATTGGAAGTATTAACATTGTGAAAATGTCTATACTACCCAAAGCAATCTCCAGATTCAATGCAATCCCCATCAAAATATCAGTGACATCCTTCACAGAAATGGAAAAAACAATCTTACCTTTCATATGGAAAAACAAAAGACCCCGAATAGCCAAAGCAATCCTGAGAAAAAGAAAAGGAAAAAAAAAAAAAAAAAAAAAAGCTGGAGGCATAACTCTGCCTGACTTCAAATTATACTTCAAAGCTGTTGTAACCAAAACAGCATGGTACTGGTATAAAAATAGACATTCAGGCCAGTGGAGGAGAATAGTGAACCCAGAAATCACTCCTCAGGCTTATAGTCATCTGATATTAGACAAAGGCAATACAAATCTACATTGGGGAAAAGATTGTCTCTTCAACAAGTGGTGCTGGGAAAACTGGATATCTATATGCAGAAGAATGAAACTAGATATGCACCTCTTACCATACACTAAAATCAACTCAAAGTGGATTAAAGACCTAATTATAAGACCCAAAACTGTAAAATTACTGAGGGAAAATATAGGTGAAACACTTCAGCAGTTAGGTCAGGGCACAGGCTTTATGAACATGAGCCCAAAAGCACAAGCAGCAAAAGAAAAAATAAACAAATGGGACTACATCAAACTAAAAAGTTTCTGCACAGCAAAAGAAACAATCAACAGAGTGAAAAGACAACATACAGAGTGGGAGAAAATTTTTGCTAACTATGCATCCAACAAGGGTCTAATATACAGAATATACATAGAACTCAAGCAATTACACAGTAAAAAAATAAATGACCCAATTAAAAAATGGGCCAAGGAGCTGAGTAGACAGTTTTCAAAAGAAGACATACAAATGGGCAACAGATACATGAAAAAATGCTCACCATCACTAGTCATCAGGGAAATGCAAATTAAAACCACATTGAGATACCACCTCACTCCATTTAGACTGGCTATGATCAAAAAGACGGTGAATAACAAATCCTGGCAAGGGTGTGGAGAGAAGGGAACACTACTGCACTGTTGGTGGGACTGTAAATTAGTACAACCACTTTGGAAAACAATTTGGAGGTTTCTCAAACAACTACAGATAGATCTTCCACATGATCCAGCAATCCCTCTTCTGGGTATATATCCAGAGGAATGGAAGTCATCATGTTGAAGAGATACCTATACTCCCATATTCATCGCAGCTCTGTTTACAATAGCCAAGATATGGAACCAACCTAAATATCCATCAATAGATGATTGGATAAGGAAACTGTGGTATATATATGGAATACTACTTTGCCATAAAAAAGAATGAAATACTCCCATTTGCAACAACATGGATGAACCTGGAGAAACTTATGTTGAGTGAAACAAGCAAAGCATAGAGGGATAAATACCACATGTGCTCACTCATATGTGGGAGCTAAGAGAGAAAGGAAAGAAGGAAAGAAAGACCACAGTAGTGCCATGATTCAACAGAGGGAGGGAACATTCCTAGAGCTACAAATTGGAATTGAGGGGAGAGGGGGAAGGGGAGGGAGGTTGGGGGATAATTGGGAGGGGACAAAGGATACAAAAGTAATTTCTGGTAATGGATATGCACCCAGTATGAATCTGGCCTCCACATCATGGGCCGGAGCGGGGACAATCAGCTTTGTATCTCATGAATATTTGTAATAAATAAATTTAAAAAAAAACATGTTCGATTAAAAAATTTAAATAAAGCAATCAAATTTGAAAACAATTCATGGACATATACACAATACATGTTGTGTTGTGGTGATGCTGAATTGAGAGAATTCAGGGGAAGTAATCAGAACACCGAAATTCCAGCTAGAGCTAAGAGCCTTATTCAATTACCCCATACCTTGGAACAAAGGAAAAACAGACAGCAGTTTGGATCTCCATTGGCATTTTGGGTCATTTTCAGAGTGTTCCATCATTTCTATGAACAGCAAATTTTAGTCTGTAGCAAAAAACCACTGAACATTCAAATGTGTGCCCTTCTAAAACATACACTTTTGCTTTTTCCTTTCCTCATTCAGAGTTTCCATGTGGAAGAGAAACATTACTTGGCAGGTTAATGGAAGAGTTGTTTGGAAGTATCTCAGAGACAGGAAGCCCAGGAACACAACATTCGTGCTTTGTTGAGTGTGTTGACTTATTTTGCATTTCTAGTTGGCACCTCCAGGGTAATTTGGTTGTGGGAGACCTCTATAAGGATGAGAAGTTCTGCACCCACTCCGTACTGCTTGGACAGGCTTGGGAGCAGGCAATGGGCAAATAAAATGAGGAGGTAAGTGAAGTCAAAAAAGTTGATGAGTACAAATGGCTGAACACAGGCTGCAGATAGAGTGAGAACTCTATCCAGAAATGAAGGATCTAGAGTTTAAAGTTCTGGTGGTCAAAATACATAACCTTCCAATCTTTAGAATCTACCATTTTAGGACACAACGGCAGAGCTGAAAACATTTCCATTCATTTAGAGGCAAAATGAAAAGATCTTCCCAGATGATTAATTATGGGTGGAAAAAAGTGGGAGGTGAGGGACAAACAGAAGGACTCTTTTGGATTGGAGGGCCATAAATAGGGTGACTTAGTAGTCTTAGTTTGCTCAGGACTTTCTCAGTTTTACCACTGAAAGTCTCAAGTCCTAGGAAACCCCTCAGTCCCAAACTGAGACAACTGGACAGTTGGTCACCCTTGCAGAAATCTAACCACGTCCAGTTAGAGATACATTGTGTAAGGATCCCCAATTCCTTGTTTTCCACACTTACATACTCATTCAACAAGTTTCTGCTGGGTGCCTACTATGTGCTAGATACCATCCAGAAGCTGGGGAACTAGGGGAACATGACAGACAGGTTCCTACCTTCACAGAGCTTTCTGGGTACAGCTGGGCAGACAGACGTTCACTGAGAAGTTACACATTGGGTGAATGCAAGGGCCGTTCTGTTTTGATCATTGATTTTTCCATGGACAACACTGAGTAAACTGACTGGCAACAGGTAACATTCATATTTTTTGAGTGAATTAATGAATGCAGGAAAGGGTGCTAAGGGGAATATATATGGCAAGTATCTAGCCTAGAGATTAAGAAAGCTCTTGAAGAAGTGACATTTAAATCACGAGAAGGAATTGTTGTGGGAGGGAAGAAAATGAGAGTAATATGAACAGATTCCACTATCAAGAGACTGTGGCACTTTGGAGTAATGCCAGAAATGCTGTCAGGGCCTAGAATACGCAGAAAATGCAAGCCACATTAAGCTCCGCTGAAACTCTTAGCTGACAGTCTGACCTGTCATCCACTAGAACTGGGTCACAAGACAGCCACTAAATAATCACCGACAAGGAGAATGGGGCCAATTCAATCAATTCAGTTAGGATTGCCTGGGTCTTGTAAGGTACAGGTGGACAACAGAACCAAGCTCAGGGCTCTGCAGCATGAGAAAAGGGCAAACACGACTACTGGTATCAATCAGAAGGGAATTAAAGGGTTCTAAGTGGAGGAATGAGATGGTCAGATTTATTCAATACAGTTATTTTTTTTCTCCCCATCCCCTCCTCTCCTCTCCTCTTCTCTTTTGTTCTCTTGCCACCTGTTCTCTCCCCACCCTCCTTTTCTCTCTCTAACTGGAAGACCTCCTGAAGGCTGAAAAATATTCTTCTTGTACTGGTAAATTCTGACCTGGCCACCAGCTTGCTGGCACAATGCACACCTGAGTTGGGTACATCCTGTGTGCAGCTGGACATCTCAATGCCAAGGTGGTGCAGAGCAGAGCCACTCTACATACACACTATGCCATCTGCAGCCAGCCCAGTGCTTACCTAGCTATCGAGTCCAGCTACAGCCAGCCCCTCAGCACCACTCAGAGACTTTGCTTCCCTAATACGGGGCAGAGACAGTTTATGGTCTCCTGGCTTTAAAATACTCCATTTCTTACCCAATCTTATTTTCCAGAGCTAGACTCCTTGCTGGGCTGGAGGTCCCTGCTTGGAGTTAAACTTTAACACTCAGCTTTCAATCTTTGGTTTCTTAATCATTATTATCATCACTTTAAGACCAATCATCCAGGTCTCTGCTCTCGTTTTTGAATTTGCCAGACACTGAGCTGGACTCAGATTGATCCACTCAGCTGGGAAACCTTAGTTCTGGGCTGATCACTCCTTGTCCTAGGATAACTGGAACACTTGAGGCAGACACTGTTGGTAGACATCAATAGCCACTTTTCCCCTTTCCCACACAGCAGGGTCCCGACTTTTGTTCTGTTGCTCATCCCTATCCTATATGACACAGGTGAATCCTAACTGGCCCACGTCTGTTTCTACCCTCCTTGCTAGTGATTCTTAGTGGTTTGCTGGGAGTGAACAGGGCCCTATTCCTTTTTCCTTTCTATTTCTCTAGGGGGTAATTTAATTCCAGGCTCATTTAGGTTGTTGCTGAGTCCAGTTCCTTTTGGCTGTAGGACTGAGATCCCTGTTTCCTTGCTGGCTGTCGGCCAAGGGTCATTCTCAGCTTCTGGAGGCCACCTGCATTCCCTGCTGCGTGGCCCCTTTCCTCCATTTTCAAATCCAGTAATAGTGGGTTGAGTCCTCTTCGTGTTTTACCTCTGACTTACTCTTCTGCCTCATTTCTTCTCTTCCCTCTTCTGCTGCATCACTCTGCATCAGTCAGACACATTTCTTTGTTCTTAAGGGCTCAGGTGACTAGAACTGGCACTCCTAGACATTCTAGGATATCTCCCCATCTCAGGATCCATAACTTCATCACATCCACAAAGTCCCTTTTGCATAAAGTCCAGGTTAATTTCCTTTTGCTTGCTATTAACAAATTACCATAAATTTGGTAGTGGCTTAAAACAATACAAATTTATTATCTTACAATTCTGGAAGTCAGAAGTCCTAAAATCAAGGTGTTAGAGGGCTGCATTCTTTCTGGAGCCTCTAAGAGAGAATCTGTTTCCTTGTCTTTTCCAGTTTCTAAAGGCCACCTGCATTCCTTGGCTCATGGCCCCTTCCTCCATCTCCAAGGCCAGCAACACAGCATCTTCAACTCTGTCTCACTCTCCGACCTCTGCATCCATCATCACATCTCCTTTTCTGACTCTGATCTCCTGTCTCCCTGTCATAAGGACCCCTGTGATTACACTGGGCTCACTGAGATAATCCAAGATCATCTTTCTGTTGCAAGATTCTTAACTTGATCATATTTACAAAGTTCTTTGTGCCATATAAGGTAACATATTCAAAGTCTGGGGATTAGGACATGGGCATCTTTGGGGAGCTGTTATTCTGCCTACCATAAAATAAAAGGATCAAAGCTGTTATTATAAAACATTAAAAAATATTGTAGAAAATATGCACATATGTCCGAGAGTCATTCTTTCAGACACTGGATGCAGTAGTTTGAAGGAAGACTTGGCCTCAATGCTATAAGGAGTGAATCTCTTGAGGTAAAGGGATAATGTAATGAGATGCAAAGAAAATAGGCTGTAGAGGAAAAGACTACAAGGAAATAAATACTGAATTAAAACTCCTGTTAGAAGTAATGAAAGACTGGATGGAGGCTTCAGAAAACCAAAGTGAAATGGGGGCTATCTTGAAATGTTCTCTTAGGAGGACATGGAGAGAGATGATGAAGTGGCAAATGATAAAGAGATTAAATCTACGAAGGAAACGGTAAAATAGAGATTATCCAACCAAAGAATTATCTATGAAGCTCCTGGAAGAAGGAGCATTAGGATCAAAAAGCAAATGATAAACTTTACCACATATGGTAGACCAAGTATAAATATTCTTAAAATATAGAAAACATTTTTAATATTGCAAGAAAATGGACAAAGTACACGAGTAGATTATTCAAAAAAGAAATACAAATGCTCAATACATATGTGATAAAATGTCAACCTCACTAACCATTCAGGAAATGCAGATTAACATAAAATATTACTCATCTATCAAAATGACATATGTTGGAAAATAGTAAGGTTCAGTTCTGGCAAGGATGTGGTGACCTGAATATTCTTAGGAAGAACTGGTGTGGGTGTACATTGGCACAGCCTTTCCAGAGGCAATTTGGCAGTATGTATCAAGTACTGTAAAAATCTTTTATCCTACAAATTCTAAAGTATATCCTAAGGAAATAATCAGAGTTAGGGAGAAAAATTTATGTTTAAAGATGTTCATTGCAGGTATCAATAATAGATTAAAAAATAAAAACTCTGAATATCCAGTAATAGGGGATACTTAAATACATTCCTGAACACCTAGACTAGGTATTGGCAGACTTTTTCTGTAAAGGACCAAACAGTAAGTATTTTAGGCTTTGCAGGCCATATGGTCTCTGTTGCAGTGATTCAACCATTGCAGCATGAAAGCAGCCACAGGCAATACATATATGAATGAGTGTAGATATGTTCTAATAAAACTTTAATTAAAAAAACAGAGATTTGGCCAATGGGCCATAGTTTGCTGCCCCTGATCTATATAATGAAATGTTATGATCTGTTAAAAATTGTGTTTTGATGAGCATTTAAGGACTACATTAAAAAAAAAGTTGGGAAACTAAATAAAATATGATATCAAAATGTGAATTAAAATAAAAATATGGTAGGAAATATGCCAAAGTGTTAACGTTGATAATATCTTGATGGTTGGATTGCCCACGGTCATTATTTTCTTCTTTATAGCTTTTAAAAATATATTTTTCCCAAATTTTCTCCATAATAAAAAATTTTAGTTTCATAATCTAAAAATAATTTCTTCATTAAAAAATCTTTCATAGAACACAAAGAATCAATAAAAACAGTTCTATAGGTATGATAGAACTATAGATAAATTTAAAGAAATGTTTTTATGGTGTTTAAAGTTGATTTAAAAAGAATATTTTTTAAATTTAAAAAATGAAAAAAAATAGCCCTGTGTCAATTCAAACTCTAGCTATGTTCATAACAAATGGATAACTTAATTCGATTTAGAAACAAGAGTACTGTGAAAAATAATATAATAATTGTGAGAAAGATTAATCCCAGAGGCAGAAATGTGATTTAATCAAAGAGATGCATTGCATTTATTTTCAGAATTAAATTTCTTCTATTTCCCTGTTAATGATCACTTGTCTTGTTATGTTTTTAGAGTTATAAATATCATACTGGCTATTTTCTGGTGCTTATTGGGTAATTTTATTTGGCATTAGCCATTGAAGATGAATTCCTCATTTAAGCTTTACTCTGAATGACGATGGTGGCAAGGGCAATGACCTCTCTTAAGCACCTACAGTGGTCAGGCATGGTGCGGAGCCTTTATACAGGTGACCACATTTAAGCCTCACATCCACCTCAAGTGCGGGATGCTACTATGCTGATTTTATAGATGAGAATGTTGACATTCAGAGGTGACTTTGCCAAAACACACAGATCCATTTCTGTATGACACTATACAGATCCATTTCTGTATGGCACTATTATCTGTGTTCTATTTCACTTTCTCCCTCCAGTTAACAGCATGTTTTGAAATCTTCCATCTAAAATAATTTAAGACGCTAAAGTGGAGACAAATTTTGAAATTTGTTCTTAATAATAGATTTCTAAAATGCAAGTTTTCTTTCAAGTGGCTAATGTATTTCAAAAATTGGTTGCAAAGTTAATAACAGAGATTGAGAATAGAGAC
The DNA here is from genome assembly GCF_027409185.1 of Cynocephalus volans. Taxonomy (NCBI): domain Eukaryota; kingdom Metazoa; phylum Chordata; class Mammalia; order Dermoptera; family Cynocephalidae; genus Cynocephalus; species Cynocephalus volans. The sequence continues at coordinate 48,158,665 of NC_084470.1, read as the reverse complement.
TTTGTGTAAGAATGAAGAGACCTCAGTGCCTTTTGTTGACGCTTATCTAATTGGAAATAAAAATGCCTTTAGTTGTCACAAAGCAACTATAAGTTTTAAAGTGAGATTGCAGAAATGAAGGAAATTGTCAAACTTCAGCTTTGATCAGAACCCCTGGACAGTTTGTAAAAGAGATTGATTCTTACTTTGACCTGTGAAGTTCTGATTCATCAGGTCTCAAGTGGGGTCCAGGAATCTGCATTTTTAACAAATGATCTGATCTCCAGGTGAGTCTTACTCAGCTGGTCCAAAGACCACACCTCAAGAAACACCAGACTGTTCCAGGTTCAGGCTGAAACGCCCTGTTGGATCTTGAATATGGGTAACTGAAGAGGCTAGGATGTTTGCCTCAGTCCCTCCTACCCCAACCTCCAGCAGACTGTTAGTTCAACCATGAGGGTAGAGGATGTGGGCGTGAGGCTCATTCCCAGAAAAAAATTGGGGTGGGGGTGGGGGTGGGAGTATGCCAAGGATCTGGGAGAAGTCACTGAGCATATGTTCTGCTTCTGGAAGTTGATCAACTTGAGCAAATTTTAATTTTCCTTCTGGTTTTTAATAACATAAAAACCATGTTTAATCTCAAATGGGGAAGCACAAGATTATTCCAAGGGGAAAAAAATTAAGCATGCTAGCTAGACTATTTAATCCACTTTGTCAATAAACATGAATATCCTTTCTGAATTTATTTTATTCAAAAGAATTTCTAATTTTTAGATTAGGAAGGATGCAGTTGGGTAAACTTAGAGAAGTTTGAAGTGTTGGCATGGAATCCAGCTGAGAAAAGTGTCTGTTTGCCTTGTGGAGTGTGTATGGGGGTATGTATGGGTGTGTGCATGATCTCAGTCTGATGTGATAATTCCATTGCCTGGAACCAAGAATGACTCAGTAGGGAGACCATATGAATAAGACTTTGTTTTCAAGGGGTCCTCTATCCAAGACAGTTGCCTTTGTAACACTTACCTTCCCTGGGAGCCAAGCTATGTAAATGGCTCTTTACTGTTTCAGTGTTTGTTCCATAATGTCATATGGCTCAGTGGAAGGAATTGATTCAGAGTTTACAGACCTGTGTTTAAGCTCTAGCCTCGTCACTTAACAGATTTTTGTTCCCTGAGCAAGGCACATACGCTCTATAAGCCTTTGTTTCCTTATTTATAAAGTAGAAATAATGAATAATTAATCTATGAAATTCATAGGGCATGTGTGCAACCTTAAATAAAATATTTCATATATATAAGCTTTATAAATATTATGCAATGTGTATATATGACATTAAATGATGACTGATACTTATAACAATTATTGTGACCATGTCTAAGACAGTATTTTGTTCTTTCCTATCTGTGAACCAAGGGCTAAAGATAAAAGGTTCTCTCTTAAGGCACATTCTCCAAAACAGGTCATCACAATCCAAAAAAGAATAGCCATGAGAGATGTGCGTACACTTCTATGGGAAGCCAGAGTGGACTGTGCCATCTGCCAGGGTAGGGGAACGGTGGGGTTCCCCAGGGGTGCTGTCAGATGCCACTGCCCTTTACGGGCAGATGATGGCTTCTCCTGTTGCCTCTTTGGGGAGCACACAGGCCAGTGATGTGTTGGACAAACACCAGCTCCAGGGAGAAAGAACAACTTTGGGCAGAAAATGAAGAATCTGGCAACATTAAGTGAGGCATATTTCATACCAGCACATCGATGGCTTTTGATCTCTGTAAACATATATTCTGTCCACAAAGGACCAGGTAAAGGAGAGGTTGTGCGATTTACAAAATACAGTCTGTCCTAAAATGGGCATACTATGTAAGCAATTTTTACAAAATGGAAGAATGCTAATTTCAAGTAAAATTGTAAAACCAAGGTGAAACCATAGAGTCCAGTGACCCAACATCCTAATGATATTAGAAATTTTAATGACTAAAATTCATTAGATGATTTGGCATTTACCTCTGGGGGTTATTGCATTTATATAAGCAGCAGCTACTGCAATTAGATATAGCAATGGTGGGATGCGTTTGTGTCTGAAAGTTGAGGCCCAGGAAAACCACAGCAACCCTAAGTACATTTTGCATTATTAGATTCAAAAGATGACTGGGTATTTTTAATTTTGCTTCTTTTCAAATTTAGTTTTGTAAATTTATACTGTGAAAGTAATTTTACTGGAAAATACAAAAAGCCCTTAAACCAACCTTTGAATTTTTTATTTTCCTTATATTTATACTAATTTTTCACTACCACTGTACCATTTAATATTTAACTTTATTCTTTCAGTGTTTATAAAACCATCATTTAAGATGGTAACACAATATGTGAAGATCTCTGCCCTCTCTCCCAGTCTCTTCTTATTTCTCCAAAGGCAGGAGATCTGATTGGGTCACACATGCCAGGGGCTTATCACCATCTATTAAAGCTGCCTCTTTTCTCGTTCTTTCTGGGACATCTTGTCTCCTATGCCAGTTTTGCCATATGCCTTTCTTTTTTTAAAAATGTATGTATTTACTTTTTTAATCAAAATGTATCAATTGCACATATCTATGGGGTACAGAGTTACATTTCAAGACATGTATATAATGTGTGATGATCAAATCTGGGTAATTAGCATATTCATCCTTGTAAAACTTAATCTTTTCTTTGTGTTGAGAACATTTGAACTCTTCTCTTCTAGCTACTTGATAACACACAATAAATTATTTTTCTTTACAGATGCCTGGTACTGCTATATACCTCTAGAACTTACTTTTCTTATCCAGCTATAATTTTGTGTCCATTAACCAGCCTCTCCCTATCCTTGCCTCCTCCTCCCTTTCCCAGCGGCTAGTAACCACAATTCTACTAATTACTGCTAAAAGTTCAACTTATTTGTTTATTTATTTTAGCTCCCACATAAGTGAGAACATGTAGTATTTCTCCTTCTGTGCCTGACTTATTTCACTTAACATAATGTCCTCTGGGCTCATCCATGTTGTCATGAACGACAAGATTTCATTATTTTTCACGGCTAAGTAGTATTCCATTGTATGTACATATCACATTTTCTTCATCCATTCATCTGTCAGTGGCCACTCACGTTGGTTTAATACTTTGACTATTGTGAATAGTGCTGCAGTAAACACGGGGCTACAGATATTTCTTCACTATGCCAATTTCCTATCCTTTGGATAAATACCTAGCAGAGGGATTGCTGGATCATATGGCAGTTCTATATTTAGTTTTTTGAGAAACCTCCATATTATTTTCCATAATGGCTGTGCTAATTTACATTCCCACTAACAGTGTGTAATTTGTTATTTTTTGTCTTTTTAATAATATCTTTCTAAGTGGGTGAGATGATATGTCATTGTGGTTTTGATTTGTACTTCTCTGACAATTAGTGATGTTGAATATTTTTTTCATATACCTGCTGCCCATTTGTATGTCTTCTTTTCAGAAATGTCTATTCAGATCATTTGCCCATTTTAAAATCAAATTATTCATATTTTTGCTGTTGAGTTGTTTAAGTCTTTTGCATATTCTGGATATTAATCCCTTGCTGGATGGGTACATTGCAAATATTTTCTCCCATTCTGTTGATTGCTTCTTTTGTTTTGCAGAAGCTTTTCAAATGATGTGATCCCATATGTCTGTTTTTGCTTTTGTTGCCTGTAATTTAGCAGGCTTCTCCATAAAATGTTTGCTCAGAACAATGTCTTGGAGTGTTTTCTCTATGTTTTTTCCTAGTAGTTTTATAATTTCAGGTCTTGTATTTAAGTCTTTAGTCCATTTTGAGTTGACTTTGGTATATGGTGAAAGGTAGGGGTCTAGTTTCTTTTTTCTGCATATGGATGTCCAGTTTTCCCAGCACCATTTGTTGAAGAGACTGTCCTTTCCCCAGTGTATGCTCTTGGAGCCTTTGTCAAAGATCAGCTGGCTAAGATATGTGGATTTATTTCTGGGTTCTCTATTCTGTTCCATTGGTCCATGTGTCTGTTTTTATGTCAGTACCATGCTATTTTGGTTACTATAGCTTTGTAGTAGACTTTGAAGCCAAGGAGTGTAATGCCTCCAGCTTTGTTCTTTTTGCTCAGGATTGCCTTGGCTATTCAGGGTCTTGTTGCTCCATATAAATTTAAGGATTAAAAAAAAATTTCTATGAAGAATGTCATTGGTATTTTGATAGGAATTGCATTGAATCTGTAGGTTGCTTTGTGTACTATGGTAATTTTGACAATATTCTTCCAATCTATGAACATGGAATGTCTTTCCATTTTTTTTTTTTTTTTTGGTCTTCTTTAGTTTCTTTCATCAGTGCACTGTAGTTTTAATTGTAAAGGTCTTTCATCTTCTTGGTTAAATTCGTTCCTGGGTATTTTATATTTTTGTGCCCCTAGGGTAGGTGGGTGGGCCCTCCACAGTGCCCAGCTGAAGTGGGTGGCTCTGGTGGGTTCACCAAGTTGGATGGGACTGTGTCCTTGGGAGAGGTGAAAGACACCTCACCAAAGGAAGCAGGGCAGCCAGCAGTGGCAGAAGGCCCCAATCTATTGGATTTCAGCCTCAGTTGATCAGATCTTGGCCCCAGAAAATGCAAGCACTGGCTCCCTCTGTCCAGGCAGTGGACTCTGCACTGTGCTGGAATGTCTGTTTCCAGAAGTGCATGGCGCCACATAGGCCTGGGTGCCAGAGTCCTGGTGTGATAAGGGGACCCTTGAAATGTGGAGATGCCAGGGCTTTTGGGCCTCAGGGTGAAATGCACTCTGGTGTCGTCTCTATCCCCAAATGGTCACATGCTGCTGCAGCCCCGGGCCGTGGAATGGGAGGCCTCTGTGAGCTCCCTCTCTGGAAAAAGGCAGTTGCGCGAGCTCCAAGCAGCTCCCTGCACTAGGCTCATGGCCTGCAGGGGCTGCATGGTTCCCCTGCAGCTTGGATTGCCAGCGTCTGCAGCTGGAGCACCAACCATCGGGAATTCCACCCCGTTTACCTTCTCCCAGCAGCAAGGAGTCTCTCCAGGCTTCTCGCTAGACTCAGTGGGTGCTTCACTTGTCTTTCTATGCTGCCACACATCTTGGGGTGTCTTCCTCACTATTTTGCTGGATTCTGTTGTTTTCTCCTAAGCAGTCTGTTCCACACGTGACTATCCACCTTCTGTTTTGGACTTTCTTTGCATTAGAGGCAAGAGCTGGCCACCTGGCTAAAAACTCCTTCCCCACTCCTTTCTGAGACTCAGCCCAGCCAGTGGTGGTGGCGATAACAGTACGGAGGGTGTAGCTGTGGTAAGGAGCATTTTAGGTCCCTAGATCACATCTGGTACTCTGGTTCACTATGGTTTTGAGAATAAAGATAGGGCTTTAGGCCCCGTCTGCATCTCCCCCTTTGCGTCGACCTTGGGAGAGCAGTGATTGGGGATCTAGGTCCAGATTCCAGTATTCTGTCCATAATATTATCATAACCTCATCTGAACTGCCTCGGTTCTAACATTATCCACCAACTCCATCTCCTACCTTTGTTAAAATATATAGGGAAAGTAATACTTAGCATTACTGTTGTCTCATTTTCAATAACTTTTATTTAAATACAAAGGTACTTCAAAAAGTTCAAGAAAAAAGAGAATTAAAAGGTAATATGAATCTTTTCATCTTGTACCCTCTTATAAGAGGAGGGGGAATTAAACTTTTTAAAAAATCTGTTTGTCTATATTATAATTTTTCTTTAGATACTTCTTTTAGAAATTCTTTTAAATAGCCATAAAGAAAAGGCAAATCTTATTCTTTGAAGGTATATTTAAGTCATTTGGGGCCACATGTGGCACATAAAATATTGGTAAATTTAGGTAAAACAATTTTTTAAAATTGCATATCAAATACAATTTTAAAGTAATGACTAATTTCTTTGTGGGACTTAGAAACTATCTTTGAAGACAATTCTATGAAAGATATTCAAAATGTATTCTGGGCAACTCTACTGGACAGAGCTAGTATTAAAATTACTAATGCATTTTTCATTTTATGCTTCTTTTTTGGGTAAGCCTCATTATTTTCAACTACAAGCATTTGTTGCCTTGGGAAATATTAGAATTATACTAGTAATGCAGAAAGAAAGAGAAGTAAGCATTTGACTTCTAAAATTGGAAATTGAAGTCTACTAAGAGACTTTATTGGGAGAGAAAAGAAATTTCTAGTTTCTAATTCACCAAGTCCTCCCCTAATATATCAAGAACAAGCGCAGAGGTCTGAGCATATTATTTTACTCTGTAGTGAGAATACAGGACATGACATGAAGGGAGCTGCAGTCAGAGAAGAAGGGGTGGTGGGAAGCCACTGTCTGCTGGGGAAAAACAAAGAGAGGAAGAGTAGGACAAAGAGTCAAGCTGTGAGTTCCTGTCTCTTTGTCTCTATCAACATTCCAGGGATGAGATGGAAGAGTAAGAAACAAGAGGCTTACAGACACACAGGTGCAGGGGGTTCCTGACTTCTCAGGAAAATGGACATTATAAAGAACTCCACATTCAACATGGTACTGCAGCAAGATGGTGCCAGACAACTCTAGAGCAGATGTAGGGAGATGTCCAGCTCACAGGCTGGAGATAGTTCCTGGTTATGTATGTTTTTTCCATGTCTTGTGCAGTGATGTGAAGGTGTCATGGGGTTCAGAGAACAAGCAGAGAGGCTTGGGGTTTGGGCAAGGAGACCTATGAGGGGTGCTTATGACTGGAGGCGAATGCAGGGAACCCTGGAACACAGTAGCAAGTAACAGCAAAGGATTCCCCAGAGACCAGGAAGAATGACCCCCACGTTGGTGAACACCCACGCAGAGCCCAAACTAGAGTAGCTGCCTACGTCAGAGACCAGTGGTCCTCAGAGAGAAGCATGGGGACCAGCTGTCCTCACCCTGCCACCATGAAGTCATGGATATTTCCTCTTGTGAGCAGATTGCTCATATTTTGGTTTTGCACGTTCAGGTCCCAGTACACTGACATCATAGGTGTGAGTACACAAGTATCTTGTCTCAGAGTGAATACTTCGACTGTGTCCCCTCTCATTCAGACTGTATGTCTTGTTGTGTTTGTTACAATAACTGCTGCTCTATTTTGGTCATACCTGGTGTGTGCTGTGTGCTTCTCTTACCTGATTCTCCTTCAGTGTTATCTGCCCTTGTTCCTTACACCCGAGGAAGGTTCTAACACATCTGAAAATCTTCTCATTTTCTTGTACTCTCTGAACAAAGTTGGCTGGAAAGAAGCCAATCCTATCTTGAATTCTCCCCTGAAAGGAAAAAAGAGGAATGCATCCACAATTGTTGCATTTATTGTCATTATGTTACCAAATGATTTTTTTTAAAGAACGAGAAATGCTTACTTTCCACCAGTCTTCATTAGAATCCTCTAGAAGAGTAATCATGTCTCCTGGCCTGAAATAAAGAATGAATGAGTTGGATGGGGAAGTAGAGGGAGAGAAAAAGAAAAATATGATACTTTAAAGTTGGAAGTAGTAGTTTTTCATTTGTACAAATAATCCTAAAGTAAGTAGAAGTAAAGTAAACATGACTTTTACCAGTTCTTTCCACCCAAGAATATAGCCTTATTATACAAGGAAAGGAAGCATAATTTCTGTACTGCATTTTTAAAAATAACTCTTACCTTTATTTTTATACATAAATGATCATATTTTTATTGCAAAACCCCCAAAATTTAGAAGTTGATAAGTTTCAAGGTACAAGCCCCCCTTCATCTTCTGTCCCACAATCCTCCTCCCATGTGCTCCCTGTGTGTCCTTCTAGATGCACACCTCCCCATGCACTGAGATTTATATGTAGATATGTATATGTAGTTTTTTGTTTAGTATTGACATCTAGAATCAGCCATTATCTTTATCATTATCTATATCTCATCTTCTCGGTGCCTTTTCGAAACTAGCACACTTTTGCTTAATACCACTTTCCCTGCCTGCCACCTTTTATCTTTTAAGTTGATATAATTTTGCTTTAGATTTGTGTACGTGTGTTTTTACATTATTCATCAAGAATTACTTGGGTTTTACTGAAGGCTTACGTGTTTTTGTTGGTGGTGCTGTTGTAGAGGTGGTGCTTATTTGCCAGTTCTTATTTTATTTTCACATCCAGGTGTGTGTGTGTGTGTGTGTGTATGTGTGTGTGTGTGTGTTTTAATTCTTTTGCTCAGCACTTACTGAAGCTTTTACAATCTGAAGACTTTTTTTTTCACTTTGGGAAAAATTTCTCTATTTCTTTTATTGTTTTCTCACATCCATTTTCTCTCTTCTTTCCTTCTGGAACTTCTAGTGAGCACATGTTAGCCTTTCTGAATTCACCATCCTCTACTGTGTCTTTCTTACACATTTACCATCTTGTTTTTTCTCTATGTTCTTAAAATTTTTCTCAATTTTATCTTCCTAATAATTTATTTTATATTTTGGCTTGTCTCTTCCATTATCTACCATAATACCGAGAAATTTTTTAGAAACAATTTTAGAAAACACTTTTAGAAAAAAAAAATCAATTCTCAAGGACTCTTTATTGTTTTCTGCAAGTTTTCTTTCTTATTATTTTTTATTATTTTCTGAAAGATTTCTGAAAGTCACTTTTTATCATGGATGCAATATTATAATGGACCTTTCTGAGGATATATATTTTAAAACCATATTTCTTTCCTTTACTGAATTATTTTTTTGCTCCATGAAACTTCTCCTTCATGTCAAGGATGTTTCTTGGTTGTCTCTTTTTATTAATGACCGAAAATGGAGGTAGGTGAGTGTGGGCCGCTGGGCAGGCTTGTCTGCTATTACATACATCTGGTCTCTGTCATGGGTCTTTCTCCCAAGCTTGAGGGCTGTTTACAGGCTCTGTTTAAGGGAGGAGAGTGCGTCCTTTGATGCATCTCACTGTTGGTTACTTGAAAGTATAGCAGGCAAGCAGTTGGATGCCTCCTACCACTATCTCAATGGCTGAAACAGGAGAGTTTTCTTAACCTGGTGAGAGTGAATGTCAGTTTATTTTTCTCCTAAGTAGAGCTGCCTTTTCTCCCTACCCTCTAGAAGGTCTAGAGGTTCAGAGTTATCTCAACACACTTTTTCTTCTTTCTTAGCCTTCTGTGCCCACATAGGAGCCCTCCTTAGGCATGGAGTTTCCTTTCTTTAGGAATTGGAGTGCAGGTATTGGTTTAATTCTGGAAACAAATACCATTGCTGCCAATTGCTCATTATAAGCAGTCATGTGGTATTATGAACACTGTTGGGAGTCTAATATTTTGCCACAGTTACGCTGTGTAATAAACAGTCACAAAACCCCAATGGCTCACTCACATGCCTGGGTGTGGCTAGCTTTTGGTTGGGGTGATGTCCCTCTATACCATGTTTCTCATGCTCCGGAAGGCCAGTTTGGACATTCATGGCAATAGTAGAGGTTCAAGGGTAGCAAATGGAAACATGCAAAACACATAAGCCCTTTGAAATCAAGCCTCAGAATGGATACAGGTCACTTCTGCCTCTTTTTATTGGCCAAAGCAAGTCACAAGGCCAGTCCCTACTCAAGAGATGGGGTAGTAGGCCCCACCTCTGTAGTGAGAGACTGCAGAGTCTCACGGCAAAGGGCATGAATACAGGGAGGGATGATGAATTAGGGCCCTTAATGCAATCCACCTGCTGCAGACCCCCTCCTACTCTTCAATGGGTTTGCTGTGTGGTTAGGGTCTCTTTGAATGTGCTCCTACATCTATTTTTTCCTGAGCATTCTTTGATCTCTGGTCATCTTCACTGTTGTCAACTCAATTGCATTTGCTGCAGTCTGCCAGGAAATTCCCAAGATTTATGGTTCTCTCGTGGCAATCTTTCTTGGTTTTTTTTAGTAGTATTGTTATAGGTGTATTCTTAAAAAAAGATATTTTTTTTCCCGTTTTTAGGAATTGGAGCAAGAGGGGAAGTAAATTTGTTTGCTCCTTTTGCTATTCTGATTCAATCTCCTTTGCTGTCATTTTCAATTCTCAGTTAATATCTGTCTTCATCGGGGATTCCAAATATAACAGGCTTGTTGCACCTGAAGCATCACACACAACTGGTATTTGGTATCTCAACAGTCACAATTTCATGCTGATGCTACAGAGAGCAAGATGGCTGAAAATCACTCTTTCCCACGGGAAGGATTTAATTAAGTAGCAAGGATGAAAGTCAATGTAGAAAAATCTTCTAAGCTCCAGCAGATTTTATTTAACCCAATAACCTAAGAAGCTATGTGTTAGTATCAAATATGGTGATTTTGCTGACAGTTTGGTAGAAATTGTAAGTAGGGAAAAAAGTTCGAGACTGGGGGAGCTGTCTCGATCTCTGTAGTGTCAGCATGAAACTGTGACTGTTGAAATACCAAACACCAGTGGTTTTTTTAACTGCTCCTAAGGGTGAAAGAGGGTGCTGCCTGAATCCAGCCTCTGTTTAGCTAGAGACTCATTCTTTACTGTGCCTAGAGGTGGACAGTCCCCGAGAGCATACCCCATGTTAACTGAACTACACATTAGAATAAGGCACTCACTGGAATAAAGCTATGATTTTATGAGAAATACCAGGCATACTCCTGACAGCATGGTGAGGATTCTGTGTTTTCCTATAAAAGAGCTCCACGAGGATCAGAAAACTGCTTGGTGAGTGAGAACAGTAAAATTCATCCATTTATTATTTCTTTTTTTGTTGTTTACCTACTCATTTGACAAATATTTATAGAATGTGGGCACTGAAAGAGCCATTTTACTAGGCACTGGGTTTACTTTGGTCAATATAATTCTCATCTGACTTAATATTCTAGTGAGAAAAATGGATAATAAACAAGTAAATAGATAAAACATTTAAAAATATGTAAATAATAATAAATATAGCATATGTATGTATAATTAATAAATATATAATTGCAAGTTGGCATAAGGGCTATGAAGGAAATAAAGAGATGTAGCCAAAAAGAGTAAGAGTAGACTCCTTTTGAGATTACTCAAATACTTTAAGCGTGTGGCAGAGACAGTTAATATCTCTTTTTCACTATAGGGTGGACCTTGCCCTTGCTCTTGGGTAGCACTTGAATCCAAGACAACAACTCTCTAACATTTGGGTCAGCAGGCCTGTGGCTGGTGGGACTTTTACTGCCCCCATGCTCATCCAAGCATCACCCGACAACCCCTCAGCATTCTACTCCACTGATCTTGTGCTCAGAATCCTTTCGACTCTGGGCTCTGGGTGGTGGATCTGAGTATGCGTGCAAGATAAAACCATTCTGTGAAATAGAACTTAAAAAAAAAATGTTATCTTGATCCAGTTCTGAGGCCCTAACTAAAGGCCAGTGAGTTACCCTTCTTAAGCAGATGATTAAGTCCACACCCCCAACCACTTCCTTTATCAGGTCTCTCACACTCTAGGCTACTATGTACCAGCCCTATTCACCCACCCTGGAGCCAGGTACCAGACAAGGAGGGACACGCCCTATGCCCTAGAGCCTGTGGAAATCTGGCAGCCCTCACCACTTGCTGTACTAAGTGGCCCACTATAGCTCAAGCCTGTGTTACCTTGACTCTTAGGTGCAGCCCCTGTGTGGCTTTCATGGTTGCCATTCACATTTGACTGAATTGTCTTCTTAACCCCTTTTCAACTTAGTTCTCTCCTCCAACCATGGTGTTGGTGTGCTGCATCCTGCCACCAAAAAACTAAATCAAAACTTTCTGCCAACTGGTTCTGCTGAGGAAAAGCCTTGCCACTGGTCCCAGAGGTGCTTAAAGTTCTTCCCTGGTTGTTCTGAGGATGGACACTGCCAGCACACGATTCTCTGCCTCCAGCTTCTTCATGCTTCTGTGGCTGATGGGGCCCTTTCCATGGAATAATTCTTTACTTAGGTTGTCACACTGCAGGCACGTGTGGGGAAAGTCCTGCTCTGGCCTAACAATTATTTTTCTTTCAGGTGACTTTATGTTCCTGGTCTATTATGTGTAGATTTTGTAATTTAACTCTTTCTTTATTTTCAAATTCTTGGGACCAACTTGGTAGACCACCAAATACTTAAAAAACGTTCCCTTTGCTTTTTTTTTTTTAATGTAAAAAGGTGTTTATTGCCCCATGATGTAATAATAAAATAGTGGAAACAACTTAAATGTCCATCAGGATTTTAAAAAGAAATTGTGATCTAGTCATAAACCAGAAAAATATTGCCATGAAAAAGAATGAATTGAAGTTTAGGTACAGTATATTGTTTTATTTCTATTCTTTAAAATTTTTTATTCTTTTTTTTTTTTCAGCTCACCCTCATGAGTGAGGACATGCAGTATTTCTCTTTCTGTGCCTGGCTTATTTCACTTAACATAATTTTCTCTAAGTTCATTCATGTTGCTGCAAATGGTAGAATTTCATTCCTTTTTATGGCAGAGTAGTATTCCATCGTGTATATATGCCACATTTTCCTCATCCAGTCATCTGTCAATGGACATTTAGGTTGGTTCCAAATCTTAGCAATTGTAAAAAGAGCTGCGATAAACATGGGAGAGCAGGTATCCCTTCAACATGATGATTTCCATTCCTTCGGGTATATAGCCAGCATCAGGATTGCTGGATAACACGGCAGTTCTGTCTGTAGTTGTTTGAGGAGATTCCATGCTGTTTTCCATGGGGGGTCTGCAAATTTACAGTCTTACTAACAGTGTAGGAGGGTTGCCCTTTCTCTGAATCCTCCCCAGCATTTGCTATTCTCTGTCTTTTTGGTAATGGCCAGTCTAACTGGTGTGAGATGATACCTCAATGTGGTTTTGATTTGCATTTCCCTGATGCTTAGTGATGTTGAGCATTTTTTCACGTGTCTGTTGGCCATGTCTGTTGTATGTCTTCCTTTGAGAAATGCCTATTTGGCTCCTTTGCTCATTTTTTAATCTGATTACTTGTTTTTTACTATGTAGTTTTTTGAGTTCCTTGTATGTTCTGGATATTAATCTCTTGTCAGATGCATAGTTTACAAATATTTTCTCCCATTCTGTAGGTTGTCTTTTCACTCTATTGACTGTTTCTTTCGCTGTGCAGAAGCTTTTTAGTTTGATATAATCCCACTTGTTTGTTTTTTATTTTTTGCCTGTGCTTTTAGGGTCTTATAAAGTCTTTGCCCAGTCCTACTTCCTGAAGTGTTTTCCTTATGTTTTCTTTTAGTACTTTTATTGTCTTGGTCCTATATATAAGTCTTTAATCCATTTTGAGTTGACTTTGGTATATAGTGAGAGGTACGTATCTAGTTTCATTCTTCCACATATGGATGTCTAGTTTTCCCAGCACCACTTATTGAATTGCAGAGTCAGTTCTTTCCTCAATGTATGCTCCTGTGGCTCTTGTCAAATATCAGCTGGCTATAAGTATATGGGTTGATTTCTGGGTTCTCTATTCTGTTCCATTACTCCAAGTGTCTGTTTTTATGCCAGTACATGCTGTTTTGTGTTACTATAACTTTATAGTATAATTTCAAGCCAGGTAGTGTAATGTCCCCAGCTCTGCTTTATTTTATGTTTGTATGTATGTATGTATGTATGTATGTATGTATTTATGCATGCATGCTCAGGACTGCTTTGGCTATTTGGGGTCTTTTGTTGTTCCATATGAATTTTAGGACTGTTTTTTCTAGTTTGTGAAGAATGTCATTGGTATTCTGATGGGGATTCCACTGAATCTGTAGATAACTTTGGGAGTATGGACATTTTCACAATGTTAATTCTTCCAATCCAAGAGCTTGGAATCTCTGCCATCTTTTTATGTCCTCCTTAATTTCTTTCAGCAGTGATTTGTAGTTCTCACTGTAGAGATCTTTCACCTCCTGGTTAAATTGATTCCTAGATATTTTATTTTTTTGATGACTATTGTAAATGGACTTGCTTTCTTAATTTTTCTGTGAGTTCATTATCGGAGTATAAAAATGCTACTGAGTTATCATGTTGATTTTGTATCCTGCAACTTTAGTGAAATTGTTTACCAAATCTAAGAGTTTTTTGAGTCTTTAGGTTTTTCCATACATAGGATCATGTCGTGTGCAAACAGGGAAAGTTTAACTTAGTTTTTTCCAGTCTTGATGCCCTGTATATCTTTCTCTTAACTGATTGTTCCAGCTAATACTTCTGATAGTATGTAAATAGGAATGGGCACCCTTGTCTTGTTCCTGTTCTTATGGGAAAAGCTTTGAGCTTTTCCCATTCAGGATGATGTTGGTGGTAGGTTTGTTATATATGGCTTTTATTGTGTTGAGATACTTTCCTTCTACACCTAATTTGCTGAGTCTTTATCATGAAGAGATGTTGAATTTTGTCAAATGCTTTTTCTGCATCTGTTGGCATAATGTTATGGTTTTTGTCCCTGATTTTTTTTTTTTTGATGTGATGTATCAAGTTAATTGATTTGCATATGTCGAACCATCCTTGCATCCTTGGGGTGAATCCCACTTGATTGTGGTGTATAATTTTTTTGATGTGTTGCTGTATTCTGATTACTAATATTTTGTTGAGGATTTTTGAGTCTGTGTTCATCAAGGATGTCAGTCTGTAGTTCTCTCTTTTTGTTGTACCTTTGTCTGGTTTTGGTATCAGGGTGACACTGGCCTCAAAGAATGAGTTTGGGAGAATTCCCTTTGTTTCAATATTTTGGAATAGTTTGAAGAAAACTGGTATTAATTTCTCTTTAAAGGTTTGGTAAAATTCAGCTGTAGTGCCATCCAGTCCTGGACTTTTCTTTGTTGGGAGACTGCTGATTACTGCTTCAATCTTGTTGCTTGTTATTGGTCTGTTTAAGTTTTCTATTTTTTCTTGGTTCAGTCTTGTTAGTTATTATGTGTCCAAAAATTTATCCACTTCCTTCAGGTTTTCAAATTTGTTGGAATATAGTTGTTTATCATAGTCTCTAATGAGTCTTTGTATTTCTGTGGTCTTGGTTGTAATATCTCAATTTTCATTTCTGATTTTTGTTATTTGGGTCTTCTTTTTGTTAGCCTAGCTAATAGCTTGTCTATTTTGCTTATCTTCGTAGAAAACCAACTTTTTGCTTCATTGATCTTTTATATTGCATTTTTGGGTCTCTACTTCATTTAGTTCTGCTCTTATCTTAATTATTTCTTTCTATCTACTAATTTTGGGATTAGATTGTTTTTGTTTTTCTAGTTCTTTGAGGTGTCGCTTTACATCGTTTATTTGAAATCTTTCTATTCTTTCCATGGTAGTGTTCATTGCAATATACTTCCCTCTCAGTGCTGCTTTTGCAGTATCCCACAGTTTTTGGTCTTTTGACATGTCTTTTTTCCCTGTTTAATTTCTTCTTGGACTCACAGGTCATTCAGGAGCATGTCATTTAATTTCCATGTATTTGTATAGTTTCCAGTTTCACTTGTTATTGAGTTCTAGTTTTAATTTGTTGTCTTCTGAAAAGATGCTTCAATTGATTTCAATTTTTAAACATTTGTTTACCTGGAGAATGTTCCATAAGCTGATGAGAAGAATGTATATTCTGTAGCTGTTGGATGAAATATTCTGCAGATATCTGCCAGGTACAATTGACTTAAAGTGTAGCTTAAATCCTGTGTTTCTCTGTTGATTTGTTGCCTAGATGAACTGTCCAGTGCTTAGAGAGGGTTGTTCATGTCCCCTACAATTATCATATTGGGGTCTATCTTTTTTCTTTAGGCCTAATAGTTTTTGCATTATATATATTGGGTGCTCCAGTATTGGGTGCATATATATCTATGATTCAAAATTATATGTCTGCTTGATGGATAGAAAGTTTTATCATTATATAATGACCTTCTTTGCCTCTTTTTATGGCTTTTGGTAAAGTCTATGTTATCCGATATAAGAACAGCTATTCCTGCTCATTTTTGGTTTCCACTCACATGGTATATCTTTTTCTAACCCTTCACTATTAGTCTGTGTGTGCCTTTACAGGTAGGCAAGTCTCTTGAAGACAGCATATAGCTGGGTCTAGCCTTTTAATCCAATCAGTCAGTCTTGGAAAGGATTTTTTGAGCTGAATCTGGTTGGGGAATCCCCTGGATCTGAAGGTCCATGTCTCTCCCTATGTCTGGGAAGTTTTCTGTTATGATTTTGTTGAATATGTTTTCCTTGCCTTTTCCTTTCTCCTCCCCTTCTGGAAAACCCATGATTTGAATGTTTATGTGCTTAATGTTGTCTGTGAGCTCTCTTAGATTTTCTTCATTAAAAATCTTTTTTTCCTTTCTTTTTTCTTTTGTACACACGTGTTATTTCAAAAACACTACCTTCAAGATCAGAATTTCTTTTTCCTGCTTGCTCTAGCCTGCTGCTTAAGCTCTCAGTTGTATTTTTTCTTTCATTGAATTAATAATTCAGTTCCAGGAGTTCTGCTACATCTTTCTAAAGGTATTAATCTCTTTGTAAATTTCCTCCTTCATATCCTGGATTTTTTTTGTTTTGTTTTATTATGTTGTCTAACTGAGTCTCCTTGTATCCCATTGAGTTTACTTAAGATTGTTGCTGTAATGCCTTTTAAGTCATTTAAAGTTTTTGTTCTTTGGGGTCTGGTAACTGAGAATTACTGTATTCCTTTGGTGGTGTCACATTTTCTTGGGTTTTCTTATTTGTAGTATCTCTATGTTGATGTCTGGTCATCTGGTAGAGCAGTTGCTTCTTCTATTACTCTGGAGGGGGCTTTGAGGAGACGGACTTACTCTTCTTTTTCCAGGCTCCACTGGTGAATCTCCCTGTGTCACTGCAGTTGAGTGGGTGGTGGGCCACATGCACAGTGAAAGTGGCTGGTACTGTGGTGAACCACCTGTAGGTGAGTCGTGTTTCTGGCATACTCCTGCTTTCTGATAGGAGGTGGGGCTGCCCATGGCTTCTGCCTAGGACCCCAGTTGTGCTCCTCAGGTTCCCTTTGCTTAATTCAATCAGAATATTCTAAATTTAGGTAAAAGTTCTGTTTGCATTGTAACCCAAAATTCTATACCATAATACAAAATATGATGCGATTCATAAACCCTCACTAAATGCATCAGTTTCCTATTTGGTAAAGACAGAGCAGAGCACCACAGCTGGCTTTTTCCTTTTTGTTTGCTAAGTAAAATTTAACATAGGCCCAGAGGAAGATTTTCAAGTTGGTTATATCATGATTTGTGGGAAGTCTTGAAATGATGAGGGAGCTGTGGACTAGCAACATGAATAGGAATAAAATAACAAAAGCTAACTATTGAATTGTGGCATATCAGTGAGGAGGACAGGGTTTATTTGCGAGTGTGTGTGCTTGTGTCTGTGTGCATGAGAGACTGAGGGTTGCTATCTGTCTTCATTCTCAGCAGTTCCTCTGCTTCCCTCATTTCTCGATTTTCCATGTGGGCCTTGGAAACTCTCTCTTCCACCAGCAGGTCAACTGGCTTTAGAGACTGAGTGGGCACAGTGTGCACAGAGCATTAAAATTATGCAAGCTGGGCCCAGACAGTGACATGGAGCTCTCCTGCAAGATGGTTTGGTCCTCTATGGGAGGGTGCTCTTGGAGGGAGGAGTGTGAGTTGACCTAAGGCCCCAATACCCAGCTTCTCTCCATTTTCCATGTAGATTCCGAGGAGTGGAGACATTGACACCATCCTGATGAGATCACTGTTTCTGAGAAACACCTCTACGGTCTGAGACAACCTGAGACCTCAGAATGGCCCTACTTTGGGAAGCACATTGTCAAATCATGATGCTCTGGGGCCTTATTTACTTCCTTCATGTTTTGGATATAGTGGATCTTTTGGAATTCAAAGGAAATTTATCTTTCCTCACTCCTCCATCTCTGCCCATTTAGCCTAAGGAAATTATATGACATTCAGTATTTTCTGAATGCCTATGACATTTTAGGTACTGCGTGTGCACTCGGGGTACAAAGATGAAAGGATTTCTCTAAGCTTCAGTTTTCTTTTCTGTAAGGTGAGGATAATGATAACAGTTACCTCATCAATTTTTTGAGGTCTAAATGAGGAAATACTTGTAAAGCACATTTAGATAAGCCCACAATAGATGGCAGCTATTATCATTGTTAAGATGTAGTTTCTGCCCTCAGATGTTGGTAATCTCAAAGGAGAGAGACAGGAAAGCTGGTAATTTACAGTCAAGTGTCATCTCTGAATGAGAAGCAAATGCTAGGAAGGGATAAACAAGTATGGAATTGATCCCAAACAAAAATTCTAAGCACATATGTCTCTTTGAGCCTCACCTATCTCAATTATACTTCTATACTTACATGTTATGCATGATAAACTATTACGAAGTATATTTACTTTGAAAAATTGCCATATAGATTAAATGAGTAAGCATATGTGGAAGCACTGTGATTGACATAAGGGCTTAAAAATGCTAATTTCCTTCTAAACCTGTAATCGTTCACTTGGAAATCTGCAGATCTAGTGATCATTGCCTTTTCAGTGTGTCCCACTAGGTTTTTGGCAGAAACAGTTGGTTAATAAAATAGTCTTTGACTTTAGTGGCTTCAGACACTAACCTTTTATGTGATTTAGAGCTTTGGAAAAGCTTCTTTCTTTCTTCAGACCACCCTCCCATCTCCCTCACCCCTCTACTCCCAGTAGTGACCACAAAAGTATATCAGGCCCAGGGGCGATTGCAATGGAGATGTCGCTGAGGTTGAGGAGGACAGCCAAATAGCCTGGAGAGCAACAGCAATGTTCACTGAAGGAAGGGGGTATGAGCAGTGGCATTTTCATACAAGTAAGCAGGTTCAGAGATTTCACCACTTATACGCAGCATTTGAATCCATGACTAACACCACTAAATAAAGCCACCTCTTCCACTCCCTGTATCTTGTCAAAACTCATCTGAACTGCTTGTTTTACTCTGCAGCTGTTTGGGCCATCTTTAATATTTCTCACCCTTTCCCACTCATTAGGCAAAAAGAACCCCAAATCAAGCTTAGAGCAATCATAGTCTCTCAGCTAAAGCAGATGTCCTTGAAAAACCAGACTAAGGGGAGAAGAAAAAGGAGCTAGCCAAATGGCTCTATTAATTTTAGATGTACTGCTTAATTTGTCAGCAGACCCATTTCCCAATTTACATTAGTCTGGTCCAGAATCTTTTAGAGTCTGAGCGCATGGGTAGGTAATAACAACTTTTTAAACTTTGCATTTTGGTCTTGTCTTAAGCCTGAAATCTGTAAGGCTGCCTGCACTTTCTCAGGTCTGTAGAACAGCTCAGAGAAAAAGCATTCAGCTAAGGGGCCATTTGGAAGGAATTTTGGTAAATGTTCCTGAACTGTCATGGATCACGCTCTCCAGAACCTAATTGAGAGAGTCATTTGAGTGAGAGGGAGGCTAGTAAACACATTAGCGACATTTGGTAAGATCTGGGTTTCTTGACATAGTGCAGCATCAGAACATAATATGCATCAGAGACTTTCCTCAAATAGCCTTAATTGCATTTTGATGTCCTGGTGACTGTGAAGATTATTTTTAAATCAAATTGGTGCATTAGAATTACATTTAGTTTTAATTAAGTTGATGCATTTGCCAAGCAGTAATGTACTTAGAGAATGGAAACGAGACACTAAGGGAGTCTTACTCTGTCTTACTCTGTCTCAGGGCCTCTTCCTTTCTTATTTTACAGAGGGTTTATACAAGCTTGTAGGGTGAAGGACATTAGAACATAAGTGACAGGCCAAAAATCCAATGCAAACCTGTACACAGAGCATCAACAGAGAATCAGGAATCCTGCGTTCTGGTTTTGGTCTGCCACTGGCACTCTGCGTATCTTTGGGGGAGTCACAGTTCTCAAATCTGGCAGATAATCAGAATCCAGGAGAACATTGAACCATATAGATTTCCATGTGGGATTTGCCTCTCTATGTCTAGGTGGAACCTCTATTTTAATAATTTTCTCTAGGAGATTCTCATGGCTGTAACTAGTGGCTTAACCATTCTAATGAGAGTTTTTTCCTCTGTGAAAGACTACTTGTTTGGGTAACCTCAGAGATTTGCTGAGAAAACTCAAGGGGATTCCAGGAAAAGTTGCGAAAAACTTTAAAATGGGCAAAAAAGATGGCTGATCTGGGTTTCCTGTCTGGCGCACCCTTTCAGGTTATCTTTCCCCTTGCAATGCCTTTGAGATATTTTGCATCTCATGCATGTTGAAGAAAACTGATAATAATGCAAATGATTCTTGTCCATAGAAATGCATGTGAATTGTGCACAGTGGAACGCAGTCAATTATGGCTCTATTTTAAACTCAAGGCAGCATTTCCTATTGCCTACATATCTATGATGAATTCAATTATTTTCTGTTGAACCAGGTGTGACATCTTACTGGTTCTCTCATTAATAAATGAGTTAAATAAAATTTTTGACATGTGCTTATTTTATATTTGTATGAGAGTCATAATTTTGTCTTAATTAGAAAAAATCATGCTTTAACAGGAGTGACTTTTCATGAACACACTCTACAAATCACAAGTTTCCTGGTCTTAGTGACCAGATTTAACAATCCCAATAGACTTGGAAGAAGTGATGTGAGTGGCCAACATGGGATAAATTCATACATTGTTTAAATCTGCTGATTAGAACAGAATTGTCAACTTTATCAGAAAGGAAACCAGGATGGAAAGTATGGGATAAGAGAAAAGTCAGTGGACTGGGAGCCCACTTCCCTGGATTCCAGCCCTGAGCCTCCATTTTCTACTTGTGAGTTCTTGTGCTTGGTTCTCCCACATTCCCTCCAAAAAGATAAAGACCATAACTTGTCTCATTGGAATATGAACTAAAAGCCAGGTGTCCATTTTCTAAACATTACCAAATTTTAAGACAGTCTTTCTGGAATCAAGACTGGGATGAATATAGTTATCGAAATATGCTCCTCTCCCTGCAATGAATTTTCACCACCTCTTTTTGTAACAGGGTTTGCATTTGCCCCCCATTTGGTACCTCTTATAGTAATTCTCTTGTTCTGAAGTTTAACCCATTCTTCTCTCATCCTTCCCTCATGCGAAAGAGTGACTGCTTGCTAACCAGGCTTCCCAAGTACCCATGGCCTTTCTGCTGTCTGGAAGCTTAGCTGTGCTGCCACCTCCTTCAGAGCCTTCCCAGACTTCCCAGATCTGCTTCAGTGTCCGTTTGAGGAGCTGTTGTATCATCCTGGACTACCTCCCACAACACTGCATGCTGGACTGTAACTTCTAGTCTACTCTTCTGCACCCCCCAGCCCCATGCCCACTTGAACTCTTTGAGAACAGGGCCTGTGAACTGTCCACCCAGCAGAGGGCTAGAGCTCAGTCACCACATGATGAGAGGTGAATAGATGAAACAAATCCTGGAAACAGCCATGCAAGGGTTAAAATCACATTCAACTTGATTTCAAGTAGTGCTTTGAAAAAATCTGGAAGAGATGAATTCAGGCCATTCCATCTCTAGAGGTTCTTGCAAATATCAGCTAATGAGACAAATGGTTGCTGCTTTCATTTAGACTCACCCATGGAACATATGAGACTCGTTGCTTCCAAGAATCTGACAATTCATGAACCTAAATCCTTATTTGGGGTTACAAAAGAAAAATGTTTTTCTTTGAAGCCCCCCCAAATCTAGGTGTTATGATATACATTGAAGTGGTAATTAATTTGTATCTCTTTTAGAATTTAATAATATTAAAAAGGCTGTTCCCTCTTTCCCTCTCTGGGCTCATAAACCTTCTCTTTTTTCTACCCTTATATGAGAAATGGCCATTATCATATAAATTTGTTTGGAGAGAACTAATAAAAATGAAAATGACTTAGGCGTGTGAAGTCAAAATGGATTCTTTGGAGTAGGCATTACACAATGGTACTTCAAAAGTCTGTTGAAAAATAGAATTAAAAGATGAAAAATATTTCCATGAACTTTTTGAAGACTCCATGTATGGTCAATAAAATGCATTTGAACCTTTAAGTTTTTCATTTACTCTCAATGCTTTATTTCAGAGTCCCTGTGATGTTTTTGAGGTTTGTGTTTACGTGGAGTTATTTACATCTGCTGATTATTTACATGAATATCAACGTGGCAGAGCCATAAAAGCTATTCTTATTGATTTAAAAAAGATGCTTTGGTGTGAGTAAGTGATGACTTCCAAGACTGTTTTGCAGACTTCTAAACCTAAAAGCAGTGAGAATAATGGGACTGGTTACATTGTAACTGTTGAAGGCAGGATTTACTTTTATCGAAAAGCTAAGCATGGGTTATCAAGTTTTGACTAACGGATGTGTGCATGCTTGAAGGTGTGTGAACAAATGTGTGTCTGAGTGGCAATGAGTATGTGAATGTGTGTGCATGTATATATGTGAGTTTGTGACTGTGTGAGTGACTTGTGTGTATCTAACTGTGACAGTGAGTGTGTGTGGTAGTATATGAGGGGGTCTTCAAAAAGTTGATGGAAAGATTCATATGTCTTTTAATTCTATTTTTCCATGAACTTTTGAAGTTTCTTTTTATGTGCTGTGCATATATGAGTGTGTCACACACACCTACATACGCACTTGGCCAGAGGACGATTTCACACATAGTCTATGTGAATTCACGGGGCAGTGCATGGTGGTACTGATGTCAGTGCTGATTATAGTGCGGTTCTCACCATTACGATGGGATTCTACAATTTGTACTTCAAGTAGCATTTTAAGAACTTTGCTCCTTAAAAAAGTTGATAATAAGGGTTACTGGTGGATATTGTCCAAGATCCTTAATTACAGAAGGTTATCTACTATAGCAGCCTGCTATACACTGACAGAAGAACCTGGATGACTCTTTAATGCTATTAGACCTCAAATAGTCAGGAATGCTATGGAGTCTCTGTGCATGATAGCATCACATCTTGGGTGTCAGTGGTAAAATTCCATGGCTATAGCATGTCATGTCAGCAACTGAAAAGCTTCTCCAAAGATAATTACTGGATATTACAGTCCTTTTTGCTGGAACAATTAGATAAAGTCTCATTGGGTGTGCTAAGGACCAGAGAGAGCCTTTAACGGTGTGTTCTATACCATTTATCCTTAGGTTAGAGTTAATGAGGTTGTTCAGAAGACTAGGAAATAGAATGTTGTAAAAAAATGCAAATTATGAAAAAAAAGGTATCTAAAATATACTGCGCACCTCACTTTGTATTGGGCATAAAATCCCACACTTTATTTATATTATCTTGTTTAATACTCAGTCTCCCTAGGAAGGAGAAAACTGAGGCTTCAAGAGATTAAGCAGTTTGCTTCAACTGATGCAGATATGTAGTAAGTGTCAGAGCTGGACACTAGACCCAGGCCTATCTGACTCCCAGACACTGCTCTTTCCTGCCTTGCCACTTTGCTCTCTCCTACTATCTGCCTATCATGGTGGAAAAATAGAGAATTGTCACAGCCTGCATCAGCTCCTGAGGTTTGGGTGGGTAATATCAGATGAATTCATGAAGGAAATTTATTTTGCACTGAAACTGTAGCAAAGTAGACTGAAGCATTTGCCTTTATACAAGGTTCAGAGACTAATGATGAGACCACAGCACTTCCAAGAGGAGTATTCATTGCCCTCTTGGGACAGCAACTGGATCTTCCACTCTGAAGCACCCCCCAATTGTAAGTGCTTCTGTAAAGGCTTAGCAGGGTTTCTTCCAAGTTGCCTTAAACCTTTTGTTGTTTGTGAATGGGGCCATGGGCTACTTTTCGTCTCCCCTTCTACATTTTCTTCCGAATAAATAATATTCGTCATGAGCTCAAGGCTCATCTCCTCCAGGAAATGGCCCTGACTAACCCCTCTCAGCTTGGTTTGCTTCCTTATTTATAGTTTTCATTATATTATCATGAACTTGATTTGCCCACTAATCATATACGACAGGCACAACAGTAGTTCATTTAATCTCCGTAATATCCGTTCATTGCTATGGTTAGAACATCCCTGCCAAAACTAATGTTGAAATTTAATTGCCAATAAAACAGTATTAAGAAGAGGGAACTTTAAAACGGATTAATACCATTATCATGGGAGTGGGCTCTGAAAAAAAGGATAAGTTTGGCTAACATTTTTCCTCTGTCTCGTGTGCTTGCTTCCACCTTTTACCCTTCAGCCATGGGATGACCTTCACCAGATGCTGGTGCCATGCATGCTTTCGGACTTCCCAGCCTTCAGAACTGAGAGTTGAATAACTTTTCTTTATAAATTACCCCATCTGTGGTATTCTTTTATAGAAGCATAAAATGAACATTCATCAAATACTTATTATCTACTGTACACCTATTAGGTTTTAAGAACTAACCCAAGCTCCAGGGAAGGTAAGAGTTAGTAATTACTGACTTGTTCTCTTGGAGTTTGCAGGAGAGATAGAGATTAGCCAAATAATTCCAAAAATATGTAAATATAAATGAGCTATATAAACACACATAAATTAAACAACATGCCCCTGAAGGACCTATGGGCCAAAGAAGAAATTGAACAGGAAATCAAAAAATTTCTTGAAACTAATGAAAATAAAGACACATCATACCAAAACCTGTGGGATACTGCAAAAGTAGTACTAAGAGGGAAGTTTATTACAATTTATACGTACATCAAAAGGATAGAAAGACTTCAAATAAACAACCTAATGTTACACCTCAAAGAACTAGAAAAACAAGAGCAATCTGATCCTGAAATTAGTAGACAGAAAGAAATAATTAAGATCAGAGCAGGATTAAATAAAATAGAGACAAAAAAATACAAAGATTAACAAAAGAAAATGTTAGCATTTTGAGAAGATAAACAAAATAGACAAACCATTAGCTAGACTAACTAAAAAGAAAAAGACAGAAGACCCAAATAATAAAAATGAAAATGGAGATATTACAACCAATACCACAGAAATACAAAGAATCATTAGAGAGTATTAGGAACAACTATACACTAACAAATTTGAAAACCTGGAGGAAATGAATCAATTTCTGGACACTTACAAATTACCAAGACTGAACCAAGAAGAAATAGAAAACCTGAATAGACCAATAATGACCAACGAAATTGAAGCAGTAATCTCAACAAAGAAAAGCCCAGGACTGGATGACTTTACTGCTGACTTCTACTAAACCTTCAAAGAGGAATTAATACCAATCCCTTCAAACTATTCCAAAATATCAAAACAGAGGCCATTCTCCCAAACACATTCTATGAGACCAGCATCACCCTGATACCAAAATCAGACAGATACAATAA
This sequence comes from Cynocephalus volans, assembly GCF_027409185.1. Classification (NCBI taxonomy): domain Eukaryota; kingdom Metazoa; phylum Chordata; class Mammalia; order Dermoptera; family Cynocephalidae; genus Cynocephalus; species Cynocephalus volans. The sequence goes on along the minus strand of NC_084470.1, from coordinate 48,133,471 downwards.
AAAAAGAAAACTATAAAAATTTCCTTGATGAACATAGATGCAAAAATCCTCAACAAAATATCAGCAAAAAAAAAATACAGCAGCAAATAAAAAAGATTATACATCATAATCAAATGGGATTCATCCCAGGGATGCAAGGATGGTTCAACATGTGCGAATTAATAAATGTGATATACCACATCAACAAAATCAGGGACAAAAACCATATAATTATTTCAATAGATGCAGAAAAAGCTTTTGACAAAATTCAACATCCTTCATGATAAACAAACTCAGCAAATTAGATATAGAAGGAAAGTATCTCAACACAACAAAAGCCATATATGACAAATGCACCACCAATATCATCTGGAATGGGAAAAACTGAAAGTTTTCCCATTAAGAACAGGAAGAAGACAAGGATACCCACTCTCACCACTCCTATTTGACATAGAATTGGAAGTACAATCAGTCAAGAGAAAGAAATCAAAGGCATCCAAACTGGAAAAGATGAAGTCAAACTGCCCCCGTTTGCAGGTAACATGATCTTCTGTATGGAAAAACCTAAAGATTCCACCAAAGCACTCTTAGAGTCGATAAACAAATTCAGTAAAATTTCAGGATATGAAATCAATACATGAAAATCAGTAGCGTTTTTATATGCCAACAATGAACTAGCAGAAAAAGAAATCAAGAAAGCAAGCCCATTTACAAAGCTACCCCCAAAATAAAATACATAGGAATAAATTTAACCAAGGAGGTGAAAGATCTCTACAACAAAAACTACAAATCACTGCTGAAAGAAATTAAGGAGGACACAAAAAGATGGAAAGACATTCCATGGTCATTGATTGGAAGAATTAAGAAAATGTCCATACTACTCAAAATGAACTACAGTTTCAATGCAATCCCCATGAAACTACCAATGACATTCTACACAGAAATAGAAAAAACAATCCTAACATTCATGGAGAACAATAAAAGACCCTGAATAGCCAAAGCAATCCTGAGCAGAAAAAAATAAAGCTGGGGGCATTACACTACCTGACTTCAAATCATACCGCAAAATTATGGTAACAAAACCAGCATATATTGGCATAAAAACAGACACATGGACCAGTGGAACAGAATGGGTAACCCAGAAATCAATCCAGGTAATTACACCCAGCTGATCTTTGGCAAAGGCACCAAGAACATACATTGGGGAAAGGACAGCCTTTTCAGTAAATGGAGCTGGGAAAACGGAGTATCCATGTGTAGAAGAATGAAACTAGACCTATACCTCTCACCACATACCAAAATCAACTCAAAGTGGATTAAAGACTTAAATATAAGACCTATTTTGTTAATTTTTTTGTTTACTAAAAGAAAACATAGAAGAAACATTGCAGCAATGTAGGACTGGCAAAGACTTTATGAATAAGACCTCAAAAGCATAGGCAGCAAAAGAAAAAAAAACAACAACAAATGGGATTATATCAAACTAAAATTCTTCTGTACAGTGAAGGAAACAATCAATAGAGTGAAAAGACAACCTACAGAATGGGAGAAAACATATGTGAGCTATACATCCAACGAAGAATTAATATCCAGAACCTACAAGGAATTCAAACAACTTAACAGTGAAAAAAATAATCAGATTAAAAAATGGGCAAAGGAATTGAATAGACATTTCTCAAAGGAAGATATACTAATGGCCAACTTGTACATGAAAAAATGCTCAACATCACTAAGCATCAGGGAAATGCAAATCAAAACCACATTGATATATCATCTCATCCCAGCTAAGACTAGCTATTTTCAAAAAGACAGAGAATAACAAATGCTGGTGAGGATGCAGAGAAAGGAGAATCCTTCTACATTAATATACATTTGATGGGACTGCAAATTTGTGGAGCCATTATGGAAAACATTATGGCAATTTCTCAAACAACTACAGATTGAACTGTCATATGATTCAGCAATCCCACTACTGGGTATATACACAAAGGAATGGCAATTATCATATCGAAGGGATACCTGCACTCCCATGTTTATCACAACTCTATTTACAACAGTGGAACCAACCTAAATGTCCATTAACAGATGACTGGATAAGGAAAACGTGGTTATATACACAATGAAATAGTACTCAGCCACAAAAAAGAATGAAAGTCTGCCATCTGCAGCAACGGGGATAAGCTTGGAGAAAATTATGCCAAGTGAAATAAGCCAGGCACAGAAAGAGAAATACTGCATGTCCTTAGCCATAAGTGGGAGCTTACAAATAAGTAAATAAATAAAAAAAAAAAAAAGAAAGAAACAATGATCACAATAATATGTTGAACTTTTTTTTTTTTTTTTTTTTTTTTGTCTTTTTGTGACCGGCCTGGCCGTACCGTGCTCAGCCAGTGAGCGCACCGGCCATCCTTATATAGGATCCGAACCCGCGGCGGGAGCACTGCTGCGCTCCCAGCGCCGCACTCTCCTGAGTGCGCCACGGGGCGGCCCTATATGTTGAACTTTCAAAAGGAGAGAACAGAACTATGATTATTAGAGGTTGGAAAGGCGGAGGGGGAGGGGAGTTAGTGAGAAATTGGTTAAGGCTCACAAAGAATGATCATGTTTTGTAATGATGAATATACTAATTATCCTGATTTGATCATCATATCTTAATACACAGGTATTGATATTCAACTCCATACCCCACAAATATGTATAATTAATTAAGTCTTAATTAGAAAAATAAATAAATACAAGTTGAGGTAAGTGCTTCTGATGAGAGAAATATGTTGTCATGGAAGTATGCAATGGAGGAATCTGCCTCAAATTGGAGTTATCAGGAAAGGCTTGACCAAGGAAGTGAAATCTGTGTGGGTGAATAATGGCCAACTGAAAGCGAGTGGGTGTGTGCAAAGAAAAATTCCTTGGCAGGTGGCAGTGTGTTCTTTTTGGGGAAAGAAAGAAGGCAAGTGTGGATGGATCAGAGAGTCATGAGACTATGTGGGTCTTGGATACATAATAGAGGCACAGTGGATATTAAGTATTTGATGAATGTCTTATTCCATTTTCTGCTGCTATAAAGAATAGTACAGACTGGGTAATTTTTAAAGAAAAGAAGTTCAGTCAGCTCAAGGTTCTGGAGGCTGGGAAGTCCAAAAGCATGGCACCAGCATCTGGAGAAGGTCATCCCATGGCAGAAGGGGTCCTGAAATCCCTGTTAATATTTTGATTTTTACCAAGAACAATGGAAGGACATTAGTGAGTTTGAGCAAATCCGTGTGTTGTTAAGTAGACTTAAGGCAGCATAATGACTATCTTCTTTTATAAGTCAGGACTTAGAAGTTTGGATGGCTTGTGTAACTTTTCCAGGACTTATGGTGGTCACACAGCTAGTGAGTGGCTTGGGTAGGACTTAAATCCAAGTCAAGTAATGCCACACTTTTTATTGTTATACACTCATTGGTTTCATGCTAACATATTCTCCGTTTCCCTTTCTCTCTCCTTCTCTCCCTTTCATTTCGTAATTCTGAAACAAAAGCATTTACTTCTGAAAAGGAGTGTGAAATAAAACTCATTGAAACTAACATTATTAAGTTTCTCCAATACTGTGATATTATCCTATTTAATACCCTCCACCCTATAAGGGCAGGCCTTATTTTCCCTATTTTCAAGATCAGAAAACTGAGATTCAGAAAGTTAGGTTATATGCCCTATTGTTAGAGAGTACAGGTGCAGGAATGTGAATCACTCTGTCTGACTCCAAAGTTTACATGAGACCCAGAAGACTATCCAGTTACTTTAGTGTACTCTTCACCTGTAATGGAAGCGAAGGGCAGCAAGACTGAAAACACAGAGCTTGGGGAGGGTCTTCTATAACAATCTAGGTGAGAAACAAAGGTGGGAATGGACATAGTAGACTTTAGGCGAAGAGAATGAGTAGGAATTGAACATCCAATACATTTTGGGCACGAGGTAGAGGGAGGCCTCCCTGGCTGGCCTGAGGCCCGGGCAGCGGTGACATCATTCACCCTAAAGAGCAGGTTTGTGGGAGGGAGAGGACAACTGCTGTGCTCCAGCCATGGCTGGGGTAGGCAGGTAGGTAAGAATCTGGAGGTCCATGGACAGGTCTAGACCACTGGCCTTTGGCAGAAAAAGCTTTCCTTTTTATTGAGCAGATATATAATGAATGCTTGTGAGAGCGATGACTCATCTGCTGTGATTTATGACTGTCGGCTTTGCCATTTGGGCTTTCTTTGCCCTCACGCTCACGCTCCTAACGTTCCCTGTACTCTCAAGTACTTCATTCTCTTTCCTGAGGACAATGCCCAGCATGCTCCACTGGATCACAGTGCAGGTGGATAAGAATGGTATTTTATTGAAAGAAAAATTTTTTTCTGCCTTATGGTATGAGGAGAAAAAGAGAATTCACAAAGCATCAGTTTATTTAAGGAATTATACCAAATCCCCAGAGCACTGCCTTACACATTCTAAATCAAGCACCTGGCTTTTAAAATGGGAACCTCTTGGCAGAAAGAAGGAAAAAAATAAATGAATGTATGTGTGATTTATCACTCCAGTCTTGCAGTTTATGTGACACAGACATTTCACTCCAGGGAATGAATAGTCCTGTTTGCCTCAAAGCAGACTGTAAACGTTTGATTCGTGACCAGACAGCTTGACTCTTAATGGCCTGTACCCAACTAAAATAAGCACATGAAGTTATGACCATCACCAAGCAGCTAGGTATCATTCCTCAGTGTCCCAGTAACATTCGGTATTTCTCTGGAATTGCTTTTTAAAATCTGATCACTTCGGAATAATCTTCTAGTATAAAACTGTAAGACCTGTACAATAAGAAGTTGTTAAATCTTAAATTTAATGAGAATCTCAAGAAGGACCCAATATGCTGTACTTATTGCAAAGTAAATACAAGTCATCCTTGTCTTCATCAGCAGATAGTTAACTGTGGATCGTCAGCTAAAGGCAAGGCACCATCCCAGCAATGAATCCTCTGCAGGCTCTGGTCTACCTCATGGGCTTGTCATGTCTCTGATAGAATAGGGCCTCACTTGATAAATGCCATCTCCTCCTCCTGCACCGATGATGCCAGAACTGTTCAGGTAATGTTTACAACTCCAGCCAGTGAGCTCATTGTGGCAATTTTACTTCACGATGGAGAAAACACGTAGGCACAGGAGTTTGACTGTCTGAAGAAAACTAAGGAGCCAAGATTCAGGCCCTGAACTCTGCTCTGGAAAAGCCTAAGGATCCCTTAGCAGCAAATTTCAAACTAATACCGAAATGAAGCTGATCTTGCGGTGTGAGCCAGGGAGAGTTGCCAGACTCTGGCAGGATAAATAAATCTGCTAGAAAGTCTGGCTGAATTATACCCACCATAAGGGGTGGTTGAGCTGCTGAGGTTGACCCCGACAGTATATGCACCCCAGGAAACAGGGTCTAATTGGATCCCTTCAGTGGCTCTCTTCTTTTGCAAGGGCTTTGGGGAAAATGGGAGAAGAGAAGCTGATTTCACGGAGGCAGGGACCATGCCTGAGAAATGACACAAGCACGGAGATGTGGAAAAGCCCAAATAGGTCCAGGGTACAAAGGCAAGGCCTCCAGGAAGCCACCGGATGGGAGTGGCTAGTGACTGTTAACTGGGCCTGCTTGGCCTTCAGACACGTGGAGTCCACCCCTAAACGGAGGCTATTTCCCCAGTACTCTGGCAATTAAATAGTTTTTAGTGCTAATTTATGTCTCCATTATTTTCAGAAGAGGAGAGAACCAGTCTCTAAGGGTCCATTTGACTAGGAAAGCAGCCTCTTCTATCCTGCTCTAGGATGGGAAAACATGGAAACTTTCTCCTGATATTACTCATGTTTTGGTGTCATGAATGGAAGAAGGGAGTCAAGCCTTTTCTTTAGATAGGACAGTGAACACATTATGGAAGTTGTAACAACTACCAGTTACTGAGTATTTATGATGACCAGGCACTGTGCTATGTGCTTTATGTGCATTTTTCATTTCAACCTCACAAATACCTTAAGGGGAAGAGGTCCTTATTATTCTTTTATAAATAAAGAAATCAGAGTAATGGGATGTTTACACCTTGCATTATACAACAAGTAGGATGTGAACCCAGGGCTGACGCAGCTTAACCATCCCTGAAACATGAAGAACCTCAAGCTGTGGTCAAGAGAAAGGTTCAGATTTCATAAGGGTTAAAAAAACTCACCTGATCATTCCCAGCATTTCAGTTACCATGAATTGGATGGTTCATTGCTGACTCTGATAATTTTAGTTTGATTCCTCCGTCAACGTTCATTTGGGAATTAAATACATTTACTGATTCCCTGTTAGGCCCCGCCGGATGCCAAGTGCATCTGATGCTCAGCATTCCTGAAAACTCCCATTAGCGGTGCTGCTGACCATGCACTACAGCTCTGCTTTCCAGAGTGTTTCCCCTGGGGAAGCAGCGTCAACACGACTTGCAGGATGGCTACAAATGCAAATGCCCAAGCTCCACTCAGGACCTACTGAATGAGAAACTCTGGGGACAGGGCCCCGCAATCTGTGTGTTAGCCAGCTCTGCAGGTCACCGGATGCATGCTAACGTTTGAGAATCACTGCTCTACAGTACTAGAGGGGCACAAGTGGAAATGTTGTTTCATGTGGAAAAACACTGACTTGAAAATTTTCTTTCGTTCTTTTTTTCTTTAGAAACTGTTTTTACCTCATTTCCAAGTCTTCATTCTCCTGTGGTACAAATTTGTACAAGGCAACGTAGGTGTTCATCTGTAATGGGTCTTTGGAAAGAGGTCCCTGAAAGAAAAAAATAAAGAAAAATGAGAGAAGGAAGGAGGAAGAAATCAAGAGAGGAAAGAAAGAAAATAGAAAATGGAGAAGCTACTGCAATGTAGTTTCAGTGTATGGATCTTAAGTGTTAAAATATCTAATCATTATTAAAGATTTTCTTTCAGCCTTAGGTTTATTTTTGATTTCTTTACTTGGGAAAATTATTAAAGAAAATTTTAATTTTCTTTCCTCGAGTTTGATTTCATTACAAGCCATTTGAAAACAATTATTTGGAACTCTTTGTCAAAAATATCACAATTTCCTTCAAATAATTTTTTTCTTTGATATATTTGTTCATGAAAAATGATGCAGCTTTGGCCCCAGAAATGGAAATATTCTCTCTAAAGAAAGAGGGACATGTGAATATCAGCAAACAACTCTCAGATCCTAAACTGACTTTTCATCAGCCTAAGAGTTGGTATCTAGCATATCAAAGGGAACCAGATATATTCATCCGGCAATTAGGTCATTTATATTGAGGAAAAAGCAAATTTTGGTGTCAGACTGATTTAATTCATATCATGGTACCACCATCTATTAGATACGAAACAATGCAATAATGATAATAAAATATCAATGATAATAAATAATGATAATAAAAGCTAGCATTTTTGACAGTTAACTGTGTGCCAGCCATTATGTTACATGCATCAGCATACTTGGACTTCACAACAACCCTATTAGTTAGATTCTATTGTTGTCCCCAATTTATAGACTATAAAGGAGTCTTGGACGTATCATATAAATATTAGCTATTATTACTAACCACATAAATGTTAATGCTGTATAAACATTTACACTTTATGAAATGTAAGTTAAAAATTATGTAATATACTCTGTAATATATAATTGCCTAATACATTTAAATATATAGTAAATATATGATACACAAAACAAACAAAAGTTGCACACAACTATATGTATCCTTTTTATCTGTGAGTCTCTCTGCTGTTCGAAGCTCAGGTACCTTATACTATATTATTCTATTCTAATTTTTTGATATATAAATGAACATATAAAATATAATATATACATATATACTAAAAAAATTTGGTTATATTATATACTTCTATAATTTACACAGTATATAGTATATATTAACTTGTGTTTAACATATACAACAGAAACAAAATGCACAGCACAATACTTATCCTTTTTACTTTTTATGCACCGTGATATTTCTGTTTATTCCATGCAATCTATGCTATGGTATATTATGCTACATTATTCTACTCTATTCTCTAAAAATGTTGGTCTGGGGTCCACTTGCGTGGCGACCTGCAGTTTGATGTACGGGCTCCTGTCTGATCTGTCTTCTATAACATCCATAAATACCTGGTGGTTTATGTTCTTTGCTTGGTCTCTGAAATCGTCAGTGCCATTTTCCGGATACGTAAACACTGAAGGAGACAAGAGAAAGCAGGTGCTTTATGAATCCAGCCGATATGTGATGCTTCTCCTGCCTCCCCATGCAGCATTCTGTACCACCTTCTCTGCGCTGCCACAGCCTGTGTACATGCCTGGCTACCACTTGTCTCCTTGCATTGCCTGGCAATCATGTGTTTAAAACTTGGTCTTATTGAGCAGTGTTCTCAGGAGTGGAAATCCATGTCATTCATCTTTGCTGAATGTGTGAAATTACTTGTTAATGTGGATGGTGGATGAGGTATTTATTTGTATTTACAACTTAGTTGTATTTGAAACACCTTTTCTAAACATCAGATTCTTTAATCTATATTTCATATATTAGTTTAGCTTCTTAATGATAACTATATTCTATTTTGCAGATTAAAGCTTTAGTTTTGAACATCAAAAATAGTTCCTTGATCTCTTATTGTTAATGCATTGTGGCTATTATTTGTTTTTTCTATTAGTTTATTCTTGGAGTGTATAATGCTCTTTCTTTTGCATGTAAGCAGCCACCCTGTGGCCTTTGATAGACAACAAGCCTTCTCAAAATGAGCTTTCACTGTCCACATACACAGCTGTGGGAGGTCCCTGATGGATATTGGGGCCTCTGCCTTACCAATTTGATCAGCCAAATCTACCCTGGTGACCAACGTCATAGCCTTATTCTCATTGCATGTATCTTTTTAAACAAAAATGTGGTACAATAGAGTTGTGGTGTCTAAATTAACCTACCATTTAGATGATGACATTTAAAAATAGCACACTGCTCCTTTATTCTTCCCTTTGAATTTCCTTCATATTATCAAGGAAATATAAGTAGAGAAAGGTAAACACACAGTGGAAAGCTCTATAACCTATTTCATTAGTGCACTGACAATTTCCACTGTTCTTAAAATAGACTCAACAACTGTGATGTCGCAAACATGCTTCAGAACAAGAGCCCCTGTAAATGTACTGATGCTTATTAAATATCTATTCTCTTCAGTTTGTAGTTCGAGAGCTTATGAATAAATTCTATTATCCCTAGGAACCATATGCAGTCATTGGTGGAACTCTGTGGAAAACTGAATAATGAAGGTCCAATGCTATGGACCTTGTCTGCCTCAATATTTGGGCATTCAGTGGTGTTTGCCAGTCTAAAAAGGGTAGAGACCAGCAACACCTTTTCTGGTATTGTGTGGCTATTTGAAATCCTGGTAAAAACTCTTGATTCCATAAATATGAAAATGGATACTTCTAAAAGAATATTAAATATCTGAATGGAAACATGTGGAGGCTCTTCCTAGAGAATTCTTAATTGGGGATAAAAAGAGGGGCTACTTAAAGTGTATATGCAATGTTGAGTTTGGACTGATTTTACAATTTTGTAATCTCACATTATTTTAGCTTTTTATTGAATATCCACCTGGCCATCTGGTTCAAAATGTGTATCATTTTTGTGAAATATGCTGAAAATTATTTGAGGTGATCCCGAATGTCACTTCAAATAACACCTTCAGCTATACAGTTGCAAGCAGAACTGAAAGGTTGCAAAAATGATTTTTAAAACCCATTTTTCCCAGCTATTTCTAAGACTTCCATTTAAGGAAGAGGAGAAAAGAAAGGTAACTATTTTATATAAAGTATATCAGATACTTTTAATATTTGGTGCTTTAAATTCTTTTATTAAGATAATTTGGTTGTTTATTTCACCCATAACAAGTATTCAAAGAATATGCACATTATGCAGGCTTTCTTTTCTTTTCTTTTCTTTTTTGTCTTTTTGTGACCGGTAAGGGGATCGCAACCCTTGGCTTTGTGTCGCCCGTGCCGCGCTCAGCCAGTGAGCGCACCGGCCATCCCTATATAGGATCCGAACCCGCGGCCAGAGCGCTGCTGTGCTCCCAGCGCCGCACTCTCCCAAGTGAGCCACGGGGTCGGCCCGGGGCTTTATTTTCTAATGCTACGGGAACAAAATGACATCTCTCATCCCCAAAGGACATTTTTCTTTTCCTTTTCCATATTCTGTCTTTCTATTTTTACTGTACACACCTGTGAGACCCATGTCCACCATGGTGTTTTCTAATGAGATGATTATTTATTTGGTTTTTCTTTTTTAACCTGGTAATGCAGCAGGTTTCCTTACCGGATTATCTGACATTGACTCCAATTTTGCATCACCAGAATAAGTACGACTTGGTTATTAAGCAATATCTTTTTTTTTTTTTTTATATTGGCATCACTTTAGTAGAGATATACATCATACTTGAATTGAAAGTGTTATTAACATAGATGATGCAAACCAGAAACAGTTCGGTAACGCGTTCTCACGATGCGATGTGGTATGTGTTTAGATTGGTTTTTATGTTAGTAGACAGTGTGAGCTTTTAATCAGACAATGTTAAAATATTTTGTCTTCCACCTTTCTTAGGTGTTACTGAAATCTACCTTTATTTAAAATGTTATCTAATTTTAAATTATGCAATACCTTTTAAAAGTATATTACTGGATTCAGCTTACAAGATTTTATTACAGATTTCTGCATCTATATTCAAGAGGGAGACTGGCTAGTGATTTTCCTTTCTCACGCTGTCCTTGTTTGGTTTTGAAGTCAGTATTATAATAGCCTCATAAACTAAGCTGGAGAATGCCGCTGCCCTTCCTCCTTGCTTCTTTTTGTTTCTTTGAAAGAGCTTATGTAATCTTATGTAATTTTCTATTCTTTAAGTGTTTGGGAGAATTTACTTACAAAGTTGTCCGGGCCTGGTATTTTCATAGTGCAAAATTTAAAATATTGATTCAGTTTCTATAAGGATTAGAGGCAAATTCAAATTTTCTATTTCTCTTTTTCTTGAGTCAGACTTTAGTCATCGATATCTTTCTTGGTATATGCCCATTTAAAAAAAGTTTAAAAATTTATTAGCATAAATTTGATCATGAAATTTTTTTTTAGTTTTCTTTTCAATCTCTTATGTCCCCTTTTTTGTTATTGTTTTTTTGTTTCATCTCTCTCTTTTATCTTAAAGAATTGGTAGAGATTGTAAATTTTATTTTTCAAAAACCACTTGGGATTTGTTGATTTATCATTTTTTTGTAATTTAATAATTTCTGCTCTTTATTATTGCCCTCCTACTGCTTTCTTTGGGTTTATCTTATTTCAGTTTTTGATTTCTTAAGTATGGTGCTTAGATGATTACTTTTCAGACTTTATTTTTTAATAGAACTGTTTTAAATCCAAATACTCTAGTCACAACTTTAGTGCTATGCCACAAGTTCTGATATGTAGTATTTTCATTATTTCTTAGTTTTAAATATATTCCATTTTTATTATGAATTCCTTTTGACACATGAGCTTTATAAAAATGTGTTTTAATTTTCCAAATTATTGGTTTTCCAAGCTATCTTTTAACTACTTATTTCTATCTTATTTGCACTATGGTCAAAAAGATGTGTTATATATAATATTAATTCTTTGAAATTTATGGAGCTTGCTTTATTGCCTAGTAGGTGATCAATTCTTAAAATTGTTTCAGTGTTCTTAAAAAGAATGTGACTCTTCTACTTGTTGGATGGGGTGTCCTTTTTCAAAGTCAATTAGATTAAGATTGTCAAATGTATCGTCAAATCCACTATATCTGTACTTAATCTTTTTGTCCACCTGATTTGCCAGTGACTGAGAGGCATGTTAAAATCTCTCACTGTAAAGGGGAATGTCAATTTTCCTAATAATTTAGTAAACTTCTCCTTGAGTTTCTATCATTTCGTGGCTATGTATTAGGTATGTGCAAGTTTAGAATTTAGATATTCTGATGAAGTAAACATGATCACGTAATGATGCCTTTTATCTCTAGTAATGCTTTTTTTGGACTTTAGAGTCCACTTTTCTCATCTTAATACAGCTATAGAATTTTTCTTTTGTTTAATATTGCCCTGTGATAACATGTTTTCCTTTTTTGTTTTATTTGTTTTCCTTTTATGTTTTCCTTTATTTAAAAAGTTGCCTATTTTGCTTGTGTTTCTCTTTTTTTCCTTCATGGTAACCTTTTAAAAAGTTATTTTACTTTTCAACTTTGTATGTCCTTATGTCTCATATATATATATATATATCTATATATATATATATAGATAGATATATATATATATATATAAATATTATATAGGTCATTTAAAAAATTTAGTCTGGAAAACTGCCTTTTATCTAGAGTGTTTATTTGGCTTACATTGATTTTGATTACTGATAAATTTGGATTCCTTCCTAACATTTTATTTTGAGCTCCCTATTTGTCCCCAATTTTTTATGCTTTTTCTTTTACTCTGCCTCCCCACTGCTTTCTGTTGAATTAATTGGCTTTTTCTCCTTTTCATTATTCAGTTTTGTTCCCTTTCTAGTTTGGAAGGTTTAATCTACTTTTTATTCTTTTAGTGGCTGTCTTAGAAATTTTATGAGGCATATTTTAACAAAATCTAAAGTCAAATAATATCTTTAATCTCCTCCCAAACAATACAAGAATCTTTAAATGGCCATTTCCTACTTAAATATCAGTATTTTAATGTTTTATTGACAAATTAAAAAAAAACATTATTGTTATTATTTATGTAGCCAATGTTTGCTTAGATTTAACATGTTTACCACTTTCTTTGGTCTTCATTTTTTTCTTACTTCTCAGTCTTTTCATTGGGGTAACATTTTCCTCTTTGAAGTATATCTTTTTGAAATTTTCTGAGTGTAGGTCTTTCTTAATTGTACTTTAGATGCAGTTTTTGTCTGAAAAATATATTCTTGAAAGATAGTTTTACATTTGTTTAATTTACAACTTCAGGTCGAGTCACTTTTCTTTCAGCATGTTAAAGATAGAATTCTATTGTTATTTAGCTTCTAATGTAATTTGTAAGAGGCAGCTGTCAGCTGAATATTTATTCCTTTGTAGGGAATCTGTTTTTCAGCTTGATTTATTGTTTTCTTTTGACTACGAAATTCTGCAGTTTCACTAAAGTGTATCTAAATATATATTTCTGAATTTCAGGAATGCTGTCTTTAGTTAATTCCGGAAAATTCTCAGCCAATATCTTTTTGAATATTCTCTCTCTCCCATTCTCTCTTCATGACCTTCTAAAATATCAATTAGATGCAGGTTGATGTCTCTTTTACTCTCACAAACTACACTGCTTTGTCTCCCTGGCTATACTATACAATTTATTTGGCTCTGTATTTCAGGGTACTAATTCTCTCTTCAGGTATATCTAATATGCTATTAAGCCCATCAATCAAATTTCTACTTAAAAAAATTTCTAGAAGTTCTATCTTTTTTTTAAACATTTTCCTGTTTAATTTAGATATGCTCTTGTTCCTTTGTTTTATTTTCTAGTCCACCTTTTATATTTTAAACATACACAACTATATAGTTATATGTTTCTTTATTTGATAATTCCAACATATGCAGTCTCTGAAAGTCTGATCATAAAATTGGTTGCTTAGGCTAACTCTGACTCATGGTGGCTCATTTTCTCATGTGTTTGTTAAATTGTAATTGTTAGCTAATGTTCTTTGAAAGTTCATTTGTGGGGGGGCGGTTTCAAGATGGCGGCGGCTGCGGCGGCTGGCGCGGAGTAGCTGAGGTGGAAAAGGTGGCCACTGGGCCTCAGGCAGCCGGGAAACTTGTGGACCTTCCTCTGGCCATCTCTTAAGGGAGGACTGCTGCTGCTGGCCGGTCGTGGGGGCTCAACGCCACTTTGCCCCCGGCAGGAGAGGCTGCCTCATTTACAGGCAACAGCTTTGAAGTGTGGAGCAGGAAAAGAACTGATTCTTAGCTGCAAAAGCGAGTCTTGAAACAGGGAACACGGCGCCAGGGCTGCTGTGGATGCAGCCAGGATCCCGGAGGCTGGGGCCGCACTGAAGGCGGCCAGCTGCCCTATTCAGGATTCGAGGTTTCAGGCCGGCATTAAAGAAGATTCCTGGGAGCGCCCGAGCGGCGCCGCGACTGAGCAGCCCGAGGCGGCAGCGCCGAGAACACGGAAGGCAACAAACCAGAGACAGAGCGAGCGCCCGACCTGGCACAGCACTGTGAGTGATCCCTGGCCCACGCGGCTCCCGCCTGCACCACCAGGCCACTCACTGCCCCGGTGCTGCCTCCATTTTCCCAGGTGCGGGCAGCTCCGCCCTGCTCGGCCATCACTGAGCCCATTTGCTTGGCCTGGCGCGGCGCTTTCCGGACCCTGCGGGCCGGCCTCCTCTCCCACTCCCTCCGCGGTTCTCTGGCGGGGCTGGGGGTGTGGGGCGTCCCGACCAGTGTTGGGAGGGCTAGAAAGTACGGGCGGGCCGACTGTCACTCCACCACACCCTGGACTCCGGCCCCGGTAAACTTCCTGTTACTGGGAGGCAGATAACATCTCTGCGACCACCAGTTTGGAAAAAAGCCTAACGAATTTCTGGTTGGGAATAGTGTGGTAGGAGAGTTCCCAGGTCCGCTAGAACCTGCCGGAGAGCAGGCTGCAGGCAGGCACTAGACTCGGTTTATACTGGGGGGATACAAAGGTGAACAAGACCCGAGAAAGATCTACACAGTGCTACAAAGGCACCCAGAGAGACCGGTTGTCTGTGCCTAGCAGAAACCTGATAGACTTCCTGGGCGAGGCGGTGCTGAGCAGGGTCTTGAAGGCCCAGCTGATAGACGAGGGGTGCAGAAGACACGCCCCAGCCCAGCACACTGTGCACAGAGGGGGGAGACTCGACAGAAACCACACACCCGGTGGGGTCGCCACTGCACGATCTAACAGCCTGGGCCAGAGCACACGGAACGGGGAGAAGTCCTGTACAGAAAGTGAAAGCTCAACAGAGATCACACACCCTGTGGTACGTGATCCACCAGCCCAGCAGAGTACAAGCTGACCAGAAAGGTGGATCCCCGGAGAAGCCCAAGACCCGAGGCAACCACACACACAAGACACTAGAGGCCAACTGAGCAGTCACGGCGGGAGCCATACCAAATTAGCAACCACAGCAACATCCTAGTTAGTCATTAGTCTCAAACCGGTGGACTGTGAAACCCCCTGCCACAATGAATAAACACCAAAAAAAAGACACCAGAAATACAAAAAATCAAGAAAGTACACCACCAAAAGTTAATAAATCTCATACTCTAGATCCTATAGAACAAGAAGCCCTTGAAATAACTGACAAGGAATTTCGAGTGATAATTCTAAGGAAACTGAATGAGATACAAGAAAACTCAGCTAGACATCATGATGAAATGAGGAAAAGTATACAGGATCTGAAAGAGGAAATATACAAGGAAATCAATGTCCTGAAAAAAAATGTAGCAGAACTTGCTGAACTGAAGAAATTATTCAGCGAAATAAAAAACACAACGGAGAGTTTAACCAGCAGGCTTGTCGAAGTTGAAGAGAGAACCTCTGAACTTGAAGATGGGCTGTTTGAAATTACACAAGCAGACAAAAAGAAAGAAAAAAGAATCAAGGACATGGAAGAAAATCTGAGAGAGATATCAGACAACCTCAAGCGCTCAAATATCCGAGTCATGGGTATTCCAGAAGGGGAGGAAAATGGAGATTCCATTGAAAACATATTCAACAAAATAGTGGCAGAAAACTTCCCAGGTATAGGAAAAATCACAAATCTTCAGATCCAGGAAGCTCAACGATCTCCAAACGTATTCAACCCAAAAAGGCCTTCTCCAAGACATGTCATAGTCAAATTGGCAAAACTCAGAGACAAAGAGAGAATATTAAAAGCTGCAAGAGAGAAGCGTCAAATCACCTATAAGGGAGCCCCAATCAGGTTAACATCAGACTTCTCATCACAAACCCTAAAAGCTAGAAAGGAATGGGATGATATTTTCAAAATACTAAAAGACAAAGATTGCCAGCCAAGAATACTCTACCCTGCAAGGCTATCCTTCCGAAATGAGGGGCAAATAGTATATTTCTCAGACAAACAAAAACTGCGGGAGTTCACTACCACAAGACCACCCTTACAAGAAATCCTCAAGGGAGTACTGGGTTTGGTTCCCGAAAAATAACTACCACTGCCATAAAAACCTAAGAAAAATCTAAACCCGCTAGTACAATAAAAATGGCATTCATGAAGAGAAAACAAGCTAACAAAAACACTATCTACAACCTAAGGAACCAACAAACAAAGAAACCAAACAGTAAATCAGAAAGCAAGGAACAAAAGACACCTAAGACAACCAAACAACCAATAAAATGCTAGGAATAAATCAACACCTTTCAATAACAACTCTTAATGTTAAAGGCTTAAATTCCCCAATTAAAAGACACAGACTGGCTGACTGGATCAAAAAGCAGGACCCAACTATATGCTGCCTACAAGAGACCCACCTCACCCATAAAGATTCACACAGACTAAGAGTGAAAGGATGGAAAAAGATTTACCATGCAAACAGAAAAGAAAAACGAGCAGGAGTGGCTATTCTTATATCTGACAAAATAGACTTTAAACTAAAAACCATAAAAAGAGACAATGAGGGACACTACTTAATGATAAAAGGACTGATCCATCAAGAAGACATAACAATCATAAATATGTACGCACCCAATGTTGGAGCAGCCAGATTTATAAAACAAACTCTATTAGACCTAAAGAAGGAAATAGCAGGGGACCTGAACACTCCACTGTCAATATTAGACAGATCATCTAGGCAAAGAATCAGTAGAGAAACACAAGATCTAAAGAAGACTCTAGACCAATTGGAATTGGCAGATATCTACAGAACATTCCACCCAACAACCTCAGAATATTCATTCTTCTCATCAGCACATGGATCATTCTCCAGGATAGATCACATATTAGGTCACAAATCAAGTCTCAATAAATTCAAAAAAATTGGAATTATCCCATGTATCTTCTCAGACCACAATGGATTAAAACTAGAAATTAATAACAAACAAAACTCTGGAAACTATGCAAACACATGGAAATTAAACAGCATTCTACTTAATGACATATGGGTCCAAGAAGAAATCAAGCAGGAAATCAAAAAGTTTATTGAAACTAATGAAAACAATGATACATCATACCAAAACCTGTGGGATACTGCAAAAGCAGTATTGAGGGGAAAATTTATTGCATTAAATGCTCACTTCAGAAGAATGGAAAGATGGCAAGTGAACAACCTAACACTTCACCTTAAAGAACTAGAAAAACAAGAACAATCCAATCGTAAAGTTAGCAGACGGAAAGAAATCATTAAGATCAGAGCAGAACTGAATGAAATTGAAAACCAAAAAACAATTCAAAAGATCAACGAATCAAAAAGTTGGTTTTTTGAAAAGATAAATAAAATTGACAAACCATTAGCATGGCTAACAAAAAAAAGAAGAGAGAAGACTCAAATAACAAAAATTAGAAATGAAAAAGGCGATATTACAACTGATTCATCTGAAATACAAGGAATCATTCGAGACTACTATAAACAACTATACGCCAACAAATTTGAAAATCTGGAGGAAATGGATAAATTTCTGGACACACACAAGCTCCCAAAACTGAACCGTGAAGACGTAGAAAATTTGAACAGACCAATAACAATAAAGGAGATTGAAGCTGTTATCAGAAGGCTCCCAACAAAGAAAAGCCCAGGACCAGATGGATTCACAGCAGAATTTTACCAAACATTCAAAGAGGAATTGACACCGATTCTTTACAAACTATTCCAAAAGATTGAAACGGACGCAAATCTCCCAAACTCATTCTATGAAGCAAACATCATCCTGATACCAAAACCAGGTAAAGATATAACCAAAAAAGAAAACTACAGGCCGATATCCTTGATGAATATAGATGCAAAAATCCTCACTAAAATACTAGCAAACAGAATACAGCAACACATACGAAAAATTATTCATCATGATCAAGTGGGATTCATCCCAGGGATGCAAGGTTGGTTCAACATACGCAAATCAATAAATGTGATACACCATATTAATAAACTCAAACACCAGGACCATATGATCATCTCTATAGATGCTGAAAAAGCATTTGATAAAGTTCAGCACTCATTCATGACAAAGACCCTCTATAAGTTAGGTATAGAGGGAAAGTATCTCAACATAATTAAAGCCATATATGACAAACCCACTGCCAATATCATCCTGAATGGGGAAAAGCTGAAAGCTTTTCCTTTAAGAACAGGCACTAGACAAGGATGCCCACTCTCACCACTCCTATTCAACATAGTGTTGGAAGTACTAGCCAGAGCAATCAGAGAAGAGAAGGAAATAAAGGGCATCCAGATTGGAAAAGATGAAGTCAAACTGTCCCTGTTTGCAGATGACATGATCCTATATATCGAACAGCCTAAAACCTCTACAAAAAAACTGTTGGAATTGATAAATGATTTCAGCACAGTAGCAGGATACAAAATCAACACACAAAAATCAGTAGCATTTCTTTTCTCCAATAGTGAACATGCAGAAGGAGAAATCAAGAAAGCCTGCCCATTTACAATAGCCACCAAAAAAATAAAATACTTAGGAATTGAGTTAACCAAGGAGGTGAAAAATCTCTATAATGAGAACTACAAACCACTGCTGAGAGAAATTAGAGAGGATACAAGAAGATGGAAAGATATTCCATGCTCTTGGATTGGAAGAATCAACATAGTGAAAATGTCCATACTACCCAAAGTGATATACAAATTCAATGCAATCCCCATCAAAATTCCAAAGACATTTTTCTCAGAAATGGAAAAAACTATTCAGACATTTATATGGAACAATAAAAGACCACGAATAGCCAAAGCAATGCTCAGCAAAAAAAATAAAGCTGGAGGCATAACACTACCTGACTTTAAGCTATACTACAAAGCTATAATAACCAAAACAGTATGGTACTGGCATAAAAACAGACACACTGACCAATGGAATAGAATAGAGAATCCAGAAATCAACCCACACACTTACTGCCATCTGATCTTTGACAAAGGCACCAAGCCTATTCACTGGGGAAGGGACTGCCTCTTCAGCAAGTGGTGTTGGGATAACTGGATATCGATATGCAGGAGAATGAAACTAGATCCATACCTCTCACCGTATACTAAAATCAACTCAAAATGGATTAAGGATTTAAATATACACCCTGAGACAATAAAACTTCTTAAGGAAAACATAGGGGAAACACTTCAGGAAATAGGACTGGGCACAGACTTCATGAATACGACCCCAAAAGCACGGGCAACCAAAGGAAAAATAAACAAATGGGATTATATCAAACTAAAAAGCTTCTGCACAGCAAAAGAAACAATTAAAAGAGTTAAAAGACAACCAACAGAGTGGGAGAAAATATTTGCAAAATATACATCTGACAAAGGATTAATATCCAGAATATATAAGGAACTCAAACAACTTTACAAGAAGAAAACAAGCAACCCAATTAAAAAATGGGCAAAAGAGCTAAGTAGGCATTTCTCTAAGGAAGATATCCAAATGGCCAACAGACATATGAAAAAATGCTCAACATCACTCAGCATCCGGGAAATGCAAATCAAAACCACATTGAGATACCATCTAACCCCAGTTAGGATGGCTAAAATCGAAAAGACTATGAACGATAAATGCTGGCGAGGCTGCGGAGAAAAAGGAACTCTCATACATTGTTGGTGGGACTGCAAAATGGTGCAGCCTCTATGGAAAATGGTATGGAGGTTCCTTAAACAATTGCAAATAGATCTACCATACGACCCAGCCATCCCACTGTTGGGAATATACCCAGAGGAATGGAAATCATCAAGTCGAAGGTATACCTGTTCCCCAATGTTCATCGCAGCACTCTTTACAATAGCCAAGAGTTGGAACCAGCCCAAATGCCCATCATCAGATGAGTGGATACGGAAAATGTGGTACATCTACACAATGGAATACTACTCAGCTATAAAAACGAATGAAATACTGCCATTTGCAACAACATGGATGGACCTTGAGAGAATTATATTAAGTGAAACAAGTCAGGCACAGAAAGAGAAATACCACATGTTCTCACTTATTGGAGGGAGCTAAACATTAATATATAAATTCACACACACACATACACACACACACACACACAAATCGGGGGGGGGAGGGAAGAAGATATAACAACCACAATTACTTGAAGTTGATACAACAAGCAAACAGAAAGGACATTGTTGGGAGGGAGTGGGGGGAGGGAGAAGGGAGGGAGGTTTTGGTGATGGGGAGCATTAATCAGCTACAATGTATATCGACAAAATAAAATTAAAAAATAAATAAAAATAAAAAATAAAAAAAAAAAAATAATAAAAAAATAAATAATTATATTTACAAATTAAAAAAAAAAAAAAAAAAAAAAAAAAAAAAAAAAAAAAGAAAGTTCATTTGTGGGAAGTTTTTGAGGTCTGGGTTTAAATTCTCTTCCTCCAGAGAGGGTTTATATTTGTTTATGCCCAAAGCCTGGTGATCTTATCACATCTGCACCACATTAAACTAAATTAAATTAAAATTTCATATTATCTTACTTTGCCTATACAGGCAGTATGCACTCAGGCCCTAAACTCAAGTAAGAAGAACTTCCTTCCTTTCTTCCTTCTTTTCTTTCTTCCTTTCTTCCTTTCTTTCTACTTCCTTCCCTCCTTCCCTCCCTCTGTCCCTCCCTGTCTGTCTCTTTCTTTCTCTCTCCTCCCCACCTCCTTTCTTTTCTTCTCCACCTGAGTTAACATCAATATAGTATATTCCTCTGCAGGGTATTCTCTCTTCCTAGTGACACTAAGGGTGCCTTTTAAGACATCAGCCTTTTCCCAAAGGGCCTCTAATGTAATTTATCACCTTGCTCGCTCCTCAGGTTTTGTCCTCTGTTGTTCATACATGCGGCCTATTATTACCCAAGGTGAGGGCCCAGGGATGTGCAGAGTAAACATTGGCCTTTACCTGGCCTTTACCTGTTTCTGGATTCATGTTTTATTGTTATTTCTAGACTCTAAGAAATCAGCTTATTTTGCTACCAGCTCAACTAGAAATTTTAAAAAAATTCATTCTCCTAATGGTTTTAGGAGTGCTAAACTAGGAAAAATTTGTCTGAACATCCAGTTGGAAAGGGAATCTTCCATGCTTTTAAATAGACCTTTACCTAGTGTGGATACTAAGTGTGTGCTACAGCAACATACCATAAATATTTGCATCTGCAATTTAGGAATTTTCCACTGGAGGGGGACAAGAACCAGGGGTATCTGCCAACTGAGTCGTTAAAATACCTACTTCCTTTTTTTTTGGTTACAACTTAAAATTTGCGATATAGAACCAGTGCATGCTAAAGACAAGGATAGATTTTCCAAATCTGTGCTTGCCTTTTTTCTTTCTGGGAAAAATTTCTTTGCTTTAGTGCAAAGTGAGATAATGTTGGGTTTTGCAATATCCTCAAGTGGATGTGACTAACCCAGGCCTTTTTGAAGAAAAGTTCTAGGAATTTGTATTGCTTATGTCCTGTTCCCTCTGATTCTCTTCCAGGAAAATTTTGATCACATATAATCACACTGAAATGAAATTATTGAAGGCAGTCAGTAATGTTATTGTTTGGCATTTCGAGCTGAAATAGGCAGCCCAGAGTTTACTTCTCCCTTTGCTCATTACTTTGTTATGAGTGAAGTTTCTAGCAGTTAAACCAAAGGGGAAGACCAACAATTTTTCCCATCTGTATTTATGATGCATCCAGGAACAGTGTTGAAAACAATAACCAGAAACACTCAGACCTGCTCAAGATCCTTTGTAAGAGGGCAAGCAGAGACTGCACTCTCAGCAGTAAATAAATTAGTATGAATTGTACCCGCTTCTAAAGTGGCTTTGGAAATATTCTTCAAGGAATTTGACATAACACCTGCCTGGAAGAAATAAAACCTGTGAGCACTGCATATTTTTTTAAGGACATAATTGAAACCTGCAAGCAGAACTGGCTGTGGCTGGAATCCCAGACACTACTTCTGAAAAGCCAACACCCTCCATGCCATGATTGAGAAGACCCATGGGAAACTGGACCTTGTAAACAGGGTGTTTTCTCCATGCTGTTTCTCAAACTCCATGGGCATGGGATTAAAACCAATCAAAGGGAAGTGTTTTGAAGAAAACTGCTGCATAATCAATCTCCCTGGCTTCTAAAAGTGCATTGTAAAGAAAGCTATTGCTAATCAAAGGAATTGTTAATAGATTTCCAAAGCTTTTTGGAAGTTTATTGCTTGCTAAATTCTTTTGACAGATCTCTTTAAATAAGGCCTTGAAATAGCCCCTTAACAAAGAAGAGAAAAAAAATAATCAACTTCGTGTTTTTGAGTATATTACTCTGTGACTTAGTTTCCTTATCTATATGGTATGTATTGTGGGGGGTGTGTGTGTGTGTGTGTGTGTGTGTGTGTGTGTGTGTGTGTGTGTGTGTGTGTGTATGTGTATTGGAGGGGAAGGAGGGGGACTAAACAAACTCAATTTCTACTTAAATTTCAAGGACCATGTGAACCACAGATTCATATGCAGATTCTGATTCAACAGGTCTGGGGACACCTGAAATTCTGCATTTCTAATGGGCTTTCAAGTGATGCCCGGGCTGCTGGTCCAGGGCCATACTTGGACAAGCGAGGCTCTATGCTGCATCTCTGACACTTTATGACCTTATGATGACTTTGTGAATAGCAACCATGTTCCATACTGATGATTCCTAAGTGTAGCTCTTCACAGTATAAAATCCTATTGAGATTGCTTTTTGAGAGAAGAAATCCCTAGGGTAAATGGGGGCATTAACCACTAGAAGAATGGGTGAGCACCAGACCAGGATGGCTGAGGCAGAGGGTTTAGCACTGGGTTCATGATGGGCATAGTTTTGAGAAACAGCAGGTAGGATTTGCTGAGATTGGATATGAGGTGTGAGAGGAAAGGGGAGTCAGGGCTGATGTCAAAGACTTTGGCTTAATCAACAATTTGAAAGGAGTTCCTATGTACTGAGGGGAGACAATTGTAGGAAGAATGGTTTGGGTGGGTGAGTGGGTGGGTGAGGAGATCAAGAGTAAAGTTTGGGTGTGTTAACTTTAGGATGCCTGTGCCATGTTCAGAGGGCCATGCCCAGTAGTCTATAGGAAGCCTAATGCTGGAGATGAAGTTTGGGGGTCAAGGCATCCACGGTATTTACATTCATTATCTTATTTAAAGATCACAACAATCCTATTGATTCA
This sequence comes from Cynocephalus volans, assembly GCF_027409185.1. Taxonomy (NCBI): domain Eukaryota; kingdom Metazoa; phylum Chordata; class Mammalia; order Dermoptera; family Cynocephalidae; genus Cynocephalus; species Cynocephalus volans. The sequence goes on along the minus strand of NC_084470.1, from coordinate 48,110,066 downwards.
GTGTTATTATCATCTTCATTTTAGAGATGAGGTAATTGAATTGGACAGAGGCTAGGTCACTGCTTCAAGGTCACATGATCATTAAGAGAAGTCGGGCAGTCTACCTCCAGATCAAGGATAGGCCAAGGACCAGATGTTTCCAGCGTAGTTAGTGATGAGGAGGCCATCGGTGGTGTTGGTGAGGGGATTATCAAGGGCAGGAGGGAGGCAGCAGTCAGATGCGGGACTGAGTGGCTGACCAGACTTGAAGCATTCGCATGCAGTCTGGTTTACAGAGCAGTCTCTGCTGAGAGGTTTTCCTCTAATGGCACTTCTAAGTACTTGACGAATGTTTGCATTGATCTAAAAGTACAGTTTTCCCCATGTGATGCCAAAGAATCCTTACCCTAGCAGTGAGCTTTAGCAGATGTGTATGGGCTTGGCAATGGGGGCCATGGTGAATGCTGATGCTTGCTTAGGAAGGAGTCACAGGGAAGCTAAGCGCATGGTGCCTTTTGGTAACTACACAGTCACAGTCCTAACTAGAGAGAGACATAAATGAATTCCCAGAGTGAAGGAAGTGGAAGCGATACCTCTTAAGACAGCTGCTGACAAAGCAGCTAGGTGGTATTGAATGCAGAACTTCTGCTTCCAGGCTGGAAAAGGCAGGGGCCACTAGGCCCGTGGAAAAACTATCCTAGGCAGCAAATCCCCACTATTCGCATGCAGGCATTGGTGCCTGGAGGGATAACTTCTGCCGTGAGAATGCATTCAGTCCCAGTTAACAATGTGTCAGGACCTGTAACCTGAGGACAGGTTTTGTGACAGATGTACTTTTGCTGGTAGTAGTAGATGCTTCATAAATATTCTTTGATAAATAAGTGAAGGTTAAGTAGTTGTTGCCATTAAATTTAAAAAAGTTGTAGAGACAAATATCTAAGAAAAGTTTTATTTGGGAATAGAGCATTGCAATGGGAATATGCATGCCATAGTAAACTATGTGCATGTTCAGGGAGGTAAAGGAAGACAAAGAGTTTTGATTGAAAAATGATGGAGGTTATGTGATAATTATCCTTAGCTACCAGGATCAATAACAATGGTGATGTCAATCTGAGGCTGAGAGAGAGTTGCTGGGCAAATGTCCTTACAGAAGTATTTTTTGTCAAGGTTGTGATGGCCCTTGTGCAAGTTATGGGTTTGCAGAGTCCTTTGTGATGGTTCTTGTTATCAGGCATTCGTGCATGAGAACCCTCCCTTCATGGCCTTTCCTGGCTCTCTTTCTTTCTTTCTTTTTTTTTTTTTCTTTTTTTTTTTTTAACACAAGTGACTCCATTTTGATTCTGACAAGTTTCACATTGCCAAAAAGGCTTGGCAAGAATACATCCATAAGGGCCTGATTATGTGTCATTAAGCTCTGGTTTAAGAGGTGGCTCTTAATGTTAGCATGCAATAGTATGTAGTTAGCATTTAATAAATATTTTAGAAATAATTTTAACAAGGGCTTAAGCTATTAGAAGATTTAATAATATTAATAAAGAATGCATGGGTTGGATTATACATATCAGTTTTTGAGAGTCTTGGATGTCTCTGCTGGGGAAGGAGCCAAGTGTGAAGACCACACTCCCCTCGCCAGCACCATCACCCACCTGGTTTCAGGTACGTCAGGTGTAGCAGGAAATGGTTTCTCTGTGGCTAATCTAATCTAGGTCAGGGGAAGAAATAAGGGTTTCACAAAAAGGCCTGCAAGTGTCTCTTACACCCTACTATAACTAAGTCAATAAGGTGTGAGAACTCAGGAGACAGAATTCAGGGAAAAGTTAGAATCAAATCACTGATATCAATCAAAAACTATGCCCAGTTTCCTTCCAAAATATTGAACACTTGCCTGGATTGAATTCCAGAGCTAGCAAAGAAAGAAAGGGGCCTGGAAATCAACTTCACCTGCCTGCTGACCCTGACAGATGTGATTCCCATGTGTGCTGGGGTCCCACTCACTCACTCACCACTGTTGCTGCGTGTCCTTAGGTCATGCCCGTCTCCTGGCCCATCGGTTTCTTCAGGAACCTCCACGAGATCCGAAGTCTTGGAGGAAAGAGGAAACAGCACAGAATAAGCAATGTTATGTTTGTGGGTCACCTGAGCAGAGATTTTGATGTCAGTAAAATAGCTAAGGTAGAATTTACATGACACTTAAGAATCCAGTTATTGCTGTCTTGTCTGTCTGGCTAACTTTAGAGAGGCTGTGTGTCCCCTCGTGGGCTCTGTTCCTTCCTTCATGTGTCTGTGGTGGGCTCAGGCTTGGCTGTGATAGGTACTCAATGAGTATTGAATGAATGCCTAATTGCATGGGCCATAGTTAGGCTTCATCCCAGGAATAGACAGAGAGAGAAATCAGGATTCCTGCCCATATTCTGTCACTTAAAATTTTCCATAAAACTACAGCTCTTTCTATAGGTGAGTTTTAAATATTAATTATAGCGAATAAGACGCATTATTGAGGAGGCATGAGTTGAGTGATATTTCTATTGCTGCAAAAATCAATTGTTTTTGTAATACTTATTTTGCCTTTTTAAAATGAGAGGTCACATTATTATTCCACTTAGGTTACAAAAATAACAAGAGCAGCAACAACAATAACAATAACAGCACTCTAAACAGCTAACGTTCTTAATCACTTACCAAGTGCTGTTTTTAAGTATTTTATCATCCCTTTATTCCTCGCAATAATCCTATGATAGACCCATTTTTCAGATAGGAATTCGAAGCCCAGACAGAATCAGTAACTCTACTGGAGGTCCCACAGCTATTCAGTGGAGGAGTTGGGGCTGTGAACCCCAAACACAGTGCTTCATCCTGTGGTGCTCTGGAGCAGCTCCATGGGCTGGTGAGAGCCTTCAGGGTTATCACCTGGTAGTGTGAAATTGGTCACAGTAGAAGAATTTACAGCATGGAAACTGGCAAATGCTATAAAGCAGGGTCCTGCTCCAAGCTGCTGGTTAAGCATTTACCAGCACACCACTGATCGTTTCTTTCAAAGGCTCAGATGCCCCAGCTTCTGTCTGCCTGGCTCTTCAAAAGAGGAAAGTCACATTTAAAAAAACTATTTATGCATATCTTATCAGAGAGGAACAAGTTTTACCTTCCTAGCTCTCTCAGCTTTAGAGCACTTTAGCACCACCCTCCAGAGACTGATTTTTGTTACAATTTAGCCTTAAGATTTTTTCAGCCATTCTTACTTTCATGACACATCAGAAAGAAGAAAAAAAAAACATGTCACAGGATCTTTAAGTCATTCATACCCCGTTCCCTTTGAAGCTCATGATTTCTGCACAAAAGTTGCTTGGCAGAGAATTTCATTTATGTTAATTTAATCTTATAAGATTGAAGATTATTCATAAACTAGCCAACTAACTCTCAACATGTTTTTTGAATTTGGTTTCTCCTGGCCTTCCCAAAGCTATCAAGCTTTTTATATTCTAGAACATTTGAAAGCACATTAAAGAAAATATAATGATTTGGAAACAGGCAGCAACTTCTCAACAATGTAAAACAAATGCCTCTACATATAGCCCTGGAAGAAAATAAAACTTTGGAACAGAGCTTCACCATGTGGAAACATGTTAGCTTTAAGACATGATGATACTAAAATAATAGCAAGAGTCTGAAGTGTGTTATCACTAGACCCTGCGGAAGGAAGGAAAGTCATTTTAAAGTACCAATCAATTACTTCTGTTTTCTTCCACTGAGGCAAGTTTGACTTCAGGGTAAGAGTGAATTACAGATATTTAACTACAAGTTGATTTGTCTTTGTCTCCCCACAGCTCTCAGAACAATGCCTTCACGGAGCAAAACTCCAACAAACATTTACTGATGGAACCAGTGCCAACATAACTGGGCTGTGATGAATGGACACCTTATTGACCTTCAGAAAACTGCTTTTTTTGCCCCCAAAACAGTCTGTAGGGTTCAGATGTTGCTAGAAACAAAGCTATTTTAGAGATTAAAGCAAACTGGACATCCTTCCACTGTCCTTCTGATGGTCTTTCTATTTAGCATTAGCTAAAAATGTGGAGGCTGAAATGTTCATTGCCTACTATGGAATGTTTCTGAGGCTGTCCCCTTGTCGTAAGTACAGCAAATCTCAGAAGCACAGGAGCAGAAACCTGCTGCTGATGTAGATGGATCAGGGCCATCTCTTGGGAGCCTCTTCTCTGCTCCTGCCTCTCTGGGCTGGCTTTCCATTGGCCCTTTCACTAATGCCAGCCTCACACAAGCATGGGAGATGCTTGCGCTGGAGTGGGGTGAGGATATATCGGCTCTCACTAGAGACGTGAAGGCTGTTTAGAATGCAGGTCAAAGTGGACAGAGGTCTCTCTGCTCTGGCCAGTTTTGTTTGTGGTTTTCCTTTGGATTGCTGGGTGGTATCTGTAAAATGTCTTGACTTGTAAGGGGAATGGCTACAGGCTGGGAGCCAGCTCTACGTGGCTTTGGGGAAGCAACTTATTGGCAGCAATGGTCCTACTTATTTCCCTGAGAAAGGAGATAAAATTTGGTACGTGGGGTTTGGGAGATGATTAGCATTCTCGCATCTCTGTTCCAAACTTCAGATCCAGCCTGGTGGACACTATAAATGTTTGATTCAAAAGCTGTTCACACGAGGAGGAAGCAAGAGCATGAGTGAGCGAGCAAGGGAGGGAATGAGAAAGAAAGAGGAGGGGCTGGCTAGCAAGGGCTCATTTCCTTTGAAGTAAACTGAAGTCCTTAATTGAACGCAGTAATTCTCAAACTTTAATGTGCATCAGAACCACCTGGAGGGTTTGTTAAAACAAGGGTGGTTGGGCTTCCAAAATCAGATTTCTGATTCTGTAGATCTGAGAGGAAAACATAAATATGCATTTCTAACAAGTTGCCAGGTAATGCTGGAGCTGCTGATCTCATGACCTCACACTGAGAACCACTGATTTAACTCAACACTAGCTTTAGGTTCTTCATAGATGTTTAGAGAGTTTGACTCAGGAGGGTGTTCATTTGTTCATTTATCCATTTGTTTATTCATTCATGACATATTTAGTGAGAATCTGCGATGGGCAGGCACTGCATAGACCACTGGTTCTCAAATTTTGGTAGGTATTGGAGTCAACTGGAGAACTGATAAAGCTCACAGAGGCCCAAACTAGTTGAAGCGGAGCAGGACCTGGACATTTTTACCAAGTTCTCTGGTGGATTCTGATGCCCACCAAAGTTTACGAATCAGTAATATAAGGGAATGGAAATAAAAAGATGTGAGCAGAGTCGTTGCATTTCAGCAGCTTAGTTTAGTCGAGGAGAGGAACGGAAAAGAGAAAAATTACTCAAAAAAATGAAAAGTACTAAGCAACATGTAAATCATGATTAATAAACTGGTTGCTATGGGAGACCAGGGAAGAGGCGCCTACCCAGACGAGGAAGCTCTAAAAGGTGTTGTTTGCAGAGATGTAGAGATAAAGTGTGGGCGACTAGACAGAGCATGGTAAAGGATGACCGAGCAACCAGAGGATGACAAACTGTGCCTGGGGCTTACTGTGTGATAGAGGAAGCATTGTGTGGATCCCCGAGGATTCTGTGATTAGTCTTCAAGAGTTCCTTGTGAATTCTTATTCTTCAAGCTTTTCCTGGTGCTCAGTATGTGCTAGGCACCCTGTCAGGCCCTGGTGTAGTGAGATAAATAAGGAACGAGGACCTGATAACAATGCAATCACATATATCCCATAAGAAAGTAATTCTTGGAGGCTTGTGGGAGGAGCAACTCACCATGCTTGGGGGAGTCTGGGGACTCTTCATTGTTTGTGTAAAAATCAAGCTGGGTTTTAAAGAATTTCAAGTAGGGGGAACAGCATGTTCTAACATATGGAGATGCTGAAGAGCCTGGTGAGTTCAGGGGAAGGTGGGTTTTTAGGGTAGTGACAGGCCTCATGTGCATGCTAAAGAGTGTGGGCATTGCCTTTTAGCATAAGCAACTCAGTAGAGTGTTTTAATTATGAAAATTGCACAGTCTTTCTTTAAGTGATGATAAGTGTGGAGGCATTGCTAAGGATAGATTAAAAAAAAGAGAATAGCACGTAGTTATTCCTGTGTAATAATCTGGGTGAGAGACGATGAGGTTCAAATCTCCAGCACTGGTAATAGAGAGGAAGGGCACTTTTGATACATATTTCTGAGTTCCGAATTATAGGACCTAATCACCAAAGAAGCATGAGTTTAGTTTGGACATGCTGATTCTGCAATATCTGTTGGACTGGTCTGGTGCTTGGGCAAGAGGCTGGGACTGGAGATATCTAAGGGATGCAGCAGCTTAGAGATGGTGGTTGGACAAAAAGAATGTGAAAAAGATCAAACAGGAAGAGCATGTAGAATAAGAAGACCAAGCAAAAGCAGACCCCTGGGAATACTCCAACTTAAGGAATGACTGGAGGACATGTTAGAGAAGGAGATGGACTGAGCAGAACAGAGCAGAACCTCTCGGTGAGTCAGGGGTTTCTAATAGAGCTTGAGAATAGGCCCTGTCAAAGGGTGACTCCAGAAAATGCTCTTCTCAAATAACATATTTGCTTTTTAGTAGATTACACACTTGTTTAACTTCATAGTACCTCAGGTTCAAAGAATATCCAGCTAAGGCCTAGATGCCTAATGAAAATAAAACAACAACAACTTCCATTTACTGAGTGTCCATTATGCCAGTCCCTGTGCTGGATGCTTTATATATAAACTATTGTTATTATTACCCAACCCATGCAGCCATAACATATTTGTATATAATATAAATCCTATCTATATATACTTTGTATATTTTTATCATGTTTAGCACTGTTTCGAGTCTTCTTTCAGTAAATGCATTAGCATTATCTTTTGGACTGCCAAATAATAATGATCTCTCTAGGGATATCATCAGGATCTGGGTGTCTTAAAATGTCACAAATTATACCCTCACTGATTTGAGGCAATGTCTACTGAACTTAAACAATTCCCACTTTTACTTTGAAATCCTTCTGCACTCATATGACATAGTTATTACAATATCCTTAACACATGTATGTTATGTTCTTACTGTTAATAAGATAGGATAAGACATATCAAAGTGTATTTAAAAAAATGCTAAACAATGCCACCATCATTGGCTTTTGTATCCATGGTTTGATCTTCAGAAATAAGTTTTGAATTCTAAAGGTACGGAGCCATGTCCTCCTGTTCTTTCGTATCCCCTACAGTACTAGTGAAGTGCAGGCTCTTCATTCATGTTTGTTAACTGAGTAGAAGAACTAAGTGACCTCAATTTTATGTACAGCAAGAAAAAAAGAGTAAAAATTATTTTCGGTTCTTCCCTCTTAGAAATCAGTGGAATGCATAAAGAATGGGACTTTAGGTGAGATTAAAGATGACTTCTAGGATGACCATGTGACATCAGTCAGAGGGCCTACAAACCTACCTATTCATCCACCTGACCTACATACCTACTCCAGCACCTACAATCTCAGCTTATCTTGTGGATTGACCTGCACCCAATAAGGGAGCTACTTCATCTCAGCCCCTGAGAACCCCTCCCGGGGGGTATGCCCTGCCCTTCATCCCACAACCCACCCCAATCACTTGCTGTGGAGAGGACCCGGCAGGGCAGACCGTTCATAGGTTCAACTGTGTGTTGCTCAGAAGCCCCCAGTCCAGTAGGAACTGTGACAATGGAACCGGTAACTGGGTGCAGGCTATCCTAAGTGGCAATGTCAACCCAAGGTCCTTGTCTCTTTGCAAGAAGGATGGTGGCCTTCAGCATGGGCTGCAGAATATTTATAGAAATTCTGGTTGGGACAGACAGAGACAGGATGATGAAAACCGGTCATAGAGATGCATGGAACAGTTAGTTTAGGTCAGATAAAACATAGGAGAGGTGCCTGGGAGTAAGTGTCCCATGGAGAGAGGTCCCACTGAGTCACAGGTCAAGTGATTCTGGAGAGGGCAGTTTTTGTGTGAAATCAAGGGGTGTATCTTGTCTTAGAGAGAAAGGACCGAGAAAATGTGAGAAATAGCTGTAACCTTGAACTGGGAAGTAGCTGGGAGGAGAACTGGAAATAGCCAGGACTTCCCTGCTCCTGCCCATTGTCTGAGCCAAACATTTCTCTCTGTTGACTGATATGTAATCTAATATTGGTGGGAGGGTGAAGGAGAGGGGTATGTGGGAAGAATCAAGGAGCATGAGGCCAAGAAGGTGGTCCTAGAGCAAGAAAGTAAAATGATCCCTGGGTGTTGGCAACAGAAAGTTAACCCTTAGTGGCCCAGAGCACTTTGGCTTTCCCTTCGGAGGCTGCCTGACTCTCAACAGACCCACCCTCATGAGGCATTTAGGTGGAACCCCTCATATTGCCATGCCTGACGCTGGCCCCACCTGAGGCCACCATGGGGAACTGAGGGAGGAAGAAATTACAGAGGTTCTGTGAGGTGAATCAGAGCCACTGCCGGAGCTGCTCTTCTTTGTTCTCTGGGCCAGGGAGGTGCCGAAGCGAAGGGTCTCGTAGACAGGGTCCACCTTATTGCCACAGGCTGCAACGGAAGAGAAGGCTCATCTGAAAAAGCTCATCTGAGAGAACCCAGCCACCCTCCTACCACATCTCCTGGGTTAACAGAACTTGAGAAGAAGTTTCCATGCAGCAGACCTGCTGGCCCCTGGGAGGATGGGCTTCTGAGGTCAAGATGCACAGGTGCACCCCACCCCCACGCGCTCCCATTCGCCAGGCCCCTCCCCTGCACCCAGCACTTCCAACTAGAACTCTGCTCCCAACACTTCCTGACTGACTGTTTTTCCTCTTTTGTTATCCATCCTCAGGCTGCCAGTTTCAAGGTTCTTCCTAGAGATCAGCTTTATTTCCTCTAGTGGGAGGCTCTGCTCACCAAGGTACAAAGCTTTGAGACATAAAGACTTAAGAAGGAGGAAAATGTTTTCGAAAGAATTTGACTTTACCAATCCTTATGAATTTCGAATGAAAAACATTCTAGTTTATAAATTTCTAGTTTAAAACTTGTCCCCCCACAAAAAAAGGCAAAAATAGATGTAGAGCTTTTTCAGAGCGAGAGAAAAAATAGAAGTAATCTGAAAGACATTGTTAAAGAATAAATCCAAGCCAGAACTATCTATAAATATATATAGTGCATTTTGGGTAGCCATTAAAGAATAACATATTCATTGAGTTCGACTAAGCAATGTCTATGATTTGTGTTTATTTTTCACAACAATTATGGAAGGCTGCCATTTCAGTTTTCATTTTGTGGGGTCTGGCAGGTCCATAACTTGTTCAGAGACACCCAGTGGTGTGTGGGGAGCTGGGCTTTGTACCATGTGTGGGAAGCCATGCTCCACGCAGCCGTGCTGCTGAGGGCTGGGGGCGTGCATCAGCAGCTGTGGGGGCCTAGGTGTTTCTCAAGCTTCATCAGGTAAAGGATGAAAATTCCTGGAGGATTTGGTCCACCTTATATTTTCCCTTCAGCGAGACAATCATAACCCAAACAGCCACCAGACAAAGCCACAAAGACACCCCACTGGTTCTGCAGCCCTGGGAGGAGAGGAGCGATTAATGTTGACTATGCTGCTGAAAGCCCAGCTCAACCCATCAATGTCCCAACTCACCAATGGGCATAACTTCTTTAATGCATCCAAATTGTTCATTGATGAGCAAGGGGGAGCTGTAGTAACGCCGAAACCCCTTGGGCTGGAGATAGAGTGAGAAAGAGAAGGGGTTAATGTTACTGATAAGATGGAAGAAACCACACAAGAACCCTAAAAATAAAGCCAGTTGGTTTCTCCAGGAGCTCGCCCACGGCTCCCTTAAAGATGCTGACCTATCCTGTAATTCTATAATTTATCCCCAGCAGGGGTGCAGGGGGAGGGAGGTGGCAAAGAGCAAGTTATGCTCCATCCAGTAGGCTTCTGGGCCTGGCCCTCCCTGTCCTGCTTGTCCTCCGCCAGCAGCGCACTGCAGCCTCCCTGGTGTCCAGGGTCGTCATTACTTCCCAAGATACAAGTGGACTGCATTGCGTTATTTCACTGCAGTTTACTATTGTGGGTTGTTAAAATCAGAAAAGGCCTGGGCATGGGAGAGCAGACCTCAGAGGCAGGCTTAAAGGTCCTTGTATGTCTGAAGAGCTTTGTTGGCTCTGTGTTCTGGATTCTGTTTCCTTTTTTTTCTGACCTCTCATCTGTGAACTTTGCCTTGGCTTGTGGGAATCACCACTGGAGAAGGAGAAGGGGAACAGGTGAGGCAGGGGTTTGAGAGAAGAGGATGTTACAAATCAGAGAAAGTAGATGAACCCTCTAAGAACGTGGACTTACTACACCCCAGCATTGGATGAAAACTCAGTGGCTGAATCCCTACTAGAATTCCAGAATCTTCTCCAATGCTCCCGGCAAGTGGTTTTCTCCTTTGTTTGAACACTGTCAGTGATGGGAGGAGGGGTAGGAGTACTCACTAACCCTAGAGGCAGGTCTTTGGTGACATTATCTTTGATTAGATTTGGTATCCACTGATTCTGTCTTTCCCCTGGAGCCACAAAGGACAACAGAATTCCTCTTCTATGTGACAGGCCTTAAACGTTTTGAAGACAGGTGTTATGTCCTGTTTAGTTATTCTCTAGGGTAGTCATTCTTGGTTTTTTCTAAATTCTTTGGACCAGCCTAGTTTCAAAGACCCTCAGACATGCTCTGGGTTGCTTTTTATCAATGTGCGGCACCAGGACTGAAGCCTATACACCTGAGATGGTACGATCAGCCCAGAGTGAGCCAGGACTACCCAGTCTCCCTTGGTTTGGCCAACAAGATTCTGTTAAGGTGGTGTAGATATTTATTACTCTTGCCACTTTTGCAGGGGTTAGCTCTAGTCCTCTCTTGACACCCACTGAACTGACAGCCAGTTAAGCACTAGGGTGACCAATCACCCTAGTTTTCTTGGGGCTGAGGGGATTCGTGGAATGTATGACTTTCACTTTTAAAACAGTCCCAGGATGAACAGCCCTAGGATGTGGACTTTCAGTGCTAAAACTGAGAAAGTCCCAACCAGGGAGAAATGGTCGCTCTACGAAGGACCTTGACTCCTATTAAGTGTGGGGTGTTTGTCTATCAGGTTGACAAAGCTCCTCCTCTGCTCTATCATTAAGCCAATTAGGAAGCCAAGGTGGCAGGCCGGGGATGCCCTCCTGAGGTGGGGTGCCCTCCTCAGGGCTGCAGGGAAGAAGTATGGAGGGGTGATCTCACTGGGGAAGGCAAGTGCCCTGGGCAGGGAGTGTGGGGCCCACTCCCGGCACAGGCCCTTACCAGCTTGCCCATGCACCGCTGGGGTGCCAGGCCGTCTGTGCACTTGTGATGGATGCTCATCTTACAGGCTTTGCAGCGCAGTCCATGCTTAGCATTTGTTCCTGTCAGGCACATGGCAAACTGTGGTTAGGATACAACTTGCCCTTTCCTGGTGAACAGTCTGAAATCACTGAAAAAGAGGATGCTCCTACAGCCAGGTAATTCTTTCCTATGACTTTTTCATGAAGCTTTCAAAATGGAATATTCTGAAGATGGTTTTACCTTCTACATTTTCTACCTAAGTTATCAGCTCTGGTTTCTCCCCATTTCTTTCCTTTCCACTACTCCAGAAAGTATCAGCCTCTTCTGCTTCCTTTGTCCTCTCAATTCAATCGAGCAAATTCCACCTTCTTTGCTTTTCATATAGGTCACCCATTTCTGCTTTTCTGTGTCTTATTGAGTAAGGCAAGTCCTGGAAATTTCACCCATCTTCCTATTATAAGGTCAGAGCTGTTGGACAAACTCTCAGGAAAATGACTGATAAAGGGAGAACAGCAGGCTCATGGTCTTTTAAAGTGGGGGAGAGTGGGCTTGATCAGATACCAACACCTGCCTGGGGACAGAGGAACAGGAGGTGGGCAGCAGTGAACATGCTGCTGTTTGAGTCACTTAGCTTCCTGGGACAGGTGACATCATGGGGTTAGGAGGAAGAGGACTGAGGAGGAGAGGAGGGGCACAGCTGACCTGGCAACTTCACTGCTGCATTGAGGCCCAAGGCAGGAGCTCCCGAGAGGCTCCGGGGGCCAGCCACGAGTGTGGGGTGCACAACCGTGGGAAGATGGCAGTGGTGCTGGACACCCACGTCTGTTGTTTCAGAAGGTGGCTGCACGGAGGCTTGGAGAGAATGTCAAAATGCGATGTTTTCTGTCTCTATTTAGACAAGAGCATCCAGGACGAGAGGTGCCAACAGCACTGACACACAGAAGTGAGGTGTAGGCCCCATGCAGGCCTCAAAATGAGGTGCCAAATGGATTTTACTAGTCTTAGATGACCAAGCACTTCGAGCATATTGGAGAAGAGGAAGAGAGGTGGGATACTGGAAGGAGGGTGTCTTTGTAGAGCTGTTGAGGCTCTGATAGTCTCACCCCTACTCCTCTATCATAACGAGAAGGATGGGGGCACTTTGCTATCTCCTTGATCCTGCTGGAAGGGTCTTCAAGGGGACTTTTTCTTTTACGTTTTATTTTATAGCATTTTAGGTTTAAAGAGAAAGTGAGCAGGAAGTACAGGTAGTTCCCATACCCCCTCCTCTGCTTTCCTGTACACAGTTTCAATTATTAACATTACATTAGGGATTTCCACTTGTTACAGTTATGAACCAATAGTAACCTATCACTATTGACTCAATTTTACATTAGGGGTCCTCCTTGTGTTGTTCATTTCCATTGGTTTTGCCAAATGCATAATGTCATGTGTTCACCACTATAATATCATACAGAATAGTTCACTGCCCTAAAAATCCTCAGTGCTCTACCTATTCATCCCTTTCTCCTTCCCTCCCTCACTGAAACCCTGGCTACCACTGATTTTTTTCCCATTACCTCAAACATTTATCATTTGTTTGTGTTTGGAACATTCAAAACCATCTCTTCTCCCTAACTGAAAGTATATAATAAACTGCTATTAATTACAGTCACCCTACAGTGCTGTAGAACACTAGACATTATTCCTACTATCTAGCTGTAATTTTGTATCTATTAACCAACTTCTCACTATCCCCCTCATCCCAACCCTTTCCAGCCTCTGGTAACCGCCATTCTTCTCTCTGCTTCTATGTGATCAACCTTCTTAGCTTCCACATGTAAGTGAGAACATGTGCTATCTCTCTTTCTGTTCCTGGCTTACTTCACTTTACATAACCCCCTCCAGGTTTACCCATGTTGCCATGAATGATAGGATTTCATTATTTTTTTATGGATGAATGGTATTCCATTGTGTGTGTGTGTGTGTACTACATTTTCTTTATCCAGTCATCTGTTGATGAACTTGGGTTGATTCCATGTCTTGGCTATTGTGAATAGTGCTGCAATAAACATAGGGGTGCAAGTATTTCTTCGATATACTGATTTTCCTTTTCAAGGAGACTATTTTAAAAGCTTAGCCTGTATCCGCTGGAGTCTGTGCGACATGTGGCTGTGACCATACCCGTGCTTGATAAAGTCTAAAGGTGAGAGACATGGGTGACCAGTGGTCCTGTCAGCCTACTGAGGAGGGATGGCCATGGGGCAAGGCCTGCACTCTGAAAGCTTTTCAGGAAAAGGATATATGAGTAAAAAAATGTGTGATTCTGAGGATCAGATGTGAATTATGTAGAATGAATCCTGAGAAGACCACCTGGAGAGGCAATAGGACTCCAGCAAAGTAGTCTCTTTAGAATGGAGATATGGGAATGACTATGTCCACACAGTGTGAGACATGAGGCCACAGGGACCCCACTGTATACACAGCTGACTATAGACCCCAAATGAGGATATCTCAAGATTACATGGAAAATCCACCTCTCCTCCACCTTGCTTCCCCACCCTAGCCAGCATCACTCCTACACCTGTTTTTACCCTCCTCCAACCCCATGTGTGTACAGTGGCCAGAGTAATCTTTTAAAAGTGTGATTGAGTCAGCTCCCTCTCTCGCTTAAGCATCTCTCAGCAGGTTCTCTCTGCCTTTCTGAGAGGCAGAACATACAACATGTTCACCATGATGAAAAGCTTTTGTGTGAGTTAGGGGGAGCCCACCTCTAACTTTACTGCAGGCCAAGCGCTGTTGTTCACTATGCTTTAGCCCCGTGGCCTTCTTTTAGTTCTTTGAATGCACAAGCTCTTTAATTCCACAGGGTCTTTACGCCTGCTGCTTCATATGCCTGGAATGCTCTTCCTATCACTCTTCTCTTTGTTAGTGAACGCTCATTCTTTGACTCTCTTGTTATTTCTTCAAGGAAGCTGTGTTGAAAACATTTCCCCTCCCGTGTCTAAATTATCTTTTTTTATTGTTATTCTTTCTCACAGAACTCTGGTTATTTTTTTACCACATTTATCACAGTTTATTATTTATTTGAGAGTTCTTTTTTGTCTGCCTTTTTGTATGACCTGTGAACTCAATGAGGAAGGACTGTGTCTGTCCATTTGCTACTGTATACCCAGCTCTGAGTGTGATGCCTGATAAACATGCCTTAAGTAAATTAATGAACAAATCCTTTCATATGCACGCATGTACTGAGGCATGGTGACTTGTTTGAGATAATTTGTTGAAGCTGATTCATCAACAGGTAGAAATAGTATTCAAGAGCTGAAAGGGGACTTGGAGCTCTGACTGTATTATTTCATTTTAAAGAAGCCTGAGGGTCCAAGAGGTAGAATGATATGCTCCCGGTCAGAGGAGGTCCTCCTCATTTCACTCTTTCACAGCTTGACCTAACCATTTCCTCCCTTTATTTGGGTTGTTTAACCTACATGTAGCAAGAGTACAAGAGAGTTGAACATATGAGAATCTTCAAAAAGTTCATGGGAAGATGAGTATTATCTTCCAATTCCATTTTCTCACATACTATTTGAAGTACTTTTGTATATTTGGAAGATAGAAGGCAAGTGGAGGTATGGTAAGCAATTTAGCAGAAAACAGAAAGATTGTATTTTTCAAAAGCAACTTGGAAACTTGAAGGTCATGGAGCTTCAAACACTGTTGAGTTTCAAAATTATGAGAGAAAATGATTTCTAACTCATAATTTTATACCCAGCCAAATTACCAACACATATGAAGGTAGAATAAAGCTATTTTCCAATCTTTAGGTATTCAATATATTTACTTTCCATATACCCTTTCTTAGAAAACTAATGGAAAATGTGTCTTATAAAAATGAGAGAATAAATCAAGAAAGAGGAAAATATTGGATCTGGTACACAACAGAAGAACTGACATGAGGAGCAGTAAATACTATCCCCTTATAACAACTATGCTAGACTGAAGCTGCAAGATAAAGTAAGGCAGTAGATTTGGAAGAAAATGGAGCTTAAAACCTTATTAATGCTTTTGAGGTTTGGATATTATAATAGATATGACATTTGACTTATCTGTGAGAGCATTTGGAAAAAACAATTATAAGTGCATAAAAAGTTAAGGAAGTGAAAAAGGCAATTTCTAATTTGAGAAAATGTAAAATCTGTGTAAGAGAAGAAATGTAAACATAGTAAAATACTTGAATCAGAAGTCAGTAGTCACAAGAGTACATAAATTGACTTCCACTTAACACAAATTTGTGACAAAACTACCTGGGAAAATGGGAGCAAGGGAGCAAAACTTGTGATGTAACTCTTTTGGGAAGGCGAGAACAAGGAAGAAATGAAAAAGAGGTAGTGCTGGAGGTGTGTGAATCGTATCCTCATCTTCTATAGCAGGAAGCCAACAAGTGTTTGATTATCCAAGGAACAGCAGGAGAAGCACAGTATTTAGAAATATTGAGATAAATGCCAGAAAAAGCAAATAAAGAGGACGAAAGTGGTTGCCTTTCAGAAGTGACTCTGGGATGAGACAAGTTTCATTGCAGTGTGTTCATTACCATCTGTCTTTAAACAATTCTCACATACTACTGTGACAAAAAGCAAATAAAAAATTAAGTGTGGAAACAGAGTCAAGTCATTCGCTTGCAATGATGTGGCTCTTGATCAATGGAGATGTACAGAAAACATGGGACCAGCTCATCATGCAAGTCAGCAGTTCTTCCCTGAGCATTTGAAGTTCTGCGCTAAATCTAAGACAGTTTTATGAGTTACAGCTCAAAATTTTTAAGAATGTTAATCATGATATTCCAATGGAGTTTAGAATGGATCAGTGTAAACCAATACAACACTGATTATGTGCTAGGCACTGGGCTGTTTTACGAGCACGGTATCGTTTATCACTAGGGATAGGTGAGCCATCCATAGAGAACCAAACACTGAAGGTCTAAAGCATGAAGAAGTCTATACATAAGTGTTGGGGGAAAATATTGAAGTGTTTTTCTCAGTGTAGGTAGCTGAATCTGGATGACAGATTCAGCTGGATGACATGCTCCTGTTGCTTTTTTAAAAATGAAATTGATTACATATGTCTGTAAAACTCAGACTCATTTTGATAACATTTTGCCATGGAGGCATTGCTTAACCCTTAGTCAAATTTCATATAATGTCAAAGTTAAAGACAAAGCGAGATAAAACAATGGTTTACAACTGAGATTACTTAATTACAGAAATAATTTTGAGAATGAGTAAAAATAAACTTGTATAAGAAAAGAAATGTAATCACACACTACAGTACTTGAATCAGTGGTGAACAATGGTTAAATTATTACTTATAATTAGTTTGCTTCCAGATTGTACAACTACAGGATTACTCCTGTAATTGATATGATTAAAATTAATGTAAATAAAATAATAAAAAAGACTCTTTACTGTGATTTGGGAAAAAAAAACTTTAAAAAATCTATAACTATATGTACATAAATATGAATATTGATAAATATATCCACAAATATTTTTTAGATTATATAAAATATTGATAAGTAATTCAAAGGTAAATACAGGAAAGATAGTCCAAAGACATTCCAGGTTCCTGTTCCCACAGGTTGAGCTACTGGACTGATAGAGGAACCTGCAGGGCACGCGTGCATCAGGAGCTTGCAGAGCTTGGGAGGCCCCAGCATCATGTCATAGAAGGGTCTCAGAGCCGGAGAGAAGAGAGCAAAAGCAATAGGTAAGTTTTAGGCACTTGGGCAGACCAGAGGCATCTAAGGCCTAGGGACTATGGAAACTAAAGTCAAGATGACAGAGTCAGTATTTTTAAACTAAAGCCTATAACAAAACTGCTGCTGGATAATAAAAACTGGCATAATAATGCAGCTAGCATTATTCACGAGCATTTTACCCTTGAATATACGCTAATACAGGAACAAAACAGAATTATGTGGGAGGCAGTTAAGGAGCCCTCCTTAATGAAGTCCCTGCCTACTTTCCTTGCTTTGTTTTCAACATGAAGCCTTGGGCTCCTCCTTTGCTTTATCAGATCATTTGTGGTTCCTGGTGAGGGTGGCCGTGTCACTGCTTGAGGCTGCTCACGCCACCTCCCCTGCCTTCCTTATTCAACTGGTAAACAACTTCTCACCTTCCATGAAAAACCTCTAAGTGCTTTCCAAAGCCTCCTGCACACATACCCTCCCTCCCTCTACATCTATAGGAGCCACCACTCTCCTGTGTCCTCTCACTGTGCCCCAAGGACCTATCACAACAGGCAGTCTCCTCTTCTACTTTGTGGGGCTTGACATGGAATGGTGTTTTATTCACCTCTGGAAGCTCTGTGGTCAGTAAAAGGCTTGGCATGAAGAACATTATCATCCATTAGGAAAGATCAGCCTACCCAGGCCTGGGACAGACGAATGTTCAGGCTAAGAGAATATTGGGGCTTTGTCCTAATAATACCGTGGAAAGAGCTAGACTTCTTCTTGTGTCCTGGGGCCCATATGAACACCAGGTTCAAGCCTGCCTGCAGACCTTTACATATGGGCTTCCACCTGGCTGGTCTGCTTCATACCAATGCTGCAATATGACTACATCTTGGTTTTTTGGGACCCAGAACCCTCCAAGCTCCTGGGTGGCCCTACATCCAGGTCAGCTACTGTTCCATCAGATGCCTGCCTGACCTATGAAGCTGGCTGAACACTGATTCAGGGAACCACTCCCTTCATCTCTGTTACTGGCTCTTCATACCTTCCTCAAAGCAGATGTCACAACTATCTGGACCAGAATCAAGTTAGCTGTGCCCTTTAACTTTTGTGATTTTGCTTGTGGACTTCTCCCGGCTAACAGCTTACATTAGCCTCTGCTTCCTTCGTATGGTATGAGTTCTCACCACGCCTCCCCAGATGACCTCTGACAGCTTCTGTGAATGCTGTTACACTGATAGAGAGATGCCTCAGATTCTCACTATTTCTTCTGCATCATATACATAACCCAGAAGTGCCTGCCACTCTACACCTAAACATAGCTAATTATAGGAACGTGTAAGCATAACAATTTACATAGTTTTGTGTGCTGCTTCAATGCAAAAGCAACTGACTTAACACATATAAATAAATAAAATATAAATAAATGTTCTGAATGATCACATGTGGAATTTTAATTTCCACCATCAAAGGAATGCATAATTCTACATCTTTAGTGCCACTGTTAAAAATCTGTGATTTCAAGATCTAAGTTGGATAAATCATGCTTCATAGCGGAATTACAAAAAAATACATACAAAACATAGGATGTATTTCCCTGACTTTCACACACTCCTTCTCTTTGATGTGGAGACAATTCCTAAGATTCTGAGGTCACCTAAAGCCAGCTAAGCCAAATGCAGTCACTGGGCATGAGTCTTCCCTACTCATATGGACTAAGGGTAATTTGAAAGAAAAACAATGAATGGAGAAACAAACAGTAGCACTACGATTGAAGGAGTTTACCAGTGAACATACAAACACACACACACATACACACATATTTAAGAAGAAAAAGCATTGTACTAGAAGTCAAAAACTTGAATTCTTATCCTGACTCTGTAGTAAGGAAAGAAGCCAGGAGGGAATTAAAAATTATTGAGCTCTTGTGCACTGTATTAGGCAATTTTTTGGATGTCTCCTCATGCTAATAAATGAATGTTACCTTTTATATGTGAACTATTATTTTAACTAGGTGATGCAGGGATAACTGGTAACTCCATTGGAAAGAATGGTCAAATGTTGCGCTGAAATGGGTATGTAACTCACTAGCTGTGGAGTTCAATATTGGAACTTTTCCCTTCTCTTAGTATCTCCTCCTAGTCCTGTGAGGCCGGGATTTTCATTCCTTCATTTTTTGATAGTGGACAGAGGCCAAATGATATGCAGCTAGTAAGGAAAGAGAAAGGACGAGGATCCAGGTCTGCACAACTCAGAAGCCTACCATTCTTCCCTTCTCCCCTTGCCTTCTGCCAACCTTCTGCACAGCTCATATCTCTACCCAGATTAATTTTTGAAAATTAGAGAGACATTTATGGCAGTTTCAACTCTGCTTGTCTATGATAATGATAAAATAAAAGTAAAAGATCACAACCATGGTCAATGAGGATGAGTTGGAGGAGAAATAGCAAGAGTTTCCAGGCACCAAGCCTTTTCTCAAGAAGATTCTGGGGCTGTGACTGTTCTGTTCCAACACCCTCTTTGGAAGAGGCAATCTGATCCCATTTATGGTGGGTTACAAATAGGCTCTCATAGTTGACAAACGTGAGTAAGCATTTTCTGGACGTGCTGGCCACTGTAGAGATGTGGGTCCATGTAACAGATTCATATAAGGCATTACAGCTCAATGCAGGCCCTGGAAAACATGCAGCACTAGAGTGTGGGGTATAGAGATTCCTTCCATCACACACGCTATTGCTAAGCTCTGTATGCTGGTGATTACTTACTCGGTCAGTAACGCAGTAGGAGTCAAGGCTGCAAATGCACCAGCCCGTGCAAGAGTTCACTGCTTTTTCCAGTTTTGTTATGCACCTATTCAGGGACTTATTTTTTGTTTTGAAAATGACATGATGGATAGTCCTCTTTGAATAAAAACAATGTTCTTGTCTTGGTTGATCCTTTTAAAAGGAAGAGTGGAGCCAGGGGGTAAAGTACAAATGTAAGAATACCAAAGTACAAAAGTAAGGCAGCTGCTTTACAAATTATTAAAATGTCCATGCATAAATTATATTATATTTGGATGTTCATACCTGGATGTGTGTGTATTTACATACATATATAATTTATGAAGATACCATGGTGGGGTGGAAAAAGTTAGGTCTATGGCATCCAAAGGCTTAGATGATAGTCTTTAGCTCTGAGACCGTGAACAAAGAACTTGATATCTGAGCTCAGTGATCCCATCTGAGAAAAGGTGTCATGAACACAACATGGGAAAACCAAGGGACTCTGTCCTTGGGAAACATAATTTACCATGCAAAAATGAGTGAGGGTTTGGATAGATGGTGTATCATCAGCAACTCTGAATAGTGACTTTCCTGGAAGTCACAATTTTCAGTTTCCTTAGGGCTGAACTGTTCATACCAAACTCAGGATTTGATCAGCCATGACCTTGATAAAGCACAGGTCTACATATACCCTTCTCCTTTCCTGTGTGTACTACTCCCTTCCTTATATTTTAGTTTACAAACAAGTATAATTGATCCTTGTTTTATAAAGTTTAGCTTAAATCCTCTTTGAACATGAATGTGGCATAAAATGTTAAAGAAATTTATCATTTGTGGAATAATTCACTCCATAATTCTTTTAAAAAACAAGTTTCATACTTATCAAATATAGAGATTATTAGGCTTCACAGTCAGCTTAACATAAGAACATCTGCTCCTCCCTCACCCTGTCCCCTTGCCCCCTCCCTTTCCCTCAAGGCTGGAGCGTTCCAATAAAGACATCTGGTACAACTCACTCTGTCCCCCTACCTCCTCCCTTTCTCTCAGGCTGGTGCGTACCGATAAAAACATCTTGTACAAAGCAAAAGAAATTTCAAAGCTGTTAAGGAATGCTGAGTGCTCAGAATAGTTGTCCAACCCCCTCCCAGACAAACCCTATAAAGCCTTTGATAGTCTGTACGAGGGCAGAACAGTGATCTTTCAGTTTCCCCTCTAGGTTCACTGGAGTAAACTCCTTTGCTTGATAATGTTTGGCTCAGAGTCTTTCACTCTGTTTGTCTTGCCCTTGCTTGATAACGTTTGGCTCAGAGTTTTTCATTCTGTTTTTCTTGCCAACCTAATATTTTAATTTAAATAATATTTAAACATTTGCATAAGATCTTTCATTTATGTATTAATGTGGTAAATTAATTGTTAAAAGACCTCTAACTACCTGAGGCAGACCAAACTGCTAAAAGTTTAAGAGCCATGGCCAAACAAAGAGAATCAGAACTACTGGTTAAAGCACGTGTGAACTGTCAGTGTGCATTAAATTGATCCTACAGTTTTCTAGGAATATGTCCACAGTACAAAGTAGAGACTTCTTCTAGAAAGATCCTCCAAGGGATCTTCATCAAAGGGTTACACTGAGAAAGGTTTGAAAGCGCAGAAAATATTAAAAACCAATCAACAAACAAAAAACCCAAAGAAAGCAAAACAAAAATGAATGGGTATGCGCTCTCTTTCGCACTATAGAAAAATGGGCAACTGAGATGTCAAACTTCACATTTCAGATCAGGCTAGGACTTGGGAAGCTTCAGCAAGGATTGTGGGGAAGCTATCAGAACTGGGAATGTTGGTGGATCTGTCCCTTACCCTTACACATCACTTTGATCTTAGGGAAATGGGGGAAAGAGAGGCTGAGAGTTGGAGAGGACCATGAGCCCAGCCTTCCCTGGAGCTCACCCCTCAGAAGGGAGAGGGTGGAGTTACTCTTCTCTGCTTACTCTCTGGTGCTAATCTCTCCCACACCGAGCAAACCACCAGTGATATTTTGATGACATTCACAACTGTATTTAAAATACTTTATTGTCATTTAGTGTGATATTTTTAAAATGCAGTTTGGGGACTGATCAAGTGAAGATAAAGTTACCAGGAAGAAGACAAGTAACTTCCAACTCTTTTTTTAGAAAAGCACCTATTCCAAGAATCTGGAGATTTCTGCAGCACAGTGAAGGATCCTCCAGAAGAAAACCCTTTAACAATAACAAGGACAAGAGTAGTTGAAAAGTTAAGGATTTTTGCTTTTTTTTCCTTTTCTTTCTTTCTTTCTTTTCTTTTTTTTTTTTTTTTTTAAAAAAAAAAACCTTTTGAGGAGTTAGACCAGGGGTCAGTTTCTCTTTGCAGGCCAGATGGTCTCTGTTACAACTATTCAATTCTGCCATTATAATGTGGAAGCAGCCATAAATAATAAGTAAACAAATGGGCATAACTGTGTGTCTGTAAACATTATTTATAGACACTGAAATTTGATGTTCATATAATTTTCATGTCACGAATATTATTCTTTTGATTTTTTCAACAGTTAAAAAATATAAAAGTCATTCTTAGCTTGTGGGCTGTGCAAAAATTGGTGATAGGCCAGATTTGGCCTGTGAGCCTAAGCTTTTTCTGCCCAGTTTTTAATTTTTTTAATCGGGGCAAAATTCACATTACATAAAATAAACCAATTAAAAGTGAACAATTCAATGCACTTAATACATTCACATTGTTATGCCACCTCCATCTCCATCTAGTTCCAAAACATTTTCATCACCCCTAAAGGAAACTCTGTATCCATTAAGCAGTTGCTCCCCAGTCCTCCCAACCCCTAGCTCCTGGCAACAACCAATCTGCTTTAAGTCTCTACGGATTTACCTATTCTAGATATTTCATGTAAATGGAATTATACAGTATACGACCTTTTGTGTCTGGCTTTTTTCACCTAGCATAATGTTTTCAAGGTTCATCTATATGTCTATATGGCTTTTTTCACCTAGCATAATGTTTTCAAGGTTCATCTATATTGTAGCATGTATTAGTATTTCATTCTATCTAATGGATGAATAATATTCCATTACACACACACACACACACACACACACACACACACACACACAGTCTGAAATCTGACATATTTTCCGTCCCTAAAGAAAAAGACTTTGAGCTTGTTCTTCCTGAGAGGTTAAGTCTCTGTGAAGTTGGCTTGCACGATATGAGGTATTATAACTCCCGCATTTTCAGAAGAGAGCAGAGTAGATTCTGACTGCAAGGAGAAGCCCCCATATCCAAGTCTGTTTCATATTTTAGATGTCCTATGCATGTTTCTGGTTTGTCTTCAGATAATTTTGTGGCTCCTTTTTCTATGATCCTTCTTATGAACACAATATTAACCTTTGATGTTTCGTTGCAAATATCTTGAATTTTAAATGTATGGCAAGTCAAGAGTTAATGTTAATATGGAAAAACAAAACTAGGCAATGCATGTGGATTTTTTTTTTTTTTTTTCTGCACTGAATCAAGCATTCTGGCCATGATGCCTCACTTCCAAAATCTGGCAAGATCAGGCTCTGGGGAGAGATTATTCTCAGTCAGTCACTTTTGATAGCATTTTAAATGAAGGATTTTGATATAGACCCAGACCTGTACTTCTTGATTTTCAAAAAATGTGGATTTTGGAGCCACACACTCCTGGATTCAAACCTTGGGTCCAATATCTCCCCTTAAAAGTGTAAGAAGGACAGAAAAAAGACTTTAATAGCCTAATAACTGAGGATGAAATTGAAAGGAAAATTGTTTCTCTCCACCCTCCCACCAAAAGGTATGTTACCTACCCAATTTTAAAGATGGGTTGTTATCAAATCATTAAGAAGAGAGAATTCCTGTGCTATTAATCTGCGCAAGATAACAAAAACTTCTTCGTTAATTTTATAAAGCTAAAATTTATGAAGCCAAAATTTGCCAAAGCAAAGAAGGAAAACTGCAGATAAATCTTACTTATAAATATGAATGCAAAAATTCTAAATGCAATGTTAGCAAAACAAAGCCCATCCTGTACAGAAAGGACAATATTATGTAACCTTGTAAGGTTTATCTCAGGAATGGAAGGATAGCTTATGAGAAATAGCTATTGATCTAATAATCATATAGACTTCTCATTCTGATTTAAACTGTTAGCAAATGTAGCATAGAAGGATACTTCCCTAATATAATAAAGGATTCTCATTTGAAATGAGTCTCTATGATACCTAAGGAGACAACGTTAAAAACTCTTCCTTGTCATCCACCAAAATTGCTCTCATGAAGGTTACCAGACACCACCACCTTTCTGGCTAAATACAATGGTCACAGTTCTTCCTATTCTTTCCTATTCCCTATTCAAAGTTCTTCCAAATTGATCTATCAGCAGCACTGAGAAGGCTGATCATTCTCTCCTCCTTAATATATATTCTTTCTTGACTTCCAAGATAACACATTTTCTTGGCTTACCTCTACTACACTGGTCACTCCTTCCTGGTCCCTCTTCTAGCTACTCCTCCTCTGTACACCGTTTTAACAGGGGAGAGCACCACAGCGCAGTCCTAAGTCTTCTTCTCTGTCTATGCTTACTTCCTTGGTCATATCAAAAGGTCTTATGCCTTTAAATGCTATTTATATGTTGATGACTCCAATATTTATACCTGTAATCTGAACAAGACTCTCAAACTCTGGACCTACTTATATACCTGACTACTTGACTTTTTTTTTTTTTTTTGGCTTGGCTGTCAAACATGTCAAAGTTAACACATCTGAAAATGAATTAGTGATCTTTCCCCCAACACAAACCCCAGAACCAATTCAACCTCAGTTGACAGTTTCCTTATCTCAGTTGATGGCAACACCATTCTTCAAGTTGCTTGGGCGAGGCTTGGAAGCAACCCTGTCTCTTACTTTTCCCACACAGCCCATATGGAGAAAATCCTGTTGGGTACTTCCTTCAAAACATATCAAGAATCTGGCACCTTCTCTGTTTTGCCTGCTGCACCTTGATCTCTTACCTGAATTACTGTACTACATTTCTGTTTTCACTGCTTCAGTCCTTGCCACCCCCCTCCCCCCGAGTCTATTCTTCATGTAGCAGCGGAGTCTCACAAGATCTCTGCTCCTGACTCACTCTGTTCCAGCCCCACACTGGCTACTGGCTATTACTTAAACACATCAGGCATGCTCCTGCTTTGGGTTTTGCTCTCGCTGTTTCATTCACTTGAAATGCTCTTTCCCTAGAGTTCCTTCACTTTCTGCAAGCTTTGCTCACCTCTTATCCTCTAGACGATGCTTACCCTGACCACCTCATGTGATACTGCAGCCTGTCTCCTGCCTCTGCACTCCTGATCTTTCTTACCCTGCTTTACATTTTCCTTCTTTCCATATCACTTATCACCTTAGGAAATTTATCTATCTGTCTGTCTATCTATCTATCTATCCATCTATCCATCCTTCCTTCTCCTCTACTAAAATATCAACACTACAAGGGCACAGATCTTTGCAGGTTTGTTCACTGATGCATCCCAAGTGCTTAGATCAGCACCTGGCACAGAGGAGACACTCTATAAGTATTTGTTGAGTAAATTCCTATTTAAGTTTGAAAGAGAAAAAGATGCCTGATATTAGTAATACACAGCATGCTTATTAAATAAGAAAAGAAAAAATATTTATTGAAGGGATGCCAATTTTCTCCAAATAGTTCTGCAAGTTTAGCAGAATTCCAGTTGAAATCTCAATGGGATTTGGGTGGGGGACTTCACAAAATGATTCTAAAATTAATCTTGAAGAGTATGTGCTTGAGAACAGCAAAACATTCTTGAAAAAGAATCTATTATAAATCACAATAGCAATTAAACCAGAGAGCTGTTGGTGCTGGAAAAAGGAAACAACATAACCAATAAAGTGAATTGAAAGCCTAAAATAATAAATATGTCTAATAATTTAGTGTTTGATAAAAGTGACTTTTCAAATCAGCAGTGAAAGGAGGAATTTATTCAGCAAATATTGGTGAGCCATCTGGTTAATTACTTGGGGAAAAGACCAGATAATTTAGTCATAGAATATTCTGAAATAAAATGTGGGTGCGTTAAGAAGTTTACATAAAAGTTGCAACTATTAAATTAATTGAAGAAAATATGAATACTAGTTTATTTATTTTTTGGTATAGAAACTCTTCCTAAGCATGATTTTATGAGAGAAAGCAATATACTGAAAGACTGATAAATTTGACTACCTGGAAGTATAGTCATTAGTGCAAAACTGAAAGGCAGATAAATTGAGGAAAATTATTGCCTTATATAATTAAGGCTGTTATACAGTATTATACAGGGTTCACAAGCAGTTCTTACAAATTAGCAGGAAAAGATGAATAAGCCAAAAGATATATTATCCACAGACATAAACTGACAACTCACAAAAGAAGTGGAATTGAAAGTTAAGCATTTAATAAATGGCAGAATTAAATAGTAATCAAAGAATTGGAAATAAGAATGGAATAAGAATCCATTTTTTTTCTCCATCGAATATGCAAAGATTAAAACAAATGAAAAAAACCCCAAAAGATACCACCACTGATTGAACTTTGACACATTGCTGCTGGGAGAGGAAAATTGTACCGATATTGTCAGGTCGATGTGGGGACATCCCTCAAAAGTTTTAATCATTTGCATAATTCGTTGATGCAGCATATGCAATTTCAGAATTGGGTCTTAAGAAAATAAAAGTATGTTTGCAATAACTTAGCTACAAAGATGCTTACTGCAGTTTTGCGAATAATGTTGAGAAATGGAAGACCACCAAAATATCACAAAATTAGGTGTTAGTTAATGAAAGTTTGGTACATCCATGAACAAAACACATTTTTGGCTACTGATATGGACTGTGTCCTCCAAGTTTTATGTATTAGTAGCTAGATCCCCACTGTGACTGTTAAGAGGGTGGGAAATCCTATTACAGTAATTGAAAGGTGGCGCTGGTGGTCACGGGTGTGGTTCTGGGGGCTTTAAAAGGAGAGCATGTAAGAGTCTGTCTCTCTCTCTGCTCCACCATTTTCTGCCATGTGAGTCCCCTGCAGTGCTATAAATCCACCACCAAAGAAGATCCTCACCAGGAGTGTTCCCAGGACTTTGGATTTCCCAGCCTCCAAAACGATAAGCAACGAATTTCATTTTCTTTATAAATCACCCAGTTCCAAGTAGTTTTGTTATAAGCAACAGAAATGGACTAATACAGCCATTGAAATAACTTTTTAAATTAATAATGATTGACATTATAGGGTATTCACAATATAATGTTAAAATGTCAAAATCAGGATAAAAGATAAAATGTTTAGGGAACTCTCATTTCAAATGAATATATACATGCAAATAAAAAAGTCTAGAAGGAC
This sequence comes from Cynocephalus volans, assembly GCF_027409185.1. NCBI lineage: Eukaryota > Metazoa > Chordata > Mammalia > Dermoptera > Cynocephalidae > Cynocephalus > Cynocephalus volans. The sequence continues at coordinate 48,082,842 of NC_084470.1, read as the reverse complement.
ATATATAAAGACCTTAGTAATAATTTCTCTCTAGGTAGTGGAATTATAAATGCTTTTTAGGTCTTGCTTTTTGCTTATTTGTATTTTCTCATTTTCTACAATGAGCATATTTTCTTTTTATAATAAGAAATAAAACACTACATATTTTTGGAAGAAAGTGTTATTATTTTTGAAGAATTATGAAAATGAAGTCATGTTGAAATGAGAGGAATCACTCTGGCAGCTATGTTTTTGGAGTCCCCATTGTTGGGAATTGTCAGGGTGAGGAGTCCAACAGCTTAGGAAAAAAGTAGCACCAACTCCCTCATCTCCACTTGCCACAATAGAGGCCTTTGGTAGTGTAGAGACTTTTGTCTTGGACACTGAGTCCTGACATAATTCTGCAGGGCCTGGCTCCCCACCCACTCATGTGCTGCATGCACTGTGCATGCAGAGGGTACCAGTGGGAAGTAGGCCTGCATTTCCCTTCCTGGAACAACACTCTCCAAGGTAGGGCCTCTCCCTGGGTTCCTTGGAGCACACTCTGTACTAGAATGTCAAGCTGCGGATTTCACAGACTGTGTCAGCTCAATTGCCTCTCTGCTGGCAAGGGGAAAGTGCCCATTTCCCTTTTTTTTTTCCTTCAAAATTTAATGGATAGCTTTCAATGCGTTATAGATTTCAAAGCACATTTTTTAAATCTAAGTTTTCTGAGTAGAGTTTCTCAGCCTCTGCACTACTGACATTAGGGGCCTGATAATTCTTTGCTGTGCTTGTTTGTGGGGGGGGGGTTATGAGGGAGGGGGTACAGCTGATCTGTATATAAGAAGCATCCCTGACCTCTACCCACCTGATGCCAGTAACACCCTTTCCTCCTATTTGTAACATCCAAAAATATTTTCAGACATTGCCAAATGTTCCCTGGGGGTAAGGTTGCCAGATGAAGTACAGAAAGTCTAGTTAAATTTTAATTTCAGATAATAAACTTTGTTTGTATAAGTGTATCCCAAATGTTGCATAAGACTACTGGGTCCTATATATTGCCTGTGAATACTTATACTAAAAAATTATTTTTTGTTTATCTGAAATTCAAATTTAGGTAGGTATCCTGTCTTTTTATTTGCTAAATCTTGAAACCCCACGTGTGAGTCAAAGTTGGCTCTGGTTTAGAACCACTGATGTAGAGCAATAGTTATTTTCAGCCCTCTTTTAAAGCCAAGAAAACTGAGGCTTGGGGAAGAAAGTTCTTGGTCTAAGGCCACAGGGCATAAAGGGTGTGGAGATAAGATTTAAACCTGGGTATCCGGATTACAAATTCCTTTTTTCTTCCTGTGCATAGAACTACCCATCTTTATTCCAGAAAGTTTGAAAACTGAAAGATATTTGGATCAGTGTCACTTGACATTGGGACTGTATCCAGGATTGCCAAGAATTAGGGACTTTGCATATGTTATCTCTAACACAAGAATTCCTTGAATTTAGCTATTATTACCCACTTAACAAATGGAAAATTGAGGATCAGAGCGTCTTAACAATTTCCCCAAGATTATCTAGCTAGTAAGTGGTAAACCTGGAGTACCCCAGCAGGTCTGACTTAATGCATACTTGACATCGTATCTCTGACTGGTGTCCTTTGCTTATTTATTTCTCCCCCTCCATCAACTAGCATTGACTGAAACCTTCTAGCTATATTTTCTGGTTGTACCAAGATACCAGATTTTTGATCCATCGTAATTTGGAAATCAGGTCTATTTACAATAGCCAAGATGTAGAACCAACATAGATGTCCACCAATGGATGACTGGATAAGGAAAATGTATATATTCACAATGGAATACTACTCAGCCATAAAAAAAGAGTGAAATTCGGCCATTCATAGCAACATGGATGAGCTTGGAGAAAATAACATTAAGTGAAATAAGCCAGGCACAGAAAGAAAAATACTGCATGTCTTCACTCATAAGTGGGAGCTAAGAAACAAAGAAACAAAGAAAGACCATAACAAAACATTGAACTTTCAGAAGGAGAGAATAGACCTGTAGTTACTAGAGGAAGGAAAGGGCGAGGGGGAGGGGAGATAGGCAGGTATGGGTAAGGGACACAAAAAGTAATTATGATCTATAATGATGAACATGCTAATAATAATGATTTGATCATCACATACTGTGCACAAATACTGATAATCAACTTTGCACCTCATAAATATGTATAAAAAATAAAAATAAAATAAAAAAAGAAAGAATCAGGAATAAAAGGATGAACAGGTGCAGAACTCTTTTTAAATACCATTTATGACCAAAGCCAGATAGTGAAACCACTTGACTTGCCTGTTGGATATGTTGCCTTCCATATGAGCAATCTACCGAAATAACAGAGTGGTTAATAGTGGTTAAGCTGGATAAATATGTAAACTATATATCAGCCTCTGAGAAACTAAGAATTGACTTTGTTACACTTTTCTTTTAAAGAAAGTATGGCATGTTTTGGTTCTTTGTATGCAAAAAGAAGCTGCTGCCAAAACTGTAGATGAATTTGGTAGGGAGTGGTTAATCCTTACTCATCTGTCAATACCCAAATCAGAGGCCACATCTTTTATGGAACTTTTATTGACCTCTTTCTCCTTAGGAAGAATTATTGCTTCCTAACTTGGCTTTCCTTAGCACTTGGCTCAGGTATTTACATGTGTATCCCCAATTATCTACCAGAGTACCCTGTACTTATTAAGTATCTGTGGAAAAAAAGAATTAGATAAACATCTATGCAAGAAACAAAGTTAGATATCTCATAAAAAATTAAAATCAGCTTTTTAATCATCTATCTCTGTATTTCATTTTCTCTTTCTAGGTACCTAAGCCCTTGCACATAACTCTTAGTGACTTGCTGAGTTTTCATGTTATAGAATTTAGTCAGGAAGTGACCTCAAAGACTTTCATCTCAAAGTGTGGTCCATGGACCAGCATTAGCAGCATCACCTGAGACCCTGTTAAGAATGCAGAACATCAGGACCCAACCCAGTCTGGCTAAATCAGGATATGGAGTTTAAGAAGACTTCCAGGTAATTTGTATGTGCAGTAAATTTTTGAGAAGTCCTGCCTTATAGATCAGTAGCCTAGGGATAGCAAATACATAGCACGTGTTGAAGCCCTTCATTTTAAGTACATGGCAGACATCACTAATCAATTGCAATAATTTTCTCACCGAATTAGGTACAGCTTTGGAAACTTCTCTGGGGAGTCAATTCCAATCAATGAGTCCGAAAGCCAATTTGCTCTTCCGAATCTAGCCAATGATCTCATCTTACAGATAAAGAAACTGAGGTTCAGAGAAGCAAAGTGATTGGACAAACATCACATGGCTCCTTCATGGCAGACCTGATATTAAAATACTAGTCTCCAGCCTCCTGGTCTACTGGTTTCATCACACCTCGCTGGGAAGTTAAGCAGACACGGCTCACACCAGGGTTTACGGTAACCTTTTTTTTCTCACCATGCAAAAGGAGCCCTAGATTAATTTCACTCTCCTCACAGCGTGGTGTAATAGAAAGAGCTTGAGCTTTGTAGTTTAGAGCATTACAGCTTAAACTGCCCCTAAACTTTAGATATTGCCCAAAGGTTAGAAAGTTTTCTGCTGAAGGGGAAGAGAGGGAACATATTTTCCATCACAGCTGAACTCTAGTCTTGGGACTTCAATTAAAAATAACCCATCCCATCTCTCGCCTACCCTGAGTTCAATTTACAAGATGGTTCCCACGTTTTCCAGGAAATTCAATAGTGTAGTAATTCACCAGTGACTTTTGAAATGCCAACAAACGAGCAGAAAGGGCCCTTTAAAAGATGTGAAGACCCTGGGCCATCTTTCTCTGCCTGTGTTCCCCACTCTTTGTTATACTACAACTTTTCCAACCCTGTCTTAGCTTAAAAAAAATTAATGGCATTCATTGTTTATAAATGCCTCTGTTGATCTTTCCTATTTCGGTTCCTGACTGCTAGTGGAAAAACTCTCTCTATTTCCCCCACCCCTCACCCGCACTTGGCTTTAAAAATAGCATTGAGAGTTGGGTTGGCTCAAGGCCTCGTTTTTGGAGCCCATAGCCTTTGCCCTCTGGGTTGTCCGTTCACATCATAATACCACGGCTGGCATGCTTTCCTTCTGTTACATGTATTTGCCTTAAAGTTTTGAGAGGAGGTGTTTTCCTGAATGATCACTTTCTCATGACCATCAAGGAAACGTGGACTTGACCCCCAAACCCCAATATTAATAATCTCTGCTACTCAGTCTTCTTCTCTTTTCTGAAGTCTGCAGTGTTCACAATTTCATTTGCTTTCTTCAGAATTGTTCTAGATCAAGGCTGGAGAATTTATATTTATCCCCTGGTCTCCTAAGAATGAACTGACCAATCCATGGTCAACCCCTTCCCTCTATCTCCAAAATGTTCTCCCAGGAATTTGGCATATGATTAATGTCTCCCTGCTTTACACACAGAAAGATAGCTTTAATAATAGTGAACAGTTTTTGAGTTTTATAGTCCACGAAGTTTTTATATATGTATCACTTTATTTAGTTGTCATTTCCAATCTCATTTAAAAGATACTGGGGATTGAGAGGAGGTAAATCAGTTGTCCAAGGTCACTCGATCTACCCACCCTCTGCCTCCTAGGCACCAGTCTTCCTCTCTCCTGATCTGCTCTTGCAGGTCTGTATTTTGAGTTTGTTTGTGGTGATCGACTTACAGATGCTCACCAATGACAATGACAATGACTGTCAGGGGTAGTGAACAAAGTTTCACTTTTTATAAACATGATGGGACAAAGCCCTTACTTCTCCTTTGTCAGCTACTGGAGGTTTTAGAATAAGTTAGTCAAGCTGGGGCACTGGAGTGTGATTCTTTAGGCAATGAGGTAGTACAGGCATTCTTGAGAAAAGCACTAACATGATGTCAATTTGTTTCCAGAAGAGATTTGGCAGCACTGTGTAAAGTGGATGAGCAGACAGAGACAGAAAGAAATCACATGATTTAGGAAGTTCTTGAAACAGTTCATGTGGGATGTATTAAGCCTGGACCAGGGTGGGACCAGTGGGGAAGAGAGGTGGGGACTGATCACAGAGAAGCCACAGGAGTAGAACTGACAGTGTGGTCATGGATGGGATTTCTGGCTAAAAGGGCAGGGACCTTGAGATTCTGGCCAGCTAGCTGACAGGATGAGGAGCTATTTGCCCTAACAGGAGAGAGGACATCCGCAAAGTGGCAGGTTTTATGGAGGAAGGAGATGCTCTGTTCCATTGTGGGCATTTTTAAGCATTTCAACATCCACAAGGCATCTGGGTAGCAAACTTTTGACAGATGATGTGAGAGACCAGACTTGGGAGACGGGGGCAGGCCTGTAGCGGCAGCACAAGCCTCCTGACATAGGAAGCAGAGCAGAAGCAAAGAGACTTGAAAGCTACTAATAATTGAGACTACTGCATGCTGTACTGGCTCAGTTAATCTTTATAACAAACCTGCCTTATAGGTTTTTAAAAAATTATTATTTCTATTTTTTAAGATGAGAAAATGAATGCTCAGAAAATGTTCCCCAAAATCTCCTTTACAAACAGGGATATCAGGCTAATATAAGGCAAAGTGGTACAGTCTTTCTGGGCCAAACAGTCAGGCTGGTTCATCGTTCCTTATCCATGTTAATTATATGTGATTTTTGCTACTTCTCTTTATGGCATTATAAATTGAGTAAAGATGGTGCTTTGATCCGAGATTACAAGGGATCAAGGACAGGCTGAAGAGGATGTGAACTCTTTAAACCATGTTCTTGCTGTGTCAACAGAAACACATTTCCCTGACTGGCGGTGGGAATGTGTGTGTGTGTGTGTGTGTGTGTGCGTGTGCGCGTGCACACACATGTGTATGTACATGCTGTTGTGCATTTGTTTATTGTCATGTTGTTGGGGCAGGGAGTGCAGGCAGCTATATAGACTTCTGCATTTCTTTTCCAGGTAAGCTTAGCATGTGGTAGAATGATCGCTACTTTGTTTCTGTGATTAGGCAATCAGGCAGTGTTTGATAAGCTATGGAAAAAACACTTTATTAGATTTAGTCATGTGCTTCTCTTCCTCCCATCTTCTGTTCTTCATGATTGGGTCACAATGTACAGACACTCCCAAACACACACACACACACACACACACACACACACACACACACACACACACACCCCTTGCCTGAAGCTATGAGCCACCCCCACACAAAGGATTGTCCTATTTTATACTAGTGGCCCAGTTCTGTCATTTTATGACATGGTATCCACTGTGGCTACACAACCAAGGGGACCATTCTAAAGTAGGTCACTGGAACATTCCCTGTTATGGTAGCTGAATGTACAGTGCAGGATACACATTTCCCAACAGGTCTCTATCTCTCCTGTATTTATAACTGGAGATGGCCTATTCCTATAGATTTCCAGCCTCTAAACAGAATTAATCATGGGCCAAAAGGCAGGCAGCCTCTCAACATCTGTCAGTCATATCTTGGTCTGAACCTCAAGCAGGAAGGCAGAAATCGGTAATATCACAGGCAGGAAAAGACTTTGCAGCTTCAAGTTTAGAAAATTCTCAAAGTGTATCTGGGATTCATAGATGCATCTACTTTCTGTCCACCCCTCAACCCCCACCTCAAACTCCACCTTGAATGATTTCTCCTTTCCTTCTTCCCTGGGCAATTTTTTAGCTTTTTCCTGGATGGAACAGGGAGAAAATATGTGAAGCATAGTGGGTCTCAGAAGAACATGGAAATATGTATTCAGAATATATATGCCACGTGATAGAGTCTGGATGCATTGTCCCCCAAAACTCATGTGGAAATCTGACCCCCATGTGGCAGTGTTGGGAGCTGTTTGAGTCATGGGGGTGGATCCCTCATGAATGGATTCATGCTTTCCCTGGAGGGTGGGGGTAGTGAGTGAGTTCTTGCTCTATTAGTGCCTTTGAGGGCTGGTTGTTTAAAAGGACACTGGCACCTCCCCTCTCTCTCTTTCTCTCTCTCACTTCCTCTTGCCATGTGATCTTGCACCCACTGGTTACTTGCCATTTTCTGCTGTGAGTAGAAACAGCCTGAGGCCCATGCCAGATGTAGCTGTCCCAGAATCGTAAAACAAATCAACCTACGTTCTTTATAAACTACCCAGTTTCAGGTATTTTGTTATAAGCAACAGAAATGGACTACTACACTGTGATATAACTAAACAGCAACTAGTTGGTGACCTACAGGAGATGACTAAAAATTTAACAAAAGACCACCTTAAATGATCAGGCATTCTCTCCTCTCTGGTCTGTTACTCATGCCCTGGAAATTACTTTCTGTGTGTCACTTTTTTCTGCTCAGGTCTGATCTGAAAAGTCTGCTAAAAGACAAGTCTCTTTTTTGGGGCAGGAAAAAACATTACTTTCTTGAAAGAGCATCTCTACAAGGTAATTTAAGAAATCATCAAAGAACTTGCAAACATCACGATCTATAATTGGAACAGGGGCAGTCTCTTTCCTTTGGCTGACTTTTTAAAATGATTTTTTCCCCGTAAATTTGACCATTTGACACTTCAGTCAATTACTAGTAAAATAAGCAGTGTTCAGGAAGGAAGTTCCAGACTTTTTTCTTATACTGATAAGATAGCGGCAGTGTCAGCCGGCTTGGAAAATTTTTATTCTCTGAAGAACTGTATGAGGGTGCTTCAAAAAGTTCATGGAAAACACCTATTATGGACTTTTGGTCAAGATGGTGGAATAGTCACTCTCAGTGTCACTCTCTCCCACAAATCAACCAATTTACAACTATAAAAATGTAAGATCATCAAAGCTGGGGCCACTGGAGCTCAGGGGAAGAGCAGGAGAGATCTACGGAGTTTATGAAGGTGGGAGAAACCACGATGAGAGAAAGAAAAAACTGCTCTGAGCCATTTCGTGCCACAGCCGCTTTAAGGCAGGAGCTGATGAGCACATGGAGCAGGAGCCGGCAGAAGCCACAGCTGTGCCCTTCAGATGGAGTTGCTTGGAGGCGGCAGGGGAGAAAGAGGGCCTTGGTGGCCCCCAGGACAGCAGGACCACTAATAGGGTTCCTGTGGACCCACACAGGAGCAAGGAGCCAGAACAACTGAAAAAAGGGAGCCATTAAGATGCTAGTGAGTGATTGCAAGGGACCGGTGCAGGGCCTGTCCCATCGGAAGTGTTTGGAGCATGGGCTACCTGGGGAGACAGGCCCAACAGGAGAACACTGGGACACAGCAAGGACAACTGATGCTCTCTGTAATCAGTGCGGGACCACTCAGAGGAGACTGGTTGGGAATGCAGAATTGCATGGGGTGCAGTTTAATGAAAAGATTCAGGCCCAGATCAGAGTTTCTACACAACTCAGGTGTACCTTACTTCCAGGTCTCTGGAGAGCCAGAAGTACCTATAAGGTCAACCATTAAACCCTGAACTTCACAAAAAGCCTTCCCTAGGGAAACAGCAGCAAAGCAGCAATTTAGCTCAACCACACACCTCAAGTACTGGTTCCCACAGGAAGTTCCCCCACGTTAGAAGTAAGCAAAGGACAAAAAGTTAGTTCTGACCCAGGCACACCACCAGTGCCTTGAGACCTGCCTGGGAACTGGAGGCTAGGAGCTGGTGATTGGACCCCACTCCCACATCCAGGTACACCACCCCAGCACCTTGGGGCCCACCTGGGGACCCGATGCATGGAGAAGGGGACTGGACCCCCCTCCGACAACCATGCACACTGCACCAGTGCCTCAGGGCCCACCTGGTCACCTGAGACATGGAGCTGGGGACCGGACCTCCTTCTCACAACCAGGCACACTGTGCCAGTGCCTTGGAGCATGCCCAGTGACCCGAGGCATAGAGCCAGGGACAGGACCCTGTGCCCACAACCAGGCACACTGCCAGTGCCTCATGGCTCTGTCTGGGGAACTGGGGCATGGATCCGGGGACTGGACACCCCTCCCACAACCAAGCACACTGCCCCAGCACCTTCGGGCTTGCCCAGGAACCCGAGACATGGAGTCGGGGACCAGACACACCCCACAATCAGGCACACCACCAGCACCAAGGAGCATGACCAAAACATCATCTCCATGTGGGTGGCCGACCACAGCCACCACAATAACCATGGCTGCCGTAAAAGCAGCTTGATGCCATGACCACCATGCAGATGGTCCACCAACCACTGGAGTGCATTGACACAAGGAGAGTCACCAGCAGATTTAAAGAAAAGAAGAGGATGTCTCTCTCCACAAAGCCCATTTCAGATTGACAGAAGAAGTATCTGCTTTATGATACTATTGGGGGACTCAATCACACCTCTCAGCATTGGACAGATCATCTAGGTGGCAAATTTACAGAGTAACCATTATTCTTTCAGAAGGAGAGAGGAAATCTGTGGGGGGGGAAGGGGGAGGAAGAAGGGTATGGGGAGAGATTGGACAAGGGGCATAAAGAATCATTATGATTTGTAACAATATATATGCTAGTAATATTGATTTGATCAACATATCTCAATGTTGAACCCCCAAAATAAGTGTAATCAATTTTGATTCAATAAAAAATGTTAAAGAAAACACCTATTATGAAAATATTATACATAAATTAAATTTTTTTTGCACCAAAATTAACTTGTACTAACTTTTTATAACATGTCTGAACAGGATCTAATTTGAGGCACTGAGAAGAATAAGACATCAGTTTGAAAAGAGTCCCTATCAGAGCAACATGAATTCTGCTAGAACTGAAGTAAGAACAAACATCAAATTTATGGTGACGCCATAAATTTATGGTGGAAGAATGGTGAAATTGCTGATGCTTTACGAAAAGTTTTATGGACATGGTGCCCCAGAGAAATCAGCAGTTCACAAATGGATAACTTGTTTTAAGAAGGAACGACATGATTTTGAAGATAAAGCCCCCAGTATCAAACTGTCTGCGTCACTTTGCCCAGGAAACAATTAATCTTGTTCATGCCCTAATTGAAGAGGACTGATGATTAACAGCAGAATCAATAGACGACATCATAGACATCTCAACTGGTTCACCTTACACGATTTTGATTGAAAAATTAAAGTTGAACAAACTTTCTGCTTGTTAGGTGCCAAAACTGTTGCACTCAGATCAGCTCCAGACAAGAGAAGAGCTTCCAATAGAAATTTTAAACAAGTGGCATCAAGGTCCTGAAGCCTTTCTTTGAAGAACTGTAACAGAAGACGGACGAAACATGGCTTTACCAATAAGATCCTGAAGACTAAGCACAATGAAATCCATGGCTACTAAGAGGTGGAAGTGGTTCAGTCAAAGCAAAAGCAGACTCGTCAAGAGCAAAGGTCATGGCAACAGTTTTTTGGTATGCTAAGGCATTTTGTTTGTTGACTCTTTGGAGGGCCAAAGAACAATAATATCTGCTCATTATGAGAGTGGAGAAAGTTAGCCAACGCTTTAGCAGAAAAATGTCCAGAAAAGTTTCAACAGAGTGTCCTTTTCCACCACAATGATGTTTCTACCTATTTCTCCCATTAAGCAAAGGTAATTTTGCAAGAGTTTCAATGGGAAATATTAGGTATCTATCCCTACAATCCTGATTTGGTTCTTTCTCACTTCTTTTTGTTTCCTAATCTTAAAATCTTCAAAGGGTACCCATTTTTCTTCAGTTAATAATGTAAAAACAACTGCAATGATGTGGTTACATTCCCAGGACCCTCAGTTCTTCAGGGATGGGTTAAATGTCTGGTATTATAACTTACAAAAGTGTCTTGAACCTGATGGAGTTTATGTCAAGAAATAGTTTATATATTTTATTTGTATATTTTAATTCCATTTGCCCACGAACTTTTTGAAGCCCCCTCATATCTTACAAAACACAGGAAGTTATTAAAAGGAAAGAATACATAAACCCAACATGGCACATGCACACATACACACACACAATGGAAAGAAACAGAAAACCCAAAATAGAAAGCCTACAGTAACATGACAGAAGGAAAGCCAAATATTTTACTCACAACAATGAATGCAAATCCATAATCCTCTTCTGTTTAGGAATAAAAAAATTCAGATTGGGAAAAAAATAATCTAAAACCCAATTATGTTTATTTTCAAGAGAAGCACTTAGGCAACACAACAAAAAAGAGTTAAAGTTATATGTAGATAAGGGCATATCGAGCAAACATCAAAAAAGCTAAAGTGGGAATATAATAACAGTGGGATTCATGGCAAAACCTTTAAACAGAAGAGGATGTTATTTGGATTATGATTATTAAGAGGATTTATTTGAATATGGATATGGTGCACAATAAAATATCCCTGTTATGAGCTGTGTGCACTGAGTAACTTTGCATTAAAATATGCAACACAAAGGAGAAATGAAGAGAAAGATGACAGATGAGGAATAGGGCCTCTGTGTCAAGCTTCCTTTTGAGCAGACTAGAGCCTTGATACACTTAAGAGTGACTTTCAGAGGGATTAGGGATTTTTCCATGTTTTTCTATTTTTTTAAAAAACTGTTTCTATTTCTGTTGTTGGTATTTGAAGGTGGACTGTTTTTCCCCATTCACTAACTACTATTTCTAAATCCTCACTATGTGCCAGGTGTGTGCTGTGTGGCTGCTGTGGAAATAAGCACATAAATTAGAGCCTATCATGTCTTCAAGGAACTTAAAGTCCAGGCTGTTTGAGAAATTACATGAAAATTGAGAGAAAATAAGTGACCACCACAGAAATGGAGTAAGCATTTTAATTGGGTCTCCACAGATTTAGGATTGGATAGATGGAGAAATGGGGGCAGAAGGAAGGGCATTCCAGATATTCCAGAAGGAAAAGCAAAATGCTAGGGCACTGAAAATGGGACCAGAAATTAGTATAAGGACCTTCCATGAAGAATAGCATATCTGTAGGACAGCGGTGAGAAATATGTAACATGGGAAGGCTTCCCACCTCCTCTTGTCCTGGCAGAAGATAAAGAATTTTTACATTTTCAGACCAATGAATGTAAGTCACATGTGGCGCCACAGAGCACAGAAGTAGCCCTTAAAAGGTGTTGCTTCCATTTCTGTGTGAGATTCTAGGATACTTCCTTTCTTGGAGTATACCAGCATCAATTTCTGCTCAATCTTTGCTGGAAGGAGTGTTGTTTACTTTTTCATTTAACTAATTTTCTATGAGAGATTTCTTAAAATTCACAATACTTGGCAGCAGGCATAAAATTTCAGGAAAATAATAGAACATGCTAGCTTAAAATTATTTTGTGCTCTTTTAGTTGAAAAGTGCTGAGTACAGGCCACACATTCATGCATATCATTTATGTTTGATAATCTCTATGAGAACATTGGACCTGATACTGAAGTCTTAAAAACTCTTTAATGAAGTCGCCTTTGCAAGCATTGAAAAGTCTCTCAATTGTGTACAATAAACAGATACATGAGAAACAGTGTTCAACAGCAACCAAGTGGAACTAGGGAAAAGCAGATGTTGAGAGAAAGCTCTTTAGTTATAATCTGTTTACCCTACTGCCTCTGTTCTCCACTGACAACACCTGGGTCATCTTCAGGATGGCAGAACTTCAAAATGCAGATGTGTGCTATGCATATCCAAAGAGAGTACAGAATATGGTATTTTCCAAACATATATTTTACCCCTCCCCAAATCCATGGAACCTACTTCTGGAATTAATTTAAGAAGTTCTTTCTTTTTGGGTCTTGATATCTGCCTCAGTATTTCATCCCTCATGGTGCACTTGGGACTCCAAGAGGATTTAAACCCTCTTCCAGATGCGATCTCCTTAGCAATGTGAAGACAATGGTCATGTTCTCCTGTCTCTGCCATCTCCTACAAATATTCCTTCTCTGGCAGGGTCACTACTTCCTTACTATGATTGTGTTATAGTTTTACTTATTTCACTTAAACTTCTGTACCCAGAATCAACCTGATTCTCTTGAGGTGGCCAAATGAGCAAAGACTAGAAAGGAACAATTTGCCTCTGTCATAGTGGGCATTGCTTTGCATTTTTGTTCTCTAGTAGAAAAGCAGCAGTTAAATTCTGGACACCAAAGACTAACAATCCCATTGGACAAACAACTGAGTTCTGGGTGCTGCATTTTAATATGGAAACATACTATGGCCCAAAGGAGAGTATCTATTTGAAACATTAAATAAAGGGTTTCAGAGAGCATTTGAGAGAAAACACGTTTGTATTTTCTTATTTCCAAGCTATGCAGCCCCTAAAACAACTATCCAGTTAAATGACTGACAGCTCCTCAGAGGTTCAATTTCATTCTGAGAATACACAGACTTGACATTTGCTTTTTAATATTCCCCTTGATCTCTATTTGGCCTTTCTCACCAAGAGACAACTTTATTGGTGAGAAAACATTGCTCTGTCTTTTTAGTTATGTCTCTATGTCTGTGTGTCCATATGTATACATTTTTTCCATTCAGATTTTGGTGAATAGCTTATGGCCTTTTTTGAGAGATGGGACAAGGTCAGAATAGGTCAGGAAACAATTAAACTAATGGTCAAACAAGAGCACAGCATAAAGGTCCTGAATTCTGTGTAATGCAGTATTTCCTTATGTTATACTATTCGTTATGGCAGTAAGGCAATGATATAGGTACAACAATGCCAAGGTCCATCTGCATTTTAAATTTGCTCCTAGAGCAGGGTGCTTTTATACTAAATCTTGCAGCATTACTACAGAGGTAGTAGATACTGCTGGTGCCTTGTCCAGATCTTACTTGACATGCTGCTGCTGTGAGTGTTGGCTGCTAATGACGCACAGATGCTCTTTTTTCCAGAGAATTGTCCTTGGTTAAATGGGATACTCCTTGCTTGGGATGCCATACCCCCACTACTTCCTGGGGGCAGCCCTGGCCAATGACTGAGAGATATGAATGTACACAGGCTAGTCCCTTGTCTCAATTTGGGCTTACTCACTGAGATCAGTCTGAGGCAGAAAATCTAAGATATGAAGATGACCTGTGGCTTGAAGGAAACAGATATTTGATAGTGTACGTGGAGACAGGAGGCTGGGTTTGAAGGGTTAAAAAAAAAGAAAGAGGTCAGATCCACTGTGGTCCATTATCAGAGATTTAAAAAGCCCTATGCTTGTTTCAGGAAGAGAGAACATTCAACAGCCCCCATGTCATCTCCACTTCTCTCCCTCGCCTCACCTCCTTCCTCCTGCCTTCTATCTGCCCTGTGCTTCGTGCCTCATGCAACCTCTCCAGAACCCTTTCTTCTCTGCTAAAAGAAGCCTATTATGTGGTTTACTTTGCTTTCATCCTTAAAAAGAGCAGTGTAACTTGCTGACTACTTTTTTCTTTCTTTTTTAAGAGGAAAAGTCACATGTAATATAAATTAAATTCTCATAAGAGAAAAGCACAGTGCAATTCTCTTTAGCACAGGGTGTTTATATATATATATATATATTCAAAATAGAGTCTTACAAAATTGTTGCACTTGAGGTGTACCCAGAATCCTCCTTAGGGTAATGACTGTGACATTCCTCAGAGGTGAACTCATTTCCGTGACTCATTTTTAAAAACACATGTTCTGTTTGTCTTTTCACGCCCTCACCACAATGAGATTTAAAATAGAGACTCATCATCACCTATTTAAGGGTTATGAATAGCACTGCCTTGAAAAGGCTTGGTGGAAATTTGTGAGGAAATTGAAAGTGACGCATCCAATTCAGAAGCATCCGATTCAGAAACTAGGCAGACACAAAAACTGAGCTGGAGGCCGGATTGCCTAAATATTCTGTGCATGGAACCTGATGAGACCCCTTCTGCCTTCCCCCCTGCTGACAGTCAGATGCCAGGTGTCATTTCCAGATGGAGAAGTGAAGTGGAAGGGTGGGAGCTCCGAGACTTAGCAGAATCTACCAAACACAGAAAGGATCCCTAAGTGGTAGATGGGATTACCAACCCCTTTCTTCACTAATCCCTGTGTCCATGCCCTTTGCTGGGTGGCTGGCAGGCCCTGCACTAGAGGTGGAGGAGACTTGTCCATGCCCTGACTGTGGGCTTGGCCACCTAACTTACATCAGCTAATGGAATGCTGGCAGAAGTCGCAGTGTGCCACTTCCAACCGAAGCCCTCAGGAGCTTTGCATGCGTGCACTTGCCCTCGCCATGAGAACAACACCGTGTGGCTCGCCCACGGTGAGAGACAAGAGAGAGAAGATGCAGTAACTAAGCTGAGTCTGGACTGGCAGAACCCCTGCTGATCTGAAGGTGCCTGAGTGGGAGTAAAACACGGCTATTTTAAACACTGGAGTTTTGAGTAGTTGTGAAGCAACATTTTGGTGGAAATCCTTGACTGATATGAGTGTTGTTCCTAAATGTGGCCGTTTGAAGGAAAAACATACATAGTAGTGACTAGAAAATGAGAGTGTGAGCAGATAACTGTTTTCTGAAAATGAGGACAGGCCTTGTGTGTATGGTCATAAGAGGGGCTGAGGTTGCTCCCTATTTGGAATATCCCACCCCTAAGTGGGCCTAGGCAAAAGGTAAAGGGAATTGCAGAACATCCTGCCTTCCTGGACATGTTGGAAATCACTAGTATGTCCAAGTTCAGTGATGACAGACATTGGCCTCTTTGGAAGCAACAAACATCCCGAGTTTCACTTGGTGTCCATATGCAATGACAGGCTGGTGTACGAAGATGTTGACCTCTCACCTCCATGCAAGATAACTCTAAAGGGCTCTAGGGCTCCCTGGGGGAGCAGCTGAAGTCTTGGTTACAACTGTGTCACAACCCACCTTCTCCCTCTGCCCAGACCTGCTTCTCTTACCTTTTTACAAATCGTGCCCCATAGCACTCCTGAACAATCCTCCTCCATGTAAACCTCTGAAGCTCAGAGTCCATCCGTGGGGACTTGGACCTGTGGTACACCACTCTCATTCAGCTTTCCAGGGGGTGCTGGGATCTGCAGGAAGGGGTGGGGGGAAGGCCTTACCCACTATCATGTGATTGCAGACATCGCAGAAAGTGGGCTTCTTGAAGATGTGTTCCTGGAAGGCATGGGCTTTGCCGCTGCCTGGGGGCAGGCCAGCCCTGGTGGGCGTGGATGTCAGGCTTCCGGGAGCAGGGAGTGGGCTGGAGCTGGGGCTGACCTCGGCCAGCAGGTCTGCCTGCAGCTTCGCGTCGCTGTTGGTTCGCTGGAAGAAGTTGTCAGCACTTTTGCTCCGTAAACTCTTGGTCTTGAAAGAAAGTGATCGTTTTAGTTTCTGGAGCTGCAATGCAATGACAGAACAGTCTCTCTTACGATCGATCATGCAGATTCATGCTGTGGGGGTGAGGTCAGCTCCATGCACTGCACAGTTCCCACAGACACCCTCTGCCCCCAGCGAGGCTCACATATGTCCCTGTGTGGGTGGAGTGATGTCAGCCTAGTGAAGAGGGACTTCAGCAGCACACTGTCCCCCCACTGCTGCCAAGCCAGATTAGCAGGAAGAGGTCCCATTGGATTTTGCTTCTGCCCTGTTCCTCCTCCCCTGCCTTCTTAAGGTCCCACATACACTCTGTCAAAATGTCCCATGACATAGGATTGTTAACACCATTTGCCTTTTGAATTTGAATCACTGTAAATATTAAGTATACCAACTTGTAAACATTAAGTACACCAACTCACGGGCTCAAAGGCTGTGTGTGTAATGCTGGCCTTTCTCTCTTGTGATCACTTAGCGGCCACTTGTCTCTGCACACAGCAAAGCAGAAGATGCCATTGTCTGACTTGAAATCAATCTGGCTAAACTATGCACAGAACATAAACCAGAAACTCTCAAGTCTGCTTGGGTCTGAAGCATGTGGATAATTCACCTCGTGTGTGTGTGCGTATGTGTGTGTGTCTGTGTGTCTGTGTGCATGTGTCGGCGGTGCGGGGAGAGACATAGTGTTGAATTATCTGTCCGAATTTCTCTGCTCTTCCTCTACCCTGCCTCTTGTTTTTGGCCACGACAAAATACACCATTTCTCCTCTGCTCTTGGGACTTATGAAGAAGCACCCAAATGGGTTTGGAAAAGCACTAGCTTCTGAAAGGTCTGGGTTTGAGTCCAGTCTGAACCTCTCATTCAGTCTTCACATTGAAGCTAGAGGGATCTTTTGGAAACACAGATGCCAACATGTAAGCTTCTTGTTTGGAACCCTTCAAGAATTTTCCCTTGTTCTTAGATTTAAGGAAAAGCTACTTGTCATGGGCTCCAGACCTGGCAGATTCTGGACCCTGATGACAGCTTGTGCCACTTTCCACCTTGCTCTGTCCATTCCAGCCACAGTGGCATTTTAAAAGTCTCATATTCACTATGCATTTTTACAACCAGCCCTTAATGCATATTCTTCCCTCTGCCTGGTTAAAAGAAAGGAACCATTCATTAGCTGCATGACCTGCAACAGGTCACTTTGCCGTTAAGGTGGTTTCCTTCTGTAACTGAATATCCATGGGAGTTCTTCCTGTTGGCTGAAATTAACATCTCTGGCCCAAAGCTGCAAACAAAAAGGTGCTCAGTACTCTGTTCTAATAAAAACCTCCATCAGGTGTGGTCAGACTCCCCTATACAATGTGTGAGACAGGCTGAAGTGGACTCGCCAAGCCCAGCCACCCCTGTCTCAAGGCCCCAACTTCTACCTCAAAAGACCAGGAAGATGGTCATGAGTGCTTGGAGTAGACTGAAAAAGGCCACAATTCTCTCCCTTCCCCTTCTGCATGTTGCTTTGCAATGTGACTTTGCAGCTCCTCCCATCAAAAGCGGAGCCTATTTTCCCACTCCTTGAATCCTGTTGGTTTTGGAAATTTGACTAATAGAAGGTAGCAGAAACAATTTTAAGCCAGTTTCAATGCCAGACCTCAAGATGCCTTGCATGTGTCTGCCCTCCCTTTGGAACCCTGCCAGACTGCCATATGAATAAACCCAAGGTAGCCTGAAAGATTATGAAAAACACACGGTCCAGTCAATCCCCCAACACTCCAGAGAGAGCCCAGAAGCAGAGTCACCCTGCTGTCCTGCCCTCTAAGGGAGTCTGGATGAATCCTGCTCAAATCATCAACCCACATTCTCACCAACTAAAGGGACGACTAGTGTTTTAAGCCATTAGTGTGTCTCTATCGTGTGTACACAGTGTCAAAGAAAAACTTTAGACAAATTAAACTTAACAGAGTTTAAAGAACATTTCAGGAACTGGGCAGCCCCTAGAGCAAAGAACAATTCAGGAATTGGTCAGCCCCCAGAACCAGAATAGGTGCAGAGAGACTCCCGGGCTGCCACATGATTGGATAGCATTTATGGACAGAGAAAGGAAAGTGATGTACAGAAAACTGAAGTGAGGTACAGAAGCAGCTGGATTGGTTATAGCTGGGCGATTGCCTTATTTGAACCTGGTTTGAATAGTTAGCTGCCTGTGGTTGACTAAGACTTGGCTACTTGTTACAAGAGTCGGTTCCAGTCTGTTTATACATCAAGTTAGGTTACAGTTCACTATGTTCAGAGAAACCTTTAAGCTAAGCTTAATTTTACAACAGCAATAGAGAACTGATACAACGCTGCTCTCCCCACCCTCCTGGCAGGTGGCAGAACTGCACTTCTTTGCTCATCCAAAGTTGGACGTGGTCCTGTGAAGCCATCTCTCCAGTTCAGGGAGCTGTACAGCAGGGAGGTCCTGCAGGGCCCACTCGAACTGCCCCACTAGGGCTGGCAATGGGGCATCATCAGCCAGAGATGGCTGGCCAGAGAAATAACAACAACCTGCATGGAAAGGTCACAAACAGTGCGCCAGCTAAGACTTGTCTCTTTCCCTTGGTCCTACAGCTCAAACCTACCACAGCAGCTAGAGCTGCCAGAGGAGAAGGAAGGAGGTGCCCTGAGGAATGTTGGAGTCGTATGTTACTGTAGCACAACAGAGCATATCCTGACTGATACAGGGGCGTGGCCCATATATCCTTGGGAGCATTGCATTTATATTGAAGAGGACCCTCCACCTCTGAAACAGGTCAGTGAGAGGAACTATGAAACAACCCTTCATTGAGACTGAACTCCACCCAGGGGAGGACCTAGAGACAGCAAAAGAGCAGAACAGACCCCTAACTTCCAGTGCTTCAGACTACAAACTGGACTAGTGCTGGAGGAAGGGAGACTGAAATAGCAGGTGAGACTGCGGTTTTATCTTACACAGTTTTTAATATGTTGAAGTAACCAGGTAGTTAAGGAATCTACCAAGATTTTGCTATGGGATGTGCAACCCATGGAGAACGTTTATCAAAGCAAATACCTTCACACAGACAAAATAAAATCATTTTCTCTTTCCTCCCCACTGAGTTCAGATGGTTCAATAAACTGGCTACTCATGTCTCAAAAATAGAATAATGACATCCACCCTGATTATATCAGGGCACTGTGTGAGGGTCACAGAGGATAATTTACGGGAGAGCTCTCTGAAAACTCTACAGGATGTAAATAGATGTAGGATGATGAGGGGCAAGATGGGGGGTGGGGGATGGGGAGCTGGGAGGGTGGAGCTGGGCTAAGTGCTTCACTAGGTGATCCCTCTTAAATCCTCCCAACCATTCAGTGAAGAAATCATTTTACCTCTGGAGAAACAGAGCTTGAGAGAGGTTAAGTAACTTGCCTAAAGTCACACAGCTAATGTGAATCAAGACCAGGGTCCAAAATTAAATCTGCCTTCCTCTCAGCCCTGTGCTTTTTCCACTGCCAAGGTGGGGGGCGGGGGGAGGGCAGGGGACAGCAGAGGAGTCTTCAGGGGATGGATGGGGCATGGAGCAGAGTCACCCCTCATCCTCAGGGGGATGCAACTACTTCTGGCAGTAGGTGAGGGTGGGCAAAGATGTGGAGTGGGAAAACAAATCTTTATGGGGAGCTATTTCTTTTATTTTATATATTTCAATTTAAAAAAAAATAATAAAGGAGTGTGCCCTATTTATCAAAAGGGAGCATCAGACATCACGGCACGGACTCCGGCTTCCAGGACAGGAAGGTGCTGGGGTGATGCCTACACATACCCAGTCTTGTCTCCCTCAGGACTCATGTACTTTACTTCTCCTTTCAAACCCCTTGTCATACATGGTGTTCTGTGTTCCCTGGAAGTTTAGGTATGATGTTTAGGTATGACGCCGGGAAACCTGTAGCATTTTCCTTGCCCTGTGGGATGTGGCTGGAAATTGTTTCAGGCTGGCAGAGCCTGCCTGCCTCTAGAGAAGAATTTGACTTAAAAGCCTATGTGTCATTTCTTATTCAAGTGGATAGCTTAAGAGAAATACCTGCAAGAAATACCTACAAGTACAAAGTCCTAGATGTGAACTTAAAGAAACATGCTTTCTCCAATTATCCCTAAGAGAGAAGAGGCCAGATGGGAACATATGAAGTGCAGAAATAGAAGCAAATCCTGATAATCACAGATGTCACAAAATGATTAGTTTCATGCACCACTGCCACAGCCCAGCTCCATGTTATTTATGATAATAATGATAAAAGGAACAATATTCTTGAATGCCTTACCACGTACTAGAAACTACTCTATATACTTCACTTCATGGAACCATCCCGGCAACCTTATGAGTAGGGGATCATTCCTTCATTAAACAATTCATTCAATAAGTATTTATTGGGGTACTGCTATGGGAGCCAAGCATAATCCTTGGTTTCGGGGATATGGAGGTGAAAAAGGATAAAGTCCTTCCCCTTAAGGTTTTAAGGCCTAGTGGGTGGAGACAGAAAATAAAAAATCGAAGAGGTATATAATATACATTTGGGTAGGGATTGGGGCTGCAAAGGAAAATAAAAACAGACCAGGCCTTGGAAAGTGACAAGGAAAATTTCTCTGACAGGTGACATGGAGCAGAAACAGAAAGGAAAGTAGGGAGTGCGTGAGCTACGCTGGAGAAGAGCATGCGGGGGAGTGGGATGGAAAGGCCCTGCCAAGAGAGCACGGCCAGTGTATCTGAGAGCCACCAGGAGGTCCTGTGTCTGGATGACAACAAAATGGAGGGAAAGGGCAGAGATGCCAAGAGCACCTCTAAGCTGGGCCCTGCAGGTCATGGCAAGGTCTTATCTTAAGGGTGATGGTTTTCAGCAGGAAAGTGACAGGGTCTGATTTTTATTCAGTGGCATGGAAAACAGATAAGGAGGGCAAGGTGGAAGCCGGAGACCAGTTGGGAGACTCTTCAATAATCCCGATGAGTAGCAATTTTGGCTTGGCTTAGTATCGTTATGGTAAGACGTGGTTGAATTTGAGGAACATACTGAAGGTAGAACCGATTGGGTTTGTTAAGGGATGCGATGTGGAGTATGAATGGTTTCAAGGTTTTTGGCTGGAGCAACTGAGTGAATGGAGGTGCCATCTACTGAGGGTGAGAGCACTGGAGAAGAACTAGCTGGCACAGGGCGTTGGGTAGTGTATCAGTCCACTTTCTAATGCTTGTAACAGAATACTGAAAACTGGGTAATTTATAGAGAAAATAGGTTTGTTTATTACAGTTTTGGAAGTTGGGAAATTCAAGGTTGAGGGGATGCATCTGGTGAGGGCCTTCTTCTCGACAGAGGCTCTCTGCAGAGTCCTGTGGCAGCAGACATTACATGGCGAGGGGGTAAGAGCTTCCAAATGCAATCTCTTCTTCTCCTTATAAAGCCACCAGTCTGCTCTCCTGATAACCCACTAATCCATGAATTGATTAATCCAATTGACTCTTCAAGGCCCCACCTTTGCAAATACCATGGTTGGGTTTCTCATCCTCTTAACAGTGTTATAATAGGGACTAAGTTTCAACACGAGCTTTGGAGGGATCATTCAAACTACAGCAGGTAGGAACCAAAAGTTGAGTTTTGGCTATGTTGTCTGACATGCTTATTTGGAATTCACATTGAGCTACCAAGTAGGCAGTTGGATATATGATTCTGGGATTCAGAGGAGAGGTCCAGGCTGGAGTAATGATTTGGGAGTCATTAGCATACAGATGTTATTTAAAGCCATGAGATTACATGAGATCACTATGGAGGGAATGAGTGCAGACCTTGAAGAGAAGTGATCTGAGGCCAGAGACCTGGACTACTCCAATATTTATAGGACAAGAAGATTAGTAAGGACAAGCAAAGGAACTTGAGAAGGGGAGGCTAGTGGGGAAGGAGATCCAAACAGAGTGGTGACTTAGAAGCTAAGAGAAGAAAATGATTCAGAGAGAGAGAATAGCCAAAAGCATCAAATGAATCTTATATAGTAATGTCAAGTAATGGGAGGTTTAGGGATTGGCCACTGCATTTGGCAAAGGGATTATCTTTGGGGGACCTTAACAGTAGCAGTTTCAGTGAGGTGGTGAGTATGAAAACCTAACTGACGACATTGCAATAAAGGAAGGCTGGAGGGGAAGTGCGCGGAGGCCGTGAGCATGGACAGTTTGAGCAGTTTTGCTATAAAGGGGATTAGTGAAAAGAGGAAGTAGCTGGATGGGGGTGTAGCATCCAGGAGGTTTCTTGTTATGTTTTGTTTAAATATGGGAGATTATTTCAGCATGCTTTCAATCTGCTGATGCATAAGAGACAGTGGGGAATGCGGGGGGATGTCTGTGAGTAGATGAGAGTAGGTGGGATGATGTGCACAGAGGAAGTGCTGTCTTTAGATTGGAATGAGGTAGTTTATCCTTAAGGAGAGACATGCAGACTAGCTGGTAGAGCTGGTGCTGGTTGGATGTGGATGTTTTCTTTTGATGGCTTCTATTTTCTCAGTGACACAGAAACAAGACTATCTCCTGAGAAGAAATGGGAGATGGAGGGAGGAGATATGTTGGAAGCTGGAAGAGAGAGAAGATGTGGAATAGCCATTTCAGAAATAGGGAGAGAGAATGGATAGTGTCAGGATGGTAGAGCAGCACAGAGGGTCTGATTCAGGTTATTACCTCATTTTTCAGATGGGGAAACAGAAACCTGGCAGTTTACCCAATGTGAAGTGGCTAGGAAGTTGCAGAATGAAGATCCACATATACAGTTCTGGTCCCAAAGTCCCTTAAGCCAAATGGACTTTCAAGAGAAGGTATCCTACCCCTGAACTCCTCTTAGTAAAATTCCTCTGCTTAGTGTGTTTTATCTTCCTGTTGCAGCTAGAATTTTTACCAATAATCCATGTGGTTGCCACGCTGAGCAATACTTCTTTGGCAATGAACTAGGGAATGCAGAAATCGGGCGTCATGAGAGCAATGGAACACAGAGAATCGCAGCCTGAAGGTGACTGTAATGGCAGGCGTATTGATTTACCAGTCTGCTCTGCAGCGGCACATCAAGTTAATTAGCCAGCGTGCATTCTATCATTTCAGCCAGGATCTGAAGTCTGTACTACTCAGGAAAGGGGTGGTTCTGGTGCCCAAACAGGCAGTAGATCACGAAGCACAGTTGCCACGTCAGCTCAATTTCCTGCTTGTTAACGTTCAACCATAAAGTCAGTCGTATCTGTGTAGACATCTCCTTGGCTATTTAAGACTGCACCGATAATGCACTGGCTTTTACTTCTGAATTGAAATGAAGTCATCAGAGAACCTTCCACAAGCAAATGTCTCATCCTTGATGCTCACATGTGATCTACATCTTTGATTTGAAAGTGAACATTTTTTTCTTTTTTACTTTTTGACTTTTCTAATATAGAGATGTCTTCAATTGAAATGCTCATTATTTTCTTTCTTTTTCCTGAAAAGGTATTATTAAACAAATTGGTGACATCAAAGAATCGAGAAAATAAGTTATTTGTCATGCAGCGGCATAACAGCCCTAGTGCACTGACTCCAAAACCAAGCTCCCTTCACATTCCATCAGCCATGCAGATTCTCTTCACCTGTTCCAGGCTTGGCTGATGCTGTGGTTTGTCAGAGTGCTTCCTACACTTAGCCCTAACATTTTTCCTGTGGCTCAGTGGGCAGAGAGAGCACTGGGGGTCTTGAGAAACATAGTGCCTATGGTGGGGACTAACTTGCTCACCAACATTTTCACCCACCTAGAGCTTGATTTATTTTATGGCAAGCTCAATACATTCCGGGTCTGATTTGGCTTAGTTTGGACGGTGACTTTAAAGTCAGAAATATTCTTACATCTACCTGGCTCTGTCACAGCTGGCTGCAAAAGCTGGTTATTAATGAATACATAAGTAAGGCAGCAGTCATTGAATGTGATTGATTGCACGTTCTGCCACCAATGAGTTGCGTGGGCTTGGGCAAGTCCCTCAAGCTCCTTTGTTTGGGTTCCGTTGGTTCCTGGAGAGGATGAGCTCAGTAGCTGCAAAGTCCCTTTCCAGCTCTGACAATTCAGACATAGTGAGGGAATTCGAAAGACTTGGAACAGTCTCTGCTTTCAGGAAGTATAAGATCTAATTCTGGAAACAAGTAGCAATGCTTAAAATTATCTGAGGGTGACACAAGACCCTATACTTATATTATCAAGATAAGTAGAGTGTTTTGATTGCTGCCTACTCTAATATGTCAGAAAATGGAGCTATCAATGGGGACTGGGATAGTCAGAGGCATTTTTTTCAAACCTCGAAGGATGGAAGAATCAACTCTAAAACATATAATTCAACTGTTGAAGTGCTGCGATGGTTGCCCTTGCTTCTAGGTTACATCCAGGCTCCTTACTGTGAGATACAAGACCCTTCCTGCAGGACAGGAGCCATCCACCTGTCCAGCATTCTTTCTAGTCACCTCTCTTCCACCCCAGGCACAGACACACTAAGAGCAGCCCCAGGTTTTCAGTGATGTGCAAACCTTCAGTGCCTTTGTTCTGCTTGGAAGGTCTGTGTCTCACTTAATGTATCTGGAACATGCCTGGTTCTCCATGACTGCTTAACTGTTCTCTGGAGTCTTGCCTGGGCCTTCCTACACGTGGCTCTGGGCACTCTGTCCTGTGTGACCCCCAGTGTGCAGCACGGGGATGTCACTGTCCTTCCCACCTTCTGCTCTTGGGCTCTCCTCCAAACCATGAGGCTACTTCCAACATGTAGCACAGTGCCTGGCACGTAGCACTGATATTAATTGTATTAGCAAATAGTTATTGAACTCTTACTATATACAGACTCCATCCTGAGGGTTTTACATGGGGTATCTTTTGATCTGTATGCTAACCCTATGAGGTAGGTACTATTACTATGTCTATTTTATGGATAAGGAGATGATGGCAGGAAGAAGTAATGTGCCCAAATATACCCAGCAACTGTGGTAAAGATGGGATTAGAACCTAGCAGCAGTTTGACTTCAGAGCCCAAGCTCTTAATCTCTAGAAACATTTATTAAATGACTGACTGACAGACTGATGGGCTACCTGAACAAATCGGAAGAGATACAGCCAGACTGGAGATTTAGATTTGGAGTCAGGAATGAATCTACCAAGAGCCAGCATTCTGGGGTCCCCAAAGGGCAATGCTTACAGTAGGGCTGCAAACACAGTTGTCCAGTATACCTCTAATGAAAAGCCTGGTCTGTCTGGTACTGTGTGTGTTGGTGAGAGTGGGAAATAGTAGCAATTAAGGGAGTGTGTATGGGTGTAAGTGAGAGGGGGTGTTCCAGGTAATAATGGCAGCCAGATAGAATGAATATAAACAGGGTGATAATCCACAGCGATCCACTGCAGATTCCCTAGAAGTCAGTGTGATAAAAGCGGTGCACAAAGAGGATCAAGCTGAGTTAGGGTACATTAGAGCAGAGAGTGACATTAGGGAGACACACTGGGAAGGAGGAACTGGCAAGCTGCTCCCTCTGTGCCCTGAGGCTGGCTGCCATATTTTCTCAAAGTTTCTGTGTAGCTCCCAAGTGCAAGTTCACAGTTGCTGGAACAGGAAGAACATAGTACCATGGAGGTCCTAGCAACCTCTTGCAGATTCCTCTTCACTAGAGAAATTCAAGAACACCAATTTTCTCAGACACCATCATTTTCCTTTCCAAAGCCTAGATGTTGTGGGATTTTTTTGTCTTGTCATGAAAGCAGTCCTTAACTATATTATTTATGCCCTGAGGGGTGACATTGGTCAAATCCTGTTCAATAGCAAATGTCAAGATGATGATATCTCACTTCTTGGCTGAAACAACACACACACACACACGCACACACACATTTTTCGATTTAACATACTGTTAAATTAAGTTTAGCCTAAAAGTTTCTCCAGGTGTAGTGAACTATAACCTAACTTCATGTGCAAATGGACTGTAACCTACTCTTTAACAAGTAACTGAGTCTCAGTCAACCACAGTCAGCAAATGTTCAAACCAGGCTCAAGTAAGGCAAATGCCCAGCTGTTACCAATCCATCTGCTTCTGTTCCTCACTTCCATTTTCTGTACATCACTGCGTTTTTCTTTCCACAAATGTTATCTGACCATGTGGCAGCCCTGGAGTCTCTCTGAACCTATTCTGGTTCTGGGGGCTGCCTGATTCTCAAATCATTCTTTGCTCAATTAAACTGTTCAATTTAATTTACCTAAAGTTTTTTCTTTTAACAATACATTTTCACGAAACAGCCCTGTGAGCACAGCAGGGAAAACACCATCCCCATTTTATAGATGAGGAAAATGGGACAGAAAGACGTAAAGTGACATGCCCAAGGTCTGCAGAAGATGAGATGCTTGATGGGGGAAAAGTTTAAGGACTGTCTTCTGTGCAGGGACAAGGGAGCCCTTCATACCCGAGGATGAGGCACAGGATGAGACACACTGATCCCTCAAGACTTTGGGATCAGACTGACTTCCCTGCCCTTTCTAGCTCTGCTGGTCTCCAGCAGTGTGAGCATGGCAGTTATTTAACTGCCCTGAGTCCCAACTTCCCCATCTATAAAATGGGGGTAATAACACTTTCCCAGAAGGTTTTTTGTGAGAAGTAAATAAGATAAAGCATCTAACGTCCCTGGAAAAATGCCTGGCACTCAAGAGCCACTCCACATCTCCGACATGTGGGACCCCACCACTCTTCGGCCGCGTCTGGTTAGGGGGGTTGAGGAGCACTGCTTTCATCCTTTCTCCTGCATGTGGATACCACTGTCACCACACAGGGCAAACGTGTCACCTTCAGAGCTGGTTCAAAGAGTCCTCTGGGGGAAGAACTTTTTGTGCTCAGAAGATATACTTTGAGAAGCCATGTGGGAAGGGAAGATGGTACCTCAAGGACCAATCAGAGTGCTTTGCTCTGCTGAATACTGAGGTGAGTGAGAAGGTTTAGGGAGCCACCGAGCTGTGGAAGGGGGGGGGCTGCCATGAGGGAGGGGTGTGGGAAAGGGCAGAGAGGAACAAATTTAGGGGTGATGTAGAGAAAGGGATTTTTGAGTAAGAGAACTACTGAATGGGGTGTGCCCTGTAAGCCTCTCGCCTTTTTCTTTTCAAAATCTTCAGTGCAGGCTACATTGCTCACTAATGCTTTGGGTAAGAGGGCTCCTCTTCAGGCAGGATGGAGAGGAAGGTGAAGGGAGTTAGCACCTGGATTATAATGGAGTATAAGGCAAGCTTCAGGGCACACTCCTCAGCCCTGGAATCCTGTCAGAGAGAGGCCCTGCCTCCCAGGTGGCACAGAGGCTGGAACTTCAGTGCTCTGCCTGAAGCTCTGGCCGCTAAGCCCCAGAGGGTGTGGCAGTGGCCAGTCCCCTCTCTGCTTTGTGTGCTGCTGCTGCTGTTGCTGTGTGACAGTGAGGAGGAGGAATACAGTTCCAGGGACCACATTGTTTTTTCTTCCCACGAGCAAGGACAGTGCTGGGCCCTAGGAACACCAATGAAAAACAAAGAAAAGGGAAAAAACGATGGCTGTCTAAAAGGTGGAAAACTATTTCAAGGGCAAATGAGAAGGTTAGAGTATGAAACCTTCTACATTCTGATTCATACATCAAATGGTTCTACTGATGATGGTGGACAACAGAACAAAAGTATTTACACTTAAGCACTATGCTAGGCTTCATTTATTAGGTACTGCCTCCCTTAGTACCTTGCAAATAGTAGGTACTTGCTACAGGCTGAATTGTGTCCCCCCTTCCCCCCACCCTAATTCTTATGTAAAAGCCTTAACCCCCACTACCTCAGAATGTGACTGTATTTGGAGACAGGGCTTTTATAGAGGTAATTAAATTAAAATGAGGCCATTAGGATGTGTCCTAAACCAATATGACTAGCGTTCTTTAGGGAAAGGAAATTTGGACACAAAAGAGACACAGAGGAAAGAGGACATGAAGACACAGCAAGAAGGTGGCCATCTGCAAGGCTAGGAGGGGGGCCTCAGAAGAAACTAACACTTTGATCTTGGACTTCCAGCTTCCTGAACTGTGAGAAAATAAACCTCTGTTGTTTAAGCCAGGCAGTCTGTGGTATTTTGTTATGGCAGTTCCAGCCAACTTGTTAGGGTGAAATACTGTGCCCCTAGAGCTATCAGTTCCTATCAGAAAGAGCCTCACTAAGACATTTCTGTAGTGTTTCTGATGTGGCACATAGCAAATACGCTCAGTGTATGTTCCACTGCGTAATGAGGGTTGGAAGCCTGGGCTGATTGTGTGGTCCATGCTACACTGCCCAGAGCGTCTTTCCTCATGTGTGTTCCTGGAGACCTGCTGCTCATCATCTAAGTCTCAGCTCCAGTCTCACTTCCCATGCTCTGCCCAAAGCTTTCCCTGACTTCTCACAGAGCTCAGTATACTACACTTCCAGGCGCCTTATCATCAGCCTACCATAACATGCACTGGTGCATCACCATGGCAGGCTGCATCCTCTTGTTTTATGCACTGAAATCAAGGACTGTCCATTCATCTTTGCATCTGTGACACGCTGGTAGTGTAGGTTTTGGACGTGTAGGCATTTTATGTTGAGTGACTGTGAATGAATGGATTGCTTGCCTTACATGTTTGAACTTCCCATATTTAGTGTGGAGAAAATGACCGAAAAATCATCCTTTCAGTATTTTGGCCTAGAACAATGTTCTGGCCTAGAAGACTCTTTGAGTCTTCCCTTCTCTCATCTTGAACCTCATTTCCTGCCAGTAACCAAGGCTGATCTTCTCACCCTTGACAATGTCTTGTGTATTCCTCTCTCCTCTTCAAACCATACCAACTCTGATCCTTTCACCAGCCTCCAGTCTCTCCCTGTATAACATATTCTTGCAGGCTTATCTTCTAGGAAGGGGCTGGGTTCACAGAACCAGTGTGGGTATGTGAGAGCATCAGGCCAATCTGCAATGTGAGGGGCTGGAGCACAGGAAGCAGGTGAGAGTGTTCCTGTGGACCTTGAGGCCTGAGACCACAGGAAGAACTCCAGGCTCACATCCTCAGGGGGAGGGCGGGGTGACACACACTGGAGAGCTGCAGTGGCGGTCAGGCAAGACGGATGAGAGTGTTCAACCTGGCAAATGAGAGTATAGCCCTGAGATGGCCCAAGGACGTGCAAGGGGAGGGCACATCTTCTAGCATATATATGTTGGCCTTCATGGACAGAGAGAGCTGCGAAGGCTTTCAGCAGGTTCCAACATGTTTTCTGCCACTCCTAGTCCTCCTCCTGCTGGTGGATGAAGCCAGGATGTATGCATGGTGGGACTTGTCAGTCATAGGGAGCATCTGTCTCTGCTCTGGCCTCCCCTCATGTGTTTTCTGGGATGGCACTGGGACTCCAGGTTTATAGTGGGATGTTGGCAGGTCAAATGGAACGGTTGGATTCTTACAGAGAAAGGCCTCTGAACTGCTGACCCTTTTGCCAATGAGGGGTCCCAGGAAGACTCCAAGTCAATAAATGGCATAACATGTTATCCAGTGTATCAGGCCTCAAACTTTGGAATCATCCTTGATTCCAATTTCTCCCTTACACTTCATATCCAGTCCATTGCCAATATATTAGTCAATAAGACTTTCAAAATATATGCAGAATCCACCCACTTCACACCACCTCCACCACCATCATCCCAGTCCAATCTGACATTCTGTCTCACCTGGACAACTGCCTTCTTAAGGTCTCCCTGCCCAAATATATCAACCATATTCTATTTTATTGCTCCATTGTACTCTACTTTCTGCAAAGTGGTCAAGAGAAATTATTTAAAACAGAGGCCAGACTATGTTACCACTCTCCTCAAAACCTTACCATGGTTTCTCATCACAATTACAATAAAATATAACATCCTTTCAATGGCCTACAAGGCCATACATGATCTGGCTTCTGACCATTCTTCCCATTCTCCTGTGTCACTCACTCTGCTCTAGTCCCTCTGGTCTCTTTGCTCTTCCACAAAGACACCAGGAAATTGCTATGTCATGGCCTTTGCTCCTGTTGTTCTGTTTCCTGTAAAGCTCTTTCCTTCTCATGGTTTCCCCACTTCTCACTTCCTCCAGGTCTCTACTCAAAGGTCATCTCACAAGAGACCCTCCCTGACCCCCTTGCTTTATCCCCTGTCCCTCTTCAGAGCACTTATTATTGTTTTATTTTTTTAACTTTTTATTTTGAAGACTTCTAAGCCCACAGAAAATTGTTAAGAATAGTTCCATGAATGCTGATATATCCTTCACCCAGATTCACCAATTATTAATGTTTTGCAATATTTGCTTTTTATTGTTCCCTCTGACATATAGTCATTCTTGTGATAGTTGTTGTCATCGCTATTATTGTTATCATTACTGAACTGTTAGGGAATAAATTGCAGACATCAGCACCCCTTTTGTCCCTGAATACTTCAGTGTGTATCTCTCAAGAACAAAGATTTTTTGTGTGTCAATATAATACAACAAATTAATATTAATGCAATGTTATCATCTAATATGCTGCTCATACTCAAATTTTGGGAATTGAACTAGTAATACTTTTCATACCATTAAAAATATGCTTCAGGATCTAAACTAGGATTACGCATTGCTTTTAGTTTTCATGCATTTTTAGTCTCACTTAATTTAGAAAAGCATCTTAGCTTTTCTTTATCTTTTGAGACATTTTCATTTTTAAAGAATACAGAAAAATAGTCTTGTAGACTGTCCCTCAAAGTGGGCTTGTCTGATGTTTCTCCACAATTTGGTTTAGGTTCCACATCTTTTGGCAGAAATATCACAGAACTGATGCTGTATCCCTCTCAGTGCATCATAACCTAAAGCATATGATTTCTGATTTTATAATATATACTCATTTCTTTGTTGATTACCTGCTTCCCAAGCTAGAATGTAGTCACCACAAGAGCATTTTCACTGTTCTATTAACTTCTGTATCTCAGAATCTCCAACAGAGCTTGGCACATAGAAGGTGCTCAGTAAATACTGGTTGAAAGAATGAATCCAGGTGTGATTGACTCTAAAGCCCAGGTACACTTAACTACCAGACAAACTACTTACCACAGTGTCCCCCAGAGAATTCCAGAAAAATTTTCTCTATGCTACATATTCTTGTGCAGATACAGCATTGCTAGGCAGGCTGCAGACACCTTTGGCAGACAGAACAAGGTCTATAAATAGCTCAGGGCTCTCCAGCACATATAAGAGTACTTCAAAAAGTTTAAGGAAAGATTTGTATTATCTTTTATTCTATTTTTCCACAAACTTTTTAACGTACCCTCGTATTTCTGAAGCTGGGCCAGGGGGAATACTGCAGCAGGGGCCTGGGGTATTGCTGGATGGAGGAGGACCTGCAAAGGTTTTGCATGCAAGAAGTCATGCCAGGTGGTGCTTATTGGGATTTCAAAGAAGGCCAAGGTTTTTCACAGGCTCACAGTCTTCCCTGTACAGTCCCATTAGCCATACGACCATAAAGAAGGCTCTGCTCTGCTCATCACGTGTCCAGAGTGGGACATGAGTGAGGCCTCCAGGAGCTCTTCGTTGTAAAATCCCCTATGGATTTGGAAGTGGGAGAGTGAGTAAGAAAGGTGGAGTGGAAGAGGAAGGTGGAGGCAGACTGAAAGACCAGGCCACAGCTCATTTTCCCAGTGCAGGTTCTTGACCTAAGGGTTAGGCCTTACTTGGGGTGTTTACGGATGAGGGTATAGAGGAGGTTGGTGGTGGGGATGAGGGGAAGAACAGTGATTTAGCTGTCAGTCTTACAGTTTGCTTTAGATGGATTGGACTTTTAATACCAGAAAAAGAGACCCCTATGACCAACAATGAAAGCCATAAGATATGCCCAAAATGCCGTCAAGAGGCAATAAACAGAATTCCAACCAACCATGTTAGAAGAGTGTGACAGGAGAAAAACAGAGCTGATAGCTGAGGGCACCCCACTGAGTTCAGCCCTCTTAAAACCAGTGTCACCATCCGTATTTAAGAATTTATTTTGATATGCATTATATAATTTGATTAAAACAGTGGAGGGGTCAGAAATTGAACCCAAGCTTCTGAGTCCACATTTGGAGGCCTTTCCCAAAGCCTGGTTCTGCTATTCTATAGTGTATTAACTCAAGGAAAACTTAATTTATGTCTTGAAAAAAGTGGCTAATAGATTAAGTCCATTTATATGGTGATTACTTTGTGTATCTCCAACAATGTGTACGATCCTTGACTTTTCATTTCTAAACCACTGTGGAACACTTCTAAAGGTGCACAGTAGATTTACAGGAACTTAGTAAATGGTTTTTTAAAAAATGGCTAACAGCTTCAAAGGCTGCTTGGAGAATCAGAGCAGCAAGTAGAATTCCAACTCTGTTTAGAGCCTCACCTGGAGCTTTCCCTGATTTTAACAATCTATCGAGCTAGAGATAAGTGCAGTTTTTTCTGCCAAATGAACAACAAAGACTGCTTCTTCTTGATGGTTAAGAAAAGCCGCTGAGTTAGATTCCACCAAATGAGGGGGGAAAACTGCTGATTTTAAACATTAGCTATTAGGTGTTGGAGTATTATTCTGAACTTTTCAATTCATCAGGGCTCTGGATTCCCTATCTATGAAAGAGCAACCCACTGATAAATTATACAACCTATTTCTTTTTTTAAAAAACATTTTATTTTAAAATAATTTTAGTCATACAGAAATGTTGCAAAATAGTAGAGTCTTCACATACTTTCATCCAGCTTCCCCTAGTTAACATCTTACATAACCATAGCAAATTGATTGCAACCAGGAAATTAACACTGATAAAAAACTATCAAATCATCTAAAGGCCTTATTAGAATTTTGCCTTATTAGATTTAGATGTCCCACTAATGTCCTTTTTCTGGTTCAAGATCCAATCCAGGATTCCATATTGCATTTAGTTGCTATGTTTCCTCAGTTTCCTTTAATTTGTAACAGGCCCTCAGTTTTTCTTTGTCTCTCATAACCTTGACCCTTTTGAAGACTACTGGCCGGTTATTTTGTAGACTGTCCTTCAATTTGGGGTTGTCTGATGTTTTCTCATTATTAGACTGAGGTTGTGTATTTTTGGTAAGAATAGGACAAAAGTAATGTGCTCTTCTCAGTACATCATATTAGGAGGTACCTGACGTCAATATGGCCCATTTCTAGTCCATTACTTAGGTAACTTTGGTCACTCAGTTAAGGTGATGTTTTACAGGTGGCTTTTCTATAAAGATACCAATTTTTCCCTTTGTAATGAATGCGTATCTTGTGACTGTGAGACTTTGAGACTGCAAATATCCTGTTTCTCATCATAAATATGCCCTCTAATTTCAACATCTATTGATGAATCTTGCCTGCAAAACTTATTACTTGGTCTTTGCTTAATGGTGGTATTCTATTTCCATTAGTCCTTCTATATGTATATATTAATTAGAATTCTATTGCAGATTTATCCTCCATTTATTTATTCATTAAATCACTTATTTTTATCAGTATGTGTATGTATGTATCAGTATATATATTTGCTTTATTCTATTGTTACAATTTACTACTATTATTATTTATTTTGTTGCTCAAATTGTCCCAGGTTTGATTATTGAGAGCTCCTTTAAGTTGGCACCTGTGTTCTTTTAGACATGACCTGATCATTTTTGAACACTTCCTTACTTTCTAATACTACAGGATTTTCCAGGCTTATCTTGTATTTTCCCTCCTCCAGTCTGGCAACCAGTCATTTCTCCAAAGAGTCCTGGTTTTATTGGGGAATGGTTTTTACAAACATGTGGGTACTAGATTTGCCCATTGCTACGGAAGTGTCATTGATTTGAGGCTCTCTCTGTGGACAGAGCTAGAGAATATATGAATGAGTACTCAAACACCTGCATACACATATCTATATTTCTTTTTATATCAATCTATTTGTATAAATATTAAAAACCATGCGTTTATACTGATACACTCCCTCATTTATTAAAACGTGTTTCATTGTTTCCTGGTTATTTGCATGGTTGGACTGTATGGCTAGTGTCCTTTAAACTACACTAGATGAGGAAGGGACAAAAATTCACTGGGAGAAAATATACAGGACAAATGAGAGAAAATGGAATAAAAATTGAAGACTAAAGAAGCCACTTAGGAGGGAGCCATGTAGTCACTTAATAAATGTTTGCAAAATTAAATGGGTGGGAGGATGTTTTCACTTCCACAAATATTTATCTACTACTTGCTCTTTGTCAGTCATTCTGCTAGGGACAAGGAGAGCCAATAGCACGTTCTTTGTCATTAAGTTTTCACTCTTGGGGAGAGGCAGATATGTGAACGGATCTATTATATTCATTATATAGCACTAAACTCTGTCTTGTGAGAGAAAAAAAGAGGTAAATTAAAATACAGGTATCAAAGTTTTTTGAAGGGATATTTTAGGAAGATACACTATTTATGAGCAAAAGGAGGGAAATGAAGAACAGCAAAGGAAGAGAGCTTCAAGTTCAAGGCTTAAGACAGTAAAGGAGCTTGAATAATGTGTCAGTAAGCCTGGACAGTTTCTTGCAGTAACAGATAATTGCCAAAGGGTATTAAGCAAGGGAAGAACTTGTTCATATTTTTATATGATTGCATTTTATAATATTAATAATGATACATGTATATGTTACAAGATCATATAATACAAAAAAGGAAACTTGTTAAAAAGTAAGTTTTCTTCTCATATCAGCCCCTAGTTCAAATCAGAGTTAAACCTCTATTAACAGTTTCTTTTTCCAGAAATGTTCTGTGCATATGCCTGTATATGTGTATAGATATCTTCTTGTTAAAAACATAAATATGAATGTATTATGCAAATTTGTTTTTGTATCTTGTTTTCCATTTCACAATTTATATTGGGGACCTTTTTATTATATGTATCTAGTGGAATGAGAGATTTAACTCATTTTTTTATTAGAGTCTAACATTCCATTGAATGGAGGTACCAGATTAATTAATTGTTCCTCTTTTGATGGACATTTTGATTGCTTCTAGTATCTTCTTGAGGCAAAGATCTGCAGTTGTTCACCAAAATCCATTTTCATTTTCTTCCTGGGTATATGGTTAGATTTCAATTTCCAAAGCTTCTGGCAGATAAATGCAGAAATGGGCCTGCATTCTTGCTAATGGAATATAATGAAATGCTATGTATCTTTTCTAACACTAGGTCTTAAGGCTGTGTGCATGCAGTTTCATTCCCCCTTCCTCTTCATACCAGCTGCAAATGGATGTGGTGGAGATCCTGATCAACCACAGAGATTATGACAATGTCCTAGGGAATGGCACAGTGATATCTTGCAGGAAATGAGTGCTTGAGTGACCACGAAGGGTACAGCTGCCTTGTTAACTGAAACAGCTTACCTTGAAACTTCTATGAGAGGAATAAACATCTACATTTTTTGAGCCACTGAATATTTGTTGAGTTTCTTTGTTATAACAGCCTATCCTTACCCTCACTAGTATGTTCTCTATTACAAACAATACTGGAATGAACATTCTGTACCTCTTTTAATCCTCCAATCCACCCTATCAAGTAGGTCTTATTATTCTCTTCAAAAAGTTCATAGAAAAATTGAATGAAAATATAATACAAATCCTTCCATGAACTTTTTGAAGACCCGTCATATTTGCACACACACACACAAAGATATCTAAGAACTATAGTGCTAAAAGTAGATTTGCATGGCCAAATATATATTTTTAAATTCACAGTCCTATTGGTTGGTATAAGAGAGTAACTTTTTCTTCCCACCTTGGCTAATACTTGTTATAATTAATTTTAAAAATATTTGCCAATTCCATAGGTAAAAAAAAGGTACACATACTTTAAAGACATTCAATTTCTTAATTATTAATAGTGCTAAACATATCCTTATATGTTTATCAGCCAATTTATGTGGCTTGTATGGGCAGAAACTAACTTCAAAACAACCATTTTTTCTGGTAGATTTTAGATGTTTTTATTGGTATGTAAATGTTTTATAGATTTATAAGAAACTATTGTCTGCCATTTGTGTGGCAAATATTTTTCTCAGTTTGTCATTCAATTTTGATTTTCTTCATTGAATATGTTCACAGTGGATAAATTTAAAATTTTTATGGAGTCAGATTTATCAATGATGATGCTAATGCTGATAAGGCCAAAAGTTATTGAAGACTTACTATTTGCTTATTCTATGTGATCCCTGAGGTTGTTCTATCACTCAACTAGTGATATATACTTACGCTGGCCTCTCTTCTAGCATAAAGTATAATACAAGGACTCTAACAACATCCACATGATGTTGTGCTATTCCATTCTCAATGTTATTATGCTATTCCATTCTCAATTATTATGGAATATTATTCCATATTCTCAATTATGCTATCCCATTCTCAACGTTAATAATTAGATGTACATAGTTGCAGTGAGTGTTAAGCTAAATTGATCATAGGAGACTATATTTACAATATTTAGGCACAAGTTCCATATCTTGAAAAGCTCTTTTTATTTAGAAATGAATGGATATTAAAACACAAACCAATATGATGGTGCCTATGAAAACTTCTAAAACATAAAATGAGTAAGGACTGTAACATTCAGGTCATAAAGAAAGAACAACAGTGAAAATTCTTGCTATTGGAATAAAAAGCAGATTTTATATACTTCTTACTCTGTGCTCTCAATAAATTTGAAGAAAAATAATCTCTTCAAAATAAGATATGAAAGCTGAGATAATAAAACTAGATTATAAAGAGAGGGATCTGAAAGAGTTAAAGAAAGAATTTATAGCGACCAGTAATACCACAGTAAAATTCAAAGCAGTAGGAAAGGTAAAAATGAGAAAGGCCAGCGCTGCGAAGGTGATCTGGTGGTGTGGGAGTATCTTTGAGAAGCTCTCATGGAGTGCAAAGTAAAGACACGATAAGTTGAAAGTCACGAACGAAGATAATATTAGAGAAGATACAGAAGGAAATAATTGGATCCTGAAGAGACTTCAGAATGACTAGAGCAGAAGCACTATTCAAAGATAAAAGAGGGTTCCTGGGGTATCACCATGTGTCAGGTCAGCGTAGTGAAAAGAGCCATCTCTTTTCCTGCCAGCATGTTAATTATCCCCACAGAATGTTCCACGGCATCAAAAGTAGAGAAGAACATCCAAGCTTACAGGCAGGAGAACAAATGGGTCATCCACAAAGAAGGAAACCTTAGGCTCACTTCAGATTTCTCTTCCACAGCATGAAACAATGTAAGACAAAGTTATAACCCAAGTATTCTTAACGCTGATTATCATCTATGAGCAGAGAACACAAAAGCTTTGGGAAATATGGAAAATGTGAGGCCCAGAAAGGTTTGTGCTAGGAATAATTTAAACATGGTTAAGTTCAAATAATTGGTATAAATATAGTTCATGAAGAAAATGCACCTGTTATAAATACTTAATGAAACAGATGACACATAATATAGGTGTTTCAGCAGTAATAAAAATGCCATAAATTGTAGCAACAAAACACAAGTGTTGAGGGGGATGCAGAAGGAAGTTAGGTTGTGTTAATTTCCTCATTTTATATGGAGGAAAAGTAACAATGACAACAACAATGTAACAACAGTTACAGGTGACAGTTGAGTCCTATGTGTCAGGGGCTGTTCATAGAATTTTACATGTATCATCTCTTTTAATCCTCCAATCTACCCCATCAGGTA
Organism: Cynocephalus volans; assembly: GCF_027409185.1. Classification (NCBI taxonomy): domain Eukaryota; kingdom Metazoa; phylum Chordata; class Mammalia; order Dermoptera; family Cynocephalidae; genus Cynocephalus; species Cynocephalus volans. Next base: position 48,044,902 of record NC_084470.1, on the reverse strand, counting down.
GGTCCTATTATTCTCATCCTCATTTAGGATAAGAAACAATTATGTATTCCATTCTCAATGTTAATAATTAGAGGTACCTAGTTGCAGTGAGTGTTAAGCAAAATTTTAAAAGTATCCATTCATATATTTTACAAATTGGATTGTCCTCGACTTATCAGAGAAAAAAAGTTCACATAGCACAGGAAAATTTAAAAAGAAAAGAAAAGAATTAGCAAGGAGCATGAAAACCTGCAGAAACAGAAAATAAAATGACGGAAGTAAATCAAACATATGACAGTAAATGTTAATGTTATGTTCTCTGTTAAATAATTTGAAAATGTAGTTTGAAAGAGCCACACTAAAACCAAAATAACATCTAATGATTAAATAAGAGAATTAACAAAGAATGTTATATGCTGACAAAGGAGAAGGCTCTGCAGTATTAATATTAGAGAGAGTAGAATTTAAGATAAAAGAAGTTAGTGGGATGGAATGGGAAGTCAGTCAGTGCCGAATGGTAGAATCCAAAATGAAGTTTAAATAGTTATGATCTGTTATGCACCAAATAACATGACATTAGACTGCATAAGACAAAATTTTTAAAAGTATAAAAAGAAATAGAAAGAAGTGAATTGGAAGTAGAATACTTTAATAGATTTCCTTCAATCCATGCTGAATTCTCACATTGTAAAAGAAATTATAAAATATATAAACAACCAAATTTACAATGTTGATTTAATTGAAAGTATTAATCTCTTTACACTTCAGTAAATACATTTTCAAGTGCCTATGAAACACCCACCAAAAATTGCCATATAAGCAACCACAAAGGAATCCTCAATAGGTTCCTTAAAATAGACGATTAAACAGGCCACATTTTATGAGCACAGAGCTATGGAAAAAGAATTCAAAATGGAAAGGTAAGAACAACACTAAAACACCTAACAAATTGGAAATAAACTGCTACCTCCTTAGTGCCCACATACCTGCTTCTGTTTGAGCTTATTCAGAAAATAGTGAGGAGAAGAATCCTTATAAAAATTTAAGAGATTCAATCACAGTTATAGAGTGATTCCAAAGCTATAAAAGAGTTCATTGTTACAAATGAAAGAATAAAAATTGTTAAGTTAAGAATACAACTAGAAAATTGTAAAAAGAATATAAAAGAAGTTCAAGGAAATCAGGAGAAACAGTGTTTGAAAGATAAAAGCAGAAATTACAGAAAAATCATAGAATGGCTAAATCAAAAACTGGTTTATTTAAAAAATTAAAATAAAAAATTATATTTAGTTCAATCAAGAGGAAAAAAGTCTTCACTAAATAAAATTTAGAATGAGAAAGGAGGTATAATAAACAATGCAAATGATTTAAGTTCCCTTTCACATATAGGTGAAAACTTGGTTTAAAAAGATTATTTTCTAGGAAAAATATAAGTTGCTAAGATTAATTTAGAAATAGTAGAATAGCTGATTAGCTTAATTACACAGAAAACATGGAAAATGACTTCTAAATAATTACCTGCAAAAAAGGTGTCTGGAACTGATGTTTCATGGGCAAGTTCTGCCAAAAATTTAAGGAGCACATGAATTCTATACTACATAAACTGTTCCATAACATAGATCTAAATTCATTCTTTTTTAAAACTAGTATAAAAACCCATGCTGGAATCCAGTGAAGAACATACGTCTGCAAGTGTACAAACACCCACATTCTACAAACCAATTTCCTTTCTGAATACAGAGAGAAACATTCTAAGTAGAATGTGAGGACGTTAAATAAATCCATATATTGAAATAATTATATTCTGTGGTCTAATAGGATTTATTCTAGGAACAAATACTATTATTTACATTGCTCTGCAAATTCTGACTTTAAGGCAAACAATAGAAAATTTTATATGTGTGTGTGTGTGTGTGTGTACCTGTAAGTATATATTCGCAACCGAAAGCAGAATAAACACAAACCATGCTAAGTAATTCTCCTGAATCCATCCCTGTATATGCCACATAGACAGGAAGGAAGTTGAAGCCAAGAATGTTGGAAAAATAGAGAAACCAGGAGGTCTTTGGGTTCCATTATATGGTTAAAAAAAAAAAAAAAAAAAAGCTTAAACTTAGAAGATAGCTGAACACCATGGGAAACATATTTTGTTGGGTCCCTTTCTTCTCCACATGGCTTTAGTAAGATCATTGTCCCCACATACTTGTCCATGCAGCTCATTTAAGCAGCACTGCCAACTCAGAGCAAGCTGGAGGCTGTGGGGTAGCAACAGGGGACCTCTGGAAGCCTGGTGCAGGGGCAGGCCAAAGACATGCCCTTGGCTTAGTATGGCTCATGTTTGGTATTGATTGGTGAGAGGTTGGAGTTTCTGCTTGAACAAGAGAACTGTAAATGTTTAATAGTGAAATGGTGGATCAATATTTAAGATTTTAATTAAAACTGAGTAGGTTACTTTCCTAGAAATAGGAGATAATGAAAATGTCCTTTGTCCTGTGACTTTGACGTCACCATACCAAAAGCCAGGTATAAATCCTTCACCTCAATTAATAAAAAATCCAGAGAGGCAAGTTCAGTTATTTTCACTGGAATGTAAAGCCTTTGAGAGCAGAGTCTTGCCTGTTTTGTTCACTCCTGTTTCCCAATTGTATAGCACTGTGCTGTTCAATATGGAGCCATTCACATGTGGCTCTTAGAATGTGGCTGGTAAAGTAAAATATGCATATGATTTAAGAGACCTGGTGCAAAAAAAAAAAAGAGTAAAATATCTCAGAAATATTTTATACTGATTATTAAAATTAATTTCATCTGCTTCTTTTTACTTTTATTAATGTCATTACTAGCTACTTTAGAATTAAACACAGGGCTTGCATTTTATTGGGCACCAAGTGCTTGTCTAGAGCAATCATTGGCACATTGCGGGTCCTAAAAGATGTTGAATGAAAGAATAAATGAGTGAATTAGTTCAAATGAGTCTTTTAATCAGGAAATGGTTCACTTTCTACATTTATTGTTCAGTCTTATATCCTTGCATATGACCGAAAATATTCCATCAGCTGAGAAGACAGTAGCTTCAGTGGGAATGGCTAATTTAGCAGTTTCCAAAGGAAGAAGACAATGAACAGAACATTATTGTTTGAAAACAGGTTTCATTTATGGAGCAGGAACTGTGTGGCAAAAAATGTAGTGGTATACAAACTCCATTGTATAATGATAAATATAGTAATTATCCACATTTTAGCATCACATATTGCGCACAGGTATTGCTATTCAGTGCTGTAGCCCACAGATATGTACAATCAATTATGTTTAAAAAAAAATAAATAAATTGTGTGGGAGACACTTCACATGCACTCTCCCATTAAACCCATCCTACAACTCTATGAGGGATTATTATTCTAATTTATAGATGACAACACTGAGGGTCAGAATGGTAAAGGTCATACTGCAAGTAAGCAGTGAAGTCAGGACTCAGTCCTGCTTACTCTGACCAAGCCAGACATTTGCAGCCAGCCTAATCTGATGGTGGTCCTCAAATCTCACATCAGTATTTTGGCCCACAACTGACCAGCGGGGTGAACTTTCTTGCCTCTGAGCCTTTGTTCATGCTGTTCCTCTGCCCAGAAACACCCTCTTACCCTTTCAGAAAGCCACCAGCTATGTTTGGATTTGTCACAGTTGAATCTTGTTTTATTTATTTGTTTGTTTCTTGTCTATGTCCTTCTTAAAATGTGAACTCCATGAGGGGAGGCGGGTTTTCTGCATTGTTTACTGGAGAGATCGTAGCAATTAATGTTGAAATGCCTGTTATACAGGGAGTGTTTAATACATAATTGCTACCTGGATCAATGAAGATACCTCCATCATTCCAATTAAAACTAATTGCTCCTTGGGTCTATCATAGCATAATGCTTGCACTCCAAGTATAATTCTTTCAATTTGCATCATACCAGTATATAGAGTATTATAACTAGCTCTCTTTTTGTGTGTCTCACCATCCCAAGTTTGTAAATTCCTTGTAGATTGGATTAGGTCTCAATCAACTTTTATCATTCTCAAAGAAATTCTAAGTCTTTTTAATCCCCTGCATGACTGTTTTTCCCCCCATTGCAGATTCTGTTAGTTGTATACCCAACTTCTAGTCCCTACTTCTCTTTTCCTTACAATACATCCATTTTGCTTAGAATAGCAATGTGTTCAGCCTTCCTCACACCTGGAAATGGCCATATGACACAGTCTAGCCAATGAAATGTACATGCAATACAGATTTCACCAGAGATACTTGCTTTCCCAAGAAAAGAGGGAGGACTTGGTTGATCCTCCCTTTCTCTCTTTCCTTCTTATATTGAACATAGGTACAATGTCCAAAGCTACAGCAGTTCCTCTTGCCATTCCAAGGCAATAAACTGGAGGACATGAGCCAACATGCCAAGGTGGCAGAGCAAAGGAAGATCTTAGCAGCTTTGCTGAGTAGCTGAGCTAAGCTAGCAATTTCCTACCTCCAGACTTCCTACGTACTTCATATGAGAAAACAAATTTCTTACAGACCTCATATGAGAAAACAAACTTGCTTCAATTATTATAAGTTGGTTTTTTTTGGTTGCTTTCAGCCAAAATTATCTTTACCTTGTACAGCTGATATATTTAACTGGTACAGCACACACATGCTATACTCCCATGGGTATATGCAGACTTTTGATAAATCTAAAGTAGTACTGTAATAAAGTAAGTCATTGCAAAAATTTAAAATATGAGGACACTAAGACTCAGAGAGGCTAAGTGACTGCTCACAGTTATATGCTGATAGTAAGCAGTGGTGTCAGGAATCAAATCCCAGTGTCTCAAAACTCCAAAATCCATGCTGGTGACCTGTCCATGTTGTCTCATGACAGGGTGTGTATGTTGACTTCAGAGCCCACATCCTTTGGCCTAACGGAGACATGGGGACCTGTCATCACTGTCCCACTGAAGACCTCATCCTGGAGGAACAGTCTCTCCCAGACTTAGCTGCCGTGGTCTTAACTTCCTATAATGGTGGTTCAGCTTGCTGGCAAAATATGACCTGCCTTTGCTGGGTTCTTTTTTTAAGAGCCACTTTGGAGCATCTCCAACAGCACCCTTTGATCTTGGTCATTCTCCCAACCTGAGATGAAAGTATATTCTGTGTGTTTGGGAAACATCAAGGAGCCTGAGCATCAATGACTAGAGCAGACTGAGAGAGGGAGACGAGGAGGCAAAGGGTAAGGATACATATGCAGAGTCTGAATCCTGTTAAGACCTCAGAGGCCTTGGTAAAAATTTTGGATTTATTCTCAGTGTGATGGAACGTCATTGCTTGACTTTGAGTGATCTGGATATTAAAAGGATTGTATTGACTTACATGTGGAGAAAGGACCAGAACTTCTATAGACAGATGATGGCTCAAGCCAGGGCTATGGCAGTGGAAATGGTGAGTTACCATTGGTGTATTCTGGACATATTCTGAAATTAGAGTCTATAGAATTTCTCAGTGGGTTGGATGTAGGGTTTGAGGAAAAGAGAGTAGCCAAGAAAGAGTCCCAGGTTTCTGGATTGTGGGGTTTCCATTAGAGGGGTGGCCATTTACTGAGAAGAGGACAGTGTGAAGAAGCATGTCCGATGCAGGGAGGGGATGGGTATCAGGCAATTGCTTTTCATGGGTTAATTTTGAGATGACTGTTAGACATCCATGTGAAGATGCAGTGTCAAGAGAGTTCAAATCCCCTAAATCTAAAGTCCCAACATCACACCAAACTGCTATTATGAGCCTGAGATTCACCAGAGTGAACCGTGTGGGTTATGAGACATATTTGAAGATGAAGACAAAGATCAATCAGGAATTACAAACAAACATCCTAAGATTTTAGCTTACAATCTCAATTTGCTACTGAAACACATCAATGTGTTACCAGAAAGATGAGCGTGTTTGTTTGGTTAATTGTCTCAGCCCAATTAATGTATTGATTTAATGCAAACAATAAAGAGAACTGATCCCCTTTTGGATTTTCTCCAAAACAAAACAAAACAAAATGCACAAACACACATATAAACATGGTCACCATGCAGCACAGCAATGTAATTAGTGGCAAAGGGCTCTGGGGAGCTGATCACCCCAAATGGTCAAGCTGCCTGGGTCTGAATCCTGGTTTTGACTCGTAATAGCCATATTAACCTCTTTGGGAATGGAAAATGCACACTGTTGAGATAATTCAGAGATAATCCCCATAAACTTCTTAGCACGGACTCTGGGGCACAGTATCAACACAATAAATATTATTACTTAGTTAGCTATTATTACTTCCATCCACAGGAGCATACAATAGAGACACAGACAACCCACTGAACACTTATCTTTACTGCCATGTGCTGATAAGCTTATGAGCAGACACACACTCGTAAATCTATGTGCATAATACATGCATAAGTATATACAGAAAATACCTTAAAATTTCTCATTCTCTCACTGCCTGTCTTGCCTGCCTTTGCACTTAATAACATTCCTTTTTGATACTTTCCAAAGATGAAAAGATTATTTTCTTTTTCTTCCAAGAGCTGGCTGTTACTACCGATGCCTGCCATGGCTGGCTATCCTCCTGAATGAGTAACAAATATCCTCAGCAAATCACTTTGTGTAAAAATAGACCAACCAAGATGATCTTTAGCTTCAATTCTCATTTCTATACACCTTTAAAAGAAAAGTTCCATTCTTTTAGAGACCTACTGCTAATCTATCACAAGCAAAGTGACTCAATGAACGTGAACAAATCTCCTCTTAAGGTTTGCAAAATGCCCAAGTTTTGCCTCATCTGTTTATTGAATTTACATAAAATAGGAATGTAAAGCTGACAGATTTCTCTAGACACTGCCAGTTGAATGTTCATTTTGTTTGGCTCTATGGAGCCATTTACCTGAAGTATTTTACCTCGATAATTTAATGCATGATTTGCCTTCTCTATTTCTTCCCCAAGATGCACATGGATGGATTTGGTGGGTATAAGATACCTTTCAAGTCATGGTCACTATGTAGAATCCAATGAATTGCTCTCAGCACTACAAGCCAACTAAACTTTTGATGGACAGGATTCTCCAAGAGTTCACTTGGCTTTCTAGGTCAAAGACCACTTAGTTCACATAATCCATACTGCTAGGATGCATGTTTATGGCCAAAACAAAATGATGACAAAAACACCCAACAAAAACAAAAACATGGCTTGGGGATGTGGGAGTATAGATCCCATTTTCTTTCCCCACTTTGGGACAACTCAGATGGGCCTCTCCAGATTCAGAGCTCCCCACTCAATTGGCTGAGGCCGCTGCTGTGACTGCATTGCAATTCTGCATCTCCCTCTGCCCACTCCCACTTGGCTCAGTCTCTCCCAGGGCTTGTCCCCAAGGGTAACCTGTCATTCATTCCCTCGAAAGAATGTCAAAATTTACCCACTAATTTTCATTTTTTAAAAAAGCCCTGTTGGTATATTATTGGAATCAACTTGAATTTACATATTTATTTAGGATGGATTGACATCTTTACAATATTGAGTCTTCTCATGTAAAAAACGTCATGTCTTTCCATTTGTTTAGACATCCTTATTTATCTTTCCATAATGATTGCATGTTTCTTCACATTGGAACTACATATTTCTTGTTAAAGATATTCTTAGGTGTGCCATACATAGCTATTGTTGTTGGTGTAAGGAAAATTAAAGGAATTTGTGTTTTGTATTTTGAGCTTGTAACATACAGAATTGCCTATTTAGTCATAAAGGTTTCAACTGATTATTTTAACATTTCACATCAGCTGCTAATAATGAATCTCACATCAGCTACTAATAATGGTAATTTTGTCTCTTTGTTTCCAATATTTATTCTTGTTTATTTTTACCACCCTGAGAATTCCAGAACAATGCTGAGCAACACAGGCAAGAGTGAACTGCTTTGTCTCTTTCCTCACTTTACTGGGACTCATGATTTACTGCTACATGGGGTGGTTGCTGCAGTTTTCTGGTAGGTAACCCTTCAACAGGTAAATAAATCCTAGTTCACCAGGAATCTTTATGATTATCAGGAGTCCCAATTGATTCTGCATCAGTGGAGCCACAGTACTAATTTTCTCCCGTTTTCTATCAAAGCAGGGTATTATACACTTTTTTTTTTTTATATGTTTTGCTATCTTTGCTTTTGGGGGATACACTTTCCTTGGTCCTGAAACCAAGGAGACATATTTTTAAAATATACTGATGGCTTTTGAATGATTTATCCAGGGCTTAACTTGTATCTATGCTCTTTCAGGAGAAATATTGATGACTTTTATTCAGTCACCAAATGACTTGCTACTGGATTCCAGCTTAAATATACTTTCTACTCAGAATCTGCAACCACGGCATCCTCACTTTTTCTCTCAGGCTGGTGCCCCTCTGATTCTCTTCGTGAGAAGATCACTTGTTTTTTAATTTGTGGAAACATTTAGGGATTTTTCTCTATCTCTGTAGTTTATAAATGTCATCATGAATCTGCTAATTGTGTATGCATAGTTCTTTCAATTTTATTTTTCATTTGTCATTTTTTCATTTTTGCTTGTTTTATTTTTTATTTTATTTTGTCGATATACAATGTGGTTGATTGTTGTGGCCCATTACCGAAACCTCCCTTCCTCCTCCCTCTCCCCCCTCCCTCCCCACAATGTCCTTTCTGTTCGCTTGTCATATCAACTTCAAGGAATTGTAATTGTTGTGTCTTCTTCCCTCCCCCACCAGTTTATTTGTTTATTTTTAGCTCCCACAAATAAGTGAGAACATGTGATATTTCTCTTTCTGTGCCTGACCCGTTTCACTTAATATAATTCTCTCTAGGTCCATCCATGTTGTTGCAAATGGAAGTATTTCATTCTTTTTTATAGCAGAGTAGTATTCCATTGTGTAGATGTACCACATTTTCCATATTCACTCATCTGATGATGGACATTTGGGCAGGTTTCAACTCTTAGCTATTGCAAATAGTGCTGCAATGAACACTGGAGAACAGGTATACCTTCAACTTTATGATTTCCATTCCTCTGGGTATATTCCCAGCAGTAGAATAGCTGGGTCATATGGTAGATTGATCTGCAATTGTTTGAGGAACCTCCATACCATTTTCCATAGAGGCAGCACCATTTTGCAGTCCTACCAACAGTATATGAGACTTCCTTTTTCTCTGCAACCTTGCCAGCATTTATCATTTACAGTCTTTTGGATATTAGCCATCCTAACTGGGGTAAGATAGTATCTCAGTGTGGTTTTGATTTGTGTTTCCTGAATGCTGAGTGATGCTGAGCATTTTTTCATGTGTCTGTTGGCCATTTGTATATCTTCCTTTGAGAAATGCCTATTTAGCTCTTTTGACCATTTTTTAATTAGGTTGTTTTTTTGGTTGTAAAGTTGTTTGAGTTCCTTGTATATTCCGGATATTAATCCTTTGTCAGATGTATATTTTGCAAATATTTTCTCCCACTCTGTTGGTTGTCTTTTAACTCTGTTAATTGTTTCTTTTGCTGTGCAGAAGCTTTTTCATTTGATATAATCCAATTTGTTTATTTTTCCTTTGGTTGCCTGTGCTTTTGGGGTCGTATTCATGAAGTCTGTGCCCAATTCTTCTTCCTGAAGTATTTCTCCTATATTTTCCTTTAGAAGTTTTATTGTTTCAGGGTGTATATTTAATTCTTTAATCCATTTTGAGTTGACTTTAGTATATGGTGAGAGGTATGGGTCTAGTTTCGTTCTCCTGCATATTGGTATCCAGTTATCTCAGCACCATTTGCTGAAGAGGCATTCTCTTCCCCAGTGTATAGGCTTGGTGCCTTTGTCCAAGATCAGATGGCTGTAGGTGTGTGGGCTGATTTCTGGATTCTCTATTCTATTGATCACTGTGCCTGTTTTTAAGCCAGTACCATGCTGTTTTGGTCATTATAGCTTTGTAATATAGTTTAAGGTCAGGTAGTGTTATGCCTCCAGCTTTATTTCTTTTGCTCAGAATTGCTTTGGGTATGTGTGATCTTTTGTTATTCCATATAAATGTCTGGATAGTTCACTCCATTTCTGAGAAAAATGTCATTGGAATTTTGATGGGGATTGTATTGAATTAGTATATCACTTTGGGTAGTATGGATGTTTTCACAATGTTGATTCTTCCAATCCAAGAGTATGGGATATCCTTCCATCTTCTTGTGTCCTCTCTAATATCTCTCAGCAGTAGTTTGTAGTTCTCATTATAGAGATTTTTTCACATCCTTGGTTAACTCTATTCCTAAGTATTTTATTTTTTTGGTGGCTATTGTAAATGGGCAAGCTTTCTTGATTTCTCTTTCTGCATGTTCCCTATTGGAGAATAGAAATGCTACTGATTTTTGTGTGTTGATTTTTTATCCTGCAACTTTGCTGAAATCATTTATCAACTCCAAGAGTTTTTTTGTAGAGGCTTTAGGCTGTTCCATATATAGGATCATGTCATCTGCAAACAGGGACAGGTTGACTCCATCTTTTCCAGTCTGGATGCCCTTTATTTCCTTCTCTTCTCGATTGCTCTGGCTAGTACTTCCAACACTATGTTGAATAGGAGTGGTGAGAGTGGGCATCCTTGTCTAGTTCCTGTTCGTAAAGGAATAGTTTTCAGCTTTTCCCCATTCAGGATGATACTGGCAGTGGGTTTATCATATATGGCTTTAATTATGTTGAGATACTTTCCCTCTATACCTGACTTATAGAGGGTCTTTGTCATGAATGAGTGTTGAATTATATCAAATGTTTTTTCAGCATCTGTAGAGATGATCATATGGTCCTTGTGTTTGATTTTATTGACATGGTGTACCACATTTATTGATTTGCGTATGTTGAACCAACCTTGCATCCCTGGGATGAATCCCATTTAATCATGGTGTATAATTTTGCGTATGTGTTGCTGCATTCTGTTAGCTAGTATTTTATTGAGGATTTTTGCGTCTAAATTCATCAAAGATATTGGCCTGTAGTTTTCTTTTTCTGTTGTATCTTTACCTGGTTTTGGTATCAGGGTGATGTTTGCTTCATAGGATGAGTTTAGGAGAATTGCCTCTGTTTCAATCTTTTGGAATAGTTGTCAATTCCTCTTTGAATGTTTGGTAGAATTCTGCTGTGAATCCATCTGGTATAGGGCTTTTCTATGTTGGGAGCCTTCTGATAACAGCTTCAATCTCTTTTATTGTTATTGGTCTTTTCAGATTTTCTACATATTCCTGGCTCAGTTTTGGTAGTTTTTGTGTGTCCAGAAATTTATCCATTTCCTCCAGATTTTCAAATTTGTTGGCATATAGTTGTTTATAGTAGTCTCTAATGACTCCTTGTATTTCTGAGGTATCAGTTGTAATATCATCTTTTTCATTTCTAATTTTTGTTTTTTGGGTCTTCTTTCTTCTTTTTTTGGTTAGTTGTGCTAATGGTTTGTCAGTTTTATTTATTTTTTCATAAAACCAACTTTTTGATTCATTGATCATTTGTATCATTTTTTTGGATTTCAATATCTTTAAGTTCTGCTCTGATCTTAATGATTTCTTTCCATCTGTTAATGTTGGGTTTGGATTGTTCTTGTTTTTCTAGTTCTTTAAGGTGGAGTATTAAGTTGTTCACTTGCCATCTTTCCATTCTTCTGAAGTAAGAATTTAATGTGATAAATTTCCCCCTTAGTACTGCTTTTGCAGTATCCCTCAGGTTTAGGTATGATGTATCATTGTTTTCATTAGTTTCAATAAATTTTTTGATTTCCTGTGTGATTTCTTCTTGGACCCATATGTCATTAAGTAGAATGCTGTTTAATTTCCATGTGTTTGGATATATATTATCTCTCTATATTATTTTTTTATTTAAATTGACAAAAAAATTATATAGAAGTCTTATTTTCCAAGAAGTCACTCAGGCATTGATTGTCCCCTTTTTAAAAAGGAAAGAAAAAATAAAAATAGAAACCAGCTCTTTTGATATGGTCATAGAACTCCTTGAATCTCCCTGAAGTTACTAATTAGAAAGTTTTTGAGGCTAGTCCTAATCATTGTGTTATCTGTCATTTTTGGGGGGTTAGTTGTTTGGTTTGTGAACACTGGTCTTTTGTTCATGTTGTCTGTTCATATTTAAGGGTGAAGAACTAGCTTGATCATATAAGTAGCTGGGGTGGGTTTTCTCTGCAGCTAAGGATCTGAGTAGACCAGTACCCTGAGCCCATCTGAGCTGGGAAGGCAGACAGGGAGACTTTGCTTTAGGACATATGAGTGGGATCAAGCAGGCAGGATGGCAACCCCACAAATGCCAATGCATGGAGGGTTTTGCTCTGGGGTTTGAAGGTTTTCATTAATTCTCCTACTTGTTATTCCTGGGTAAAGGCCCCTTTTGTTTATTATTATTATTTTCCTACAGTTATGATGTTTTGAAGTCTGGAATTATCTTGGACCCTGCTCCTCTGTCTAGTCCCTGGGTCCATTCTGGGTGACCTCATAGGCTAATGTTATAGATTGTTTAGACAGAAATCCTGAGCCTTAGCCTTGATTAAAGTTAATCAACTGCTCTAAGCTTCTGGCTCTGCATCTGTAACGAGGGCATGAAAACAAGATCTGTTTGGGAGCGCTGTTGTGAGGATTAAGTAAAATAAGCATGTAAAATGGTCTGTAGCGACTGGCCAGCACATGCCAGCTTTCCTTTGCCTCCTCCCCCCCTTTCCCTCCCCTCCTAACTTTTCTCTTCCCTTTGCTTCCCTCCCTTCTCTTTATTCTCCTCCTCCAGTGTTTCCATCATCATCACCACCACCACCATCATCATCATTATTATAATACCAGAAACTGGACCATTTATTAATTCTTTTATTCATTAAAAAAACTTTTAACCAAATATTTATTCTTTCTTTGGCCTTGTAGGAAATAACATTTGAAAACAGATATAAGTGTTTTCCCTACAAGCCATTACTGTTTTTAGGAATTTGGATGCTGAAAAGTTAACAAACAGACAAACAAACGGGGACTTGGCGCCAGACGGATGTCAGGGTAGACTCGTATCAGCCACGTGACATGGACAAGCCACTTTACTTTCCTGAGCCTCTGCCTCTGCAGTTTCCTCATCTGTAAAATGTGGATTGAATAAAACGATGTACCTAGATCCCCTTGCACAGCAAGACTAAAGGAAATGTCCTTCCCCACTCCCTTCCCCTTCTCTTGCTTTGGGGAAGTCTGCGATGGGGTCGTGCTGCAGGGACTGCCACATGGGTGAGACCTGTGTGCTGTTGCACTGGGCCCACACTGAGATGGGCTCTGAGTTCGGTTTATTGCTTGTTGCTGTTGCTGTTTTTAAATTCTTAAAAATGTTTGAACCAGATGCTTCTGTTTTCCTTTTGCACTGGGCCCCACGAATTATGCAGCTGGCTCTGCCTTCTGTGATCCATTCACTGAAGAATCCATATTTTTATCTCCCCAGTAGACAGGGAGGAAGCAGGTTCCCACGTGCCTGAGGGTGGCAACTGGGGAATCCTAAATTTGTCTATAGCTGCAGCTCTCCCAGCCACATTTCTACCCAGTTCCTAAAGCAGCCAGTGCAGGCTTCCTTGGGTTCCCTGCAGCATTTCTAACTATAGCTGCAATTTGGCACACTTGCTATTTTCTATCCAGGTCCTTAAGGTAGATTTCTGCAAGGTTTTGGGAGTAAAACAACCTATGCCTTTTTGTTAATGACTTTTAAAGGAATGAGCCTTTTTCTGAGCATAAGGAAATCTCTAGGAATATTCTGGGAAAAGCTGGCTCCTGCTGTGGATGGACTAGAGGGTTCTCTAATAGGAAATCCCTGCCCAGGGAATGCATAGCTAGGAGGTTCCCCTTGCCTCCTTCATGACCCTTCAGTTGGCCATCTGTCCCTTTTTTCCCAGAAGAGATGGACACTAGTTTTCACAAGACAATACAACTCCGGAATGTAGGGATAGGAACAATTTTAGAGATTTGACTTCCTGGAAGTTTCAAAATGAACACAAAACATTGTATGAAGCAAGTCAGTCTCAGCCATGTGAAGCTGACCTCCTTTGCCTTCTTTAGCCAAGTCCATTGCTGGGGAAGGAGGCATAGGGTTTGGGAGGCTGGGCCAACCCAGGGGGTCCTGGTACCTCCCTCCTTGCCAGCTGAATTAATTCTGCCCATCTGTGGGGTGACAGAGGCTATAGCCAGAGAACTTACATATCAAGGAACATCTGCAGATCAGCCTGGGTCAAAAGAACACCTGTATGTAATTATGGCCAAAGCAATAAATAACAGGATGGGTACAACATGCATGCAGAGTAGGTATTTACTTCTATATAGTGGTTTTCAAAGTGTGGTCTCTCTACTAACAGCAACAGCATCACCAGAAACTTGTTAGAACTACAGAATCTCAGGCCCTACCCAGACCCTACCAGATCAGAACCTCCGGATGGGGCCCAGTAATCTATGCTCTAATAGGCCTTCTAGGTGATCCTGAAGCACACTTAAGTTGCAGTAAACCGCTCTGTGGCATTTTTGAAGGTCATCATAAGGCTACCCAACATATATGCCTAAATGGCCTGTCCTGTGGCTTTGGGTTGTGGTATGTGTTGTGTAATCGGGAGAATAACTCAAGCTCTTTGGGCTTGTTTCTTCAACCCTAAAATCAAGGGGTTGTCTGTGATGATCTCAAAGGTTCTTCCCACATTATATTCTCAATGAACTAGCACTTAGAATGATCCATTAACACACTCAAATAGTTATATAACACATGGACAAACGACCATTTGACAAGTAGATGAGTGGCTATTATTAAATATCTATTCATAGATGTCTATCTCTATTTATATCCATTTATCTACCTATCATCTATCTGAATCTGGAACATGGTAGCCCAGGTTTCACAGTCAGGTGATCTGAATTTGACACTCACCAGCTACTTATCATGTGTCAAACTGGAAAACTACCTACCTTGCAGAGGATGAGACAGTAAAAGTGTTTAGTGCTGGGTCTGGAATAGGAAAGCTTCCAAAGGGCAGCACTATTATTTTATTGCTTTACCACTTAGACCTGAGCATCACCCCCAACTGCTTTTTAAGCACATCGATCCTTCTCTTCCCTTATTCATTTCCTCCAATGTTTCCCAAAGCACTTAAGCACAAGTGCTCCATCTCACATGGGGCTGTCTGAGGCGCAGAACCAGCAGTGGCTGGTCAAAGCTCACTAAACCTAGAGGCAGGATCCAGGCTGACTCCATGTCTGAGCTTTGGTTTATCCATGACTTCGGGGTCGGTTGGGAGAAACTTCCTAATAACCTGTGAATGTATGTGTCAACTTAGCTAAAATCTTTCCAAGAATCCTGAGTAAGTTACCCGACAGCCGTGGGTTTCTCATGAATCAAATTATTCTAGATTAAAGGAGCAGCTGAGCCTCCAGCCAAATGAAATCTTGCCAAATGTCATCTCTCCCCTCCAAATGTTTTTTAGGGGGGGTGTAGAAGATGCCACTGGTGCCCCTCCCCCTCAAGATCTCTAGTTCACTCTTTCTGCTATGTGACTCAGTGGCATATTAGGGGAAAGCAGCCAGTTCCCACGGCTAGTAGCCCTTATAGCCTTATATCAGGTGTCTTATCAACCCGATTTCAAATGCAGCACTCTTTTTTTGAAGCAAAAAGTTTAACAAATTTTGAGCATGGAAAAGGGAAAAGGCTGCTTTGGCTGAAGCAAACTATGTGTTGGAAGCAGGCTTGCTCAATGTCGGACCTATATGATTTGATGAGTGTGATTGTGTCCCTCTCTCCCTCTTTCCTTCTCTCCCTTCCTTCCTTCCTTCCTTCCTTCCTCCCTCCCTCCCTCCCTTCCTTCCTTCTCTCCCTCCCTCCCTCCCTCCCTCCCTCCCTCTTTCCACATATCTTTATAGGGCACTAGAATAGTCTTATTACAAAGCTCATAAACCAGCAGGTGACACTGCAGTCTGGCCATTGGGGATGAGGTCAAAGCTGTGGCTCTCCTCATGAGCCTCCTTGTGTTTCACAGATGCTGTCTTGAGCTTGGGAACCAGGTGTATGGGCTGAGAGAGCTCGATGCAGGCTCTCTGTGAAGCTGTTCAGCCAGGCTGTGGACAAGCTTATAAATGAAGGTCCAATTAAGAGGCAGGAAGGTCCTGCCGTAAAGCTAGATGGCTTGGCATTTTGTTCTTGGCTCCTGATATACAAGTTTAAAATATCTCCCATCATCAGCACTATGATTGATTACATATTGGAATATCAGGTTTTTTACTGCCCGCTGTATGCAAAAGCCACCCTATAGGCAGTCTACGAAAAAAAAGTTTGCCAAAATAGTCCTAACCACAAGAACAAACAAATAACATATGAAACAATGTATACTGCTTTCTGAGACAAGTTCATAAAATCCATGAATTTCTAAAGCACTTGGTGATCACAACTGGATTGAAGTTATTCCTTCTGGAAGGAAGACCTTTCACAGTTAGTAAAAATCTGCACATTTGAGAGGATTCAGTGGGCTGAGTTGTGATTTGACATGAGGCCTCCTGTTTTCTTGTTTTCATGGGAAGAAGCATAAGCTGTATGTTTTAATTTTGTAATTTGGATTTTTTTCCCTTTTGCTCTTTTTTTGCCTCATGCAACTTATTCATGGAACATTTATTTTGATCATTTTCACTTACAGGATGTATACCTGAGTAGAAGAGATAGAGTCCAATATAGCAGTTAAAAAAATCCACTTGGTAGATATTGACAATGATGAAACCTTATATTTGGGACTTTAGCTTTTCAATGTTAATTGGAAAGTCAAGTCCATTGGGGATGATTACCAGCAAACTGATCAACACATTAAGCATCCAGCAAAAACGTATTAATTAAACAAATGGATAATAGCAACTACAGCTTATTGATTGGTCTTTTAAACAAGAATTAACAAATAATCAAACCTATCAGAAGCTCAGTATCTTACAAAATGACTTACAAAAAACACAGCCAAGAACCAGAGAACATAAACAAGAAAGGTGATGAACTACCAGACTAATCACTAAATCAAAAATGAAAACAAAACACGGAAACACTAAAAGACAAAACCCCTCTGCTTTTTTCTCTGGTAGTCCATTAAGTTCAGTGTCTATTTTGTTTTAAGGAATGTGAAATTCCAACTAGTTTGATTGTTTATTTTCCAACACAAAAGCAAACTAGCAAGTTAGGAAGCCCAAAGTAGACTGGGGAGAGGGATGGTCTCTGTGTGGGAGGACATAGAAAAATGCTAGAATCAAACATGAGAAGTAGGAGAGCACAGCAGTATGGAGTCATTAGTGCAAGGGAAAATATGTCCTACACGCAGAAAGTTCAATAACTATCATTCAAATGGGGATCCTGAGTAATTAGAAAAAGAAATTATCAAAACAACAGAATTGCTTTGAAATTTACAAAACATTTAAAATTCTGTCATTATATGTGTACATCAAAAAGTTCATGGAAATATTTGTATTATCTTTTAATTATATTTTTCCACGAACTTTCTGAAGTACCTTCATATGCGAATGAAATTCCATTTGGTGTACTTTGCTTTTGAAAGCAGGAAAATGTCAACCAGATTATAGAAAGATTTACAAGCAAAATTCTCAACAGAAAAATGCTTGGAATGGTTTCACATCCTGTTATCAGTAAGACTTGACTCTCCAGGGTGATTCCCTTCCTGAGCATCTTTGTCTGATAAGGTTTCCCTGTACTTCTTTGAGATGAAAAGAGTTAGTTCCCCCCCCAAAACATGGAATTCCAAGAAAATGTTCTTAGGAAAAGAAAGCAGTAACTTACTTTGCAGAGTAGTAATAATGTGTTATCAGAAAATCATTCCTAGCACTTTTCAACCACAAATCTGATTTTAAAAATTGTTGCATTTGTATCATGTGATTTTTTTGCTATTTTTCCAATGGACTTCACCTCAAATTTCTTAATAAAATTCAGCAGGCAAATATTACTCGGTGAACAGAGATCCAATTTATAATTAAGTTTTTGTATGTATGTCCAAGTCATGTGTGCCCTGCTTAATGAAACTTTGGTTCAATATCTGCTAAAAAAAAAAAAAAAAAAAAAAAAAATGAAGCCAAAAAAAAAAAAAAATCAATCTGAAAATCTCATTAAGCTTATTAAACTCCAGGGTGGAGACTTTAATTGTGCTTTTAGAATAAGATTAATTGGGGAAGGAGGAAACAGACTTCTGTCAAAACCATGATCAGAGAGGTTTTTCTATTGTAGTGATAAATACTATTTACCAGAAAGACTTTCTGACTGAAGGAAATTATTCCAATCCAAGGTCTTTCTACCTGACCCTCACCTGATTTTTAATTTTGTGGAGAGATGGCCTGTGGTTTTAGAAGCCAAAAATCAAAGTGTTTTCTTGTTGGATGATTCTGGCCCTTGTTGCCATCTTCTTGACCTATGAGGAGATTTGAATGTAGATTACTGGGACCAACGACCAGAACTTATGTCTAAGGTTGTCCGATAACCTACATGGACCAAGCAACACAGTAGAGAAGAGCTTCAGTAAGCAGGGAGATTAACAATTAATTCTTGATGACTTTGTTTGCACCTCATTCCATCCTGCTTCTTTTCTTCACTGCTAGCATTAGCTCTTTGGCTCTCTTTACTTCTTACCCTGGGCTTTGGAATTTTCCGTCTTCATGTTTCTCATCTTAGGATCTCTACTAAATTACTCTGGCCATTCACTCTGACCGAGCAGTCTCTTAAGGATCCTCATGGTTGAACCCAACCTCCACCCCTTGTGCAGACTCTGTGGTGATGGCTCCCTGAGGAGGAACCACTATTCTTTTCATGCCTGCTCTTTTCTCTTCCTTCCCATTGCCTCTCTGTAATCTTTTTAAGGCTCGATTGCTCACCTCCCTGGTTTTAGGTGCTCACATGCCAATCCATCTTTCACTTCACTGTTACAGCATTCATGGTTCCTCTTATCCTCACCTTTCAAATCTAAATCTCTCTGCCCAGCTTCCAAGGCCTTTGTCTGACCTCTTCAGCTTTCTTGTCTTTCTTCCCAGTATGCAATTTCAGTCAAGCCAATTACATTGTTTCCATCCTTGCAAGATTATCTATAAGATTAAGGTCACATCCCATTTTCTTGAAGTTTACCATGCCAGACTGCTATCAACTTACAAGAAGCACAACGCTGCTGCTTCCTTTTTTTTTTTTTTCTTTTTGGAGGTTGGCTGGTACGGGGATCCGAACCCTTGCCCGTGGTGTTACAAAGCTGCACTTTAACCAACTGAGCTAACCAGCCAGCCCCTCAAGGCTTCTTGGATCATAAAAGGTTTTGTCATGTACGAATCTTTTAATTCTCCTATTAACACTTTAAGAATGATCTTTGATTTCTCTCTCTCCTTTACACCTCACACTACATTAATAGCAAGTCTTGTGGACTTTACTTTCAACATGTATTCTAAAATTTAGCACTTCTTAAGTCTTCCACTAACTAATACTGATCTAAGACACCATTCTCCCTAACCTGGACCACTACAGCTTTCTAACTGACCTTCTTACTTCCACGCTCGCTATGCCATGGTCCCACTGCACACAGCAGCCAGAGTAATCTTAGTAAACTGTGAGTCATGTACTGTTCAGACCCACCTCCTCCCTGGCTTTCTCCAGTGGCTTTCTCTCAAACCTAGAACAAAAGTCTAGATTTCTTAGCATGGCTGGTAAAGTCCACAGGATGTTCTGCAATGATGGAAATGTTCCATAATCCATGGTGTTTAATTCAGTGGCCATTAGCCACACGTGCTTACCAAGTACTTGAAATGTGGCTAGTGTGACTGAAGAACTGAATTTTGAATTTTAATTAATTTGATTTAAATTAACTAGCTACATGTGGTTAATGGCTCCATATTGGATGTTGCCGATCTAGCCCTTGGAATGACTCACCTCTCTGGAGAATATCACAGACTAGGTGGCTTAAATAACAAACGTTTATTTCTCACAGTTCTAGAAGCTGGAAGTCTGAGATCTGGGTGTGAACATGGCCAGTTTCTTGGTGAGGGCCCTCGTCCTGGTTCATAGATAGCTGCTTTCTGGCTACGTGCTCACATGGGGAGAGCAGAGAAAGAAAGCTCTCCCCTGTGCTGCTTATAAGGGCACTAATCGCACTATGAGGGCTCCGCCTTCAAAGCCTAATTACCTCCCAAAGGCCCACCTCCTAATACCAACACACGGAGGATTAGGGTTTCAACATACGAATTGGGGGGCAGGGGGAGTGCAGGGGAGGAACACACATTCAGTCCACAGCAGTCACTCTATGTAAATAGATCCCCACGCCACCCCATTCCACATGGACTCTTCTATGTAGTTTATCATGGCCTGAAATCATGTTACCCATTTATTCACCTTGTTTATCATCTGCCTTCTCTACCTTCTACAGAAGCACAGATACAGAGTAGGTGGGAAATCAGCTTCAGGCAGGGCTGAATTTCTCTAGGTGACTCTGAACAAAGGGAGATAGCAAGGGAGTTGAGGGTGTTTACAAGGGAGTAATGGAATAATGGTGATGATGGAAAAGTGGAATCTGAAAACCTGAAATGGGTGAGATACAGTGAAAAGAGGGTCAGTTTATTGGTTTAATGGATTTTATGTTCTGGTGAGGTTGAAGTATTATTGGAATAGAAGTGCTAAAGGGAATTAAATGTAAAGATACCAGGCAGCAGTCACAGAATGGGAAGCTCGAAAGGCAGATTCTGGAGAGGGTGGAATCCTTATGCAGACAAAATTATCTTCTAGAAATGGGTGGCTGATGTGGAAGAGGGTAGAATGTGAGATCGTAGGATGAGAAAAGTTTGAGGACGCATGAAATCAGGGTATTTGGAAGAGTCATCTGCATTGTGTGAAAATCAGCAAGGATCATGACAGAATTAGAGTGAGCTTGGCTGTACCACCATGGAGAAGGAGGGACCTACTTGGGGTTATAGGTGACCGCTGGTGACAGCTATGGGTGGAAGAACCTGACAGCAAGGTCTTTAAAGCTATGAGTTTTAGGGGAGGTGCGAATACGTGTCAGAGTAAGAAGTGAGGGGCACATCAGAGTGGAAGTTGAGGCAGATAGAATTTTTCTAAAGAGGGAACTCTGGGGGATGGAGTGGAGGGTAATGACCTTGGAGGAGGCTGGGCGATGGGTTGTTTCAGCAGGCGTCAGACCTGTATGGAGATGAAACTGGGAGAGAGAAAGGTGCCCTGCAGCCTTGTTCTTCTCCTGGAGACTGAATCATTGAGAAGAGAGGTTTGACGGATTCTTTTCTAAAGTCTCCAAGTCACCTACTTCTGATACAACTGAGAGTGTTGAAGGTGGGGGGAGGGGTGTTGTCAAAGGCACACAGAACTCTGGTGCCTCTTTTCATTCCCCTGATGTCTGTGTGGAGGGCAAGGGGCATTCCTGGGAGCCCAGGGTGTTCTGGGTCCTTCTTCTTTATTCTTTTCCTTATGCCTGACCTCAGTCCTTCATTCTGTGGTCAAAGCTACTTCCAGACCTGAGGAAAACATGCTCACCGAAACTTATGCTATGGGGGCCATTTAGGAACAGGCAACAATTACATGTTTCATTTATAGATAAGTGAAACACCCTCTGAGAGCCCAGAGACTTCTTGTCTCCTGTCCACCTACTGCCAAACAGCTCCTCCCTGCTCAGGCCCTCTTGGGGTCATCATGGACAACTTCTGTTTTTCTGGCTTGTTTGACTCCATGGATGATGGTTATCTATGGATGAGCACACAGGAAGGAATTGGAGTGACATTTGAGTTGAGAATGGTGAGTTTAGTTGACAGGGTTGGCTGGATTTAAAATGTGGGCATCAAGAGAGATTGTCCAAAGGGTAGATGGATATATTGGTCTGGAGTTCAGAAGAGAGATGTCTGGACTGGACTCAGATTTGGGAGTTATCAGTTGGTCGATGAAATACTAAGAATAGGTAAGATCTATCCTAGTAAAGACCCAGCCAGAGGGACTGTGGAGAGTGAAAAGGGCTGAGGGCTGAAAGTAGAATGCTGGGGAAGACCAGCGCTTGAAGGACGGATGAAAGAGGAAGAGACAGCCAAGAGGATGAGAGAGGAACTGTAATAGCAGTAGGAGGGAAACCAAAAGAGAGTGGGATTTAAGGAGGGAGCAAGGGGTCCTTCCTCCTAGGAAGGTAAAGATGTGAGCACTCGTGTTTAATGCTCTTGATTTCAAATTCAGGTCTAAGGGGCCACTATTACACAAAATTAGAGAGCTACAAAAGGGGGTAGTCATAGGACAGAAGCTCATAGGAAGCCTGCTAGAGAGAGTGAAGACGGTGTGAGATTGAAAGATGGTCCCAGGGCTGTCCTACTATAACTCATCCAGATATGTTATGAAGATTTAAATGAAATGGATAAGTTTTTGGCAAAATACAAGTTAGTAAATCTGACTCAAGCCAACTTAAGAAAAAAAAAAGAATAAAAAATGGGAAAAATGTTTCGAATTTTATTTTTATTAGGTACTAGATTTAGATATTATTGGCAGTTTTGTTTTCAAACATTCAGAGAGGGGATTAATTCTGGGTTCTAAAAACTGTTTCACAAGAAAACAAAAACAAAAACAAAAACAAAACAAACAAAACCATCCATGGACATTTTCCAAGAATATTTTCTAAAACTTGGCGTATCCTTAAAAATATAATCTGACCAAGAACACAAAAGTAGCACTTATAGAACAATCTCCCTTATGTATGTAGATGTAAAAATAATAAAGCATTGGCAACAAAAACCCAGAACTTTATTAAAAGAAAATCCCCATGACCAAGTAGAACTTGTTCCAGGAATGTAAAAAGAGCTTAATATTAGGATGTCTATTAATATGATCCATCAGATAAAGAGGCCAAAGGACAAAAACATCACATGATTGCCTGGATACTTACCAAAAAGTCATCTGAATCAATTCCACATCCATTCATGATGGAAATACTCAGTAAGCTAGGAGCATTACCTATCTTTAACACAAGAAAGCCTGTCTCAGTTTAATTGTGAACATGAGTGGGAAGTCTAGAATTTGTGTAGAAGGGGGTCTTAGGGAATGATTTAGTTGGAAACGGATTTGTCTTGAAGTTTTTTTCCACAAGATTATTCTCAGAGTGAATACTACTTGCAGTGGCTCCCAGAGTGGCTGGTGGTATACAGACAGGAGAGCTAAGGCCACTCCAGCACCAAAACTGTACAATATTACACTTACAGTAAATCATTAGTGGCATTTAAAGTAAGTCAGGTACTAGCCTGTGCATTCATTAATATTTACCATATTTTGAGAGTTCTAATGAAATAAGCCCATTCTTATCACCCCACTCCCCATCCCAGAAAAAAGCGAGAATTATAGTTACAGAGGCAGAATTATTATGTAGATATTATGTTAATCTGATAATAATAGCTACCATTTACTTACGATATGCCAGGCACTGTGTTAAGCACTTAACATACACTAATTAATTTAACTCTAATGACAATGCTGCAGAGGGCATTAATATGCTCACTTTACAGGAAGGACAGAAGGTTTCCGAAAGTGAAGGACAGGGAATCTTGCTGAACGGCATCGCAAAGAGGCCCAGTGGGATCTGAACACGGCTGTGTCTGACTCCAGAGCCCGTGCTCTGAACCAGTGAGCAACAAATGGAATCTAAAAGATCTTAGATTACAAAATTAATATAAAAATAAATTTCCTATGTGCCAGCTATCACCAGACAGAAAATATAAAAAGGAGGTTCATTATAGTAACTCAGAGTTTGAAATACCCAGTGCTATGTTCTTAATGTTTATGTGCCCCCCAAATTCATTTGTTGAAACCTGGTATTAAGAGGTGGGGCCTTTAGGACGTGATCAGCTTATGAGGCTGGAACTCTTATGAATGGGATTAGTGCCCTTATAAAAGAGGCCCCAGAGAGCTACCTTGTCATTCCACCATGTGAGGACATAGCTAGAAGGCATCATCTACAAACCAGGAAAGGGGCCCTAACCAGACTTCTAATCTGCTGGTGCCTTGATCCTGGGCTTCCCAACTCCAGAGCTGTGAGAAATACATTTCTGCTGTTTATAAACCCAGTTTATGGGTATTTTGTTACAGCAGCCCAGATGGTTTAAGACACCCAGGAAATAGATAACAGGCAACTGGGCAGGAAATATTTGAAGAAAATTCCCAAGCATTTATGAGAGGCATGAAAGATGATCCAATAAATAAAGAGATGTACTATGTACCTGGATGAGAAATCTCATTATTGTAAAGATTACGATAAAATGATCTTAAAAATTTCATGAAATTACTTTCGAATTATTATTTTTATAAATTGATAGAAAAACAAAAAGGTGAGTACAGATAAATAAATAAAACTCTCATGAGGGTACTCATGTTAATTATCAAAGTCTGCTAAAAAGCTAGAATAATTAAAATATTACAATAGTAATGCAAAAGTACAGTACAATAACAAATGCAAAAATAAAGTTTCAAATCACTAGAGTATAACAGATGACTTTAAAAGAGAACCTTGTACATATTACCATTTATTATAATAAGTGTAACATTTCAAATCGGTGAAAAAAGAATAAATTATTCAACAAATGGTTTTAAAGATACTGATTAATCTTTTGGGAACAAATTATATTTCTTCTATACCACATCATGACATAAATTCCAGATGGATTAAAGTGATAAAATTAAAAAGTATATATTAAAAATCTAGAGAAAAATACAAGTTAATATTTTCTGCTCTCTGAGGGTAGAAGACCTTTCTAAATGTAAATAAAAAGAAGAAATTTGAGACATTTAACACCATAAAAAAGATATCTTCTAAGTTAAAAATTTAATAAACAAAACTGAAAAACAAATTTCAACTTGGGAAAACTGCTAGCAATGTGTATGAGAGATTATTGTTTCAATATTTATAAAGAATTAAAAAAAAACAATAAGAAATGGATGAACATTATTAAAATGGACAAGACATGAACAGACACTTCACAAAAGAAAATATAAATAATAGAAAGTATGAAAAATAACCCTTAGTGAATAAATGTAATTAAAACAATAATAAAATTCAATATTTTTGTCCTTAAAATTCGCTGATTTAAAAGGCAACAATACTACAACTCAACAAAAACCCAAACAACCCAGTTGAAAAATGAGCAAAGGCCTCGAATAGACATATCCCTAAAGAAGATATACAAATGGCTTATAAGCCCAAGAAAAGGTGCTCAACATCACAAAGTGTTGAGAAAATGCAAATAAAAAGCACAATGAAATACCACGACATACCCATTAGGATTAAAAAACACAGAAAATAAAAAGTGTTGGTGTGGACGCAGAGAAACTGCAAGCCTGTGCTTTACTGGTGGGAATCTAAAATGATGCAGCCACCATGGAAAGGGGTATGGCAATTCCTCAGAAAATTAAACATAACATTACTATATTATCCAGCAATTCCACTTCTGGTTGTACACACAAAATTAATGAAATCAGGATCTTGAACAGCTATTTGTGCACCCATGTTTATAACAGCATTACCCACATAGCCAAAAGATAAAAGCAAACCAAATGCTCATTGACACATGAACAGATAAACAAAATGTGGTATATACATACACTAGGCTATCATTCAGCCTTAAAAAAGAAGGCAATTCTGATACATTCCACAACATGAATGAACCTTAAAGATATTACGCTAAGTGAAATAAGTCAGTCACAAAAGGAAAAATATTATACAATTCCTCTTGAGTGAGGTACCTAGAGTAGTCAAATTCATAGAGACAGAAAGTAGAATGGTGGTTGTCAGGGACTGGAGAAGAGAGATGGGGAAGTAGTGTTGAATGAGTACAGAGTTTCAGCTGGGGATGATGAAAAGTTCTAGAGATGAATGATAGTTATGGTTGCAGAACATTGTGAATGTACTTAATGCCACTGAACTGTACACTTAAAAATGGTTAAAATGGTAAATTTTATGTTATGCATATTGTACCACAGTAAAATAAAAAAACTAGGGAGTTGGGTTTTGATGCCTAGGTAGAGTGGAATCTGGAAAAGAAAGAGAGAATGAACTAGAAACAAAATTCTCATCAACTCAGGTTAACGATAAAGAAAATTTAGCTTAGACTCGAGGGGGACAAAAACAATAAATAAGGTATTTCTCCTGGAATTCATAATCATGGACCTGTCTTCACATAGATTTGAGGCTCAAATTGACACAACAAAAATTGGTCTGGGGATCCCTTAACTGAAAGAGAACAAAATTTGGTTCTCAGTCAATGATGTCCTGGTGGACTTGACAAAAGCAAACAGTATGGAGTCGGATATGTTATTGGAAGACCTAATATAAACATGTCCATTCTCTCCAATTAGAGTACAGATTCAATGCATTCTCAGTCAAAGTCCTAGGAGGTGTTTCTGTGGAAATTGATCAGGTGATTCTAAAATGAATGAGGAAAGGAAATGCAGCGAGCAAAAAATAACCAAAAATCAGTTCTGGAAAGGAAGTGCAAAGCTTCAGGGCTTAGTCTATCAGATATTAAGACCTTTTAAGTAAAACTATTACATTTAAGACAGTCCCATATCGGTACAAGGACAGACAAAGAGACCAGTGGGCCAGAATAGAAACCTCCACATATACAGTCAAATTATTTATGGCAACGACAGCGGTGCAGTTAAAAAGAATCGTGACCTCTACCTAGCACCATATCAAAAAAGCAACTCCAAATGGATTGTAGATCTGCCTGTGCAAGGTAAAATAATAACACTTCTAGGAAATAATGCAGAAGAGTACCTACATGACTGTGGGGTAGGCAAAGATTATGTAAGTAGGACACAAAAAGCACAGCCATAAGGGGAAAATTAATAAATCAGATTATATTAAATTAATAATTTCTGTTATGAAGAGAAAAAGGTAAGCCTTTTTTCAGTGTAGGAGAGGATATTTGCAATGTACTTTTCTTTCAAAGTTCTTGTATCCAGAATATGTGAAGAACTCCTATAAATTAATAACAAAACAACAACAAAACAGATAACCCAAAAGAAAAATGGACAGAAGACTTGACAACCTCTTCACAAAAGATATGTCAAATGCCAATAAATATATTAAAAAAACTAAACTCAGTCTTTGGGAAAATGAAAGTTAAAACCACATTGTGATAGCACCAATCACCTTTGGGATGGCTAAAATCACAAAGACAGACAATGCCAAGTGTTGGTAGCATGAGGAGCAGACTGAACTCTTATACGCTGCTGGTGGGAGTGTCAACTGTTACAGCCACTTTGGAAAGTTGACAGTATCTATTCAAGCTGAACATATGTATGTCCTACAATGCAGCAAGGCTGCTCCTTGTATATGCCCAGCAGAAGTGCTTCATATGTGCCACAAAGGATATGTACAAGAATGTTCATAGCAGTGCTGCTGACAGCAGCTAAAAACAAGAAACAGTCCAAATGTCCATCATCACTAGAGTGGGTTAATAAATTGTGTGCTATTCATACAGTGGAATGCTATACAGCAATGAAAATGAAAACTATTGCTACACGCACTGGCACAGATGAATCTCACAACATAATGTTTAGTGAAAGAAGCCAGGAATGAAAGGGTACATACTATATGATCCCAACTGCCAGAAGTTCAAAAACAAGCAAATGTAATTTATATTGTTAGGAGTGAGGACATTGTATACCTTTGGGAGCGTAGTGACTAGAAGGAGATATAAGGGAGATTTGGGGGTGCCAGTGACATTCTAGTTCGTGATTTATATGGTGGTTGCACACAGAATGAGAGTTTATTTTTTTGAAAATTCATAAAGCTGTAATCTTATAATATATGTACTTTTTGGGATGATGTTATATTTCAATAAAAAGTTTACCAAAAATAAATAAATAAATAAATAAAAGACCATGACATAACTTTTCTTGAAGTCACTGTGATAATGAGAATAAAATACCTTGGAAATTTTTATGCACAGACCTAGTAATCCTCTTTCTCATAAAACTAAATATATACAAATGTTTATGCATCAGGACGTACATTTTAATATTTTTTAAATGTGTGAAAGCTTGGAAAGAACCTAAATATGAAATCAGAAGGGGACTGATGAAATAGATAAGGTAGGACAATGTAATGAAATGTTATACCATTTTTAATATTCATGTTATTATTTAAGAGTATGGGAAAGGTGGAAGAAAAAGCATAACGTGCATTTACGTATACACTATTCCAATTTTGTTTTCAATGGACATCAGCATAAAAAAAGAAAACATATATGAAAGAAATACAGCAAAAAATTTAACAATCCTTATCTGTGGGTGGTTGTGTGATAAATACATTTTTTCTTGTTTTTATTTTTCTGTGTTTTCTAGTTGTCTGCATTTAGTACTTTTTACTTTAAAAATCATGAAAATAATTTAAATGAAGATATAGTCAACCTTACAAATCCAGCCACATCTGAGTAATGCTTCAAATTATTTGGCAACATGGAGGACAATGAGCAGGTCTTCTTTGCCAGAGTCAATTCTTTTAACTGAAGTGTAAATGGGAAGTGAAGAAATAGAGAGAATAAATGCAAATGATTCCTTCAAGTACCTCGGTTGAAAGGAAAAGGAGGCGATAAGAAGGCATTAAATCTTGCTTTCTACAATTTTTGATATTCTGCAATCCTTAGAGTCTAGACCAGCATTTCTTAAAGTCGGCTACACAAGAAATCACCAAGGAAGCTTTAAAAAATACTGATGCCTGGGACCCGCTGGCAGAGATTTCAATTTAGTAGATATAGCCCATGGCCTGGATTCTCTAGGTGATTTGAATGCAAAGCCAAAGTACCATTTTCTTTCATCCCCCCCACCCCCCACTGAGTAGAAATTAAATTCCTTATCAGTAATAGCTTCATATATAGGTATGGGATGTGTTGGGAACAAAGTAGGTATCCAATTAATAGTTGCCAAATGATGCACACAGAAACCTTTCTGGGAGACTGAGGGCATGTCCTCAACGTTAGGGATTTCTTTTCCATAGGATGGATGGTTGTCCATTTTCAGAGAGTGACATTCAGGAATGAGGGGGCACCTTGGTTTATGGCTCCACTGGGGCAGTGGGTAGCTAAAATCACTATTCAAAATCTAAGTCATATGCTGAAGGTCTATAGTTTATTTTCTTAGGTATACAAAGTAGCTGAGATTAAATCTCACTGTTGTCAATAGCATAACTGCAAGTCCAAAGAGAGGAAAACTCAGTTATACTACTGGAATGTCAATGTGATTATTTAAATTATTCAGGTGATGACATTTGGGGTTGGCTAGAGGTAGAAGTCTTCCAATTTGAAGCAAGAAGAGAAAATTCATAGTGCTTTATGCTTATATGTGCTTACAGCATATTAGATGTTTAATATATTCTTAGGTCTTACAACCATACTTATTGGATGTTAGCATCCTTATTCTGGAGACAAAGAAGCTGAGGCTTGGAGACATTAGGTAACTTGCCCATGATCATAGAGGTGGCAATTGATAAGAAGAGATTTGAATTCTTGTCTCTGACCTCAAAGCCTATAATTTCTCCGTATCATCAAAATGTGACCTTGGGTCATGTAAATAATGGATAAGGTATCCACACCAGTCCTTCACATTAGACTCTATCAATGTTTCTATGTTGTCCATAAGTCAGTAGGAGAAAAGGCATTCATTGAAATAAGGGATAATGAAATATGAAATTTTTCTTGTTATTCAATGGTCTCTGGTCAAGCACTTAGAAAATAAGTCTGTGGTCTTTCTGGAATAGTTAGTGGTAAGATAGAGAGGTGAAGTACATCCAGTAGCTTTCAAACTTTTTCAACTCAACTAATTTCATGAAAAAGAAAAATCATGGTTACATTAAACTACATTACTACTTGTGCTTACAGAAATTTTCTCTGAGGAAATTGCACCGGGATATCCAAAGTCCAAGACAGAGTTCCTAAGGGTATTGCCAGTAACTGTGTGATCGCAGGCAGGTCATTGCCCCTCTGTGGCCTCAATTTCCTCAAGAGAGAGGGAAAATATATACCAAAATAACCTTTGAAGCTATAGACCCTTTATGGATCTGATATAAGCTATGAATCCTTTCCCCAGATCATGCACATACGAATGCACCCATATGACTTCAAATGCTGGTTCTGGTCATTCAGAGATTTCCCCATTTGTGGGCCTCCAAAGAACATATTAACACTTGATTAAAAACCACCCAAAATATGTGATAATGGAATCAAAGTCATGTTTACAAAAAGAGCCCTTATCTTTTAGAGACGCAACCTGATATATTTATGGTGAAATTATTTGATGTTTGGAGTTTGTCTTAAAATGATTTGGTGTGTGTAGGGAGGGGTCTTGCTGGTGGGGTGATATATAAAACAATACTGTCTATGAATTGATAATTAGTGAAGCTGGTGATTAGGCACATCATAGTTCTTTACAACATTTTCTCTACTTGGGTATATATAAAACTTTCTATAATAAAATAAATGTATACAATAAAAATGATCCATAATTTTAAGAAATACCTGGGATAAATGATCCCTCATGTTTCCAATTCTAACAGTCTATGACTCAGCATTTCAATGAATGTGCAAAACGGACTTCTGGAAACATTTTATGTGCTTAGGGCATTGGATCATCCTTCCTCTCCTCATGGACCTTCTGGACTAAAGGGTCTGTCGTAGCCCCATTTTCCAAATGATCCTGTATTGTTCCATTTAATTTACTTCTGTAAATATACTTTTAGGGGAGAATAGCAAAACCAAAGGCAAAGAAATTGGACAAGGTTTGGTCATTAATCATTTCACATGATAACGTGGCTCAATTTATTTTCAAAGATTTAAGATGAGAAGACCCAACAATGTTGCAAATGATGTTTAGAGGGGTGTGGAATACTTAGGACATCAGGTGCAAATGGGAGGATGTAAAACAGTGTACAAACATGAGAGACAGTCCCATGTGGTTGAGAGTTTGGGCACCAGAGCCATGCTGCCTGGGTCCCTGTCCTGCCTGTGACACCCTAGTAGCTACATGATCTTGGGTAAGCCACTTAGCCTTTCTGAGCTTCTATTTCTATATCCATAAAATGGAAATAACAATAGAATGTTTTGTTGAGAAGATTAAGGTTGTGCCTGACTTATGGTAAGATGCTCCCTATTGTTCTACCAATTATGAAAATATAAAAACAGATTTAAAAAAATGCAAGATATAGATCAAAATGCTATCAGTAGTTGCCTCTGGATTATGAACCAATGGGTGATTTTTTTTTCTTTAATTTTGTCTGGGCTTTTCAAATATCTACAAAGAACATTTGCTACTCTTATAATTACAGAAAAAAAGTTTTTTAAAAAAGTAATTTTAAAAGTTTTCCTTGAGAAAGTTTAATGTACACAGAGGCCTAAACCATGTTTGTCCCATGAGGTATTTAAAATTTTTAAAAATTAATATTAATTTTAGTTGAAAAATCATAATTAAATTACATTTATGGAGTACAAAATAATGTTTTGAGATATATATATATATATATATATATATGTATATAATGTGGAATGATTAAATCAAGCTAATTATATCCATCACCTCACTTAACATTTTTTGTGGTGATACATTTGGAATTTACTCTCTTGGCTATTTTGAAATATATATATTTTGACAAACAAAACCATTTTACAAGAGAGTAAGATGGAATGATTACTACTGTCTTGTTCACACTTTCCTCACCAGGCTCCCACGTTCAGGGTGAAAGATCCCCATAAATGCCAATGAGCTATGAAATGTGGCCTTTTTGGTACAGAATGAATAAAGCCTTACTCTGCCTCTGTTTCATGCTATCCTGATCCTTACCACATGTTCCTCCACATCAGCAGGTTAGCCTTTTTTGAGGGGCATGGATCCCTTTGAGAACATCATAAATGCTATACTAAGAAAAATCTACATTCAGGCACACTATTTTGCATTCATTTTCCTGGGGCTCATGGATCTCAGTGATTAAGAACACCAAAGCCATCACAGAAAATTAAGGAAGGTATGAACACATATCAGGTGTGTAGAACACTCTAAGAAAAACTAACTGATACAAATCTGAAACCATAAGCCAGATAAATTGGTGGATAATTATAGGCATTACATAGGAGGTTTTTGCTTTGCTAAATAATTTACATTACGACATCTATAAATAGCAAACCCATACAGTGTGTTTGAACCATGCTGCTGTTTACCCAAATGCTAAGACTTTCCAGAACACACCTACTGCAGAGCAACATACTTAATTCAAAAAGTTTAATTGCCAGTCTCACTCTTGAATTTAGCTACATTCATTTACAGCTTTCTAGATCGCCTTTAAAATGGCCACTAGCCATATCACTTTGGGGACCGATGGTCAGTGGTTAGTGATGATGACACCCAGAAACTTCCAAATGGAGGAGAGGTAGTGCATGTGTGTGGGATGTGAGCCTGCTTTGGAGTGGATTCTGAGGCAAGGTGGACTCCATCTCCTTATCTCAGGAAGGATAGGGATACACATTCATTGATGAGTCCCTACACTATCCCAGGATGGACATTAGGTCATCTCATGTATTCCTCACAATGATTCCAGAAGGTGGGGACTTTTGTTCCCATTTCCAACTGAGTTCTAGAAAAGTTGATAACCATGCCCGAGGTCACACAGGCAGTAATGAACAGAAAAATATAAAATAAAAAAAATTCAAAGCTTTCTGTCCTAGACTACCATCACTCATGGAAACTTCAGGAGGCTGGGAAATGTACAATGCCCATCACACCAAATCCCCAGAGCCACTTGGCTGTGATTTTGATGCTGCTGATTTTGTCAATGGCTTCCAGGGATGTGTGTGAGGGGAGACAGGGTTGCACTTTTCCTTACCCATCTGATCTGCCCTCCAAACTGGCATCCCTCTTTCCTTTGCTAATATACCCAGGGACCGCCACACATTCCAGAAACGCCTAGGGAACTCACAAAGAAATCTGTATAAAAAGCCAGGAGCCCTGCACTTAAAAGAAACCATATAACTACAAAATCCATCTTACGATTTTCACTCCCGGCTAGTTGCCATTTGGCATCACACTGCTAGCAGCCACATTTTACTTGATCGTCCTCCAAGATTTCCAAACAAGTGCCTGGCACCCACGAGAGTTTCAGAGGAAGTGTAACAGTGACAGTGGGGTTGGTTTTGTGTGTATGTATTAGTGCAACTCTCATAAAAGCAGGTGTAAGTTCCTTAGAGTATTAACTTCCACAGGAGGAACGTCAACTTTCCCGCGAACGCAGCATTTCCCTTTGCCTCGCTTTTTTTTTTTTTTTTGAAACGATTGTTATCTGAAATTAGGGATGAGCCTTTGCTAAGCAAAACGTCTCTGAGACCCTTGCGATACTGACACCCCCTGCTGACCCAGTGTCCAGGCTTTTCTGGAGGAGTATCCTTCCATGCCTCAGCCTTCAAAAGTCGCCCGTTATCTACACGCACTTTGGGCACAAGCAGGTTCAAATCACAGAACGACCGAGTCATCCCCCCACCCACCCGCAAGAATCGATCTCTGAACCCAGAGTCAACGTGAATCGCGTGTGCTCGCCGGGTGGAAGCAGCCCCGCGCGAAGGCTCGGTGCAGTGTGGACGTGTTGCAGCACCGTCAGCTACGAGTCCTCTCGGACGTGGAAGTCTCGAGGGGGAGACCGTCCTTGAACCCCGACCGAACTAGGGACCCGTCTCAGCCCCGGCGCCAGCGCCAGACTGGAGGAGAGGAAGGCGGACAGAGAGAGGGAGACAAGAGTGCGTTTGTGTTCTCTGGGGCACGTGTGCGCGGTACCTTGGATTCCTGGCTGCTGGTGGATGCAGGCGAGGGCGGCTGCTCGGCGCTCGCTGCCTCCTTGGGCAGCCCGTCCACGCCGTCCTCGCGGGCGCCGCTCGGAGGGATCATCGTGGCGGCGCGGGAACGGTGTTGGGGCTCCGGAGGAACAGCGAGGCTGCCTTCCTCCGGCGCGCCCTGCCCGCCGCGCGCTAGGTCGCTCAGCTCCGGGTCCCGGGGACTCCCATCCTCGCCAGGCGCCGACGTGCCCTCCTCCGGCCTCGCCCCCGCCCCGGGCCCTGCCCACTTCCCGGGCACTTCCGCGGGCGGGGGAGAGCGCGCCCCGCCGCGCCCGCGGCCACCTCGCCGCTACCGCACCGTCGTGACTGCCACCAGGCAGCGGGCGAGCGGGCTCGGGCTCGCCCGCCGGAGGAGGGGGAAGGCGGGGAGGCGGCTCCGGGGCGGGGCTGCGCGGCCAACGCTGCGAGTAGTGAGGGCAGACAGCGGGGCAGCGCCCAGGAGAGCTCTGCCGCCGGGGGACGGGGCTGGGCGCGCACCCGCACCCGCGCCCGCGCCCGGTCGGGGGTGATCCTTTAGGTGGGATAGGGGACATTGAGACCAAGGCGCGAATGAACAGAAAACCCGTGAATGATACAGCCGGGAGGGACCACCTGCAACAACTCCCACATGCCTCATCCCAAGAAGTAGGGACTCAGAGAATCGCGACTCAGCTAAGATATTTATAGGATTCGGTGACAGACAGCAGGGACCAGCGCGGGGTCCCCTGACTCTGGGCACTGCAGTTTCTCCCATTCAGCTTTGAACTATAGCAGAGAGAATGCAATGCGTGCGTGGACACCTGTTCCTCGTTTTGTTATGCATTTCTTGTGCTAAGCCCTCACTTTTTACCTTATTTAATCCTCACAGCTACTCTATGGGGCCAGGTCCTATCAATTCCATTTTATAGATGAGCAAACTGAGATTTCATGGAGGCTAAATAATTTGCTTTAGGTCACTAAACTGTAAATGGTGGAACTGGGATTCGAACCCATTTTGGCTTCAAAATCTCTGTTTTTTGGACTGTGGAGCCTCAAATAAAGGCCAGGTCTTAGTAGCTGAAGACCAACTGTATATGACAGTATAGCAAGGAGCTCAGGACTGTTCACAGAGGGGCCGACCAGAGGAGTTTCTTATTAAACCTTTTGGAAACATAGAAATAGCCCCAATGGATAAAGGTACAGAAGGGCCTGGTTTCCTTAGAAGACACAACCTCAGTGTGCAGGGAAAGGAAACCACCTAAATGTTTAAAAACCTTTTTTCCCCGATTAATATAAAAGTTCCTACTTAATTTTCTAATAGAGAATTAAAAATATATGTTTAGATTTTCTTATTAACTGTAGATGTTTGCAAGACCAGTTCATGCGTGTCCAACCTGTGCTGTCACACAGGGCCCTGCCCATGGTTTTAATGATCTGATGTCATCTTGAAATTCTTTAAAAGAATTTTTAACAAGGAGCTGCATTTTCTCTTTGCACTAGACCCTGCAAATTATCTATCCGGTCCTGCCTGCTTGCCTTAGCTCATGTCCTTTGGAAAAAACTTATTACTCTTTCCGTCCCAGACATCAACAGAAAGCTCCTGTTCTAAGCGTCAGCCTCTTATTTGGCATTTGACTCTCAGAGTGCTCCAAATTCCTTAGGGACTCTCCGCCTCTCATTTGACCAGGCCAGATTGGCTAGCCCAAATGGCCACAGCTTTTTACTCCCCCAAATGCAATTCCTGATTGCTCGATAGAGACATAATTCTAACAGCCTAAGTCACAGCAATAGCAACCAGAGCATACAATGACAGGAACCACACATCTCTATCAAACATCTATTTTGTACCAGATATTGTGCTAGAAAATAATCATACAGCAGAGTGAAAACATAGATTACATCTGTTCTCCTGGAACTTGAGACCGGTAAGAGACAGAAATTAATCCAAACACACACACACACACACACACACACACACACACACACACACACACACACACACACACACTTTTAATAAACTATGATAAGGACAAGTTCAGGACTCTAATGAGTATGTACAGATGTGAGAGCCAGAGAAGGGTTTTCTCAGAAAGTAAAACTCCCGGGGTCTACTGGCAATTCCAGCCTTGGTGAGCAGCACGTTGTGGCTTAAGACAGGGAATTTTTCATGTTTGGATTTTATTTTTTTAAGAGTTGAAGATGTCACAATACATTTTAGTAGATGTTTAGCTCTAAAGCTTAGTAGCAGTATTAACTAATAGTAGAGATTTAAATATTGTCCCCTGAATAAAATTATAAAGAAGACAGTACCTTCTTCCCTGTCCCCTCCACCCTTGCCCCCGTTCTTAGTCTGGTAAATAAAAGCTACCTTTCCTAGGAAATTGTGGAATTACCTTTGGTTTCCCAAACTAAATCAAGCCTTTGTTCATGGGTCTCTTTCAAGTAAATCCTTTACATCCCATCTTTTGTTATCTAGCTAACTTCTTTTATTCTTCAAAACACATCTCCAAGCATTTATTATTCTTGAAATCTCCTTCATTGACCCATTTACCTTATTTAGATCCCCAAATCAATGCCATGATCCCATGACATCCTCCCCTAAGTAATTAATGACAAAGTTGTCTATCCTTCCACTGGGCTATGAACTCCACTACAGCAGGGATGATGTTGTGTTTATCTTGTTTCTCCAGCCACTGGCACAATGTTTGTTAACAAGATGGTAAATAGAGGTTATAGCCCCTATAGCCCCTGAACTCTAAGACAGTCTAGGTTTTAGTTACTCCAAATGTTCTCCACACACTGAATGGAGAAACATCTTGGATGTTTCTAGAAAACAGTGGGATTTAAAAATCAAACAGCTCCTTAATGTTGAGGATTTTGTCTTTATTGGCTTAAAAAAGCATCTAAAACTGTGAGTCATGGCTGTCTGTGGAGGTGGGGGGCTCACTGATGTGCATGTACGTAAGGGATCTTCAAAAGGGAAATTAGGTTCACAGCTCATTTCTGGAACCAGGAGTCTTGCTGGACAGAATGCTGCTTTGTCTGAGTCTGTGGGCAGAGGGCTACTGGCAGAAATGGAAATAACTATATCTCAAGCTTGGGTCACAGGCACTATTCTTTTTGGACACAGATAACCATGTCTGAGTCTAATTCCTGGAGTGATGAGACTCCTCCCATGCTGTCATGAAAGCCAGCCCCGGACCTGGTAGTGAAAGAACATTGAAATATTGATGGCAATGCCCGGAGGACAGTGGAGAGGACTGATAGGCTACATGTATTGGGGCTAGGTGGATGGTAGATCAGCAAAGTGATTCTCAGAGGACACCTGATGAAGCACTGGTGTCCTTGAACAGAAGTGTACCTTTTCATGGCTCTGTGTGAGATACCTCCTCAGACTCCCAGGAATACCAGATGAGACCTCACAGAAGACTGGAGGTCTTGTATTAGAAGCTGTGGTGACATTTTAGCTATGGCTTTCAAGATGATCTCATTTCTACTGCAGGCTCTCAGGTTCTGGAGGGGGCGGGGAACACTTGCAAATAATTATTCTAAGTTTCAAGTCTGTAACAGGACCTTGTGATTTTTGTAGATTCTCTTCATGGTCCATTTCACTCTGGTTGCTGGGTAAATATCAAGCCAGCAGAAGTGTGAGGTGTACCGAAAATTTTCTCCCCAAACTTTAACTGGAAGCTCCCACTCCTGGTTCATTTACTCATCCATTAATTTGTAAAGATGGCAAAGCCCTCCTTCTAATTACATGCAACTGCCTTTCACAGTAGACACTGCTGAGCAGTAGAGTGTGTAATGCTTTCAACCCTCTCGCATCGCTCTGCTCTGAATTTGGATAAAATGACTGGATTTTTATTCCATGGATCTTGGCTTCTTCTAGAATCATTTGTTAAAAAAAAATACTATAAGACTAGTTAAATAAAACAGCCACTCTTATGAAGGGTATTATAAAAAGAACAGCAAGGAAAGAGAATAGTGATGATAACCAGAATGTCCAGACGATAGGGTACTGATGAGGATAAAGGAGAGAGGGTCTCAAGGAAGGGATGGCTCTCAATGTTCCATGTGACAGAGTCATCATGGATAATACCAGAAGGACATAGGGTTTGGATAATAATGGTAGCTAACATGTATTGGGTTTCTAGTATATTATAGATATTTTGTATATGTTATTTCATTTAATCCCTACAAAACCTTAGTGAGATAGAGAAAATTATCCTAGATTCTAAGTGAGTGTGGGAACAAGTCTAAACTCAGATACACCCTGCTCCTGGGACAAGATTAGGCCACTCTGCTCTGCTGCCACCCAGACAACAACACAACCCAGATCTGCTGAAAAGGCAGCAGGCCTTAAAGTGAAGGAGCAGCACACGTGGAGAGCCAGAGGTGTAACAGAAGACATATAGAGAGTCCCCAAATCATGAAGAGTGGCCCACTCCATTCTTTTACCTTAAAAGTAAATCATGAACAGATCTACACTTAAAAGGAGATAGCCAAGACATCAAGACAAATGTATGCAGGAGGAACCAGCCAGTAGCATCCATTGTCACCCTCTAGTGACCTTGCCTGATGGACCTGCCTTCAAGCACGGAGAAACCAAATGCTTTGCCTAAGGCCTTACAGCCAACACCACCACCACCACCACCATCAACACCCCTATGTTCAGCAACTGTCAATGCTAGGCTTTAGTCCCTAGCAACTGAAGATTGGTCTCTCCTCATAATCAAAGCTTATAATTTAATTTGGAGACTCATGTTGTCAGGGTAAATGAGATCCAGCTTAAGCATCCTTAACTTGTTTTTCTAAGTGCCAATTAAGAATAACAGCAATAATAGTAGTAGATCACATTGTATAGCACGGTCTGACGGCATTAGTTATCCCCGCTGGAGATTGCCAGAAAAAGGTAGGGTAGCAAGACCCAAGCCTCATATAACTGCTTACCTTCTGGATTAAGATCTGCCTCCTGTCCCCAAAATGCATGGCTGCTTCCGGCTGGTTATAACCTCTGTGGGACAGAGGGCGGCTGGAATCTTTATTCTACATTTAGTAAAGGCTATGCACCTAAAATCTAAACATCCCAGCTCTTCCACTTAAAAACAGCAATATCTTAGGCATTTGATTTAATCTCTCTTAGTGTCAACTTCTTTAAATCTAAAGTGGGATACTAACCCCTACTTCATAGAGTTTCTGTAAGGATTTAATGTATGCTCAAAATAGGGCCTGCTATCATCATCATCATCATCTCATCATCATCATCATCATCATTGGGAGTATAAATTTGGGCAAAAATATTTGGTTTGAGTTGGGTTTATCATTTCTTACAGCCAAATGAATATATAATATCAAAAGTAGATCTATTCTACATTTCTAAACTTAATACCTCCTGTCAGGAGAGTTTAGAAGCAGCACATACCTGAAATTTCTTGGGAATGCAAATAAAGTAAATCCATCTTACAGATTTTGGTCCTTTGACTAGTAATTAGCATTTAACTTTACAAAGCCTCTTCTAAGAGTTCAGAGTAATAGTTTAAGAGGGATATATATGATCCAGTCCATACTGGCCTTTTTGCTCCTCAAAACTTTCTCGTCTATTTCCCCCTCCAAGCTTTAGTTCTTGTGGTTCCCTGAACCTGAGGCTGCTCCACACTTCCCCATGGCCAGCTCTCATGTTTTGGGCCTCAGCATCTACCATCTGAAAACAGCATGTTTCTTTCTTTTTATTTTTTTAATTAATTTCATCTATAATGTAAGCTCCATGAGGTCAAGGAACTCTTCTCTCCCCTTCACTATGTATCCCTGATGCTTAGGTGCTCATTACGGTAGACGCTCAGTGAATATTTGTTACATGCATGAATAGATGAATGACAAAATGTCAGTGTTTGAGAGGAACTTATAGATCTAATGAAAAACTGTTTTGTAGGGGAGAAAATCATAACTCAAATAGATCAAGTTCTTGCCCAGAGTCAGTTGTATGTGGCACAGCAATCCAATGTCTATTTGCTTGTTCACCAGTCCCAGTAGTCATTGCTGTATTCAGCTTTGGAATATATGACCAAACTACCAGCTGCACAAGTTTCTTTTCAAAGTTTTCAAATTTATTGTGATGTTTCTAAATAAGAGCTTTATCATTATTCGAGCTGTATTCAAAAAGAATACTGAAGAAATTAAAAACCTTGTAAAGTTGCACCACCCATTGGCAATAACTATTAATGTTTTGGTAAACCTCCTTCTAGAAGCACATGTGTATATGGATATATTTTAAATTTATATTTATTTATATTTACATAAAAGTGATCTCAGAATATTAAGCAACCTCCTTTCTCTTCAATAATATGTCATAGAGGTAGTTCTGTGTCAATAAATATAAGTATATATCATCTTTTTTGATGACTATTTGTACTCCCCTGTATAGATGCATCATAACTTATTTATGAAGGATCATTTATGCTTTTTACTAGAACTGTTTGAGAGCAACTAAAAACTCAATACCTCTTTTATTCCTAAATAGCAACTTGGCAAGGTAAGTACTGTTAGACCCATTTTGTATAGATGGGGTACTTGGAAGCCTGAGAGGCATTATGATTTCCCTAATGGGAAATGCTAAGTGCAGGGTTGGGATTTCAGTCTACATCTTTGCACTCTTGGGCCCCTCACAACACATAAGCAAATAGTAAAACTCAGTGCGATCACTGAGTTGTATAAGAAGCCTAGCCCAATGTGATTGGAGAGCATGTGCCGAGAAGGATAAGGTCCACTAAGTGGGAAGGATGCTGGGGAAGGTCTCAGTGGAATTTGAAAGGTGACTATGATTTTCCTGGAAGGATAAGGGAAAGTAAAGAATCTTGAGAAAAATGCAGAGTGTCAATACCAACATGGAGGTGTGCATGTGCAGGGGCTATTCAGGTCCGGTTTTTAGAAAACCACAACTTCTTTTCTTTGGGAGTAACACGTACTCTTCACATAGGCAATGCTTCAAAAAGGGGGAAGATTGAAGCTGGTGAAATTTCTTGAATAATAGTCTTAAGTGCTTTTACAAATGGCCCATGAAGAAACTTGGATCTCTACCAGCCTAGGAGGAACATTATTGGTTGTAACTAGTCATAAAGAGTGGAAAAAAATTATAAGGATTGCTGGAAGGTTAAATGGGATGCAGAGTAAGAAAAAGCCAGAATTCAGAGAGTTCTGAGAGACACACATAGAATCTTTATTCCTGGCAGCCAGACAGAGAGAGCTCTGGTTCCCTCTGAGGCAGGAACCCATTCCGTATATGGGGCCCTAAAATTCAATCGCTTGTGTAACTTGCACATTTACAACCTGCAAAGGATTATGAATATTCCTCTTAGTCATTATGTGTCTTAAATGATGCCCCTAGAAGTGAGCAGTAGGACTGACTTTCAAAACAAAGAACAGGAATTCCAGCAAAAATGTATAATATTTGTTGCTCTTTATCCATAAAGCTCTGCACTTACTTTGAAATATGTTCCAAAAGCTTGTATAGCCATGCTGGGAGCAAACGAATCCCAAAAATTCTCTCTACTATGTTTTCCAGGATGGGAGTTATGGGACTGCTTTGTCTTTCTGCCTCCTATAGCCCTCTATGTTCCTTCAATTGCTCACTTGGCAGCCATGAGCCATTCATCAGGTGTTTGACAATTGGCCTGGAAAAGATGACTCATGCCGTAAGCCTTAAATGCCAACTTTTTGCCTCCATAGCTAAGACAAACTTACCCATAAAACCTGGACTTAAGTAACATACCTATGTTTCATATGCCTTTATTCTTGCAAAGTTGGCCAAAATGGGGATTTTGTCTCTTCAGATGTTAGTTATAATAAATGATAGTTAATAATGGTAGCTTATCAAATGCTGGGTATATTGGGAGACAGTATCAATGGAGTTGCTGTCCAGGTAGACCTTTACAGGTGGGTTTTGACTGCATCTTGGTCACCTGTTTCCTCCCTGAAATGCAAGCTGCCAAAATGCCAAAGTCTACCAAACAAATGGACCAATACTTGGAGGAGGCTCAACCTGCATAGCAACTTTGTATTGCACAGAATTACTGAGTTCCCTATGATGCAATTAAAAGCTCGAAATGTATGAAATGAGATGAACATCCAGATTTTAAATAAAAATCTTACCAATTTTGCCATTTGCTTTTCTTTGGCTCCCTTGGATAGCGAGTCACCATATCCTGTTGTTTCTACCTCTTATGTGGTCACGGGGGTGAGGAGTTAGTATTCAGCTTAAGATATTTGAGATCATTATAAAACAAGGTATAGATGTATAAATGAATGAAGTCTTTATTTTATTCACTGATTTCATTATCAAAAGTTGCCGAGACCTGCTGCATACCAGGCACTTTATTAGTTCCAGGGATACAGAGAAGTGGATGCATAGTCCCTGACCCAACGGAAAATTCAGCTTAATGAGAAAGGCAGAACTGGTGACAAATAATAACCATGAGTATGAAGAGAGGGCTGTGGGGACCTGGAGAAGAAAGGGACAATTATACTGAGGAGCCCAGGAGAGGATTCACTGAAGAAAACAAATTGCCAGTGCAGTGTAAGTAGCAGCTTTCCAGAAGGAGAGAGGAAGGTCATTCTTGGCATTTTAAGGTTGACATACATCCCTGCTTATGTTTTTTTGTGGTATGTTGTGATGACTGTTTATTTATATTTATTATTATAACTGTGGAGGTAGTGAAGGGGCCCAGAATTGAGTTATTCAGGGCACACTGTCATCATCAGTCCTTGCAAATTCCTTTTCTCATTTTAACCTAACTGTCCCAAATTTACCTCAGTACTCACTCAAAATTCCCTCCCTTCAATGATGCCTACTATAATATTTTTAAAAGATATATCTTAGCATGTATGCATATTTGAAAAATATGTGGAGTATAATTGTTTCAAATTGTATAAACATATTGCACCGTGGAGAATTTCTTCTTTTTAAATTATTTCAGGAAACATAGTTTGATTTTCAAAACTACATTAAAAGTAAAATATGCTTAATACCGATGAAGATCCATGTTGAATGTATACTCTTTCATTGTATTGAATTCTATTGTATGATTCTGCCATGATTTATTTAATTCATTATGTGTTGATAAACTGTGAGATTGTTCCTAATTTTTGTCTTCATGAATAGTGCTACTATGAACATTCTCTTACATGATTTTTGATACTAACATGTGAGCATGAATTAAGGGTTCCAGGTGTTTTCTTTAGTGCTGATACAGTCATTACCTTTAATTTGGTCACTGAGGCTTTATTTGCATTTTGCTAATGACTAACAAAGTTTAGCACTTTGTCATATGGCTATAGGCCATTCAGACACTCTCACAAAAAAGAGTAAAAGTAAATACAGAAGAGTACATGGTATCTTATATAATTTGTATTAAGTTTTTAACCCCCTCCCCTCTTAATCCCTATGTTAGCTGTTATGACAATGGTTCTCTTTGAGATAGTTTATAATTGGGAAGAAGCACTATAACTTTCTAGGGTACTAGTAGAGTTCTACTACCTTACTTTCAGTGATGGTAAGTTATTGAACTATACAATGACGATTTATAACCTTTTCTAAAGATATATTTCAACAAAAACATTTTCTAAAAGTTTGATAAATTGCAGATAAACAACCCAAATAAAAGCAATTAGACTTCTGCTTGTGAGGAGATGGAGTAGACATATCTTTCCCTATTTCTCCCACTAAAGACAGCTAATATTCCTGGATGTTTATATAAAACAGACATAACAAGACTCTGAAAGGTGGAGAGAAGAAGGCAGACTGACTTGGGCCTTCAGGACCCAAGAAATGACATCGTGATGAGTTCCCTGGATTTTCCTTTTGCCTCATGTGAATATATCCCAGACTTGGAGCTGAAGAAGCCTACAACCCAGAAAAGCCAATGGGAGCAGACAAAAAAAAAAAAAAAAGAAAAAAAAAGCTGCTACAAAATCTGCTATCTCTAGCAAAAGGACCTAACAAGGGGGCAGCCTAATGAGGAAAAATTTCTAGACAAAAACTACTCCATTCCAGCCAAACACCACAGAGAAAACTGTGGCTCTACTCTGACCTACGCTAGCATAGGCTGAATGGGGATCCCAGATATCCACACT
Source organism: Cynocephalus volans (assembly GCF_027409185.1). NCBI lineage: Eukaryota > Metazoa > Chordata > Mammalia > Dermoptera > Cynocephalidae > Cynocephalus > Cynocephalus volans. The sequence goes on along the minus strand of NC_084470.1, from coordinate 48,000,927 downwards.
TAGCAGAGTGTAGAGATGCCTCAAAAAAAAAAAAAAAAAGCAGGGAGCCAGGAATTTAATTCCTGCCAGCTGGTAATAAAGCCCACCCATGGTGTCAGTGAAGAGCACATGGGGAGTGAGACTTTCATCCTCATCCAGCAGTAATAAAGACCCCTGTCCCCTGGGGAGCTGAACTTCAATCTCAACCTGGCAGTAACAAGGCGGCACCTGCCCCCCTAACTCTGCAAGACCAGTGTCAGAGAAAGCCAGCTAAAAGAGAAGATTAAAACAAGACTCAGAATCTCATCACATAATATGAAAGTATCCAAGTTTCTCTAAAAATGGCTCATTATATCAAGAAACTGGAAGATAGCAAATGCGATGAAAAAAAGCAATTAGTAGATATTAACACTGTGATGACAGAAATCTTAGAATTACCTGACAGAGGTTTTAAAGCAGCACGATAAAAGTGCTATAATCACCAATTACAAACATGCTTAAAACAAATAAGAAAACAGAAAGCCTCAGCATAGAAATAGCAGACAACAAAAGAAAACGAAACAAGACAGAAAAAATGGAAATTTTAGATATGAAGAATACAAAAACTGAATTAAAAACTCCATGGGAAAAGCAGAAAGATTATGACAGAAGGAAGAATCAGTGAATTGGAAATTACAACAATAAAAGTTACTCAATCTGAATAGCAAAAAGAGAAAATAGATGGAAAAAATAGCGACTCAGGGACCTGTGGGATTGTAAGAAAAGATTACCATTCACATCTTTAGAATCCTGGAAGAAGAGGAGGAGTAAAATGGGCCTAAAAAAGAAAATACCCAAACAGACAATGGCTGAAAACTTACCAAATTTAGTAAGATACAGAAACCTGCAGATTTAACAAGCTAAGAAAACCCCAAAAGAAAAAAATCCAACAAAATTCATGCCAACAAGTCACAATTAAACTCATGAAAAATAGAGACAAAGAAAAAAAATCTTAAACGAAGACAGGAAAAAAGACACGTTTACCCATATTTTCCCTTTTTGTTTTCAAAACAGAGCAAAAACAAAATAACAAACAAAACAAAACAATTCAAATGATAGAGGATTTCTCATCAGAAACCATAAAAGTCGGAAGAAAGTGGCATATTTTCAAGAGTAGAACTATCGACCTAGAACCCTGTGCTCAGCAAATTTAACCTTCAGGAATGAAGGGGAAATTAAGATTGTTTCAGGTGAAGGAAGACTATGAAAACGTGTCACTAGCAGATCATCATAATTAAGAGCTAATGGGAGTTCTCCTAACAGAAAAGCAATGATAAAAGAAGGAACCCCGATGCAGATGAGAGAAGAAAGATACAGTAAGAAAAATTATGGGTAAGAATAATAGGCTTTCATTCTGGAAAATAGGTAGCAAGTTTCTTAAAAAACTGAACTTGTTACTCTAATATGACCAAGCAATTGCACTCCTAGGCATTTCCCCCAAGGAAATGAAGATGTGTATTCTCACAAAGCCTGTACATAAATGTTTATTTCAGCTTTATTTGTAATAGCCCCAAACTGGAAACAACCTAGGTGTCCTTCAATAGTTGAATCCTTAAACCAATGGGAACATTCACTCCGTGGTATATGACTCAGTAATAAAAAGAAATGAATTATTGATAGCAATTTTGTTGAATGAAATAAGCCAATCCCAAAAGGTCACATATTGTATAGTTCCATTTATATAACATTTTTGAAGTTATAAAATTATAGAATTGGAGGACAAATTAGTGGTTGCCAGGGTTAAGGAGTGGGGGGCGGTGGAAGGAGAGAAGTGGGTGTGGCTATAAATGGGCAACATGAGAAATCTTCGTGGTGATGGAAATGTTCTGTATCTTGGTTGTATCAAGGTCATTATCCTGGTTGTAATATTGTACTGTGGTTCTGCAAGATGTTGCCATTGGAGGAAGTACAGGGATGTCTGTATTATTTCTATAGCTGTATGTAGATCTACAAATATCTCAAAATCAAAAGTACAGTAAAAAACCATGAAAAATGAGTAACATACATGAATAAGAATAGCCAACTTATAGATCAGAATATCTAAAAAGTTAAAAAAGAGAATATTAAAATCTGCTTAATGCTCACTTGCGTTTAGAAAAATAAAAATCAAAGCAAGTAATGCATCCATGTTCACCCATTAGCTCCATAAAAATAAGAAGAGAATAATGGCACTTCTCTCTATGGGAAATGTGAGTAAATCCACACTCTCATGCTAATTGCCTCAGCTTCTTGGAAAATTACATGTTGCAATAGCTACTCAAATAAATAATTCAACTGTATCTGCAACCTCATTTCTGGAAATTAATCACATAAAAATCATAGCTCTAGTGCATGAGGAAGTAAGTAAGGAGAAGGTAAGAGAGAAATTACTGATTTTTTTTCTTTATAATCTTTATGTAGTTATACCACACATAATGGATTTGTCTTGATGCTGAAGTATGAAAACTAAACATGAGAGAGATAAAAAAAAGTGTGATTTCTGATTTCACTCTGATGTGTAAAAAGCTAGGAAGCCATCACTCCTGTTTTTACAACAAGGAAAAGGTGAACAAACTGAAAATCAACCAACAACTTTTCTTAGATTCATCTGAAAATTTAGGTGACAGGGTAAACCCCCATCCTGAAATCTGGAGAGACAGGTGAATACAGAGAATCACAGTTGCAATCAACTTATTGGGAGACAAAACTACTGGAACCATAAACGGGTAGAAATACTGACTGAAATGTAATTTTTATGAATTGCTGGAGGCTGAGAGTAGACTAGCTGGAAAGTGAGAAACTCCTACGGACTCAGTCCTAGGGTGGGTGCCCTGCAATTTCATGGGTTTTACTTCTAGGAGTACTACCAGATTCTCACAGTGAAGATCATAGGAAAAATCCTCATTTTTTGGGCAGAAGAAGGGGAAAAATACCCATTTAGTCATAGATCCAGAGCAATGTCCATAGCAGAGTGAAATGCCCCAAGGGAAACTTTTTTAGAGCATTATCTGATGTGGAGAGGAGGTAAATTAGCCAATTCCAGACCCTTCTAATCCTTTCTGTCTTACATAAGTGGGAAAAAAGCTGAGAAATACTTGGGAATGCCACATCCGAGGGACACAGGCCCACTAAAAGACTGAGATGTAATCATGAGATTATAGAATGTTTTCCCTCCTCATATGCCTTACCACCAAACCAACAGAGTTCCAGAACAATAGCAGTGGATTATAGCAGAAAGAGCTGAAAAAATTAGACCAATTTAAGAAGGAGTTTTTAGAACACTTTCTAACTCATTTTATGATGCATCTTCACCCTAATACCAAAAGCAGTTGAAGACATTACTTGAAAGGAAAACTTCTGGCCAAAAATTTCTAATGAACATAGATGTGAACATTCTCAGCAAAATATTATCAACCCCCCCCCAACAATGTATAAAAAGAATTATATACTACAACCAAGTGGGATTTTACAGGTATGCAATGCTGGTTTAACATTTGAAAATCAATTGATGTAACTCACTATATCAAAAAGCTGAAGGAGAAAAATCATATGATCATATCAGCATATGCAGGAAAAGCATTTGATAAAATTCAGCATTCATTCATGATTTTAAAAAACTCTCAGTAAACTAGGAATATAAAAATTCCACATTTTGATAAAGAACATTTACAAAAAACCAATAATTAATGTCATACTTAATGCTAAGAAACTAGACACTTTCTCCCTAAGATTAAGAATAAGGCAAGAATGTCCCTTTTTACAACCCCTTTTCATCATTGTATTGGAAGTCCTAGCTAATGCAATCAGGCAATAAAAGGAAATAAAAGGTGTACATACTGGGAAGGAAGAAATAAAACTTTGTTTGCAGATCTCATAATTGTCTGTAAATCCCAAAGAATCAACAACAACAAATAACGTCCTGGCACTAATAAGTGATAATACTAAGGTTGCGTTTTACAAGGTTAATATATGAAAAAAGTTGTATGCTTTCTTTCTTTTTTTTTTGTCTTTTTCGTGACCGACACTCAGCCAGTGAGTGCACCTGCCATTCCTATATAGGATCCGAACCTGCGGCGGGAGCGTCGCCGCGCTCCCAGTGCCGCACTCCCCCGAGTGCCCCGTGGGCTCGGCCCTGTATGCTTTCTTATGTAGCAACAATGAACAACTAAAATTTGGAATAAAAAATATAGTATCATTTACATTAGTACAAAAGAAAGGAAGGAGGGAAGGGAGGAAGGAAGAAAGAAAGACAGAGTTAGGTATTCTGGAAGATGCAAATCTAACAAAATATGTACAAGATCTATGAGGAAAATTATAAAACTGATGAAATAAATCAAAGAAGTATAAATAAATGGAGAGATAGTCCATGTACACGTAATATGAAGACTCAATATAGTTAAATGTCACTTGATGTACAGATTCAACAAAATTCCTATCAAAATCTCAGCGATTTTGTAAATATTGAGAAATTGATTCTAAAATTTATGTGGAAAGGCAAAAAATCTAGCGCAGTCAACACAATACTGAAGAAGAGCAAAGTTGGAGGACTGACACAATCTGACTTAACGACATACAGTAAAATTACAATAATCAAAACACCTTGGTATTGTCAAAAGAATAGACACAGAGTCAATGAAACAGAATAGAAAGCCCAGAAATAGACCCACACAAATATTGTCAATTGAGCTTTGACAATACAGCCAAGGGAGCTCAATAGAGGAAAGATAATCTTTTCAACAAATGGTGCTGAAACAATTGGACATTCATAAGCAAAAACATAAGTCTAGTGAAGTCCTTGCACCTTTCATGAAAATTAACTCAAAATGGATCATACACTAAAATGTAAAACACAAAATCATAAAACTTCCAGAAGAAATTGTAGGAGAAAATCTAGGTGACCTTGGATTTAGTGACGAGTTTTTAAGATACAACAATACCAAAAGCAAAATTTGTGGAGGAAATATTGATAAATTTGGTCTTTATTAAAATTAAAAATTTCTGCTCTGCAAAAGATACTATTAAGAGAATGAAAAGACAGTCACAGACTGGGAGAAGACATTTGCAAAACATGTGTGATAAAGGACTTGTATACAAAATATTAAAAAAAAAATTCTTCAAATTCAACAATAAAAAAAAAGTCCAATTAAAAGTTGGGTAAAACATATGAACAGACACCTCACAAAGAACATATAAGGTACTTCAAAAAGTTCATGGAAAAATAGAATTAAAAGATATTATGAATCTTTTCATGAACTTTTTGAAGTACTTTTGTACACAGATGTAAAATAAACTTATTATAGAATTGTAAGTTAAAACAAAAATGACACATCCATTAGAATGACTAACAACCAGAAAATTGATAATAACAAATGTTAGCAAGGATGTGGAGCAACATGAACACACTGTTGTTGCTTTGGGGATGCAAAAAGTTATAACTACTTTGGAAATTTGGAAATAGCGTGGCAATTTTTTACCACGCTACTTCCAGAAGAAATCACACTCCTTATTATTTTCGTTATTGATTTGAAAATGTATGGTCACACACACACACACACAAAAACCCTGCATGTGAATGTTTATAGCAGCTTTGTTCATAATTGCCAAAATCTAGATTCAACCACCATACCCTTCAATTGGTGAATGGATAAACAAACCGTTGTATATTCATGAAATGACATATTATATTCATTGATGAAAAGAAGTGAGTTATCAAGCCATTAAAAAACCTGGAGGAATCTTAAATGCATATTATTAAGTGAAATAATACACTCTAAAAAGGCCACATATGACTCCAACTTTATGACATTCTGGAAGATGCAGAACTATACAGAATACAGTAAAAAGATCAGTAGCTGCCAAGGGTTTGGGGGTTGTGGAGAGGGATAAATAGGTAAGAAAACCAAAAACAAGAACAGGGAATTTTTAGGGTCGTGAAACTATTCAGTATGATGTTGTAATGGTGGGCACATGATATATGCATTTGTCAAAATCCATTAAGTTAATAGTACAAAGAGTGAACTTTAATGTATGCAAATTAAAAAAATCGTTTAAGAGGTTGGGAACCTCAGCAAAGAATACAGACTGTGATAAGAGACACCAAGGGCCCAATCTTGGTTTCTAATACCCTTCTCATTAAAATAAATAGATAGATAGATAGATAGATAAAACAGTGCTTCTTGGAGAGATGGCTGATTCAAGGACTAGGTCAGGAAGTATACAAGATGAGCCTTGAGCATCATATAGTGTCAGAAATTAAAGAAGTCCTCAAAAAAACAAACAAACAAGCCATATTGACAGGTATATGTCAAAGGGACACAGGAAAAAAACACCAAAAGCAACCCCCCCAAACTAGAGGGACACAGAAGCTGACTGAACAAGCTTCCAATGACCAAAGCTGGAAGAATTTGAGCAAAAAATAAAATAGTATTGGGTTGTAACCCAGTGTATAAAATAAGCATTTACGAGCTCAAATGCACTATATAAATAAATTATAAAATAAATAAATTGGGAGAAGAGATAAATCTCCCTTGCAGAGCACCAAATGATTTATGTAGATACTCTACTCTCAAGGAGAAACATAACTCCCCACTCCTTAAGTGAAGTTGCACAGAATGACTTCCTTCCAAACTGTTCAGTATGGAAAGGGGGAAGAAAGAGTAAATTTACAGTGAAGAAACCTGACAAACATGGCTTTAGCCACATGATCAAGGTGAACATCAATAGCCACAGGTCATGTTGATATAGTATGTATCCTTGATATGATGCTTGAAAATAGCACTTTTCCTCTGTGATCTTCCTCTCCAAAATCCATAAACGCAGTCTAATCATGAGAAATACATCAGGCAAATGACTACAAATAAGCATCCTATAATAGATATGACTGCTATTCCTCAAAACTATCAAAGACATCAACAACAAAGAAAGACTGAGAAATTGTCACAGCCAGAAGAAACCTAAGGAAATATGACAACTAAATGTGATGTGGCATGCTGGATAAGATCCTGGAAGAGAAAAAGACATGTATTAGTCAGGGTTCTCCAGAGATAACAATTGGATATGTTGGGCACATATATGAGAAGGGATTTATTAAGGGAATTGGCTCACATGATTTTCAAGGTTGAGAAGTCCCATGATATGCCATCCACAAGCTGGAGAACCAGAGAAACTGTTGGAATAGCTTAGTTAAAGTCTCTAGGCCTGAGAACCAGGGGAGCTGATAATGTAACTTTCAGTCTGAGGCCAAAGACCTGAGAAACTAGGGGCTATTGGTACTAGTCTCAGAGTCCAAAGGCCTGAGAACCTGGAGTTCTGATGTCCAAGGGTGGGAGAAGATGGTTGTCCCAGCTCCAGAACAGAGAGAGAGTGAGTTCACCTTTCCTCTGCCTTTTTGTTCTACCGTGGCCCTCCACAATTGGATGGTGCCTGCCTACATTGGGTGAGGGCAGATCTTCCATACTCAGTCCACTAATTTAAATGTCAGTCTTGTAAACAGGCTAGCTTTCTTGATTTACTTGTCTGCTAGTTCGTGTGGACGTATAAAAACGCTACTGATTTTTGCATGTTGATTTTGTATCCTGCAAATTTACTGAAATCATTTATCAACTCTAAGAGTTTTCTTGTAGAACCTTTAAGCTTTTCAATATATAGGATCATGTCATCTGCAAACAGGGACAATTTGACATTGTCTTTTCTAATATGGATTCCCTTTATTTCTTTCTCTTGCCTGATTGCTCTGGCTAGTACTTCCAATACTATGTTAAATGGGAGTGGTGAGAGTGATCATCCTTGTCTTGTTTCTGTTCTCAAGGGAGTCACCAAAAAAATAAAATACTTTGGGATAAATTTAACTGAGGAGGTGAAAGATCTCTACAGTGAGAGCTACAAATCACTGTTGAAAGAAATTAAAGAGGACACAAAAAGGTGGAAAGACATTCCATGCTTTGGATTGGAAGAATTAACATTGTGAAAATGTCTGTATGACCCAAAATGATCTACAGATTCAATGCAGTACCTATCAAAACACTAGTGATATTCTTCACAGAAACAGAAAAAACAATACTAACATTCTAATGGAACAACAAAAGACCAAAATAGCTAAAGTAATCATGAGAAAAAAAAAAGTAAAAAAGCCAGAGGCATAACACTACCTGACTTCACATTACATTACAAAGCTGTAGTAACACGAACAGCATGGTACTGGCATAAAAACAGATTGTCAGACAATGGAACAGGATAGAGAACCCAGAAATCAACCTACAAACTTATAGCCAACTGATCTTCAACAAAGGCCTCAAGAACATACATTGGGGAAAAGACTGCCTCTTCAATAAATGATGCTGCAAAAACTGGACATCCATATGTAAAAGAATGAAATCAGATCCATACCTCATGCCATACACCAAAAACAAATTAAAATGGATTAAAGACTCATATATAAAACCTGAAACTATAAAACTACTAAAAGAAAGCATTGAGGAAACCCTTCATGAAGGAGGGCTGGGCAAGGACTTTATGAATATGACCTCCAAAGCACAGGCAACAAAAGGAAAAATAAACAAATGTGATTATATTAAACTGAAAAGCTTCTGCACAGCAAAAGAAATTATTAGCAGAGTGAAAAGACAACCTACAGAGTGGGCGAAAATATTAGCAAATCAAGAATATACAAGAAACAACATAATGGTAAAAAAACCAAAAAAACAAAACGAACCTGATTACAAAATGGGCAAAGGAGCTGAACAGGCATTTCTCAAAGGAAGATATACTAATGGCCAACAAACACACACAAAAAATGCTCAACCTCACTCAGCATCTGGGAAATGCAAATCAAAACCACATTGAGATATCATCTCACCCCAGTTAGACTGGTGATTATCAAAAGACAGAGAATAACAAATGCTGGTGAGAATGTGGAGAAAGGGGAGCCTTCCTACACTGTTGGTGGGACTGTAAATTGGTGCAGCCATTATGGAAAATGGTATATGGAGGTTCCTACAGATAGAATTACCACATGATCCAGCAATTCCACTGCTGGGTATATACCCAAAGGAATGGAAATCATCATGTTAAAGGGATACCTGCAATCCCATGTTTATCGCAGGTCTATTTACAAAAGCTGAGAGCTGGAACCAACCTAAATGTCCATTGTTGGATGACTGGATAAGGAAAATGTGGCATATGTACACAATGGAATACTAGTCTGCCATAAAAAAGAATGAAAGTCTGCCATTTGCAGCAACATGGATGAAGCTAGAGAAAATTATGTTCAGTGAAATAAGTCATACACAGAAAGAGAAATATCATATGTCTTCATTCATAAGTGAGAGCTAAAAAATGAGCCAAAATAAATAAAAAAGAAAGAAGATACAACAGTCGCAATAATACATTGAACTTTCAAAAGGAGAGAAGAGAACTGAGTTTACCAGAGATGGGAAAGGGGGAACTGGAGGGGAGAAAGGGAGGAATTGGTAAAAGGCCACGAAAAATGATCACATTGTTCAGTGTTGAATATAATAATTATCCTGATTTGAGCATCACATATTGCATGCAGGTGTTGATACTCAACTCTGCACCCCACAGATATGTACAGTCAACTACGTTACAATTAAGGAAAAGGTTAAAAACAACAGCTACAATGTATATCGACAAAATAAAATTTAAAAAAAATTAATAAAAAACAAACAAACAAACAAACAAAAAACCCCAACAACAACAACAAAAAGCAAATGCCAAATAGCCTCACAGACATACACAGAAATAACGCTTTATGAACTCTCTGGGCGTTGCTTAATCCAGTCAAGTTGACACCTAAAATTAACTATTATAGAACATTACATAAAAACTAAGGAAATTTAAATAAACTATAAATTTCAGTTATTAATAATACATCAAATATTGGTTCATTAGTAATAAAAAATGTATTCTAATGTAAATGCTAACAATAGGGAAAACCGTATATGTGTGAGAGGGTGGGGAACCGTTTGTACTAGTTCCCCCAATTTTCTATAAATCTAAACCTGTCCAAAAAGTAAAGTCTACTAATTTTTAAAAAAGTGTGAGCTGACAAGCATGAATTGAAGCATCTGTATGAATGAGTCATTGTCTAAGCAAGTCCATATTTGTCCTTGGACCCATTCTCAATTGCATCAGAAGCATCTCTCTATAAGACTAAGTCCTTGGATAATACCACATATCTTTAAAGCAACCATTATGTTGCAATGGGGGAAACTCTGGAAATGAGAAGTAAAACTAATCAGAAGAGAGGAGAAAACCTCCTTCTTCTAGGAGTTTTTTAAACCTTCCCTTGTCTCTGACTGTCAGAGCTAGGGCCCGATGGAAGTTTTTTCTGACCCTCTGCTCTGGAAAGATTAGGAAGAAGAAGATTTGGAAGCTGATATCCCACAGGAATAAACCTTTCTCCAAAAAGTTGGGAGTGCAGTACAGGAAGAGGAGATGGGTAGATCAGAATGCCAGGACTAAGGGCTTAGAGGGGCTGGGCTTCTATTAATCGTGTATGACATAGATGTAAATTACATGTAAAGTAAAAATTTACACCTATTGTCTAGGCATAACAATTAATAGGCACCATCTTTCAATCTCAAGATAATCCCAGTGTGGATGGTACAGTATGTAGTCACTCTAGTTATGGCACCATTACCATATTCAAGACACAGTGTATTCTTTTTATAAAAGGAATGGCTAGAACTGAACCCAAAGAATATTTCTTATTCCTTCCCAGGGAAAAAAATCATCTCTAAATTCTTATGATGTATTCTTGGATATCCTCAGTTCTTCCAGCCCATGTTACTCTGTGTTGCATGACTGAGGTTGCGAAGGTGGCCATCCTATATTTTTAATATCTATCCACGTTGTTATCTCGTTAACCACTTGTATTTGATGTATAGTATTCTATTGTGTGAACCCACTTACATGTATGCATTCCCTTTTCTTGTGATGATGCTGTCTTAGTCAGGGTAGGTTGGACTCTGCTACTATAAAAAATAGCCTCGCCATTAATAAACACCCACATTACAGTGGATTAACACAAAAACATTCATGCTTCTTGTTTATCAAGTCCAATGCAGATTGATAAAGTCTTTCTCCAAGCACTGATATGGAGACCCAGGAACCCTCTATTTTGTAGCTCTGCCATCTTAATATGTGGTCCTCACATTAACCACTGAAGGAAAAGTGCTCTTAGCTATCTCTGTCCGGAAGTGATAAAAGTAGACAGAGACTAGAAATTATGGGGGAAGATCATATGGACTACCCATGTATATTAAAGGTCTCTACCCCAGGGATTGATTTCAACTCCCCATAGCACAAAAATTTCTAGCCTTAAATATTCTCCTTCATCTAGCAGATATTGGATTGTCAGATTATTGTTATATGAAAATTTAATTTGATAAGTCCCATAAGATTCCTCTCCAGAATGGTTAAAGCATTTATTTTTCCACTAGAAGTTCAAGAGACTTTCTATTACACTTCTCTTCACCAATATTCATTACTTTCTTATTTCCTAAATTATGCTAATCTGATAGAGAGCAATATACTTGTTGATGGTATTCTGCATTGATCAGAAATTGATACATTTAATATAGCAAAATTCATTCAATTTTTAAGTGGCTTTTTCATTTTTGTATCTGAGTGGCAGATTCCATCTCCCTCAAATTCCTGGGGTGGAAGAGCTATTCCAGGTATATTTAGCAGCTGGTGAATGAGGGAACACCGGCAAATCTCATCCTTCCTGGTTCTGGATTGAAGAAGAATTATACCTGTGGTGGTAGCTGGGTGATGGCACTTGGGCCGTAGCAGCAGTTCTTGCTTCCCCTCTGTTCCCTTCCTATAGTTCCTGCTCAGTATGTAGGATATGGGTGGGTAGCCAGCCCTCCTCCTCACCTCCAAGTTTCTGTTCCATTTTGCAGAGGCTCTGTCCAGGGGAGGGTCAGAGCAAGCCTCAAAAACTGATAAAACACTACCCCATGCCAATGATTCTGATTTTATCTGAATCAGACTGTTGAGCGATTTATATTTTAGGATGTTGTAGAGAACAATACAGAAATCAACTTGCAATTAATAGAGGCTAAGAGTTGGGTATAATATCAATAGCGGCAGACCAGTCAGAAGCTGCATGGAGAGGCTGGAGAGCCCAGCTAAACCACAGTCATTCTTGGTGGTCATGGAGACTGTGCACATGACCAAAGGGTGACCAATAAGGGAACATCTGAGCTACAAGTCCCTGACTGAAGAGGGGACAAATTCAAACTCCTTGAACAGTGAAAGCAATCTCCAAACCACACACAGTTCCAGTGGGAGAGGTTAAAATCCTGCTGGTTCAGGGGACTAAAGTATAATCACTGAACAATCGGTGGCTGGCCTCTAAATATATTGACTTAGCAGACTCTTAAGAAGCAAGGCTTTAAAGATAAAAACTAGGGTAAAAAGTTGGACAGTGCTATCAGAGGCTCAAGAAAGGGGAAATAGACTCCATTGAACCAGTCTAGGTATGTCACTACTTTTTTTGAGGGGGAGTTACCTGGCCAGTAAGCTGCCAGCTTAATCTTGACGTTAACAGCACCATGCTCTAACCAAGTGAGCTAACTGGCAAGCTCTCACTAAACAAGTAAATAAGCACATAAACAAATAGCAACAAACCCTGAAGAATCAGTATCAAGAGGTGCTATAATATATTACCTAAAATATTTGGTTTCCAACAAAAATTATGAAACATGCAAAGAAACATGAAAATGTGACCAACACACAGGAAAAATAAAGCAGATGATAGAAATTATCTTTGTGCGGGTGCAGATGTTATACTTAGCACACAGACCTCAATGCAGATATTATAAATGTGTTCAAAGTACAAAAGGAAACCATGTTTAAAGAATTAAAAGAAGAAAAGTTGTGGACTAATGGGTACAAAACTATGCTATCTACCCCAAGTGAATCATTTGCATTACATGTGTGTATAGAAACAAATTTCGTACCCTGCAAATATGTACAAATAAATGATAAAATATTTTGAATTAAGAAAAGGTCTCACCAAATAGAAAATATCACTAAAAAGAAATAATAAAAAAGAATCACATGGAAATCTGGAACTGAAAAGTTCAATAGCCAAAATGAAAAATTAACTGGAGAGGCTCAGCAATAGACTTGACCTGGAAAACAAATCAGCAAATTTGAAAATAAATCAATAGAGATTACGAATCTCAAGAAAGTCTTTTATTCCTACAGCCTTAGATCTTCTGCTTCTCTTATCTTTCTATGGCAAATTTCTCCTAACTAATCTCCCCTAGACTCAGCTCCTCCAGGTGGCTAATAGAAGTTCTGTTTTAGAACACAAATATGGCCACAAGACTCTTATTCTACAAACTCCGTTATTTTACGAGCTCCTCAGACTGATCTATATCACCTGGCTTCTGTATAAAATTCCAAATTAATCTCACTCATCATTCCCTTTGAAGCCTCTAATCTCACACCTAAAAGGCCTATCTCTTCCTTTTCCTTGCCCCAAACCTGTATTTATCCATCAAAATCCAGGTTAAACAACACTTCTTAGCCCTGTCTTGGTCTGCATTCCTATGGCACATTATACATGGCATTATTTTAACTCTTACTATACTATATTGTACTTGTTTGTTTATATTTTTTTACTATTCATGGATTTATTCCACTAATTAACAAATATTTATGCAACACTCATTATTAGTTACACAGTGTACTAGAATTTTGGGGTTACAAGGTAGATGAAGATAGATATAATGTCTACTCTCATAGGGTTCACAATATTTTGAGAGTATAAATAAGGAGAGAATTTACTATAATATGGTGGGAAAAGTGATGGGTTAGATAAAGCATGTAGAGTCATGGTTCTATATCTGGAGGTGTAAAACTAGAGGTATCAGTGGTGGTCAAGAAAAGCTTTCCTGAGGAAGTCATACCTCAGTAGAGCTGGGAAGTGTGGCTTAGCTTGGTGAAAGAGTTGAAGGTGAGGGTTGGAGGTGCGGGTGTTGTTGGGAGGAGATTAAAAGTGTTTCAGACATAAGGAATAACATTTATGAAGACCCAAGAGTGAGAGGTTGTGGCACTCTTGGCTGTAATTTATTCAAAGGCCATCAAAGCTGATGCAGCATAGCGGACTTCATTAAATATTTGTAAGAGGAATGAATGAGCAGACACATAAAAGTTTGTTTTCCTTCCCCAATAAGTATAAGGACATACAGACTAGTCACGTTACTTTGCTTGAGAAACTTGTAGCTTTTTATCCGTCCGTCCGTCCATCCATCCATCCATCCATCCATCCATCCATCCATCCATCCATCCATCTCTACCTTATGTATCTATTTTCCTACTTCTATATCTACCCCTCTATTTAGTTATCTTTTAATTAGTGCTTCCAGGTTAACTTGTCTTCCTACTCTAGGTGATTTCATTCCTACTAAAAGAGGAAACCCAATTTTTTTAGATAATCTGACTGTGTAGTCTATCCTAAGTAAATGCATAATTTCCACTATATTTGATTTCTTGTAATACTAAAAATAATCTCTAGTCTCCTGTATCTGCCCTAAGAATCCTTAGTAGCCTGAAGAAACCATTCCTTTGTTTCCATAATCTCTGTTTTCTTTGTTTGTTTCTTCTTTCTTCTCGAGACTTTGTTCTCCCTGATTTCACATCACATAGACCCAGACTATGGGGGTCATAAGACATACGGGAAGCTAATTCAGTCCATTCTTCTTACTTCACCAACGAGCAGATGATTAACCTTCTCAAGGTCATCCAAAGCTCTAACCCCAGTCATTCCACTAAGTGACAACTCCTGTCCTTTTTTTAACATTCCTTTCTTAACACTCAACCTTTAATTCCTCAGCTTTCCAGGCCCCTGTTGTAATAAATAAAAGAAAGAAGGACCATGAAACTATGCACCTGTAAAGATGGGAAAAAATTAAGAAAGTCTTTTCTTTGTGTGGATCTTTGGAGAAAACCTTAAAATGTCAATTCAGAGGCAACATTGCTATTTTTCTATATGCTGTGCAAGCACTCTCTTCATGGGAAGTGCCATTGGGAGTGCTCAGCTAGTCACATTATATTTTGGGGAAGATATAAATAATGGACTAGGTGGATTATTCTTAATTGTTATGATATGTAACAAAGGAATTATGAGCTTAAAAGGAATTACTTCATGATCAGGAAAATATACCGGGAAATGGCAAGGCTCAAGAAGATTTTTTTAAGGTCATAAAACTAAAAAAAATCTTTAAAGAAAAATTGTATCATTTTAATATTAAACTTATTTTTGTTGAGCATCTCTTTACTGTGGACCTATCATAATTCCCAAACTTAGAAAATCAGTCTAATTATAGAACAAGGGACAGTGACAAACCTTGAAAGTCAAAGTTGCTTTTATCACAGCATCTAAGAGAAGGAAGCTGAAACCTCCTGCTCTTACCTCCTCCGCAGGCTACATGGCCAGTAATGTTGTCCGGAGGTGATGTGAGAGGGTCACGTGGCTGCTCTTCTTTTTTGGAAAGTGAACCCTTGCATGTAAGAGTTAGTGTGAAAAATCAATATGAGAGAAGAATTATCTCACATGAAAAATATTACAATTGCAAAAATGATGTACAGTACGAAAGGAGAGAATGTGTATTTCATCATATGGGAAATATACGACTAAAGCCACATATTTATCTAACTAAAGAAATAACAGGCATCTTGGAAAAGAGGGATGTTATAAACCTCACTCATTAGAAAATATAATATGAAGTATGTGAAACTACTACACTTTAACTAATACATGACTCCATTGTTTAAAAATCCATGTTACTATTAATAACCATAGCAACATGCTGCAGAGTTTTTCCAGAAAGCTCTAACGTAACTCCTTAGCGTATTTTCTCTTTTGTAATAAATCATCACTCTGCTCAACTGCTTCCAATCAATATTCTCCCCACTAAAAACAGCCTGGATGACTCAATAAGAACAGAAACAGTGGTTTGAATAGTCTGTGTCTCATTGATTTCTCTAATCATAACCTTACACTATTCTTGCAATAGGCATTACTACACTCTAATTCCCACATCTTCAATGCTTCTTTCGTTGTCGGTCACTCTTACTTCCTTTCCATTGGTATTCAGATGTGTTGTTGATCCATGCAAAGGAACCACTTCTGTATCACTCTAGATAGAAGAAACTTGCATGTTGCCTTTAGCAGGTGTGTTCAGGCACCTGAATTAACCAAATGTCCCTGGAAATTGTACTCAAATCCAGGTGCATTTCACTTCAGCAGTTTTTTACTTCTTGGGACTTCTCCCTGATTCCGTATCACATCGCCCCAGACTATATATAGGGTCATATAAGAGTGTTTGGTCACAGACAGCCTGACATGAGATCCCTCGGTACTGTCAACCCCTGTCCTAGATGAGGATTCATCTACACTGACTGTTACGGCAGTCCATAAGCGGTGATTTGAACCATCCCATTTTCACCAAAGGAAACATTCAGCAAGGGTCAAACTCACTATTCAACAGCAGCAAGTAGGTGCCAAGTGTGGATTATGTGCCAGTCATTGTTTTAAATGCTTTTGTGTGCATTAAGTCGCTGAAGTTTTGGAGGCAATGTTATTATTTCCACTTTGCAGATGAGGATCCTGTGGCTGAGAGGTGGCACAACTTGCCTGAGAGCACGAAACTATTAAGTGAAGGCATTCTGAGTACAGATTCCTGCTCTTGTACATTATATGGCTTCCAAATCGAGCACCCTGCTAGGATTCGAACAAGTGGGAAACTCAGACATATTCTTGTGACTTAAGCACCTTGACTTTTATTTACAGATACACATAATTAGAGCCTGTGGTATAAATAATTTCAAACAAATTGGAGGAACAGATGTTACACCCATAAAGAAGGTGCTCATTGAAAAGCTCTCTCATTAAGTGTCTTCGTGGCTGTCAGTTTGGTTTTTGTAGCCTTCACACATGTTTTTACATTCATATTTTAGATTCAGACAGAACCAGGAAACAGCTATTTGTAAATGCATTTCTGAAGACTCTTTTGATAGCTCTACTGTGAAGGATAAACAAGTTTCCTGGAGCAAAGTTTTTCATCTCAGGATTTCTACCACTGAGGAGAGCATTGAGGGTCAGGTGGAGTCCAGTTCAAAGGTATCGTGAAATAGCATATAAATAATATAAAAAAGAAAAAAAATTCAAAGTGTATTACACTGTAATTGTAATTCAAAATATAATATACTGTAAATTTGTGTCCATTTCTGACTTCAGCTGTAATATAAACACTTATAGCTATTAGATAGCACTTGAAGTTACTTAAAAGAAATTAGATGTACAATATTAAAAAGGGAAGGTTCACATGTTTCTTAATTGTGCTTCATTAGGACAGAATTTTAATTTTTAGGAAAGTACTCCTGTTAGACTTGATGTTCAAGATAGAGAAGTGGAAAGAATTGAACCACTTAGCACTTAATTTTTTTCAGAGGCTATTAGCAAACCCACATATCCTTTCTGTGATCTAGTTAAATAATATTTTCCTCATGTTTCTCCCATGGGAGATGAATCAGGAAAATGTACATGCCACTGAAGTTACAGAAAACAGAAAAGTCAGCTGCTAAGACTTTGCTGTGCAAAGGCAATGGTTAAAAATAAAAAGAAAAGAAAAAGAAAAAAGGAAAAAGTTGAATTTAGGGGGTAAAACCCCCATAAAAACAGAGCACATCACCAAATAGCATTTTTCAATTTTAAAAACCTATTAACTGTTGTATGAGACATCTAGATAAGCCTAAACATGAAACAAACAAAAATTCTTACTGTTTACTTGTAAAACCTGTTCCAGGCAATTATGGCTTTAGTAGTTACAGAGCATACAGAATCCCATAGGGTCACCACTGACCTCTGGTTGAATTAAATTCTGGATATAAGAACATAGTCATACTGTATGCTAGGCACTGTACTAAGTACCTTTATGCATTATGTTATTTTATATATTAGCAAACTAGGATATAATTATAGTAATGCATGGTTGAATGATGGAAATACATTCTTAGAAATGCATTTTTAGGCAATTTCATTGTTGTGCAAACATCACAGAATATACTTACACAAACTGAGATGGTTTAGCCTACTCTGCAACTAGGCTATGGGGTATAGCCTATGGCTTCTAAGCTACAAACCTATACAGGATGTTGCTATACTGAATACTGTAGGCAATTGTAAGACAATGGTATTTGTGTATCTAAACGTAGAAAAGTTACTGTAAAAATATGGTGTGATAGTCTTATGGGACCACCATTGTATATGTGGTTCATCTTTGACCAAAACATCATTGTGTGATGCATAACTGTACTATTATTTACATGTTGTAGATGAGGAGGCCCAAGTTTAAAGAGGTAAGCAAATTATCCAAATTCACTGAGTGTACCAATTAACTTTTGTTCTATAACAAAACACTTCAAAACTTAGTGCTTAGAGCAGCAATCACTTATTCAACTCAGAAGTCTGTGGGTGAGTGATTGGGATGGGCTTAGTCAGCAATTCTATTGGTAGTCTTGCTGGGTTCACTTTCACCTCAGAGGTCATCTGCCAGGTCTCACAGTCTCTTATCCTGCAGCAGGCTAGCTTGGGCTTGTTTGCATGGTGGTCTCAAGGTTCCAAGAACCGAAGGAGAGAACAAACCCCAGTGCTCAAGTGCTTGCAAGCCTCTGCTTGTGTCACAAAGCAAGTGACATGGCAAAGACTAGATGCAAAGGGGTAAAGAAACAGACCCTATCTCTTGATTGAAAGAACTGCAAAGTCATATATTGTAAAGGAGATAGAGAGATGTGGGCTGATTTTTGAAATCTATGACAGTAAATTACGGAACAGGCTCTGAACACTGATTCTAAAGCCTGTGACCCTAAACTGATCCTATAGTGCCTCTCAAAATGGATCTCTTCATATTTCTCAAGAATACCACTCCACTTTTTGGAGGCATCTTTGCTTTCTCTTTATTTTACTTTTACTCTTTCTAACTCCCAACACATAGTAGTTCTCTCTGTGCATCTCTGTTCTGTGCATCCACCCCCCACAGCATCACATTTATTATAATGTAGTGTTTACTCCCTAGACTAGGACAGGGATTATGTCTAATTATTGCTGACAGCCTTGGTGCTTGGACCAGCCTGTGGTACAAGGTTTATATTCAAAAATTTCTTGTTGAAAAAAGCATGGAAATGTATCTACTTGAAATTAGCTGTTTTTTCGGTCTTATAACCAAAAGGGTCATTAAATATTTAGCAATACTTACTGCTATCACCTTCAGTAAAACATCCTCAAACCTATCTGAACAAAGCAATGATAAGCATTTTACATTTTGACCTCCAAATCCCAGAAAAGTTCTCCATTTCTTTGTTATTTTTGGTATCCCCTATAATGTCAGCAACGCAGATTAAAATAAATAGATAAATAAAAATAAAAGAAAATAAAATTAGAAGCACAAAATAAGAAGACTTTAGAGCTGACTTTACATCGAGTTTAGTAATATCTGGGGATGGGATGTGGCTGAGGTTCCCCAGCCTGCCTATTTGTGCTTTTTAAGAGGGGTGCTTTCCCCACCCCAAGAGAAACAGGTTCTCAGAAGCAGGTGCCACCGTCTTTTTTCTGGGAAATTTAACTGTGCACTGTCAAATAATGCCTGAGGACCTCGTGGCTAAATTTAGAGCCATTGCTTTACTTGTGTTTTTCCTTTCTTCAGTGGCTAATGTAGTTCCACGTGCCTCCATGGCCATTACAGTTCTTTTTTCTCCCCAAACTCAGTGAACTCCTCCTGTCTCTCTGGGCCTTCATCCCATCTGCAGCTGCTGGTTGCATTGTCTTTGAACACTGCCTGCATGTGCAGACAACAGAGGGAGGGTACGGCAAACACAAGGAATGGGAAGTCGGTGCAAGTCACACTAGGTGCAGGAGCAGATGAGGTGTAAGTGAAAAATACTCAGATCAGTGACTTCTTCTTTAATGTTCCCAGTACCACTGAAAAGCTGGTAGAATGCTAACCCATTTAGGTTTCCCAAATTAAATGAACCAATATTTATCCTGAGCTGGTCCACTTGCCACCTGGGAGACCTTGGCAAGCTACTTAACCTGTGAGCTTCCGTTTCTTCAAGTGTATCCTACGGCCCCCAGTACTGCTGTGACGATTAGATAGGTCAGTGTGTGTGAAGCACTCAGCACCGTGCCTAACCTATAGCAAGTGCTCAAGTACATGAACTACTACAATTGCCATTATTACTACATTACTATATTATTCCCCTGATGTAAATCTCATTTCTTACCTTAACTTTCTGTATCTTACTATTTTTGAATTAAAGCTGTTTTAATTTAAAGAACAGATAATATAGATAGAAATTTAAAAAATGAATAACCTGCATTTTTACTACCACTAGCAAATTCAATTATTTTCATCTTTCCATGTTCCCATGCAGTTCTTATTCATACCCGAGTGGTTTTTTTCTTCTAGATGCAATCACTGTGAAGAAAACTGTTTTGATGTGTGCTTTAAATTTTTCACTTAGTGTTATATCCTGAAAAATATTTCAGTTACCTGAATTTTAAAGGTTCAAGTACCTATGGCTAGATAGGATGCTGGTGTTGTCATCTCCAGTAAGTTATATAGTTCCTTATGTTTACATAATGGTTTGCAATTTGCAAGGGCTTTCATATACTCATTTGACACAGTAATCTTGGAAGATTATTATAATAAAATGCTACTTATGACAAATAATACTTTGGAGTGCTTACTATGTGTCAAGCCTATTTTAACCATTATTATCCCTGTTTGACTCTCAGGAAGGCCAAGAGCCTTATTTAGTCTCACAAATCCAGTGAAATGTTGAAATAGGTCTGAAAATCCACATCTTCCGACTATTCATCCAGTCTTCTTTCCACTTTCCTATGCCCTTCCAGAGAACCACAATTGGTGAGCTTCAGTTCCTTCCCAGCCTACATTTCCTTTGGGATGGCCACACATGCGCTGCCCCATTTCATTTCATTTCATTTTCTTTCACTAGGATGTTTTGAAAGCTTGCTTTGTCTCAGGTACAGCTTCCTCTCTTGGCTGGAACAGTTGGTGTAACCTATGGTAGGCATTTTTGTCACCAGTCTTCTATACAAGTCTGGCCCTAGTGATTAAACCAAGAACAAGAAAAACAAGGATGTGAGCAGAAAATTGAACAGGAATCCTCTAGTCTTCACTTTAAAGATGAATACTCTTTCTATCAGTGTCATTTATATGAAAAAATTTTTCTGTTCCCTGGAAAACACAAAGTCCAAGCATCACCAGGCCAAGCACTCTTCCTTCACATGCAGTCTTTTCCTCTGGCATTACTAAAACCTCACAAGTGAGTATTTGTCTCTCTCATTTAAAAAGTTCTAGATATTGACTTAGAGCTGGGTTAGCTATGTAGATAAAACCAAAGATAATGCGGCATGGCAAAAATAACATGATAAATCTATTTATTGCTCTAGGTTTCTGTTTCCTTTTTGGCCAAATCACGACCTTCAGTGAGGTGTTCTTTACCATCCTTTCTGCATCCTTTCTGCACTATGATTCTATTCCTGATCCATGATTTATTCATCTACCCACCACTACCTGCTTTGCTAATTGTCTAGTTGCAAGTTTTAAAAATTCCCTAAGTGTCATCATAAAGAAATTTCCATGTGTGCTTATTAATATAACTACATTAAAAGTGCTATTAAATTTCTTTAGACTTTTTTGTATGTGGGTACCCCAATTATGTTATTCATTCACTGAACATGTAAATTAAATATTAGAATTGCTAAAATTATAGACACAGTGACTAATGCCTAAAGGAAGATATGTAATAGCATAAATAAAAAAATTAGACCTAACTTGCAAAACTGAAACCAAAATGCTGGCAAATATTTGGCCTTGTATTTTTACTTTATGATCCTTGGAGACTGGCAATTTTAGAATTTATCTTTTTTTTTTTTTTAATTTTATTTTGTCGATATACGCTGTGGTTGATTATTGTTGCCCATCACCAAAACCTCCCTCCCTCCTCCCTCTCCTCCCTCCCCCCAAACAATGTCCTTTCTGTTTGTTGTCATATCAACTTCAAGTAATTGTGGTTGTTATATCTTCTCCCCGCCCCCTTGTTTTTTTGTGTGTGTGAGTTTATATATTAATTTTTAGCTCCCACCAATTAGTGAGAACGTGTGGTATTTCTCTTTCTGTGCCTGACTCATTTGACTTAATATAATTCTCTCAAGGTCCATCCATGTTGTTGCAAATGGGAGTATTTCATTCGTTTTTATAGCTGAGTAGTATTCCACTGTGTAGATGTACCACATTTTCCATATCCACTCATCTGATGATGGACATTTGGGCTGGTTCCAACTCTATCTTTTGATTGTAAGAAACATGGGATCAAAAGGGACTGCACTATTAAATTCATAAGAATTTTAAAGCTTATTAATTTGAAAAAAATACATGTGGTATAATTGCATTATAGCAATAAAATATAATATATTAAATTGATACATTGTTAGCTAAGGACTCTCTAAATATTGCTAATAAGCAATTATTTTGTCCTTAAACATATATTAGCTTCTTTCTAGTCTTTGTCTCTAACCACACCAAAAATTCTGCAATCCAGGTACTACAAATTTCATTTTAAATTTAAGAAATTGAGATTTAGTTAGTGACTAAAACATTGCTCTCTGAATTGATATCAAAGAGTAAGTCAATTTCCATTACTAACTAGTATACAGGAAACCATCACATGCTTAATTAACTGGTTATATTTTATTTTTTCATGGGTGTATTTTTTAGATCTTTTTTCCTTCCTTCCTTCCTTCTTTCCTTCCTTCCTTCCTTCCTTCCTTCCTTCCTTCCTTCCTTCCTTCCTTCCTTCCTTCCTTCCTTCCTTCCTTCCTTCCTTCCTTCCTTCCTTCCTTCCTTCCTTCCTTCCTTCCTTTCTCTTTCATTTTCATAAATACAAATGAGATATATACGATAAATGAAAATTAAAAATAAATATATTAATAACAAACACCCATGTACAAATGATCCAGCTTAAAAATAGAACACTATTAACACCTTCACTGTCTCTCCATCATCCCACAGCTAAGGCTTCATGGGAAGTTTCCTAGGATCAGTCAGCAGAGAGAGAAACAATGAAATCTACAAGGTATGCCAATTCCAGTTTAATAAGAATCTGCATTTAATGCCCCTTCCTGGAAAGGGAGTGGTGAAGTGAAATTTTCCCAGTGGAAAGAACTTTGGGTGGTACATTGGGTTTGTCTCTTCTTGCAGGTGAGAAGGGCTTTTTGGACAACAGCTAGTGTGTGGGAATTGGAAAGAACAAAACTGAAAAACATTGTGAGAAGGAGTTCTGTTAGAGCATATGAATAGACCACTTGCAATGGGCACAGAGTGTGAAGACATTGTGTTCCCGGTGAATTCACACCAGGGTCAGATGAAAAGATGACTCATTTTGTGGATGTTGGTCAGTCTATTTTACTCAGCTGCCTAGAGCAGGATCAAAGGGCTCATGGACCAAGTGGTCATGGCGACAGGGATGGGGAGACCATGCATAGACTCAACCACATGCTCTTCCTCTCACCATGGCTGATCTGGTTTTGATCACTGCTGGGTAAACACAGCCAGCATCTGGGCCAAATCTGAGATATTTTATGAGGGTATGTTGGGTATTTGGTGGCAGGCTGATAAGCTGAACCTTTCCTGTCATGCTGGGGAGAGATTTTTGGTGCTCACATGGATAGACACAAGTTCCAGGCATTTGTCCTTTCTGCCCAAAGTGCTTCTGCAGCACCACTGCTTATGAACTTACAGAATGCTTTATCAAATACCATGGTATCTCTAAGACATTAGTTCTTTCCAAGGAACACATTATGTAGAAAAGCAACAGAGTCAATAAGTTCAGGTTCATGAAATTTACTAATCTTACCATGTGCCTCATCATCCAGGAGCTCAGTTAAAGAATCAGCAAAGAAACAACAGCTTATGAGTTGGGCACTGTCCTGTGAATGCCAACTATGCTGTAAAACAACTGCCAGTATATGGAGTCATCTCTCCCATAACCAGGATGCACGTGTCCAGGAGGTAGGAGTGCAGGGGGCTTCTCTCACCACTAAAACTAATAATCCACTTATAGAAATTTGTTTCCCATTCCTGTAAATTTAAGTTCAGTGGGTTTGGAAGTCTTCATGCCCAAGAGGGAATGCTTCCATTAGGGAACATTGTCAACATTCTGATAAAATGGAAGCTGAGGCCTATCTGGTCATTTTCATCTCCTGATGCTACTGATTGAACTTGCACAGAGTGTGTCTGAAGGTGGGGTGATTGATTCTCATCACTAGAGGAAATGAAGTTTGCTGTTTCACAAGGGATGGGGAGGCAGTAATCTCTATGCTTGCGACCCAAACTGTTCACTGGGGTGCCTCTTAGAATGCCCTTGCTCCATAGAACTGGCAATGAAAATCTGAGAGGACCCAATCGAGACTCAGTTTCTGCAGGTTTGGGTTATTTCATTATGTCAGGAAGATGCTGATAGAGAGTAAGGAAAACATGGAATATGCAGTAGAAAAAGGCAGTTAAAACTTTGTGTGGCCAGCTATTGCTTTCTGTTATTTGTTTCTCCCACCCTACTTTGTGGACTTACATAAAGCACACTGCACCAGCAATGGCTAACATTTAAGGTTTCAGGGAGGGGTATGACCTAATTGACACCACCCCATGATGATATGGCAGCTCTTGGGGCCTCATGTATTCCCTATGCTGAAGTTTTAAGCTTTTATAGATAAGAGAAGATACTGGATATGTCAAGGCAAAAAGGGTGAGCTAATGGGTGGGCCAGATTGTCTTCTATATGCCTCTCAGAATCCAATTTCTACCCTCTCTATCCTGCTTCCTACTTAGGAGGCTGACCTAAAAGAAATTTATCAATGGTTTCCCATCAGGGATTGCCTGATAAATACAGGGTACTTAATAAAAATCTGAATTACAGATAAACACTGAATACATGTCTAGTATAAATATTTCCTAAATATTTTATGGGATATACTTATGCTAAAGATTATTCAGTATTTATCTGAAATTTGGACTTACCTGTGTGTCCATTATTCTTAATTTGCTAAATTTGGAAATCCTCTTCTCATCCCATCTGCTTTCTGGTTGAGTTTTACCACTGGGGAACTCCAGTAGGGTGAAGGAAAATCAGAGAGGGAGTTCAAAATATTTGTCCAATAAGAATAGCCAAAGCAATTCTGAGCAAAAAGAACATAGCTGGAAGTGTCACACTACCTGACTTCAAAATATACTACAAAGCTATAATAACCAAAACATTATGGTACTGGCCTAAAAATAGACACATAAACCATTAGAACAGAATAGAAAACCCAGAAATAAACCTGCATACTTACAGCCAACTTGTTTTTGACAAAAGCACTAGGAACAAACATTGGGGAAAGGACAGTTTCTTCAACAAATGGTGCTGAAAAACTAGACATCCACATGTAGAAGAATGAGACTAGACCCCTATTTCTCACCATATACAAAAATCTACTAAAAGTGGATTAAATATTTAAATGTAAAACCCCAAATTATAAAACTATTAGAAGCGAACATGGGGAAACACTCCATGATATTGGTCTGGGTGAGGATTTTTTTGGACAAGAACTAAAAGCACAGGGAACAAAAATAAAAATAGACAAATGGGATTTCATCGAACTAAAAAGCACAGCAAAGGAAACCATCAACAGAATGAAGAGAAAACCTACAGAATGGAAGAAAATCTTTGCAAACTGTATAGTTGACAAGGGGTTGATATCCAGAATAAACAAGAAACTCAAACAACCCAACTGCAAAAAGCAACAACAAAACAGAACAAAACAAAAATCCAAAACAAAACCAACAAAAAACACGAGAAACAAATAAACAAAAAATTCAATTAAAAAAATTGGCAAAAGACCTGAATAGATGTGCTTCAAAAGAAGACATATAAATGGCCAACAGGCATATGAAAAAATAATCAGCATCACTATTCATTAGGGAGAGGCGAATCAAAATCACAATGAGATATCACCTCACCCCTGTTAGAATGACTATTATCAAAAAGACAAAGAAAACAAATGCTAATAAAAGGATGTAGAGAAAGAGGAACTCATACACTATTGGTGGAAATGCAAATTTGTACAGCCACTATGGAAAACAGTATGGAGGTTCTTCAAAAATTAAAAATAGACATATCATATGATCTAGCAATCCTAGTACTGGGTATATACCCCAAAGAAGTTAAATCAGCATGACAAAGATATATAAACATACATATACATACATATACATGTATATATATGCACTCTCATGTTTATTGTAGCACTGTTCACAATAGCCAAGACATGAAATCAACCCACATGTCCATCAGTGGAAGAATGAATAAAGAAAAAGTGGTGTATATACACAATGGAATACTATTCAGCCATAAAAAGAATGAAATCTTGTCATTTGTGGCAACATGGATGAACCTGGAGGACATTATATTAAGTGAAGTGAGCCAGGCACAGAAAGACAAACTCTGCATGATATCACTCATATGCAGAATCTAAAATAGCTGCTCTCATAGGAGTAGAAATAGAGGGTAAAATAGTGATTATCAGAAGCTGTGGGATGGGGAGAAATTGGCTAATGGGTACAGGGTCACAGTTAAAAAGAAGAAATAAGTTCTGGTGTGCTATTGCACAGAAAGGTGATTATAGTCAACAATATCATATGATATATTTCAAAATAACTAGAAGAGAGGATTTTGAAAGTTTGCACGACAGAGAAACAATGAATGCTTGAGATAATAGAAATGCTAAATACCTTTATTTAATCATTACACAATGTATATATGTATGAAAACATCTCACTATACCTCATAAATATGTACAATTATTTTATGTCAATTAAAAATAAGGAAGTCAATTAAGGGAGACAAAAATAGAAGGATGTAAGAGAGAGATAATAGTACATTTAGTTTTAGATGGCATAATTATCTACCTGCAAAGCACAAGGGAACTAACTTAAAGACTATTAGAACTCATTAGAGAGTTAACTGGGTGGTTGGTTAGAAAATTAAAGTGGAAATGGCAATAATTTCCTCTCTACCTGTAATAAATGAGAAATAAGATCCCATTTATACAGCAAGAATACTTAAAAAAATTAAGAAATAGGCTTTATGAGATTATACAGCATTTATAAATAATGAGTGAGATAAAACAAGACAACAAAAGCTGCTACTTGCCTGATACATATGCTAGTGTTATTGAATTAGGCTCTTGGGTTTCACTGTCATCAAAATGAACAAAGTACCCAGCAGAATTTAGGGCAAGCAATGCTTTATTAAGAAGAGAGAGACTTGTGCACAAGGGAGTCAGTGATAGAAAAGCTGTCTCTCTGAGAGAAGTTGGGGAAGGATTTTTAAAGGTAAGTAGTTCCTCAATTGACATTAGCATCTTGCCTTGCTGGTTTCTGATATCTTTACAGTGATTGTGAGGAGGGGTCAGTTCCAGGAACATCCTGCATGCAACTCCCAAAGGGGTCTTAAGTTTAATCTGTAACTTAAATTTTACAGTTACAGGAAGAGAAAGAATGGGTAGGTAATGATAAATTTTAAATAAAGCTAACAGTTATATTTTAACAGGCCTTGGGGAAGGGGTTTTGCAACTCAGTGTATATCTGTTCCCCTCTTATTTCAGTTTACTTTATCAGGGTGGACCTTGGGGTAATCACGTGCCATGGGGATCTCATGACTGAGAAGTGAAAAAGTAACAAGTGTCCTCTGCAGGGAAAATGGAGTCAGTTTGGTTCACAGGCCTAGCCCTATTCTTTCTCACTAGAAACTCAATCTGTAATTGCTGAGCTAGTAAAAGGAGACCAAAACTTGAGATTTTAATGGTAAGAGGTATCTTGTTTCTGGATGGTAAGAGATTACCAAATTGATGTTGAGTGTTGCTAAAATAATGATCAATTTTATTTCCAGTACTCTAATGCTTGAAATGTGGACAGGTTTGAACTCAGACAAGTCAATTTACTCTCCTGAGTTTTCATTCCCTTTTGTCTTTAAATTTTAACTCATCCCATGAGGTTGTCAGAATGACTAAATAATAAAATTGTCTTTGAAAGCCCTTTTTATAATGTGGCAGGTTTTACACATGCTCTTTGGTAATAGAAGTCGGACCTTCCTCTGAAGGGGAGCTTTTGGACAGGGCCAGCACTGACAGCTTATTAGTTACCTACGGGGCTCAAGTACTTCACGTATATGGCTCCCCAGTCTCTACAGCTGGTCAAGCAGGGGTGAAGCCAGGTTTCTGGTTCAGGTTCTCTGACACTACCCAGAATGACCTGGATATGACATGCCACTCAATTTGAGGACTGCCTCAAGCATCTCTGTGCTCTGATGTGGGTGCTCTTTCAGCCTCAACCGTGATTGAAGAACACTTTGTAGCTGACTTGTCACCCATGGACTTTAAAAGGGAATTGTGACCCCACAATGTGACTGGGTTTAGTAGGAAGCTTAGAGGACTATAATTTTGTAGGCAGATATTTTTAACCTTAACATAGAAGAAAAACCAGGCAGAGGAATTTGATAACTCTGTGCAGAGAATCTGATTGGAACTTATGGGGCACTTAAACTATGCTAGTCCCACCTCCAGCTCCTGTACTAATTTCTGGCTAAAGATCTGCGATCTCTGTGGAGCACTTCTTTAGAGTCTGTTGTGAAAAAGCAGCGGTCCCTGAAAAAAAAAAAATGGAGCACTTTAAATACAGGAGCTTCCAAATTAGTCTTGAAGCTGGGAGCTGATAATGTAAATTGCCTTGGTAGGACCACCTAAAGGGAGCTTTCTTTGGAAAGTCTATTTTTAGCTCAGAGCCCAAGAGCAACAAAGACCCAGCAAAATGACTGCTTCTGCTTGACAGATGATGGAATACACACACCCTGGAGTGGGCTTTGCTTCCCATTTCTCCAGCACACACTCATAAGGATTAACGCTAAGTATTAAGGTGGACACCAGGAAAAGACTGCATAGCCTCAATCTCTGATGTGCTTGAGATCCCAATTTTTCTTTATTTCAGTGGTATATTTCTCTATTCTAAGGGATTGGAAAACAGTGGGGAGTATCTTAGGTGAAGCACCTTCTAAGCACAGCACACTCATCCACTGACATTCACCTGCACAGCAGTTGCTCCTTTCTCAGCCTTGCTGCTTTCTTCATGAGTAGTTGAAGGAACATTGCTTTTGTCTATGAATAGCTGTGCTTCTCCAGCCTCTTCACCACCCTTCTTCTTGCTCTCTCTTTCCATAAAAGGAAAGAAAGAAAGAGAAAGCTACAAAGGAAAAAATATAGGACGCCATCTCTTGCCTGGACTACTAAAATCAACTCCAAGATGGTTTTCCTTTCTCTTGTCCTGCCCATTCTGCTGAAAACTGCCAAAAGGATATTTTGCAAACAAACTGACTGTGAATCCCTTGCAAGTCTATGGGTTCCTCCTCAGAAGAAATCATCTTTGTGTCCTTGGCTCTGGACCCACCCATGGCACATTATAGATGCCGAACAAATATTTGCTTAACTGGGATAGAACTGAAGGCCTGCGGTTCATCAGTATGCATGACAAAGCTTTCTCCTAAACCTAGCAGAAGTCTGTATGTGTGTGAACCTCCTCTCTTCCCTCCCAAATTTCCACAGGCTGCATGACCTCACAGTTAATTCATAAAATGCTTTGCTTTACAAGTGTTTCACTGGGAAGGATTTAAATTACCTAACAAGGACTTAAGGACCAGTGGAAGAAGTAAGTTTGAAAACAGCTGAATTCTAGGTAATAGCTTTCCAGTAACCTGTGGGAGATGGTCTACTAAACGACTCATTCACAAAAGATGTGTCTTAAAGGTTGCACTTTGAAATTGTGATTAGACATTTTATGACCAACAAAATAGCAATTTCACAAGGTTCAATATAATATTTACTGAGCATCTACTTGCTAGGGAATGTAGGGGGGAATAGTTACACCTAGACCCTACCTTCATATACTTTACAAGTCTCATATATAACATGTGTATTTGGTTATGTGACAGAAATGTTGGATGCTATAGAAATATAAAAAGAAAGGGGAATAGAAGGGGCATTTTGGCAGATTCTGATACATTTTTGCTAAAATCCAAATTCTCCTCTTTGTCCTGGTAATGCAGGTGGACTACATTTCCCAGTTTCCCTTGCAGCTATGCATGGCCACATGACTGACATCTAGCCAATCAGATGTGAGAAGATGTCACATGTGCCAGTTTCAGGTTTGGCCCATAAAACCTTCCATATGTACCCCTCTATGCTCTTACCCAGGTCTAGCTGACTAGGCTGGAGGATGGTCTTGGAAACTGTGTGTTGAAAAAGATGGAGACCGTATCAGCCTATGTTCTCAAATTATCTTGGTTTGGAAGCCTACATGAGTGAGACACAAACTTCTATTGGGTTTGAGCTATTCTTGTATTGAAGTCTATTTGTTACAGCAGCTAGCTTTACCCTAATACAGGAGACTACTTAGTTTAGGGAGGTGAGAAGAGGCCTGGTGAAAGTGAGATTTGAGTTGAGATCTGAAACATGAGTTAAAGTTATCTTAACATTTCCAGAAATGCCTGAAGGAGAAAGTTTGCAGAATGCAGGACCATATGTATAAAGGTGTTGAGGAACCATTCAAGGAACTGAAGGTAGCCTAGCAACGCTGGGAAGCAGATTGTTTGATACACACTTAGAGAAGAAGGCTGGGGCTAGATCACATTGGATCTTTAATTATATTAAGGATCTGGGTCTTTTTTCCTGAGGGAAATCAGGGAATTTCTGAAGGAATTTTAGCAGAGGAGTGACCGATTGCATAAAGATTTCACGAAGCTGCATGTAAATATTTTGAGGAAACTTACATGTAATATTTTCCTCTGAGTGGCTATGGTCTTTTATACTTGCTTCTGTACACATTTTCCTAAACCTAAGAATGAGTGTGTTTGTGAAGTTTAAATAGTTTAATTTCTTTCTCCCCTGTACCAGCACCTTTTCTGTCCTGCCTTGCAGCTTGTGGTTTGCGAGATTTTAGAGCAAAGGAATAAGGCAGATAAACTTTTTCACTAGAAGTCACTTCCCCAGATACACTGAAAAACACGCCCAACATGGCAGTGGTGGGAAGTTTGCTCTTGGTGTCTTAGCATCCAATCCACAGTCTTCTCAGCCTTAGTTTTCTTCCCAGAGAGTACTTTCCCTGAATTTTAATTCCTGTATAAGGAGGCAGTATTCATTTATTTATTTTAAAATTCATTTATATAACAAAATTTAGTGAGTGCCTACTATGTGCCAGTAACTATTTTAGGTTCTAGGACAATATACCGGTGAATATAGCAGGCAATGTCCATGCCTTATGAGTCACATATTAGTGTATGAAATGGGCAATAATAATAATTCACATGTTATCATATCTGTTAGTATAAGTGTTGTGGAAAAAAATAAAACCAGGAAAGCAACCAAGAGGGACTGTTATTTTGGAAAGATCTTTCTGTGGAAGTAGCATTTGACCCAAGACCTGAATGAGATGAGAAAGTAAGCCATGATAATACCTGGAGGAATAGTCTTCCAGGAAGAGGGAGAAACAAAGAAAAATGCCCTGGGATGGGAGTGTGTTTGGCACACATAAGGTACGTAAAGTATGGTCAAAGAAAAGACAGTCAAAAAGAATGCTACCAAAACCAATATTATTTCAGAGTGACTGTAGGCGCCCTCAATTCTGTGCCAACTGATGAACAAAGTCAGAGGCTTAACAATGAAGGATGGGTTAGGGGTGACAGACTTCACTAAAATAATTCAACCAGTCATTAAACAAATAAACAAGCAAATAACAATAACAAACCCTGGAATGAAGATATCAGGACCCAGCCTTATGATAATATATTATTTAAAATGTCCAGAGTCCAACAAAAAATTTATAAGAAATGCAAGGAAACAGGAAAGAATGACCCACACACCATAAAGAAAAGCAGGCAACAGAAACAGCCTATAAGAAAGACCAGATGTCAGATAAAACAGAAAATACTTCAAAGTAGCCATTATGTTCAAATGTTAAAAGACTAAAGCAAACCATGATTAAAGAGTTAAAAGAAGATATGATGACAATGTCACATCAAGTAGAAAATATCAATAAAGAAATAAAAATCATATTGAAGGACAAAATGCAAATTTTTGAGTTGAAAAAGTGAAATAAAAATATTCTAGAGGAGCTTAGCAGTAGATCTGAACTGGCAGAAGAATTAGTAAACTTGAAGATAGATCAAAAGAAATTATGCAATATGAAGAAGAAAGAGAAAAATGAATAAAAGAAAATAAACAGAACCTCAGAGAAATGTGGAACACCACTAAGTGCACCAACATCCATATAATGGGAGTACAAGAAAAAGAAGAGAGAGAAAGAAGCAGAAAAAATATTGAAGAAATAATGGATGAAAACTTCCAAATTTATTGAATAACACTGACCTATATATCCAAGAAGTTCAACAAATTCCAAGTAGGTTTAATGTGCAAAGAGATCTGCAAACAGACTCTTCAAAGAAAAAAAAACTAAAAGCCAAGGACAAGGAGAAAAATCTAGAAAGTAGCAAGAGAAAAGTGACTCATCATTTTCAAGGCAACACCTTAGCAGAAATAATAGAGGCCAGAAAGTACTAGAATGATATATTCTAAGTGCTGGAGTAAAAAACAAACAAACAAACAAACAAACAAACAAACAAACAAACAAACAAACAAAAAAACAAACAAACAAAACAATCACGAATTCTATATCTATGAAAGCTATCTCTCAAAAATGAAGGAAAATAAGGACATTCCCAGATAAAGACAAACTGAGAGAATTTGTTTCTAGCAGACCCACCTTACAAAAAGTACTAGTGAAGTTTCTTCTGACCGAAAGCAAGTGACCCCAGAGAGTAATCCAAATCCACATAAAAAAAAGGTTTTTATTGGTAAAGATAACTATGTAATTGTAAAAGACAGTATAAATTCTTATTTTCTCTTAACTGATTTGAAAAGTAATTGTATAAAATACACATATATAAAATATATTGCAATGTATTTGCCTGCAACAGCACAGATGAGTCGGGTAGGAGCAAAGCCGTGTTTGTCTAAGATAATGATTCCAGACAGTAATTCAAATCAACAGGAACAAATAAAGTGAACCAGAAAGAATAAGTAAGAACATCAATATAACAATAGCTACATATGTATATGTTTATGTATAAATATATATATATATATATTCTCTCTCTTCTCTCAGCTTCTTTAAAAGTAATAAAATTTTGTAAAATAGTAATTTTTAACAATGTATCTTTGGGTTAGTAACATTAATACATGTAATATGCATAGCAATAACACCACAAAAAGTGAGAAAAGAGAATAGAGCTATATGGGAATGATGTTTCTATATCTTAACTGGAATTAAGTTAATATAGTTTTTAAGATGATTCTGATTAGTTAAGATGTACATGATATGTTCTAGATCAACCATTAAGGATGCATTTAAAAAATGGCTAAAACTTATTAAGAAAATTAAAATGCTACATTAGAAAATATCCACTTAATGCAAAATAAAACAGTAAAGGAGGAATATAGGAACAAATAAAACTAAACCATAGACATAGAAAACAAAAATAAAATGGCAGACACAAGTCCAACAATATCAGTAATAACATTAAGTGTTAATGGATTAAATAACCTAATCAAAAGACAGAGATCATCAGACTGGATAAAACACTAAAATACAACTACATGTGGCTACAAATGACACACATTTTCTTCTTTCTTTAAAATTATAAACACTTATAATCAATCACTCATTCTTTTCCTTCAGCACTAAGAAGTTCAATACCAAATTTGCATGCAGCTTACTCCTAGTGAGAGCACAGGCCCTATATATACTTGAATATAAATTTTCTGCCTATATTTTGTTTTTCTGTTTTTTTCCTTTGCCCTTTTATTTCTTTATCTGTTTTTATTTAATTGTTTATATTTCTGTACCTTACCTCAAAAAAAAATAAGAATGAGATATGGCTAGGTTACATAAATTCACACTCATTTGACTTTCTGTTTTACTCTCCTTGTGCTTTCTGGACTGGGCCAACCCTACATGTAATAAGGGGAAGAGAAAACAAACAACCTAATAGCAGACTGTTCTTATTACTCTGAATCCATACCACTTAAACTTGTCATCAGGAGCACAATATATTATATCTCCCATTCAGGTCCTTCTCTGCCAGCAATGCTGTTAGTATTACAGACAGAACCGTGTTGACATAAAACTGCATTATCTTTACTGAATTAGACTAAGGTTGATGGGACCAACTACAGCAGTAGTTCTCAATTGGAGGTGATTTTTTCCTAAAGGTGGCATTTGGCAATATCTAGAGACAGTTTTTGGTATCAAGACTGGAGGGTGGGGTCAAGGGAAGATATTTTCAATTTACAATTGGGGTCAGGGTAGACCTTGAATAAAGGAAGCGGAAAGGGACTTGAAGGGACTAGAGAGTAAACCTTGTGGAGGTATGGGGCAAGTACTCCTGGTCGAAGAACCAATTAGGGGATAGGTCCTGGAGTAGGAACATGGCCAGTCTGTTGGAGAAACAGTGATGAGGCCAGTGTGGCTGGAGCAGAGTGAGGGAGGGGAAGACAATTCTACTGGTATGTAGTGGGTAAGTGCCAGGAATATTGATAAATATGCTACAATGCACATGACAGCTCCCTACAACAAAGAATTGTCCTCCCCAAAATGTCAGTAGTGCCAACCTTAGAAGCTCTAACAGAAATATGTCCTGAGATTAATTAATTAATTATCTCTAAGATCTCATTCTTTGTTGGAAAACTCACTTCGGGCCCCCAGGTATCCTCCAAAGTTGAGCTAACTAGATCTTGTGGTTCTCCCTTTAATTACTATTTAAAATATTTACTTGTAGTAATCTGCTCAGGATGTCTTAACAAAATACCATAGACTGGGTAGCTTAAACATCAGAAGTTCAAGATGAAAGTGTCAGTAAATTTGGTTTCTAGTGAGGGCTCTCTTCCTAGCCTGCAGACAGTTGCCTTCTCACTCTGTGCTTACATGGTCTTTCCTTTTTGCCTGAAAGAGCAAACTCTTTTTCTCTTATAAAGCCACCAATCCTATTAGTTTAAGCTCCTATAGGTGGGACTATAAATTAGTATAACCACTATGCAAAACAGTATGGAGGTTTCTCAAACAACTACAGATAGATCTACTATATGATCCAGCAGTCCCACTTCTGGATATATACCCAAAGGAATGGAAATCATCACGTCAAAGGGATACCTACACTGCCATGGTCATCGCAGATCTATTTCCAACAGCCGATATGGAACCAACTTAAATGCCCATTGACAGATGACTGGATAAAGAAAATGTGGTATACATACACCATGAAATATTACTCTGCCATTAAAAAAAAAAAGAATGAAATTCTACCATGCATATGTTTTTCTAAGTTTATTTCTCCCTATAAAGAAGAGTTCATTTATGATTGTTTTTCACCTATTCTTACTGTTTTTGTCCCTTTGTATTATTTTCCTATGTAATATAATATTAACATACTCCATTTTTATGACAGAAATTGTTAACTGCTAACTGGCCCTTGTCAAAGCTAGATACTAGTTAAAATGGTAAGGAACAGATTTTAACCAGTAATATACTATTGCAATAGGGAAAAGAGTCCAAAGTGAACTGAATTAAACCTTCATTTATACAAAAGTGTCTTACAAATGTTTGTGCTGCTATAACAAAATACCTGAGACTGGGTAGTTAATAAAGAAAACAGAAATTTATCTTCCCACAGTGCTGGAGGCTGCAAGTCCAGGATCAAGGCACCAGCAGACTCGATGTCTGGCAAAGGCTTATTTCTCATGGATGGTACCATCTAGGTGTCCTCAAATGATGGAAGGGATGGAAGGGGAAGAGAGCACTCCCTTCAGTCTCAACCCTTTTTACAAGGGTGCTAATCCCATTCATGGGGGTGGTTAATCACCTCCCAAAGACCACACCTCTCAATACTGTTGTATTGGGGATTAAGTTTCAACATGAATTTTGGAGGGGATGCCGTCATTCAAACCATAGCAGAAGGTGACCAGGCATTTGAAAGGGAGAATGAAGGCATAGGGAGGGAAGCGAGTTGGGGCTCAGTGGAGCTAGGAAAGTGAAAATTTATAAAAAGCGGGAAGGGAGAGTCGGTCTATGTGAAACCCATTTGGGTTTGTTAACTAGGATTTATCAAAGTGAGGCTCCTACATTCCCACAGAGGCTGGGATCCAGGGACCCAGGTGACCTTGAGGAGCAGAGACAATTCATCAGCTTGGGTCACTCACCTCTGGACTCTCATATGATAGAGGAAAAACATTCCTACTCATATATTTTTAAAGATATTATGTTTTGGGCTATTCTGTTGCAGATTTTAACTAATTAATACCTTAAATAATGTAATAATATATCAGCATTACAATTCCCCATACTAAATTATGTAAAACATAATTGCCCCAAGTTTGTTTCTTAAGAGTGACATACTATTAACTAGGTGCAGTTCCTGCATCCCAAAGTTATATCTTTTGACCACTATAAACAGATTTGACCTAATTCTTAGTTCACTGTTCCAAGTGTTTCCATGATCCCCCTGCCATTTTTAATTGCATTCTTTATTGTTGTGTTAATTCTTCTAATTTAGTCTTCCTTGACACTGGCATCTGGGGCTAAAAGTCAAATTTCTGTGATTAAATTTTATCTTAATTTATTCTAGAATGTCTGTGGTAAAGTTCTGACTTGAGCTTAAAATATTGTAAATTAACAAAATAATATTTATATCCTGAACACTTGTGATGAGAACTACACACCATGTTGTTACCCATTTATCACGCCCAATGTTTCTTCCACCAGCAGCCACTTTAATTCACTACCCTACATTGATCCACAATTTTGATTGATAAGCTGGTTTTAGATCAATACTCCATGACAGGAGAAAGTGTACTGATGCTTTCAACTTACTTTATTTAAAAAAAATATTTAAAAAAATTCATGGATGTTGTTAAAGACCGAATTTGTCCCCCCCAAATTTATATGTTGAAGTTCTAATCCCCAGTACTTTGAATGTGACTATATATGTAGATAGGTCGTTTAGCGAGGCAGTTAAAGTAAAATGAGATTATTTGGGTGGACCCTAATACAATATGACTGATGTCATTATAAGAAGAGGAATAGGAGCTTAGGACACACACGGCACAGAGGAAGACCATGTAAAGACACAGAGAAGACAGGCACCTGTAAGCCAAGGAGAGGCCCTCAGAAGAAACTAACCGTGCCAACACTTTGATCTTGGACTTCATTTAGTCTCTAAAATCTAGAGAAAATACATTTAAGCCACCTGGTCCGTGGCACTTTGTTATGGCAGCTCTGACTAACTAATACAGATGTATAGAGGATTGAAGGACAGATATGTGATAAAGTAAGTAGAGTCAAATGTTAATGGTAAAATCTAGGTGGTGAGTGTATAGATGTTCATTGTAAAACTCTTGCAAGTTTTTTGTATGTTTGAAATTTTTTTATAGGACATTTTTTGGGAAAACTCCATTGTAGTCCTCATAATTTGGGTTTACCAGTTCATAGTATATTTAATGGGCAAGATTAGAAATTTATGACTTATAATCACTGTTTTACTCATTTTGATCTGCCTTCCATCCTTTTTTTCTGTATTATTATACACACGTATCTCCACCAAATTAGTCTTATTCCATCTTACTGTAATTATTTTCCTTTTTATGATCAAATTGTCAGTATTTGGCTTCTATGGATCCTCTTTTCTGGTTGGGCCTGCATAGCTCTGAAAATGTCCTTATTTTTTGTAATAGGTCTATGTTGATATTTCTTGCCTCAGGTTTCTGTTTATTTATTTATTATCTATTTATTTATGTTTTATTAAATTCACTTGTTTTAAAAATGGCTTTCGTTAGGTAATTTGAACTTTTTGTTTTCCAGTCAAGTGACCCAATGACTTGTTTACTGATGCCTAAATTATAAAATCCAGTGTGGCAGGGAGGAATTCTTGGTGACCTCCAACCACACTCCTAAGATTCTGCATTTACCTGTGCACACTGTGTTTACTCAAAACTAACCTGATCTGCATCCTCCTCTTCTCCCTGGAGGTGGGGTTAGAACCAGGACTCACTGGAGAGTGATCTACAGTCAAGAGAAGCCAAGTGTTCAGTCCTTTGCTAATTTATTTTCTTACCAACACTTGTTTGACACTGTCTGAAGAATGGTTGAATCCCTTAAAAATCACTATTGATAGTTTGTTTGTTTGATTGCTGGAGAGGTTTACAGAGTTCTGAGAGTCTGTTCTGATCTTGTTCAGTTTGCTCAGTGACTGGAATGCATGTGTCTTTGCTGGTGGAACACAGCCCAGGCTTCTTTATGTTGTTTTCATTTGCCTGTTTCTCTTCTGTAAAGAAGCAGATTGGTAAGCATAATCAAAATAGTTTCTATGAGGTGCTAGGGTTGCTGCTACATAGTAGGGCTGGGAGGACTATGTCTGGAAAACAGGGGGTTCATTGGTATATCTCTTGGTACCTGGCAAGTGGGAAATTGGGTAGCCACCACTTGACAAGAGTAATAACTTGATACTCACACCCTTTGAGTATTAAATTCTGGTTCACTCTACTAGGCAAGCAAATCAGACTAGCTGAAGTGCTCAGTTGGGGTTAAATACATCTAGAGTGGGTGGTGAAGAAGGGCAGAGATAAATGTCAGGTCGGGCCTTGGGACATGCTGTGGCAACAGAGACTACAGCTTTCCCCCCACTAACCCTATTGTCTTAAGCAATTGAGGCTGTCTACACCTTGAAGTGAACCTCAAGGCTGTTTATTTGTATTTTTTCAAGGAATAAGTGATTGTATTACGTTCTATCAAAAATGGAGGCCCTAAATATTGTGGCAGAGGAGCCAGACATAACGGTGGAGTGTGAGAAGATCTGAATGGCATAAAGAGTACCATGGCCCAGCCAAGTGAACACACAAAATTATCCATCACAGGTGGGGAAGGGGAAAACAAAATTCACAATTAAAAAAAAAAGCATAATAATGACACTCTAGTTAATTCTATTATGCCATTGCAATTCACTACCATTAGGACTGGAAGCCATCCTAGAAATAATACAGATTTAGAGTTTTAGAAATTCTCATACATCTAGTCCAAATATTGCACCCAATTTTCCCAGCCAGGTCACATATACACACTGGTTTCACAAAGAAGTTTCAGGAAAAAGTAGATAACCTACTTTTTTGAAACTTCTTTGTGAAACCAGTGTGTACTAAAAAATGGAAATGTTACACTTTCATCCAAATAAACTCTAGTATTTTTGAAAATTATCTTTTTAAACTTAACTAGCTACCAATGCAATTCATACAAATCTCTAGTCTCAAGGCCACAATCCGCTGCCTACAAAGAGAGGGATTTAACCTATACCGAGTACTGCTTAGCTGATTAAAGTTTGGGGTAAAATAACCTTTTATTATTACATAATCAGTATATATTCATTGTATACACTTAAAAATTATGGATCTATAATTTATATAAGATAAAATTCACATTATTTCAAGTGCACAAGTTGATGACTTTTGACAAATATTATGTAACCAGCACCCTAATTAAGACATAGAATATTTTCACCTTCCCAGAAATTTCTTTCATGCCCCTTGCAGTCCATTGTATAAGCTTGTTACACAGAATTACTTTTACAGACTTAAGGGGCAACTAACACAATACACAAGGCCACACCAAGTTCCACAACTTTTCTGAGCCCCTTCCTGAGTTTCTCCTCCATCAGTGAAGCCAGAGGACTGCTTAGAAGAAGCCATGGACTTCTTCGCACTTGTCCCACCTAAGTCCCTTGTCATCTGTTCGGTTTCCATTGCTGTACAGTCCCTGTATGTTTTACAGAAATGCCTCCTACTTGCCTTTGAAGGCGTAATTCCCTTTACTATGACAGGCTAAATCCTTAGCTTCCCTTTCATCCTCTTTAAATTTTCTCTATCCCCCAACTGCCTGAGCAAAGGCACTGAAGCAAAACCCACTTAATCCAGCAGAGTTTAACCTTCAGACTTGCTAATTACCTTCCCAGCCCAGGTGATTGCTGCCCTTCCTGAACCCCTCATGAGTGCACATGGTGCTGACACAGGATGTGGCCTCTACCTCCCAGTCATCGTGGTCTCCACGCTGTTCACAGTCATGCCTCCCCTGGTGCAGGGAGAGGGGAGGAGATCACCCTCCCTCCGGTCCTCTAAGTTCCCTGTGGGTTTGGCACAGCTCCTCATTAATCAGGTTATTGCTGCTCCTTCACATCTTCAAACAGTGTCATGGGCAGAGTGGAGGCCTGCCGAATCTCTGCAAGCATGCATCTCCTCCCAGGACTGTTCTAAACTTCCTGCTATTCCAACTCTCATCCTGGCCTACATGCAAAAGGGCCATGTTTCCCTTTATTCCCCTTTCAAGCCATTATCATTCCTTTGGGAGTTAACTCCAAGAATATAATTTCAAAGAATAATCTTTGAATTGCCTCCCTCCAGCTCCCTTATTTTTCTCCACTGCTGTATGCAAGCCTGGCCCTGTAATCAGGTGTGCACTGACTATTGAGAGAAGCATCCGACTGAGAGACTTCATCTTAGGTGGGAATGGAGCCCACTCTGGGGTTTTAGTGGTGGACACTGGTCCTGGCTGGCCACATGCCCTGAAGCATGGATGAATCAGCTGTGCAGCCAGTTTTCCTGGGGACATGGGCTCTCGACCTGCTCACTATCCCTCCCTGGGGCCTCTCCCTCAGATCCGGTTGGTGAAGCTATTACCTTCATTAAGTTAGCTGGCAGCTGTGTTTAATCTGACTCAGAGGAGGAACATGCCTCTTTCAGACCTGTACATGTCTTTGCTCTGTGTAGCCTTAGCTTGACCTTCTGGGGACAACGGGAGGAGGCTCCAGCACACAAAGAGCAATATGGAGTTGTCCTGTCTTGAGGACAGCAAGGTGGCAGCAAGCTTTGTAAATCTGTACCACTTATTCATTGGCTCTGGGCTGCTCCTGGGAGAGGAGAATAGGTAGGACACACAGCCACAAGGTTTTGGCCAAGGGCAGTTCTCCTGAGTAGGGACACCTGTGTCCTAGAACAGTATCCATCACTCCCAGAAGTTGGGGAGGGGTCCACCAGCCCGACAAAGAGGATCTGGGCAAGGCCCCACAGTAGCCACCTGGTATAGGCCTAAGCATACTCGAGCTGAGTGACCAGGCAAAGCCTGCTGCTTGTGTTCATTGCATTCACAGCGCTGGGCAAGTTGGAGTAGCAGCAGGGTGCTCATCTCAGCATTTGACTCCTTTAAACAGTGAGAAGGCAAACTGTCCAGCTGTGCCCCACCTTCCACCTCTTCCCCACAAGTGAAGATGCGCCAGTGTTCTCTGGGGCTCTTCCTCTGAGCGCAGCTATTGGAGCGTGCAGGGTCTAGCATTAAGTACATTTTCAGTGAGAAGCACATGAAGCTAGATAATTGTTTATGAGAAGAAAAGGCTAAACCAAATGATCTGTCTGAAAAATATGATTTTTCAGTCAGCTAGATCTGAGAAATGTTGTGAATCAGCTGCAGGAAGCAGTCTGGGGGCTTGTCTACTCTTTACTTTTCAGTGTTTTGTGGTCCAGACTTCCAAATGAATTGCCAAAGATCATTGCTAATGCATTTCTCAGACTCCTTGCTGGGATTCTGAGGGAGGAAACTGACATTTACCAGAAGACTGCTTTGTGGTAGGTACTGGGCTAAATCCATATGAGTCTGATTTTACAGGTAAGGAAACAGAATAAATGGTTATCCAAGGACAGACAGCTAATAAAACTAGACATAAGGTTCACCCCCAGACCCCAAACCCTGAAATTTCTACTAAACTATATTTCTTCTATTATAAAAAAAAAAAAAAAAATTATAAGGCTAACTAAGCTTACTCTCAAAAATCTGTCCTCAGATTTTTGCTGAGTGGAGTAACCATATTTTCTCAGCCTAAACACATAGTCTGAAAAGCATGTGCATAAGGCAGGGGGGGACAAACTATTTTTTTTTATGGCTAGATAG
Source organism: Cynocephalus volans (assembly GCF_027409185.1). Taxonomy (NCBI): domain Eukaryota; kingdom Metazoa; phylum Chordata; class Mammalia; order Dermoptera; family Cynocephalidae; genus Cynocephalus; species Cynocephalus volans. The sequence continues at coordinate 47,958,697 of NC_084470.1, read as the reverse complement.
CAAATACTTCAGGCTCTGTAAGCCATGCAATCTCTGTCGCAACTACTCAACTGATGTCATAGCATGAAAGCAGCCACAGACAATACATAAACAAATAGGTGTGGCTGTGTTCCAAAGAAACTTAAGAACACCAAAATTTGAATTTCATGTAATTTTCACTTGTCACAAAATAGTCCTTCCCACTGCCCTCCAACCATTAAGAAATATAGAAAACATCCTTACCTCACAGGCTAGACAAAAACAGGAGAAGGGCAGGATTTGACCTGTGAGCTGTAGTTTCCTAACACACACACACACAGACACACACACACACAGACACACACACACACACACACACACACACACACACACACACACCACACACAAAAATTCTTGATGGTACTTTGAACATTAAACTCCTTGAATCTAGAGATTTTTCTCACTCTGAATTTTCAACCTTAATGCATCACAGAGTTGTGAAAGATGCATAGAAGCTATAAAACATGATAGAAAACAGTAGGAAAAAATGAGTAACGAGAAGGCAAGTGAAGAATAAAAAATAAGACATACTGAACATGCTAGAACACAGTTTGCCATACCCAGGTACACATGTATATCAATTTTCTGGAGCAATAGCAGGCTATGCATGTGTTTAATTTAAACTTTAGTCTCAAATAGCACTTGTGGGATTTATTGAATTAGTTTTTTAGGGTAATCACTTAAAATATCAAGTTTGAGTAGAGATTTATGTCATAGGAGAATAAAGGAAAAAAGCCTTTAATGGGCTTCAATTATTTTGCTGTTTGGATAGTGAACTAGATGATAGAGAAAAAAAGTTTGTTTTGGAGTGAAATAGATGATAGGGAAAAAAGGAATGGGTCTTGTCTTATAGAAAAGTTTTATGGGCTGGCTGGTTAGCTCAGTTGGTTAAAGCATGGTGCTAATAACACCAAGGGTCAGGGTTCAATCAGTGTGCCGGCCAGCCAACTACGACAACAAAAGCTTTTATGAATAATGGAGTGACAATTGTGGTCTGCAGTTGGGAAACCACTTCTCATACTTCATGTTCAAAGAACTGAATTAATAATAATGACATTTAGTATTTGTGTAATATTTTATTATTTACAAAAAAACTTCCACATATATCTTATTTAATTCACACAAAACTTTCTATGGTAGGTGTTTGACTAATTTAACAGTGAAAACTGAGACTTAGAAAGTTTAAGGGATTTGTCAGTGACACATTTAGTAACTTGTGTTTAGGACCAGAACTCTAATATTATCTGATTCTTAGTCCAGTATTCTTTTCCCTAAAGTTTGAGATGTTGATAGGAATTACACAAAGAAGAAAGTTCTATATCCAACCTGTTTGAAAAATGGGATAAACTGGTGTCTCAGCCTCAGGACTCCCCAGAACCTTTCATATGCTAATGCAAAATATAAATTGCCAAAAGGTGAATATATGCTGTGGTGTTTCCCAATTTATTGGGCCCTAGAATCCTTTCTTTTTCCCCATAGAGTATTTTCTAGTATGGGCTTTGGGAAACATTGGCTAACACAGTAACTTATAATAAATCTGTAATCAGTGAAAGGGGACCACGAAGGACTTGAATTGTCCTGTTACGATATTCCACAATAAAAGCAACCCTCTTCAAGAAAGAGACTTAAAAGCCCATCTGAGAACAGAGTAATTTAAAACAAAATCTATTCCACAAAATAACAGTTTTGTTACATCTAGGGCAGTGTTTTTGTATTACCAGGAGTTGACCAGTACTTGATTTCCAGTGACTGATGTTCCTTTGCCCTCATTCCTTACCAGCCACTCTGAATATGCACCCAGCATGGCTCCAGTTTGCATAAAGTGCCCTCCAATCTTGGCTCAAACTTCCAGCTGGTCTCAAAGTTCAGCAGAGTCTAAATCCTAGGAGAAGTCAGAATCCATAGCAGCTCTCAAAAAAACCTGATTTGGGATTGGCAGTTTCCTGTCTGCCTAGAATTTTGTCCCATTGGCATGCATTGTTTCAAGTAGATATTCATGTTATGGAAACACCATCACAGACAAACCAGAAATAATGTTTTGCCAGCTATCTGGGCATCCCTTAGTCTAGTCATGTTGATGCATAAAATTAACCATCACACCAATCTTCTGATTGATGTTAATTATGCCTACTATTGACTGATCAAGGAAAGACCTTCTAATTCTTTCCTCAGGGAAAGAAACCTCCTAAAATCCCATAATTGATTTTAGCATATCAAAAGTCCTTATTTTCCCTTAGATGACATTTTGGCAGGAAGGACAGGGGAGGTTAGTAGTTCATTTGCTGAGGTGTTCTTCAAGGAGATAACAGCAGCTAATTATAGCCTGAAGGTGAGTCACTTCTGTGTTGAAGCTATTATTGTTTAAAACTAGAAACAGTTTAAAAAATATAGTTGTCAAGAGCTTGTGTTTCACATATACCTGTATAAGAGTTAAAATTGGGCAAAACTGTCTAAATGTCTGTGTCCTGGTCTATAAAATAAAATAATGATAGCATTTTCATTGGATAGTGTGAGGGTTAAATGAGTTGACGCACTTAGCTCAGTGTCTGCTACATGTAATTGCTTAATGGTAGGTAATTACCAAATTACATATAATTGTTTTATATCCACATATATATCAAGCACACAGACCAGCAAATCCAATCTCTTTTTTCAAAGATGAAGAAACAATTCAGAGAAGTGAAATCACTTCCTCAAGGTCACACAGCCATCAAGAGAGCTTAAATGAATACTTAGGGCTTCTAAACCCAACGGCACAGTTTTATTTGTCAGAGCAAGAAAAGTGAAACCAAATATCTGTTCTGATATGAAGGTCTGAATGAAAACTGGAAGATCCCGATCTTTACCTAGATTTTTAAAAGAGATTTAAAAAAATCTAAATATTTAACGAGAATTGGATGACTGGCTGATATTTTGCTCACTTTCTGTCTGAAGGATGCATTGTCTTCTCTGATGAGATATTTGCAACTCGCTGCATTGCTAAACTACTCATCTCAATTTAACTATGCAATTTGGGAGAGCTGGAGCTGAGCCATTTTGCCAGAAAATGATTAAGACAAACTCTAAGAATATTGTGAAGTTTATCAGGAAAATCAATTCCTCTAACAAGGAAGTGAGTCACTATTGATTTTTTTCCTCTCTCTCTAATTGGACTCAGAGCCCTGATAGCTTTTCATAAGTGGTGGCAGTTTGCTTTCAGCAAATGCATTTTTCACTTTGCAGTGGAGCATAACATGCTCTCAAAAGCCTGTGCCACTTTTTCTCCCCCCCCCCCTCTCATTTATCCCAGGTTCTTGAAGGTTAACATGAAAGCTTTTAGACATTTACTATCTGTGGTGGCTTGATGTTCATTAAGTTTTTTGTGTCCTGAGTAGACAGTCTCTGTGTTCCTGCAATATGTAAATACTTGGGGTTATAGAGAGGCTGGACTCACAGAACAGGTGATGCACAATGAGAAAATGGCTAAGATACTAAGGTGGGTAGCCATCAAACACTTTCAATCTAAGATGCCTGCATGGTTGTGCTACGTAATTTACAAGCATGACAGAAGCCACCAGCCTCCCTAGTAGAAAGTGGGCACCTGAACATATGAAAATATGGGGCCTGGGCTGTGGATTGCTGGCTGAGGCCTTTGGGGGAGGGTGGCTTTTCAGAGCAAGTGGGGCCCATCTTGAGAGGAGCTAGAACTAAGGACACTCATGGGCATGTGAAGCTGAGAAAGAGGTAGAGGCAAGACAGTATCCCCGAACCCCTCTTCTCCAACACAAGCCTCTTTGCTGGAGGACTTCAGTTTGCTTGCCTACAACTGATCTCCCTCACTTCTCTTCCATCTTTTGTTTCCCTGTGTTATTTTTTCAATTCAGAATCTTGGCATTGATTTAATAGATTTAATTACTAAAATGTATGTTGATTTTTTTTTTTTTACATTTGTTACTTAATTTCTTCTGGATCTTACATTTTTAGTCTTTTTCCTCTTGCCCATTTTCTTGTATTTTTTTTTCTAGCTGGGAAGGAAAGTCCTGAGTTGCTCAAACCCTGCACATTTCCCAGAAAGGCCTATTTTCAGGACTGGCCCTTGGCTAGCTCCTGGAGGAATGAGCTCTGAGCACTTAGGATATTCTGCCCGATAGAAGTACTGTTACATGCTTGAGGCCTTCAGCCATGCAATATTAGTGATAACAGGGTGATTTATGGTGAATGCCTGTTTTTGTATCCCTGAGGCCTCGGTACTCACTAAGTAGCTGAAGTCAGGCGGGTGCTGTATGTGGAACACCAACAAAAACCCTAAACTCAAGGCTTGGGTAAGCTTCCCTAGTTGGCAAACCTTTACACATATTGTCCTGCATTATTGCTGGGAGAATTAATCACATCCGGATGACACCACTGGGAGAGGACAACTGGCAGCTTGTGCCTGGTTTCTCCTGGACTTTACCCCATATACATTTTCCCTTTGATAATTTTAATCTGTATCCTTTAACTATAATAAACCATACCTGTGAGTATAACAGCTTTTTTGAGTCCTGTGAGTCCTTCTAGTGAATCATCTAGCTTGAAGGTGGTCTTGGGGATGCCTGACATGCCTACATTTTAATTTTAATTTTTAAAATTAAAAATTTTTCTTCATTTTGTAACTTTTAATTCTATATTTCATAACTAATGTTTGGGTGCCACTTTTTATCTTTTATTGATTTTACTTTCATATTAAATATTTTTACCTGATTAGCTTTTTATACTTTTTTTCTAAATTTTTATTTGTAGTATCTTATTTCTGGATAAGAAAAATCAAAGTCATAAAGACCTCAGTTCACCAGACTGCCTAATGGAGTCGATACAATTCTCATCAAAACCCCAAAGGGCCCCTCCTATTCCTGCATAATAAGCTGTTGTAAAATTTATAAGAAAGAACAGAGAACAAAAACAGCCAAGTCCATTCTGCAGAAGAACAAAGTGAAAGACGTGTTCTATTAAACATCAAAATGAATTTTAAAGCTCTAATAATTAAGACAATGTGCTGAAAGTGTAAGGATGGACAAATAAAACAGAATAACAGATAAATGCCAGAAGATAATTGAGAGCCCAGACACAGGCTCTCACATATGAGGAAGCTTCAGTTATTGCACTCAGAGCATTTCTGGTCAGTGGAAAAATGATTGATTACTTAGTAATGGCCCTGGAATAATTAGATATCTATGTCAAAATTAGAAAATGGATCCTAATATTATTACTTACTCAGAAAAAAACAAATCCAAATCGGTTAAATACATCAATATGAAAAGAAAAAATGTGGAACTTATATAGGTCTCTGGATAGAATAGGATTTAAGGTTTAAAAAAGGAGCAAACCACAAAGAGAAAAAGAAGACCTCAACTATGTTAAAAACGAAAATGTCTATATAATAAAGAGGAAAATATATTTGAAAAGCTAAAAACTGAAAAATCATAATTCTAATCATAATTAGAAAAAATCATAAGAAAAAATCAAATAACTTAATAGGAAAAATGTGCAAAAGATGCAAACAGTTACTTCACAGATAAGGAAGTCCAAGAAGCCAATAAACATGGTAAAATGTTTTAACTTCATTAGTTCTTAAGGAAATGTAAATTAAAATCACAATGAAATACAATCTTATTCTATCTTGCTGGAAAAATTCGAAGTATCATGGTAGCAAATGTTGATGAGGATATAGACCAAAGGTAATTCTTATATATTGCTGAAAATGTGTAAATTGTATAAGCTCTTACAAAAAAACTATTGACATTGCCCTATTGACATGAATATATCCTACAACACAATTGCACTGCTAGCACCATGCATCAAGAGATACCTACAAGAATGTTCAAAGCCATAAGAAAACTAGAAATCACCCAAATATCCATCTACGGCAAAATGGACTAGCAAGTGTGGTATATTTGAAAATGAATGAACTACAGCTGTATATATCCATACAGATGAAACTCTTAAAAAGTTACAGTAAGTAAACTCATACCACAAAGAATACATTTGGTGTCATTCCATGTATACAATATACAACAACAGGCAAAGCCGAGCAATATTTAGCTTAAGGATACAAATATATGTTATAATCATAGAGAAAACAAGGGAATGATTAACACAAAATTTAACAAATTGTTAAGGTGAGAGGGAGGGAGTGGGATAAGATTAGGAGGGGACATACATGAAGTTTGTAAAGTGCAATAATGTTCTATTTCTTAACCTGGGTAATGTGTAAATAGATGTTCATCTTAATATCATTATTTAGAAAACTTACCATTATAGAGATTGTAAAAAAATTTGTGACTGCCACCATTTACCAGGTCCAGAGAATTTAGAAATTTAAATACATTCCACCTTTAAAGAAAAAGGGCAAACAATTGATATTTTTTCAGAGGAAAGAGCATTTCCCAAATATTCCTAAAAGCCAGCTTAGTATAAGTATTCACCTGTAAAAGACAACATAAAAACATAACAATGTAAAACCCAGCCAAACTTATAAATATTAGTGCAGAAATAGTCATCAAAATATTAGCAAACAGAATCCACTAACACTTTAATTGTATAGCACTTTCCTCACTGTGATGAAAAAATGGCTAAATATTAGGCTATTAATATATGTTATCAGATTAATAAGCCAAATGAGAAAGAATTATGATTATATCCTTAAGTGAGGAAAAGTTATTTAATAAAATCAAAGAAGAATAAGGAATGAAAATTTTTAATAAGATCGGTAGTAAGTATATATCTCCTAGTGAAAGGAGTGAAAGAAATTAAAAGCTTCATGTTGACATGCTCGCAGCATTCTCATGACAAACAGGACTCATTTGCTTGTCCTCACCTCACTTAACATCATCCGAGACCAGTTTTTCTCTATCTTTTTTTCATTATGGCATACCCCTTGCAAGGAGTCCTTTTAGACTCCCCCCTCATCATCTCCCATTTAATTGTCTTTAAATAAACTTTTAATTTTAGAACAATTTTAGATTTACAGAAAAGTTGCAAAGATAGTACAGAGTTCCCATATGCCCATACCTAGTATCCTCTATTGTTAACATCTTACACTAACAGGGTACATTTGTCACAATGAATTAACCAACATTGAAGCATTATTATTACCTAAAGGCCATACTTCATTCAGATTTCCTTATTTTTTACTCAATGTTTTTTTTCCCACCCAGAATCCTATCTTGCGTATACCACATTATATTTATTTGACTGTGTCCCTAGGCTCCTCGTGGCTGTGACAGTTTCTCAGATTTTCCTTGTTTTTGATGACAGTGACAGTTTTGAGCAGTACTGGCCAGGTATATTGTACGATGCCTCTCTACTGAAATTTATCTGATGTTTTTCTCATAATTATAATGAGGTTATGAATTTTGGGGAAGAAGATCACAGAGTGTCTTTGTCATCCCGTCGTATTAAAAGTACCTACTATCAACATGCCTTAGTTGTTGAGGTCTGTCTTGATCACCTGGCCGAGTGGCATTTGTCAGATTTCTCCACTGTAAAGTTACTCTTTTTCTCTCTCTCCGTATGTGCTTTTTGCAGGGAGGATACAGTGTGCAGTCCACACTTATGGAATAGAGAGTTCTCCACTTCCCTGAGGACAGACATTCTACATAAATCATTTGGAATTCTTCACAAGAGATTTACCTGTTCACCCCCAGTTATTGATTGATTTGATTATTGATTTATATCAGTATACTCGTGGATATGTATTTTATACTTTGGTTACAAATCAATGCTACTTTATTTTATTGCTCAAATCATTCCAGCTTTGGTTATTGGGAGCTCTTGCAGTTGGCGCCTATGTCCCTTTGATATTTCCTCATTATTGTGGGTTTTTGCTTTTTTAAGTTTTTGAGCACTTTACTTTCTTGGCGCCCCCATAAGCTCCAGGCTCACCTTGTACGTTTCCTGTAGAAGCCCTAGAGTCAGTCATTTCTCTGAACAGCCCTGATTTCTTCTATTGGAAAATGGTATTAGAAACCAAGATCTTGGGGCCAGCCCGTGGCTCACTTGGGAGAGTGTGGTGCTGATAACACCAAGCCAATGGTTAAGGTCCCCTTACCGGTCATCTTTAAAAAAACAAACAACAACAACAACAAAAAAACCAAGTTCTTGGTGCCAGGTGCTCCATTTAATTTTAATACTACAGTTATATGCATATGTACTGTATGCATATCCATGCTTTATACATTAAAATGTGTAAATCTTTTTCTGTCTCCCAAGAACTAATTTTCAACCCCTTTGGGTTGATATCAGTCCTATTAAGAATGCATGTCCTAGACATCTTAATCAAACAATTAAAGAAGATCAAATAAGATACATAAATGCTGCATAGGCAAAACTATCTTTCTTCTTCCCTTTCCTTCTAGGCTTTAGCAACAATGGAAATTTGTGTCAAATATAATCCATATGTTTTATCCTCTAACATTCTATTAGGTAACCAGGTATTTTACTAGGCATCATGGGTATAATTGTATTTTCTGAACCAAAAGTTGACCCGAAATATATCACTTTAGTCATTGCCTCAAAAAAAAAAAAAAGTTGGGAAAAGGCAAAATCATTACTTGAAGATCATAATTGCTATACCTAGAAAAGAAAACAGGAGAATCAAATAAAAAGGTCTTAGACATATATGAAAATTCTGTAAGTCATAAAATTCACATACAAGTTGTATTTTAATAAGCAGAAAACAACATATTAGACTATGTAATAAGAGAAAATAAAAATCCTGTTTGCAAAAACAATTAAAAAAGATAAGTGGCTTAGAAATAATCATGAAAAGATATGAATAAAACTTTAAAATTTTAGAGGGGAACATAAAAGAAAACCAGAATAAAAAGGAATTATATGTCCTTATCTTCGATATAAAGGCTCAACATTTCCAAGACTTCATTATATCTAAAATGAAACTAAAAAATTACCTATTATGTGATTCATTTAAATAGAAAATGCAAACTAATCTAGAGTGACAAAAGGCAGATCAATTGTTGCTTGAGGATGGAAGGAGGGGCAGAAAGGAAGACATATGAAAGAACTTGAGGAAATATTTTGGGGTGATGAATATTTCACTATTTTGATTGTGGTAATGGTTTCACAGGTATATACATTTATTAAAATTTAGCAAATCGTGTACTTTATGTCAATTATACATCAATGATAACACACTTCTCTGATGGTCAGCTTTATGTGTCAACTTGGCTAGGTTATAGCTCCCAGTTATTCTATCAAACACTAATGTAGGTGTTGCTATGAAGGTATTTTGTAGACGTGACTGAATTCCACCATTAGTTGAGAGATTTTCCTAGATAACACAAATGTGACTGATTCAATCAGTTGAAAGATCCTAAGAGCAAAGCTGAGGTTTCCCTGGTAGAAGAGGAACTGCCATCTGCAAACAGCAGCTTTAGCCCCTGCTGGAGAATTCTGGCCTGACAGCTTGCCCCACAATTGTATAAGACAATTCCTTATAATAATTCTCTCGAAATATACCCATCCTGTTGATCCTTTTTCTCTTTTTGAACCATAACTAATCCTACATCAATAAAACATCCCCCCCAACTAAATTTCAGCCAATAGATACATAGATCTGAAACTCTTTCAGATTCAGAAATAGTCACTTCTCAACACTCCACCCATCCTTCTGAACCTTCCTGATGTTTCCTGATCCTCACGGGTGTGCAGCTTGGGAGAATAGAGTGGTGGGATAGCAACAGTGCTGGGAGCGGTGGTGGGGGAGTGGGGAAGGGCTGGGCTCAGCCTGGGCTGGATACATATGATACTTCTAGAGTGGTTTTTTTAAAAAGCCATATGAATATAGCCCAATTTATTAAGGTCTTCTTTAGCACGTTCCTTAAGGTTTTTAATAATTTTCTCTAAAATTATTTAAACAACTTTGATATTTTCCCTAAGTACATTATATTTTTGAGGTATTTGGAAATGTTTTTTAAATTACATTTTCTAATTGTGAATGGCTTAGAAAATGTGATTAACTTTTGCATTTTGTTTTCATAAGCAACAATCTTGCTAAAATCTCTTATTTATTCTAGTAACTTATCTAGATTTTGAGTGTTTCACACGTACAGCTCATAACATGTGCAATAGTGTCAGCATTGTGTCTTCTCTTCTGATCGTTATTTTGTTTCTTTTCTTTTCTTATGGCATTGACTTGGAGTAACTCACTGAGGAAAAGAGAGAATGGCAGCTATCTTTGTCTTGTTTCTAATCCTAGAGGAAGTGCTTTTGACATTTCATCATAAAATAAGGTATTTGCTCTATTTTTTCTAATGTACAGAGTATTAGTTTGACAGGGCTGCCATGGAAAAACACCACAGACTATGTGGCCTTAAACAACAAAAACTGATTTTCTCAGAGTCTCGAGGCTGGAAGTCTGAGATTAGGGTGTCAGCAGGTTTGGTTTCCGCATAGGCCTCTCTCCTCAGCTTGCAGATGGCTGCCTTCTTGCGGTGTCCTCACATGGTCTCTGCCTTCTCAGTGTCCTCACATTGTCTTTGTGTGCATACATCTCTGGTGTTTCCTTTTGTGTCCAAATGTCTTCTTCTTATAAGGACACCAGTCAGATCGGGTTAGGGCCCACCCTAACAGCCTCATTTAATCAACTTTTTAAATGCCCCACCCCCAAATCAGACACATTCTAAGGTAATAGTTTTCAGGTCTTCAACCTGAGTTTCTGGGGAGACAATTCAGCCCATAACATGTGGCTTTCTTTTTTAGTTTTTAAAATTCTTATTAATTTTTAAAAATCTATCAAAATGATTTATACTTTCTTTTTCTTTAATATGCTGTTAATTATACCAATCAATTCCTAGTTTTCATACTTTCTCCTTTTCTAATGTAAGCTTTGTGTCTATTCCATGTTTTGATGTATAGTATTTGAATTTATATTTTACATGCAAACCTTTTCTAATTTTAATATTGATTTAAGCCATTATTTATTTAGGAATGTTTCTTAATTTCAAAAAATAAATATATTTTTCTCATTACCTTTAAAAACTTATTTCCTAGCTTAATTGTTTGGTGATTATAGAACACAGTTTCAATGCTATACATTTTTGTCAAGACTCATCTGTGGCATAAAGCATAGTCAATTATTGTAAATGATTCATATCTGTATGAAAACATTGTGTAATATCCAGTTTTATATATGTCGATTTGATCAATCTTGCTAACACTGGTGCTGAAATAGTCTGCTTATTTAAAGTTGTTTTATTTGGCTTTTCTAATATATTATTTATTGATAAATTTATGTTAAAATCTCCATTTCTGATGGTGAATTTCATAATCTTCCTAGTGGAGCTGTTAATTTTTGCTTTATATATTTTGAGCCTATGTCACTAGGTAAAGTTTACTTTTGACTTGTTAAATAAATATTATATCTATCAAGATTTAGAGAACAAAAATGAAGTAAAAATATCTTTAGCTATTTTTCATGTAAATGTATGAAAAATTAGTTATCACCTTTTTAATCCTAGTCAAATTAGAATTTTATTTTCAAAACTATAACTTCATATACAGTTCAAATATTCAAATCCACATTAAACTAAAGACTTCCATGTAAAATTACAACATAACAACCTACAAAATAAAAGCCATCAGTATTAAAATGATAAATTCATAAAACCACCATTGTAATAATGGATGTTAGCACGAGTGTTTGTTTATGATAGAAAGACAAAAAGTGCAATAAGACTTACATAATATTTAAAAGTGAAAAATGCACACACGTAATACAAATACAAAATTCTGCGACCCACTGACAAAATCCATTTTCTCAACTGTTCACAGAACATTCATAAGAAATGGATTATGGACTAAAAAACAACAACAAAAAAACCACAATTAATTCATAAATCCAGAAATTATATGTGAACACCATAATGCAGACCTTACTACCACATGCACTGTATAGTAAGACATGAGAAAATCCTAAGATCAAACTCGTGTTTTCTATAAATTATTGTAAAGGGGCTAAGCAGTTGGACTTTTAAACAAAGCACTCATAAATAATATTTTGTCCAATATGTAACTACAATTTCAAGTACATAATACTAAAAAATTAGCAGTAGCATCAAAATGGAATAGCAAAACTTTTAGAATGAAGTCAAAATTGTAATTTCATGATTCTGTGTGTTCACTTATTGCCAACCCTTCACCCGCAAGCACAAACAGCAGTGCTTTTCAGTTGCCGCCTTAAGGCATTCAGCCATGTCGTTAGAAACGTTGGTCTCGCTTTATTCTCTGTGTCTTCTCAATGTTCTGCATGTTGAATGGAAGGTAGATATGACTTGGGACTGTGGTGGCAGTGAGGTGAATGTGACCACAATAATTCTAGGGGCCATGGTGGGGCAACCAGGCACTGAGAACCAGCAAAGGACCAGAATGCTTCATCAAAACCCATTGCCTTTCCCACCGCCATAGCCTGAATCCAAAGTATGTTATCCAAAATATGTATGGCCTCAGTTAAATGTTTGTTGGAAAACAGCACCATTTCCTTTTTTGTCCTTAGTTAGCCACAGGAAGAATTTCATGTACAGTACATTTTATCATTTCATATTTTTAGATTTAAATTTCTTGTTCACAACACCCTCTGTGACACTTGGACATCAGCTGTGTTGGTTTTGTCTGTGTTTACAGAGCAGATATGGCACGTTCTCTTTGATTTAGCACAGCTGTGTGACAGCAAGCTCTTGCAGAGTGGGAGCAAGAAAATAAACTATTCAAGAAACTTAAAAAAAATCTGGATTAAAATCACAGGATTTTCTGTGTTGCTTGAGGAGTGAGAGATCCTCTAGTTACAGAGATTATGGGGAAAGTGTTGCATTTTGTAAGAATGACCCACTTATCTGCATAGCATGAAAGACACAGAATCGGTTGCTTTCCACTTGGAAAAACAAAAACTTAGTCACGATTGAACAGAACAATTGAAAGCAGGTAGTTTGTTCATATGTGTTTGTTTTTTCCAAAATAATTTGGAGATTCTAGGTCATTAGTATTTCCATATGAGTTTTAGAATCAGTTTTTCAGTTTCTTAAACAAAAATGCAGAATGACATTTTGACTGAGTATTGAATTCTGCATTAACAGATTTTTTTTTCCCTTTTATTGCTTTAAAGGTAATGCTCTCTTGCCTTCTCACTTGGGTTGCTTCTGCATGAATTTTCAGTTGGTGCCAAAGCAAATTACAGCAAACTGTGGGCTCAAGGCATCACAAATTTATTATTTTACAGTCATAAGTCTGGTATGAGTCTCACCAGGCTAAAATAAAGGCTGAACTCAGCAGATTGCTTTACTTTGAATTTCCTGTTTAACTGGGTTGTTTTTAGAACTCAGTTCCTCATGGGAGTAGAATCAAAGTTGGGGTATTTTTGATGGCTGTAAATTGAGGGCTTTTCTCTTGGCTTCTAGACGCCGCCGCATTCCTTGGTTTGTGACTTCCTTCCTCCATATTCAAAGCCAGCAATAGCGACTAATGTCCTTCTGACATCACATATCTGATTACAGTCAAGAAAGGTTCTTTGCTTTCAAAGACTTATATGATTATATTGGGTCCCTGTGAATAAACCAGGATACTCTCCTCATCTTAGGGTCTTTACCTCAATCATATCTGCAAAGTCCCTTTGTCATTCTAAGGTAATTTATTCACAGGTTTAGTAGATGAAGGCATGGAAATCTTTGGAGAACTATATTCTCCCTGCCAGTTTCCAATACAAAATTCACTGTCATTCTTTGCCCCTCTGTGCATAATGTATTTTGTTGTTGTTGTTGCTGTTCTGGCTTATTTTAATTTTCTCTTTATCACTGGTTTTGAGCAATTTGATTATGATATGTTTTGGTGTAGTTTTCTTCATGTTTCTTGTGCTTGGAGTTTACTGAGCTTCTTGGATCTGTGACTTTATAGTTTTCATCAAATTTAGAAAACTCAATTGTTATTTCTTCAAATAAATTTTTGTTTCCTCTCTTTCCTTCTCTCTCTCTATGTGTCATAACGCTTGAAGTGGTCACAGAACTTTCTGAAGTTATTTTCATTTTTTGATGCTTGATCTCTCTGTGTTCCTTTTTGGATAGTTTCTGTTGCTATGTCTCAGAATTCACAATTTTTTTTTTTTCTATAAAGTCTAATCTGCCATTACCCCATCCAGTGTATTTTTCATCTCATTAGTCATATTTATATCTCCAGAAGTTTGATTTGGATCTTTTTATATTTTTCATGTATCTTCTCACCTTTTTGAACATCTAGAATTCAGTTATAATATCTGTTTTAATATTCTCTTATGCTATTTCAAATATCTTTTTCAGTTCTAGTTCAGCTGTGATTGGTCGATTTTTCTCCTTGTTATGAGTCATATTTTCCTGTTGCTTTGCATGTCTGGTAATCTCTGAATCTAGAATAGATGCAAGCCATTCTAAGTTTTACCTCATTGGGTGCTGGGTCTATAAATGTTCTGAAGCTTTGTACTGCAGCAGAGTTATCTTACTTAGCAACAGTTTGATCCTTTTGTGTCTTGTTTTTTTTTTGTTGTTTGTTTGTTTTATTTTTCTATGATTTGTTAGATGGGTACAGAGCAGAATTTAGTGTAAAGCTTATTATTCTCCACGACCAAGGCAAGTACCTTCGGAGTACTCTACCCAGCTCTCTGTGAATAGAAGCTTTTCCAGTTTGGGTGGTGTAGGACTACTGTCAATCTTGGGTGGAAACCTGGATCTCTTTCCTCCAGTCCACTTTGATGGTTCTTCCTGGTCCTCTGGTAGTTTTCTTACATGATCTCTGCTTAATGCGTGGCAGGAATCTCCCCAAATCTCTGAGTTTTCTCTGTGCAACTCTCTCTCCATGACTGTCTCTTGCAAACTCTAGCCTTGGTTTATCCGGAATATCAGGTCAATCCCACGGGGCTTGCTTGGATTCTCCTGCACCATGGGCTGGAAACTTTCTCAAGGTAGTAAATTGGGACAATTGTTGGGCTCAACTACTTTGTTTCCCATCTTTCAAGGATCACTGTTTTATGTTGTATAAAAAGTATCCTGAAAACTTGTTTTATTTATTTTGTCTATTTATTTTTAATTTTTAGTTGTTTCAGGAAGGAGTGTATATCTGTTCCTTGATACTCCATCCTTCTCAGAATTGGAATTGATCCTAACAACTTTTAAAATTGCTGTCATCCACACTTTTCATTTATTGAGCTCTTTGATCCACTCCCATTTGGTATATCTACACAGTCATCAATCTGTGTATCTTTACAGAATGGAAGAAAGCTTTATGTTAATGTGTAATGTAAATACAGCATGGAGATGAGATTGACTTGCCAGTCACTTACTTAAAGTACTTATACTGTCAGAGGCTGAAATATTTCAAAGATGGAGGGACAGTTAGCGATCTTTCAGGAATGCTAATGAAGAAAGTCCACAGAAAGGTTTCCTATTGTAGAAGTGATATCTCTTTCAGCATCATGGTTATAAAACACATTGTTGTCCATATTGAAATATCTCATGTCCTAGCTAGCATGGACATCTTCCTGTCAATAAATATACACATTTTTTAGAGAGCATCATACATGGAAATATACTCTACACTCTTATCTAAATACCATACAAGGAAAAAAATCAAGTTTTTCTAATAATCTAAAAGCATGAGACTATCTTTTTTTTCCCTTTTCATTCTTCAGTCCCCACATTAAACTGTCCCTCAGTTTATATTAATTCTTCAATCCAAATGCTGCTCTACGTCATTGTCCTGCTCCATAAGTTGTTGTTATCAATCGACAGGACTGCAGACACAGACTAACTGGTCATTACTTTGTCTTTATTCTTAATGTGCCTTTTCATGAATGTTGCTAAAATGCAAACTTGAGCATATCACTCATTTTTAACCTCTGATGGACTTCTGGTTTGAAAGTAACAGTGTAAAGTTGGTACTTTCTCTTTCTCCATTTTATAGTCTTAAAAACTAGGACAGCAATAAATGGAAAGATAGCTTCAATCTTTAGTCAAACTAAGATTTATCTGAAAACACTCACATAGGCAAGACAAAGTATAATAAAGGTGTGGGAAGACTAAAAGACACTACTCAGAAAAAGCCAAATGAGAAAACTTCCCTATGTATGTGTCACAACTTCAAGTACAAAAATAATAACAGCAGGGAGGCACTGGGTGCATGACCTGGCAGCAGGAACTTCCCTACAACTCCAGTGGTACAGAGTCTAAAACAATCAAGCATTCATGCAGGAAACGTTCTATTAATGAGGCAGTTTTAAAAAGAGAGACTCACAATGTGAGCAGGTCACAGGTGCCAATCTTGGTTGGCTTGAAGAAGTTAAAGCTAAAAATTTGCAGTCACATATGCAAAACTGCATGTCACAACAATTCCTCAAAGTCACTTACATGGCTTTTTCAATGAACTGTCTGCTTCTGGCTGATTCAGGAAGAATTTTAATGGCATTCAAATGTGAAAAATAAATAAAAAGGACCCAAATCAGATCTTTCACAAAATACTAACAACAAAACCAACAACAATAACAGATGATTGAAGAAATGGGGAAAAATGCAAATAACAAATATTTACATCATCATGGAGGAGATAAAAATTGTCACTAAATTTATCTTCATGAATTGAAAAACATAAATGAAGCAATTGTCTCTAAAACAAGGGCAGATGACAAAAGATATGAGGAACAGAGGGTAAGACAATAGAGAAACATAAAATGTAAGTTAAATAAACATGAAGAAAAAATAAATAAGAGACATGGACAATCTAATTTAAAAATGGGCAAATGATCTGAAAAGGCACTTTAAAAACCAGATTATACAAATGGCTAATACAGACAATTTAATTTAAAAATGGGCATATTATCTGAAAAGCAATAGGACATCCAAATGGCTAATCCTCATTATAAAAAAAGTCTACTTTATGAGTAATTCAGGGAAAGAAAATTTAAGACAGCTCAAATGACTGAAATGAAAAAACTTCATGACACCACGTATTGTTGAGTATATAGAGAGCAAGATGAATTTTCATATAGTGTTCATGGGAATGTAAATTGGCAGACTTCTTTGGAAATAAATGGGACATTATACAATAAAACTGAAAATATGTATAGCCTGGTAGTCAATAGAACTGTTTACCAATATTTTTAGTTTTCCTCCTTGTGGACACTTGATGGAATTCTTGTTTACACCCCCTTTAATCTAGGCATGACCATGTAATTTGCCTTGACCAATGAAATGTGAGCAAAAGTCAATTGTATCACTTACTTCTCCAAGGATGACTTTAAGGCTCAGTATGTGATTGGCCATATTCTATTTCTCCTGCCACAGCCACCAGTCATTCTTCAAATGGAAACTCTAGCATCCTACTCACTAAGTGAACTCCCTAAGTCCCCAGCTAACCCAAAGTAGACATAGGGGCATGTACAGTGGGTGAGAAATAAATGTTTGCTGTTTCAAACCACTGAGATTTGGAGTTTGTTACTGCAGCTTAGCCTAGCTCATCCCTGATTGATTTACAGGCCCTATCCCCCTAGTTATATGCCCTGGAGTTCCAAACTTTTATGTGCCATGTACCCTTTGGCAGTCTGGCAAAGCCTAGGGACCTTTCTCATAAGAACTTAGAATTTAAAAAAAATACATAAAATAAAATATGTAGAATATACATACAAAGGGAAACAATTATATCAGAATACAGCTATCAAATACTAAAATAACAAATTTGTGCTGAAGTAAAAATTTCCCTTTATTAACATATTAAATAACAATAGCTAATAGTGGGTCTAATAACTACCATAATTTCAAAATAGTTATAAGCAGAATTGATATTTCTAGACTATCTACAACCATAATATGATATAAAATATCTGTTATTTCTATCAGTGACAAAAATACAAAGCTACCTGTGGCAAAGTTACAGATACAGATAGTGTATTTTTCTTTTGTCTACATTTGTGATGGAAGAAAATGCTGCATTTATGTTAGAAGTTAGTGAAAATAAAGATCTAATTATTTTCTCATTCAAGTTCATGGACTCTGAATTCTATACATGGTTAAGGACCTTTGCCTAGAGAAAGATGTACATGTGTATGTCAGGGTGCACTACACAACATCATAATAGTCAAAAACTGGAAAGATTACCAATCTCATTAAAAGATAAAATAAATAAGCAATAGTGCATTCATGCATCAAGCAAAATTCACGGTCTTTGTTTATACACAGCTACATGAAATATTCTAAGCACACACACTCTGTGATTCCCTCTATATAAAATTCAAAAATAGGCAAAGCTAAATTATAGTGTTTAGGTTGCCTACGTAGGTGTTAAAATTATAAAGAGAAGCAAGGAATGATTACCACAAAAGTCGGTATGTTTAGCTCTAAGGGGGAGGAGTGATATTAAAATTGGAAAGGATCATGTCTAGGGGCTCTGGATTTCTGCAAGTGTTCTATCTCTTGACTGGGTGGTTACATTAGTTTTAACTGTGTAATAATTCACAAGATTGCACATTTATATTTTACGCACTTTTCACCTTTCTGTATGAGTGTTATGTTTTAGAATTTAATGTTTCTTAATAGAAGAATTTCCTTAGAAAATAGAAACATGGCAAAGCTAATGTATAAATACAAGATTTGATTTTTTTTGAAAAATAATAAAATTGAGAACCATTAACTAATTAACTTTAAAATAAAAAAATGAGAGGAATTCACAAATACCATAAATAGAAATAATAATAAGGAAGTCAACACAAATACAGGAGCAATAAATTAAAAGAATCATTGGAGACTACTTTACTCAGATTTATATGATACCTTTGAGAGCTGGAAAGAAAGAGACAATTATTTCGGAAAATATAAATTACTGAAATTAACCCCAGTAGAGAGAGAAAATTTGAACAAATTCATTATTATAGAATAATTGAGAAAGGTGTCAAAGATTGCCTCCCTACATCTATCTATTTATCTGTCTACCCATCTGTCATCTATCTATAGATGGTGTAGATAGTTTCAAAGTAGAATTATACTATACTTTTAAGGAAGAAATCATTCCAATGACATTTAAATTATTTAAATAATATGGTACAAAAAATGAAGAAAAGTTTAAAAATTATTTTTATAAAGCAGATATACATCATTTAAAAAGTCTGTCAGAAATGACACAACAGAAGAAAAAACTACAGACAAAACTCAGTTATAAACACAGTGCCAATGTCTTAAAGTGCAGCAAATGTATTCCAGTGTGCTTGCTTGATGCTTCAGGAGAGGTAGTGATTGAAAAGTTGCAGTCCCTGTCCTCATGTGGCCTAAATTTAGAAGAGAGGATCAAAATAGGAAAACGACTTTATTATGAATGGGGTAGGGTAAGGTAAGGACAATCACAGATGACTTGTTTGTTGTTATGAAGGCTCACAGGAAGGCACATTGATATATTTGGTTTGGGTATAAGAATAACAACTTGGAAGAGCTGCTCTTTGAGTTGGATAGTGAATAATTCATGGCTAATAACCTCAGTTCTAGTCTTGTCTTACCCAAGTCCGAATCCCAACTCTATGACTCAATAATCATAAGCTGTTTAATTGCTCATCCTTATATTTAAGCTCATCTTCAGACTCTGTGTCCTGAAGAACACATTAGCTAAGGGTCACATTAGCTTATTCTTGTAGGAACAGTTTCCTTTCCTTTTGTGAATGCAGTAGATTGCAAACATGGCCACAAGTCTTTGCAGCTCCTCCCATCAAGGGCAGAGTCTATTTCCTATCCTTCAAAGCTGGGCTGGTCTTGTGATTTGCTTTAAATTACAGGATGTGGTCGTAATAGCAGGGTGCCAGTTCTGTGCCTCGTCTTCAAGAGGGCTTGCTGTGTCCACTTGCTGTTCTTGGAGCCACATGAACAAGTTTGCACTATCCAGCTGGAGGATAAGATACTGTGGAGAAAGAATCAAGTCATCTCACAATCCTAGACAAACTCCAGACTTCTGAGCCAACCAAGCCAAGCCTGGCCTATACCAGGAATTTCCAAAAATTTCCTCCCTTTTATTTGTGAGCAGCGACTGCATTTAAAAACTATTCTATATTCTTCAAAGTGTCTAGCTAGGTTTAGGCACAAAGTTTAGTCGATGGGCTTATGTGAGCAGTTCTCATTAAGACTGTAATGCATGGGAAAGCTACTGAAGTGTGAGTCAGAAACCCGGTTACTACACCGATGATCAGTAGGGTTTAGAGCAAGGCATTTGGCTTCTAGGGCTTTAGCTCCCTCACCATGAAATGAGGGAATAGATTTGGCTCTCCGTGTTCCCACTAGGTCTGATGTGCTCTAATTTCAGCTCCTCCTGCTGTGTTGAGTCACTTTCCAGGTCCTCTGGGCACTAGAGTCAGTAGCAATTCTATGCTGTAACAGAAAATAATTTCTATCTTCAAATTTACATTATTTTATTTAGTTTTAATTATTCTAGTTCCTCATATACCAGTAATTCAATTCAATGTACAGAATAGAATATTCAGATGTGAAAAAAATCACTTATATTTCCATAATTTAGGTATGAAAAACGTTAACAGTGTTGAGTCCATCCTTATATCTAGCCATATACATATTAAAAAAAAAGACCGTAATGTGCATATTGTCCCAGTAATTGATTTTCTTGTGTCAGTATATATGTACGTCTATATGTTGAATCGTGCTGTACAGTATTCTATGGATGCCCATAATTTACTGAATTGCCCATCTACAATTACGCATTGGGGCTATTGTCAATTTTCACTCTTATCAACAATGTATTGTGACAGAAATAACTGAATTCTCTAAATTTGGGAAATAAATATTTTAAAAGCAGAGTATTGAGCAGACCTTTAGTGAAGATTGTCCACATGATAAAAAATAGATCTATATTTTTATATGTTTCATTTTGTAGTTATGGGTTAACCATAGTTTTCTAAATTCGTGTCTGAAGTGGGACACCGAAAAATTCTAAAGACAATGAATGTGTCTAGACCCCCTGTTGAATCTAATTAAAGTGAGGGTCTCTGGGGTAATCTTTAGATGCACAGCTTCCAATACCTTGCAAAGATAGCATTTGTCTGGTATATTTGTTTATCGACCTAATTAGAAAAGTGAAAGAAGACAAACCACTTTTAAAACCTTCTCCTCATTAGCTATAGATGATAAGAGGCCCCTAAACTCTAAAACACATTCTGAAATCAATAAAATGAACATATAGAGAAATAACCTCCTGTTTCAATTCCAGACAGGCAGCAGAATTTCATTTTAGCCACCAAGAAAGATTTAGAAGTTCCTAAGAAATGGTGAAAGCAGGAGCTATCCTGGAGGAGAAACTACAGAATCTGAACACACATAGACTGAGTGACACACACGTGTAGCACCTTCCTTGATCGATTGGTGCAGGTGGTCCCCTTCCAAACCCTGCAGATCTTTTGCCCTCTTTTATTAGTTTTTCTTGACTCTAAAGAAATTTTGTGCACCTCATACACACCAGGTTAGGGAAAGTTTTTAATACCTTGAGGTAGATCTAAGTTAGAACATACACACTTGTCTCTTTTCTTGCCTGTCTTTCTCAGTACAGTGTAAGGTCATCGAGGGCAAGATCTGTGTGTTATTTTGCTTTGACCGCAACTTGCACACAGGACTAATAATTGTTACTGCTTATTATGTATCAGGCATTGTGCTAAATAATGAACATAAAGGGCAAGTTAATTAGATTATTTTTCTTCCTGTAGTTTCCCCTCCTTTTTTGGTTATCAGTGGGTCACCAGCATTTGTGTTTCTCTGCCTCAGGGATCTCTGCAGGGCAGAAAGTAGATGCTGTAGACATCATTATTTCTTCCTAATCGTTAAGATGGGGAGGAAGTGCTTGCTGTCCTGGATGGTGAGGTAAGAGAATGGAGTGATTGGGAGGCCAGAAAAAGGGGGAGAGACAGTCATGTACTACTTCTCCAGCCTGCAACTATTAAAGACAAGTTAGAAGTCTGGGTTCCTGGAATATGGGGTGTTTAGTTTTAAAACTAGGAAAGTCACTGTCAAACTTGCATGAGTTGGTCACCCTAGAGGGAGTGATGGTGCTGTCAGAGAAGACAAGGCTTTTAGTGGGAGACTGTGATGTTCATCTGGAGGGAGGGCTACTCTAGGTATAGGTGTTTCTAAACTTCACAAAGCTTCTCTTTCCCCAAGTGAAACCCAGAAATAACAGAGATGCTGGATCTAAAGACGCCATTAAGCCTGAGACAATGGGCATCTTAGTAGAAACCAGTGTAGAAGACTGGAAAATTCCCTGATGTCTTGGTGTTACCCACTACTCATTGAGCTCCTGTTCTTGGCTCTGCGTGGTAGACAGGGGATACAGGGATGGCTAACAGTCCTTGAAAGACTGAGAAAAACAAGCTAGGATTACTTTTACTGAAAGAGGGAAGCACCTAGGGTGTACTCAGTAGGAGAAAGAGGTACTGAATGCCATCCTGGATATGATGAAGCCATGGGGCAGACGGGCAGCCCCTGCTTCTGTGGGTTTACTGACATAAAGCAAGCAAGGGCACATTCAAGACTTCTGCAAGGAGGCTGTGCTTAATGGGAGTTATGCAGTGCCTTAGGGCAATTCCAAGGCAGCAGGTGCAGTTCAAATTGATGTAACAAGAGAAGAACAAAAGTCCTCGGGGTCCCAGACAGAACCACTGGGACAAAGTGGGATAAGTGAGTCTCTGTAGAGAGAAGTCTTGAACCCAGGGGTCCTCCGTGGATAGAGAGAGACTAGAAAGTAAAGTGAAGGTAGAGTAAACTTGGAAACTTTCAGAGGGAAAGCCAATGGAATGGATGGTTTTCACGTGGCGTGGCAGCCTCCCTTCTCCGGAGGTGCACTTGGACAGAAGAGAGAATGTCTGGAGGAAGGGTGACAGGGTGATGAAATGGAGAGGGACTTGATTTCCTGTCAGCAGAATAACCTGGGCCACTATGCTGAGAACTCTTCAAATTTGGTCCCCAAATTCAGGCAACATCTTCACTCTCACTTACCAGAACTGTTTCTTTGAAGCTTTTCTCTGGAGAGTGGCCTCAGGTCTTCCTTCCTTTCCTCAGTCAGAACCACTATTCTTTGTCCTGTTTCAGAGCTTTCAATCAGTTTTGTTGAAGTTCCAGGTAAAAGTGTTTGAAATTCACCTCACTGGACAATGACTGTATACTGTAGCCCTCGGGGGCAGAAATAGCTTCTGGTCACCATCTGTGCCTAGCACAGAGCTTGTTCAAAGGACAAGCACAACAGCCATCCCAGGAGTGAGCTGGCAGGACTTTGCACATTGAATTCCATGAAGAGTCATGGAAAGATGGAGGGTTCACTCAGTCACTTTAAAAACACTTGTCACATTTCTCCAAATACTTAATGAAGTAGAGCAGTACTGTCCTCTGTCACATGGAGAGAACTCTTCATAAATAAGGCGGCCACTTAAATGTGTTTCTTCCTCACGAATTATCAGCAGGGATGGGCTTCCTGCAGGGAAGCTCTCCGGATCTGAGAGGGACTAACAGTTGTGTCAGGAGAGCTCTTCTCTAATAATAAGCTATTTTAATCATGTTTTATTTGTTCAAGGAAAATACCCTGAGCTTCAATGAACTGCATCATGGAAACACTTCTCGCAAATCGTCAAACTGAAGTCTTTTCTTCCCTCTCCCCAAATTCTCTCTCAAACCTGATCAAATCAACAGTGTGTATGTGTGTATAAACACACATTATATGTATATACAAACACGCACATGTACATATATACATATAAATAGTTTAGGGATATAAAAGTGAAAATATGTAACCAAGCACCCACCATGGTGCTCCCATGTGACTGCTATGGCAGAGTGAATTGCTCCCATCTCTTAGTTCCCATGGCTTTGTGTTCATGCTCAGCAATGCCCTTCTCGCACTGTAGCTGGTTGGGTGGTTGTTTGGTTACTTCTGACTCCCACACTAGCCTGTGGGTTCCTCTAGGGTGAGGGCAGGGTGGAGATATTTAATAATTACTTGCGGTGATAGCACTTTGCAGTGTTGTCTCATTTAACATAGTCCATTCAAATACTCCAAGAAGGAAGCATCACCTGTGACCACTCTGCAGTTCAAATTTGTTAAGCAGCTTGAGGAAGGCGAGCAGTAGAGCAGAGATGAACCCCCTCCCCGTTCCACTGCAGGACACTACCCTCCTCCACACTCCCAAGGCCATATTATATTCCCTTTTATTCTCAGTGCCCACCTCAGTGCTTGTCCAGGTTCACAGGGGGTTGGCAGGGAGCTAAAGTGCTTTGTATCTGAATTTCTGTGAGAAGTAAGTGGATAGAGAGAAGGTTGGAGTTGAAGTAGGGGATTCGACAGGAGAGAAAGAAAAGCTGCCAGTGAGAAGGGGAGATGGAGAGAAACAGGGAATCATGGAGAGAGGGCTCAGTACCCTTGATTTCAGAAACTTTGAGCTTGGAAAACCCAACCTGAGTCATTCTGTGACTTCCTGTAACAGCATTCTGTAGCTCGTGTGTTGGCGTCAACATGGAGACAAGTGTTGTGTTGGTCGATGTGACTGAAGGGCAGGGCTTTAGGGAGCTGATGACACGTGTAAGATGCAGGTTGAAGTGGTGGCGCCTGAGGTCTAATCTTGACGGGGAAGTAAGTGAAGGCAGAAAGGGCTTGAGAGAGGGAGGAAGTTAAGAGTTCTAAAAATGATCGGTGCAGTCAGTTTGGGGAACCCCTGAAGACTTGGGAACTGAGTGATGGGGTTAGAAGGCCTGGGAATCATATTTCAGGATTTTAAGATTGCCTTGAGGTGAGGAAGAGGTCCAGGCTGTGGTCAAGAGTGTGTGTGGCTGGAGAGAAATGGAGGGGAGGTCATTGGAACTGAGTCATCAAGGAGCTGAGAAACAGCCTATTGCATGTATCACCCAGGTGGACATCGAAGTCACCCATGATGATGTCAGGACACAAGTGGAGAGAGGTGCTGTAAACCAGGTGACAAACTTCACTGGATGAAGAGGCTGACCATCAGTTTTCTGGGATGGAGACAAATTGCCTGAGTACTTAAAAACAAAAGGAGCAGATATTTCATGTAAAAATGGCATTGGAGTGTAAGATGACACTGATCACACTTCTCCTGATTTTAAGGTGAAGGGGTATGAAGGAAATAGACAATGTCCCCTTACCTAGGCAGATGACTTCAGGTAAGAGATGACAAGGGTCTGAACTTAAGGGGTGAAAGTGGGGAGGAAGAGGAAACAAGAGATATACAGAGGGAGGGAGGGAGGTTTGTGTCTGATCGGATGTGAGGGAGGTACAGAGGGTGACAGACATTAACTGAGGAGAGTGTTGGTATTTCCTGAGATCAGGAACACTGGAGGAGGAGCAGGTTTGAACCAGTATATCCTTCAGGGTTCGGTCAGGCAAAGAGAGCCAGTACAAGCATTGTGGGAAGAAGTATCTTCACAGAGGAATTAGAGCTCCCTCGAAACTGGCAGGTGTAAGTGAAGGTCTGGGAGTGGGGGTGGTGGATGAGAGAAGTAGGCACCAAGTCAGCCTGAACCACTAGCACACATGGACCGGAATTCTCTAGAAAATGTGGGAGTGGGGTCACGAAGAGAGAACTTGTCAAGAAGTTTGTGGAAGATCTGTCTGTATGGAAACAGCCACTTCCATGCAAGCATCACCTCTATGGGCCTGAAGTCTGGGACCCAGGGATGGGTTTGGGGCCACTGCCGGTCTGTAGGGCCAGCATGGGGAAGATGAACTGGACAACGAGCAGGAGCAGAGCAAGGATAAACTGGGGTCCACCTGGTGCCTCTCCACATCTGTTCATTGCCATGTCTGACCACCGCATCCTTCTGAGTGTGGTACCCTCAGCTATGGACAATTAGGTATATGTATCTGGAGCTTAGGAAAGGAATGTGACATTGAAAAACAGAAGGCATCGTGAATCAGCAGCAAATTGGTCAAAGATGATCCATGAAAGAGAAAGAGAAAGCTGAGGACAGGACTAATGAGACTGAGTGTCTAGAGAGGTGGGAAGAGCCATCTCAGCATAGCAAAGCAGAAACCACAGAGAGAACTTCAAGGGGGAGCCTGCCTTCAGCAGAGCCACACTCAAAGGTTTGGTGAGACAAGCGCACGCAGCATACGAAAGAAAATAATCAGCCGGGCTACACTTCTGCCGAACTCCAGAACTCAATGTGCAGCATAACCTTGCTAAGAAAAGGCAGCAATGTAGGATGTTTGGATCTAGGCTGACTGAATTTCACTACAAATCTCTGTTTCTGATGAAAAAGCATCTGTAAACACAGCTTGATCTTTTTCTTTCTAGTAAAAGTCAATGCGTTGCTGTTCGCTACGGTAAAAATCCATGTTAAAGTCTCTGAACCACATTTCTGAATTTAGATAAATTAAAAACACACACGCATATATAATACTTATGTATATATTTATGTATACATACACACACATATAAATCCTACAGAATGTGATTTCCTCCTACCCATAGCATTCCTTTGCTTCATTTAATGCCATTTAATGATCATTTGGTTCTAAAATAAGAAAGCACTAAATATCTATTTGAATGGTTTTTCTAGACTTTGAAAATCTCATTTTGGGTATTTTTCAAACTGTGATTAATCATGTAATTAAATTCACGTTACCTCTTTTCCTGCTTGATTCTGAGCTGAACTTTTGTGTTCCCATGTGTGCTCTTTCATAATTAAAAAAAAAAAAATCACATACAGTCTCTGCAATCCAGTTTATCTAGCTGTTTAAAAATCTTATAAAACACCTTAAAATAAAAACAAAATCTTAAGCTTCTGTTGCTACAAACTGTTCTGGGTTTTATATAAAGAAGTGACAGAGATTTGTGCCTAATCCTCTAGAATAGGACTTCCTAATCCACAACTATACCCTTTGAAATATTATGCTGTCGTCTCTTCCGCTTTCTGCATCTGGACCCTCTGCCTTACTGATGTCCAGGAAACTACAGTCCCAGGAACAGAGTAAATTCTTAATACATGTTAGCATTTGTACATAGAATAACTCCAATTTATTCGTTTCATGCATTCAAATTTGGTCTATGAATCTTCTCTCCTTCCTACTTTAATAAAGAGAGATTTGGAGTGAAAATATTAACTTTTTTTTAATAAGGGTTTTTAAAAAAAATTGGAAAGATTCAGTATAAAATATACCTATGCACCTGTTTGGAGTTCAGAAAACTAATTTTTATTTTTTTTCATATTTTAAAAAATAATAGACATAAAACATGACTGGTAAAATGAAAGTCCTCTTTGTACCCCCGCAGGCCTATGCCCTTCCATATATAATATGCCTCCCATATACCACATTTCCATACATGAGTAACTTTGTTACTGAGCTATCAGTTTTGACCTACTGATCCAGATTCATTTAACTATTCCTATATCAGTGTCACTGTGTTTTAATTACTATAACTTTATTATAAGTTTTGATGTTTTGGTATTTCAGCTTTTTGTTTCATTTCTTAGCATTGATTTGCTATTCCTGCACACTTCTGTCTTATGAACTTTAGAATCAGTGATATTAAATATATGGATGAATTTGGGGAGAATTTATGTCTCGTAACATTGAGCCATTTCATTCTTGAACACGTCACCCCTCTCCATTTGTACATGCATTTTCATCTATCCTTTCTCTCCTACAGTAATACCTGATAATTTCTCCATAAAGGTCATGTTTATCTCTTATTAGATTGTTCTCAAATATCTTATGTTTCTTGTTCTCATTGTGAATGGAAACTTTAAAAAACTTACATTTGGTTATCATTGGTGGCTAGGAATGCTATTAATTTTTGTAAATCATTTTGCATCCAGAAACTGATTTACTGGTTCTTATACTCTGCCTACGTTAACAAACACAACATTTGCACATAATTTTTCTTCCTTTTTCTTTCTAGTTCTTGTACCTCCTGCTCTCCCCAGCTTGCAGTCCCTATCTTATTGAATTTATGAGTGTCCTTTCAAATAGTGCTGTTTTCTAATCCTGAAGTTTGATGCCTCCCTTGTTGCCGTATCTGATAACTACAGCTCATACACCTTGTAATTTTTGTCTATGAGCTCATTTTCAACAGGAATTCTCTCCTGTAATGGTTAAGTAGTATTTAGCTTGTAAAAACATCTCTACAGGCAGTTTCTGAGTTGTTTTTCCTCTAGCCTTTGTGGTTTATAGGTTCTAGACAGGTTTTTGCATCAGTCTCTTACTTTGTATTTTCACATCACAAAGCTATTGGAGATTTTGGGTCCCCACTATCCCAGGCTACAGTCTAGAGGTGTTGCTTTCAAGGCACTACTTTCTTGCTGCTTGCTCTGTTTCAACCTACATGTCTAGGCTCCCGCCAACCCCTGGGTACTTACTATCCTTGAGCTGATCATCTAAGCTCTTGCTAATGGGAACATATTGCTCCCAAACTTATGCAGGGAGCTTAGGTCATCACATCCTGGCATGACTGACTCCCTTGACTGCCATTTCTCTCCTGACTCCTGGATGATTTTTTTTTTTTAAATAAAAACCCAGCCTCTCAGGCCTATCCCTGATTTGGTTACACTGATCACACACTTATAGTCTCCCTCACAACTGAAAGGTTTTTCCCTTTAAAGTTTTGGCACCAGCAAAATGTCATTTCTTAATTTTGAGCATGCCTTCCTGCTTTGAATTTTAAAAATATATTTCATTAGCGTGTGTGTGTGTGTGTGTGTATTGTTTTGGTAAAAGATTATGGCCAAACATCAGTTCTTTTGAGTTTTCTTTGTCTATCTATGTATTTAGAAAATAATTAAAATGCATAAAATAATGACAATTGGTATTAGGTAAATGGATCTTATAAAGTGTTTGAGGTTACTTAAAAACTTAGTTTTCCCAAGTACTCGGTTCATTTCCTCTAAAATATTATTCACAGTATTACTCTCAAATATTTAGTTCTATAGTTATAAATTTTGAATTAGTGGAATTTCATACTAAAATCAAACAGTCACAGAATACTAAAAATTGAGTTTAAGAATGACTTTTTAAAAGAAAATACAATAGTGATATGATTTGAGGAAGGGGTTATTATGCATTTGATCAAGCAATTTCTTTCAGGAAAGGAAGGATACTTTTGTGAATACAGTGTTGGTTGTGCTAAAAAAATGTGGATATCATTCTTGTTTAGAAAATGACTTCTCCATAAGTGTTTGAAGTATGTATTTAGTGAGTTTATTGAGGATGGAATTTGGATAAATTGAATAAAAACACATTGTGGAGATAATGACTTTAAGTTTGATGGAAAAAACATAGTAACTGGGGAAGAGCCTTGTGATGCTCTCCTCCTTCAAATTTTCTGCTTATTTCAAGATTTTTAAAGCATTTTTGTCTAATATTTAAAGGAAAATTGATGTTGTTCTCCTTTTAACAAAATTTAGGGGAAAGGACATCATGCTCTTTGCCTCCTGTCTTCTTCAGACATTGAAACACAGAGGCTGTAGGTCTAGTTTCTAGCCATGCTGGGAAAACCCTGAAAAAGACATGGCTGGCTACATGCTAGCATATGAAAAAGTCCTGGATGGGTTGTCAGAGACCTCATTTTATCCTAGCTCTGGGAGTTCAAACAAATATCTTCCGTTCTTTCAGATTCCATTATAATTCTGTCATTCCAGGAGACTACAAGCCTAGCAACGTAACTCAAGGGTCTGTCTGCAACCAGTAACCCTGTGGTGGTGAGCAGCTTTCCCATCAATATTGTGATATTATTTTTGCGCTGATTGGCAACCAGCTGGGTAAGTATAAAGAGATCTGAAAAAGCAGAAGGAGAGGGTGAAAGAGGTCATAAAGTTTCTTATTGAAGAAGATCACTGTGCTCTGCTTGGCTATTGTAATTTAAGGAATGTGATCAACCTATGTCTTGTGAAGTAGTATAGTAAAGCAAGGACGGTGGAAATCCTAGAGTCTGATGGTTCTAACTTAAATTTACCAGGTCTGAGACTCAGATTCATTATATGTAAATAGGGGGTAAGAAGCCATCCTTGTTGAGTCTTTGTTAGCACTGAAGACAATGTGTGTCCAACATGCAGCACACTGCATGTCTTCAATAAAGGTTAGCTCTGCATATAACTTTTTTTGGAATTTCCAGAGACAAATGCAATCTAACAAGTACATACTTGGACCAAAAAAAAAAAAAAAAAAAAAAAGGGGGGGGGGCAATGTTTGCCCTCCAACATAAATAGCCATTAAAGTCAACAGATTCTAATCTTGGAATAATTTTAGACTAGAGGAAAATAATCTACCTCTAGAAACAGGATTATTAGTTCTTGTATTAAAAAATATGATTAACAACCATGCAAATAATGTGGATTCTGAGCAGTATACTTCACTCACTTGTGAGTAAAAACAAGGGAACCAAAATTTTGTGTCTTTCAGATAATAAAATTTAAAGAAAAACAACAAAAACCGTTAAAAAGCCCAACAGCAGAAACAACAGATACTGCATTAGAGCATTACAATCTTTCTCCTTGGGTGAAGGTAGAAAAAGAGAGGGCAGGAAGAGAAAAAGACCAAAATATTTAAAGACATGATGCATAATTTATGTGCAGGGCTATTTTTGTAGGCTGTTGTAATAGCAAATGAGATGGGAAGGTCTCTGCAAAAATCAAATGAAAGTGAAGCTTTGATTAATCTCAGAATAAGTCCCCCCAAAAGAAGCCCCATGAATTCCATGGTTCCTCCTTCAACAATTATGGGAAGGTGTATCTATTTAAAAGCATTACAGAATTGGTGAACAAAAATCAGGCAAAATCATTTCCCTTTCAGATGAAGTCACTGTACATGTCAACCATGTCAACATTCCTGCCAGCATCAGTAATCTGCAGTTTAGAGTTGAAACGTCCTGAAGCAGAAGTCTAGAGTGCTTTGCTCCAAGAGCTAAAGTTTGACCAGTGGTGTACACTGGTTATATGCAATACCACATGTCATTTGTTGGTGATTAATTATAAAATTATTCAGTGAGGTTGGAAAAGAAGTCAATGATTTTTCTTCCTTGTGATGCAGTAAATGCAGTTGGGTTCTGAAACAACCATCACTTGTTAAGTGCCTGATGTGTGCCAGGCACTGTTCTAAGCTCTGGGGCATTTGGCAATAAATAGCCAAAGTCCCTGTCTTCTGCAACTTATATTCTAGCCATGGAGGACAGATGAGCAGTTTAACAGCTCTGTGAATAAGATAATATTAGGAAGTTGTAAGTTCCATGAAGACATTAGAATTGGACAAGATGGAGAGTGCCTGAATAATGAGGACTACTTCAGCCAGGGCAGACAATGAGAGCTGCTGAGAGGAAGTAGCATCTCTGCTGAGTCCTGCATCATGAAAAGAAGGGAGGCAGGGAGCAGGAAGAATTCAGTGCAGGAGCAAGCAAGTGCAAACACTCTCAGACCAGAACAAGCCTGCCATGTAGCGGGAGCATGTGGGAGAAGGGACAGATCATAGGAAATAAGGTCAAGGAAGACATGTACATACTCATCTAATCAGTGCAAGTATACACACATTAGGTTTTTTAAGGGTGAAGCATGGTGTTTACTGAGCAACTGGGGGAAAGTTGGTGGGAATTTAAAAGACTTTACATATGATTCCTTTAAATAGTGATATTCACTACCCAACTAGAGGAGAGGAATATAACTAATTATGTAAATGTCTATTTGATAATTACTTGTTTGCTTTTCTAAATCACCCTTATTTTCCAGGGTGTGGTATTGAGGCTCACTGAGGTTAAAGTTATAAGCTAGGGTTAGTTACACGACTCTAACAAGTGTCAGTCCCCTCCTAGAGAATGGCTATGGTACAGGGAACAGTGT
Organism: Cynocephalus volans; assembly: GCF_027409185.1. Lineage (NCBI taxonomy): Eukaryota > Metazoa > Chordata > Mammalia > Dermoptera > Cynocephalidae > Cynocephalus > Cynocephalus volans. Next base: position 47,926,832 of record NC_084470.1, on the reverse strand, counting down.
CCCCTGCTCCCAGCTCATGGATGGTGAGCCATTCCACTATGCATGGCTGAATAGCCCTTTCATGGCTATAAAGGAAGGCGGAAATACACTAGCAGTGCCCATGGTGTTTGCAACAGCCTCACATTTCCAGTGCAAAATGTCCATACAACATGATCATTTCAAAAAGATGAAAATAAGAACAATAGTAATTGTCCAAATAAGTATCACACCAAATGCTGGGCTAAAGATAAAAAAGATATGTCTCTTTAAAAATTCCCTCATGAAAGAAAAAGCATTTGGCATTAGCTGAAAGGACCGCACAATGTTGAGATCAAGAATGGTGTTAGAAAGCACTTTGACAATCCATTTCAACAGTTATAAAAATGTTCAGTCCTTCGACCCAAGAATTTACTCCTGGGAGTGTAAAAAAGAAATTTAAAAAGCCTAAGAACATTACTTACACATGAATATATCATTTATGTTGCTACCTCTACTGCACGAAAATAAAACAAAATTGAATATACCCAAACAAGGGCAAATGGTAGATTACCCATGGAACAGGCTGTTGATGAATTATTGTGCTGACATTTAAATTAATCCTTATGAAGATGACATAGCTTCATGAAAAATTGCCTAAAATGTAACATTTAACTGAGTAAAGCAGAATAGGAAAGAATCAGTCTATCCTTAATACCACTTTAAACATTGTGTCAGCACTTTAGAAAGACTAGAAATGAACAAGAAAATGTTCAAACAGCTGGTTTGTACCTACCTTGCCATTTCAAGAATGTTCATTTCATGCTTTGCCTTCCGTTTTTTTCTTATAATAATTAAAATACATTTTAGCAAATATTTTGTTGGGAGACCTGCTTTCATCTTGCATGTGGGAAATGACATCCTGCCATACCAGTCCTACCTTCTTTTTACTGGTCAGCCTTGTTCTGAGCTATGGAGAAAGAGGAGAGTAGACAGCAGGAATGGGGATCAGAAGGGCCTTCTGCATGGTCTGCTCTTGCTCAGGATCATGGCTGGATGCTGGGGGCAGAAGACCTTGTCCTCCTTCACATGGGTGCCTCCATCCTTGCCCAGAGAAGCATTCCTTCCCCGATGTGTGCAAGGGAGATGCTATCAAAGAATTGCAGTTGGCCTGAAGTAGAAAACCTTCCATCTGTAGCATTTGAAGAAATAAAACCCAATGACAGAAGAATTGTCAGAGGAAAGTCAATGAGCCAACAGAAAGGCCATGGGAGAGGTTTGTTTCTTCAGCATAGAGACACGAGAAATAATTGCACTTTCTCTCTTTATCTAGTTCATAGTTACTGGTCCCAATGGGATGAACAATAAAAAACAAAGACAGAAAACCCCACGATCACTAGCTTCCCAGTGATGCTCCCATTCGAATACCCATGAAAACACACACGTATACACTCAAAATATTGCCATGACACTGGTACTAAAGGATATTATTCAGCAATGAGTTATTTTCTTGTAAAAGTTTCTTAAAGGAATCGAGGAACGTTGGAAGTTCATTCATTCCTAAACATCTATAAATGAACAATGTGTCAAGGCAAAAGAAAATGAGAAAGGGATTTTACTTCACCCTGCGCTATACCCTCACATTAGAAACTCAGGGTCTAGCTGCTAAGCAGATATCCTGAGTGAATACCTTCCCTCCAGGGGGCAGCCTGAGGCACCCACTGGCATGTGGTCTTCGCCTACACTCTCCCTGGCCCAGCAGTACCCCTCTTTAACACACATCCCAGAAACGACCACTCTCAGGCATGCAGTGCAACTGAGGGTGGAAAGAAGCACTAACCAGAGCATCCTGGGATACAGGAAGTCAGCGGCAGCTAGGGGTGACAGGAAGTCCCCTGGGAGCAGTGTGGTAGGGGAATTTCATATCTTCCTGAACTACTTCTTGCACAAGGTTGAAAAATTATCTCAAAATAAGTCAACTTTCTAATAGCCAGAGGCCATGTCGGAAAAGCCTTGGTCTAGAAGAGCTGCCCTTGGTATGGATCAACTTGAGTTCACACGTTTGTCAGGAGTGGTGCATGACCGCTTGTCCCCAGTTGCTTATATGAGACACTGATTCTGACAATGCCAGGAAAGACGGTGATGGCCATCACAGCAAGCACAGACATGCCATGTGTTGGGAAATGCGGGACCTGCTTAGTGCTCTCTTCATTCAATTTGAGGACATAGAAATACACGTGCATAATAATGTGTGAGGTTTAGTGAGAGAGTTTCTTACATAGTACAGGAGAATTCATTCCTTAGATATGCCGAGGAAAAGTGAAACTGTGAAAATTGTTTATTAAAGGCAACAAAAGAAAAATTTGGATAATATTTACTCTTTATTTTTAATAATGTATGAGATAACATGGTTTATGAAGTTAGAGATTAGGAGGGGAAAGTTACAAATACAAGTTTAAAAATCAGAATGACTAACTATGTTTGCATGATTAGAAAACAGAATACAATGGATTAATGCCTTTAATAGACTGACAAAAAAAAGATTTTCTGTCTAGCATTCTATCCCTGGTCATAAAAGCATGTTTTACATTTGTGAGATCTTAAAAAATGAGGCTTTCATGCACCATTTTTGAGGAAGCTACTAGTACTCTGAACAGAAGAGAACCTTGAAAACCTCGTCTTCAGAATGCCTTGCGTGGGGCTGGGATGGTGGGAGTGGCAGGGGGACGAAGGGAGTGTCTTTTCTTGCCTCTGGCTCTATGTACCATTTTTTATCTTTAACCTTTTTTAAAATTTGATTTTATTTATTTTTTAACTGAAACCTAATTGATTTTACATACTTATCAGGTATAGAGCTATCAGTATTTGTGTACAATATGTAATGATCAAATCAGTATTATTAGCAAGTTTTTCATTACAAATCATAATTATTCTTTGCATCCATTACCCAATTTCTCTCCAGTTCCCTTCCCCTCCCCCTTTCCCACCTCTAGTAATCATAGTTCTGTTCTCTCCTTCTGAAAGTTCAATGTATTATTGTCTTTCTCCCTCTCTCCCTCTCTCTTTTTTTCTTTCCTGGCTCCCACTTATGAGTGAGATAATGTGTTATTTCTCTTTCTGTGCATGGCTTATTTCACTTCACATAACTTTCTCCAAGCTCATCCATGTTGCTGTGAATGGCAGAATTTCATTCCTGTTTATGGCTGTGTATAAAACCACATTTTCCTTATCCAGTCATCCAGCTATGATAAACATGAGAGTGCAGGCATCCCTTTGACATGATGATTTCCACTCCTTTGGGTTTATACCCAGTAGTGGGATTGCTGGATTGTACAGGCAGTTCTATCTGTAGTTGTTTGAGAAACCTCCATACTGTTTTCCATAGTGGTTGTACTAATTTACAGTCCCACCAACAGTGTAGAGGGCTCCCTTTTCTCTGCATCCTCGCCAGCATTTTTTATTCTGTCTTTTTGATAAAAGCCAGTCTAACTGGATGAGATGATATCTCAATGTGGCTTGAATTTGTATTTCCCTGTGATTAGCGACGTACCTGTTGGCCATTTGTGTGTCTTCCTTTGAGAAATGTCTATTCAGCTCCTTTGCCCTTTTTAAATTGTACTTGTTTTTATATTGTCAAGTTGTTTGTGTTCCTTGTATATTCTGGACACTGATCCCTTGTTGGATGCATAGTTTGCAAATATTTTCTCTCATTCTGTAGGTTGTCTTTTCACTCTGTTGATTGTTTCCTTTGCTGTGCAGAAGTTTTTTAGTTTGATATAATCCCATTTGTTTATTTTTTCTCTTGTTGCATATGCTTTTGGGTTCTTATTCACAAAGACCTTGCACAGTCGTACGTCATGCAGTGTTTCCCCACTGTTTTCTTCTAGTTTTATAGTTTCAGGTCTTAAGTATACATCAGATGCAACATGCCACTACCACTCTCCTTGCACTATCTCTTGCAAAACAGCTTTTTGAGAGTTTCAGTCTCTAAACAGAGGAGAGGGAAAAACATTTTAGTTTTTTTCAAAAAGCATCATCCCCCCTTGGCTCAGCAATTCCTTACCTAGAAAAGTGTCACATAGATTTCCCACATGAGTATGCAGACATGGGTATATGAAGATCAACACTACAATATCCTTTGAACTAGTGAGAAACTGGGAGTCACCCAGTGTTCATCACTGATGGAATAATTCCACATAATGGAATTCCATGTAACAGTGAGCAAAGAATGAGGTGATTTTATATGAACTGATATAGCAAAATGTGCACTGTTTATCAGTAGGTCAGAAACAAGAGTTGCAAAACAGTAAATCAAATATTCTAGGGGCTGCCCAGTTAGCTCACTTGGTTAGAGCATGGTGCTGATAACACCAAGGTCAAGGGTTCAGATCCTTGTTTGGCCAGCTGCCAAAAAAAAAAAATGTTAGAAATCTTCCACAGGTCCTACTTTCTCCGTTCTTCTCTGTGGCCCTGAAGGTGCTGAACTGTTCAGACTACATCAAACTACATCTTTGCTCTCTGACTGGATCTCAGAAGGAGACTGGAGGGAAGGAGCAGAGGGCAAAATTGCATTTCCCTGACTCTCACTCTAAGCTGGTTGGGTCCCTTGACTTAGGCTCCTGTAGGGCAGCCCTCTCCACAGACCACCCTCTCTGTTTTTTTTTTTTGTCTTTTTTTTCATGACCAGCACTCAGCCAGTGAGTGCACCGGCCATTCCTATATAGGATCCGAACCCGCGGCGGGAGCGTCACCGCGCTCCCAGCGCCGCACTCTCCCTAGTGCGCCACGGGGTCGGCCCCAGACCACCCTCTCTGTCTTCAGGTCTGGTAACCCCTCCCTCAGTCCTAGGAGGCAGTGATGCCAGTGTGAAAGCCCAGGTACTGCATTTTCCCTGCATTCATGTGCCACAACTTGGTACCTAATTCAGAATTAAACTCTCCTCTCTTTAATTTTAGCATGCTATCTGTTTCATGCTGCAACCCTATCCAACACATATAATAGGATTCCATTTTTACAAAAGCGATTTCTGTATATGGTGACTTGTCTAGAAAGATGTAACCAAATTGAAAATAGTGGTATACTGTAGAAAGTGGATTTGGGAGAAGGAAAGGAAGGGACCATAACTTTCACATTATCTGCACCTGTATTATTTGAATGCTAAAGTTGGATATATATTACATTATATAAAATAAATTATAAGTTTATTATAATAAACTGATAATTTAAATAGCAAAAACAAAAAAGTAAAAAAAAAAAAAAAAAAATTCAGCACCTAAATTTCTGACCAGTTGACCTGGAATTACTGAACCAGAATCCAGTTACTGAGAAAGACCTTATTTCTCTTAGCTTGTTCATGTCAGCAGGTTTACAAAGAATAGTGGGCTTCTGATTTTATTAAAATATGTTTTGCAAAGAATTTATTGATGTCTGGGGATAAAGTGGGAGTACCTTTGTAACTGCAGAAATTTATTCAGAATTCCCTAATGAGGCTTAATAAATGGAACTATTGTATCTTATAATTTAAAGTTTTACTTACATTACATGCATATCGGCTTCCTTAAGATTTCAGTAAACAGTATTTTTACTTAACATTCTGAAAGTTTTTTGGGAATATTCCATTACAGCATGATATCTGAAATTTAAAAGTTATTTGCATGCTATTCCTGTGCTTAATTGATGGGTTTCAGTTCTCCATGTGGAAATTTCATTTTGTGTCAGCACTTTGGAATCAGAGGTTTTGCTAGTTCAGAATAGAGCACTCCTTTGGGACTTGGGGTCATTACAAGAAAGCCAACTGGGATACAAGTTCAAGATATTTTCCAGAAAAACCAAAGCATACAAGAATATGTTTTTTAACTTTCAGAATTTTACTCCCATGAAATCAACACATGTGGCAAATTAGCTCTTTTAATTAGAAAGTTTTCAAAGACAAGATTAGCTGATAAAAAGGCTTTGTAACGCTTTTGAGAAAATTTATTCTTGATTTTAGTTTGTCTGTCTCTGCATTTGCTGAGACAAACATGTATGTCCCTGCTGGTGGAAGGGACGGCATAATATCCCATGGGGGTATATATTTGGGTCCCAGGGAGAAGTATTCAGATGCAAAAGAATGTAAAACAACAATATTTTAACAACATGTCTCATTCATTCCTTGGTAATTTGGCAAGTGCACAACCAAATTTGGTTTGTGCACAACCTTTGACCCGAGGGATAACAAGGCAAAGATAAGGCCCCTAGAGGAGAAGAGTTTTTAAACCTGAAGTGTGTAGAGACACTTTGAAGGAAAACAAAGTGTTCCAGACCCCAGAGGTTGATCTAAAATGGTTTTATTATAGTGTTACCTGAATAAGTATAAAAAAGTGTAGCTATTAAATGTTTTATATACTCTTTAAGGTTGTGGCTTTTGTTCATATGAAAACTAAATTTGAAAATTAAATAAAAATAAAATTACAAATTGAAATACATAAAAGTAACAAAAATTACATGAAGTTTTGCAGAAACCACATCACCACTCACAGAATGAATTTGGGCCACCCTAGCTACTAGGGTATTTTTTGGGTCAGGATTCTTTCCTTCTTGTGGGCTAAATGATGACTAAGTTAGTTCCCACACAACACATCTTTGTTCTAACTACTATGGAACCTCCCCCCATACTTTGCCATCTTATTTGCCTTCATGTGGCTTGAAAGCATCTTTGGAGAATGACATCTGCCTCTACTCTTTCTTTGATAGATCACTATTAAAATAGTGCTCAAGCATCAATTTAGGCATAGAAATTATGCGGTGATAGTTAGGTCAAAGGTGGTCCAAATATAAAATGCCTAATATTTACAAATGCTTATAAAACACAACTTAAAGCATCATCGAGTATTTAAGGGCTGAATACATACCCATGGTTTGCTTCAGGAATCCATAGACCCCTGTTTAAGAATTACTCATCTATAGACTACAAATTAAAATATATCAATATAATTTTGAATAAGATAAGCAGTGAGAAAAATATGAGAATTAATCAGTACGATTTAGAATAATAAAAATCTTCTAGGTGAACTGTTGGAAAAGTTTTCAGAAGGATTTAATCACTAAATACTTTTTAAACTTTATTGTCATAAAAGGCTCTCAGGTGGTTTTAGAGAAGAAAAGTGTTCTTTGGTAGACACTCTTTGTCAGAAATATTATAGTTCCTTCCATGAATTATACATATTCTGTTCTGAAATACTGCACTGTGAATGCCACTCTATTCGTAAGTGGAAGCTCTGTGTGCTTCTCAGAGTTGAATTACAGTTTGCGAGGCTTCAAGTTTTCTAATTCCTCACCAAGAGCAGTTGAGTTGCTATTTCCATTAGGCCACAGCAGGTCTCTGAGACCACAGGTTAAAACTCATTAAGGTTCTGGAAAACAAATGCTTCGTTTCTTGTTTCTTAATTGCCAATTTCAACTTCTTTAATACCAGTTACCTGGAGCCCCACATTTCATTTCTGGAATGGCCATCTGGGTCACCTGTTTTCCAAACACTGGGACATCCCTGAGCAAGAAATACTATCATGTAAAGAAGAAGCAAGCATAATCTGACAATTGACTTGTACAGCCTAGCATTAAAAACCTGCTGTGCCTAATTGGGCTTACTTGAAATAGTTATGGTAACTGACTAATAAAAACTTCAATGCCCTAAAGAAATAATACAGAGCCCCATGTATAGATTTATATACCAGAATCTGAATATGTATATATATGCATTGGCATGCGTATGTTTATATGCATATATCTATATATTTATAAAATCCTGATTCCAACATCAAGTAAACCTGCAACAAGTTGAGAAAATTGACTCTTGACAGGATTTATGCTGATTGGTGATTTGGATTCTGCGCATCCACTTCTGTCTCGTAACTTATTCACCCTTTCATGCAAAACTGCAAAGAAATGAGAAGAAACATCTAAGTGTAACGAACAGAGACAGAGCATATTATAAAAATGTTCAGTGAAAAACTGAAGCAAAATGGAGAATCGCACTGCATACCAAATTTTTAAATGATCAATTAACCTGCAATAATGTTAGCACAGAAAAAAAAATGTAAAATTCATACCCACACAACTGTGGGCTGTGCATGGAAAGCTGCTCACAGGGAGAATCTGAGACCGACTCTGCGCTCACACCTGGCCCCTGCCTACCTGCCTAATCTCATGTCTCATTACCTCCACTTTTGCTCTCAGAAACCCTGGCGTAGTGAGTGTCCTGCAGTTGTCCAAATGCTGTGTGCTTTCTTTCAACCAGGGGCTTACAAGTACCATTTCTTCTGCCATTCTGAGTCTTTTCCTCACCTCCCTGCTCTTTACTGAGCCACCCTCAACACACTTGAAATGAGATGTCACTCCTCTATTGGCCCACACTACTCTGGGTGTACCCTTATCCTAGCATCTAACCACTGTATCATACATGCCTGTTTCACTGTGTCCCACCCTCATCTTTCAAATCCATTTGAGCAGGGAGAGGTCACACTTATCTCCTCAACCGTTAGCCCGAGTTTGGCAAACTTTCAGTGCTTAATGTCCAGCTGGTGAATGATGAAGGAGTCAATTACTCGATGCCAACACCAACACTGTTCTCTTATTTATTCCTTCTAACATTTGATCTTGGAAGGACTGATACACTTTGCACTTCAATTATAGCAATTTCCATTGATTAGCTGATATCTGCCTTTGTCTATGCTTAAAGCATAAACTTTGGTTCTGGTATCTTCTGCTTTGGATGTCGTATTTCTCTCTCAGCGCTGACAGCCATGCTAGATTGATGTGTTTGTGTGACCCCAATGCTCTGGTCCCTGAGTTGGATTGGACACAGACCATGGACACACTGACACAGGGAATATGTCCTTTCTGGAGCCTCTGTACCACTCCAGCCCAACACAGTGGTGTTTTCTTGAAATACTGTGTAGACTTTCTGCAGTAAATACAATATTTGGAACCAGGATGAAGTGCTCAAAACATGCATTTTAAAGGAACAGAATCCTCCATTTCAAAAGAAAAAAAAAACTAATAAAGAAAAAGCTGCATTGAGAGATCTAAAGAATTGCTGAGTAACAGAAAAATGGAAATCACTGTTTATAATACAAATAAATTACACACTAATTTTCTTTTTACAAAAATAGGATCATATTATTAGTGATATTTATTTTTAGCTTTCACTTATTATATCCTGGAAATCTCTATAGGTCAGTACATTCATGAAATCTTTCTTTTTAAGAGCTGCATAGAATTCTGTTGAATGGCTGTACTGTGTTTTTAAAACCATTTCATTATTAATGTACATTTAGGTGACTTTTGAATTTTTTGTTTTTTATTAGAAACCATGTAGTGAAGATCCCTGTTTCTGTCTCAACATATTATTTTTACTATTCCAATAGTATGGATTCCTAAAAGTGGAATTGCTGTATAATAACAAATGAGCATTTGTATTTTACTACATACTGTTACATTGCCCTCCAAAACAATTGCATTACATTAAACTCCCGTAGAATATGGGATCTCATGCTTCCCACATCAGCACTGGCTCTTCTTAACTAGTTAGATAGTTGACAAGTTGATTTGTGAAAATGCAATCTTGATATTAAAATTTTCTTCATAATTATTGCTGCAGTTAAGTATTTTTGTGTATACTGGTTGGCTATTTGAGTTTATTTTTCAGTGAATTGCCAATTCATGACTTTTCTTGATTTTCTATTGCATTGTCTGTTTCTTACTGATTTTTAGAAATTCTTAATATGTTAATTCTGTGTCTTTGTTAACAATATTTTCTTCTACTTATGGTTTGCACCAAACGTAGTTCCAATTTATTCTGTAGTCGAAACTGTCATTTCTTCCTCCCTTCTGAAAGTACTGAGTTTTGTTTCTTGCCTTGGAAGTCTCTTCTCATTCCAAAACTAAAACTAAACTAAAACTAAAATTAAGATACAGAGTGAGAGAGAGATAGATGTAGAAATAGAAAGAGAGAGGAAAACAGGAAGAGAAAGAATACTCTTTTTTTCTAATAATTTTACCATTTTATTTTGTAAGTTTACGTATGTCTTTAGTTGGGATTTTGTTATACTTCTCTCTGTGTAATGGAGATGCAAAAAAGGGTTACTCAAAGCAACATGAATGCAATGAGAAGCCCGAAGGGACTGTGCCTCAGCAACTCCTCTGTTAGAAGGAGAAAACTGGGTACAGCCCCGATTCAAAGGTAGCTCCTGTTTTTATTGTAAAGACATGGAAGTTTCACAAGAAAACCAGCTGATTCAATCATTTCAAAAGGACACAAAAACATGGGCAACATGACAAATGTTATAAGTATAGGTTATGAGGCTAAGTATAGCTTCAACAATAGAAACTAGTAACATTTAAATTAACAAGGTGACATTCTAAAGTACAATTTGTGAAAAGCTAAATGATCAGACTGTGATCATTATCTAACCCAAAATATAACCTCTCCCCAAATGACTTAAGAAAAAGTTACATTCTTATGATAATTGTCTCTAAAGTTCCCCCCAACAAACAGCTTGCCCTTAACAAATATTTTTTCACATTTTTCCCTACAGCAATTCTTTCAACATCTTTTAATGGCAATCAGTATGTTGAATAATCAAAGTACATAATCCCATCCCTACACAGTGATTAGAATTGATTAAATGGGCTTTTGCCAGGCTATCTATAGACCGTTGTCTCTTATTGAGGGCTTTTGCCCCAGACATGCATTGCCTAAAAACCCTATTCTAAAAATCAAATGAGAATCAAGATTTCCAACCTTGTACAGGATTTTTTTCTTTTGTGTATTTATTGAGTTAGGGTTCTAAACATAGGTATTACCACTGGATAGGCAAAGACCCAAACACACTGTATTAATTAATCCCTTCATTCTGTATTCACTGGCTTTACATGCTACCTTATATTATAGTTTCTTAAAACTTCTGCCAATTTGTTGGGTGAAACTTAGTATGATAATATCATTGTCATTTTTATTTTCCTTACATTAATTACTAGTGATGACTAAATAAGTGGATTTAAAATTTTGAGCGATGTTTGCTTCTTGAAATACATCTTAATAGCAATTTGGGTTTTAGTCTTCTAAAATATTGTTGGAATGTATTTACCTAAATTAATTTAGAAATTTTAAATTAAAAATTAAAAGTAAAACTTGTCCATAGTTTATTTTCTATTTATATCTTTGTCAAGTTTTAATATCAGTGTTCTGTTTGTAAAGATATATTTGCAAGCTTTCTTTCCCTGCCTGCTTACTTTGAAATAGCTTAAATATTATCCTTGAATAGTTTCTAGGACTTACAAATCATTAAAAAAAAAAAAAAAAAAAAAAACTGACTGGAAGAGTTTAAAGCCGAACGCTTGCTATAGGAAGAATTGAAAGACTTATCCAGACTTTGTAGGGCTGTTGTGAGGATTAAATGAAATAAATCATATACGGTGCTGGCTCTTCCTTGAGGCTCATGGGCTTAAGCAACCTTTCCCTCCTCCAGCTCTTAAAATGGCTAAAATTCTTCTCTCTACTGTAAAATACGGTGGCAAAGCAAATACACAGCAGTCTTAGAAATAAACACAATTGGTGGTGCAATTTTATTTTTACCTCTGAGGATATTTATAGACTCTAGGAAGTATTTACATACCACCTAGAAAAAGATTATAACCCAAAAATTTATAAGCCCTTTTTAAGAAGAGCTGGAGGGGACCTAGAAAGCTGCATTTTGAAACATACTTCAGTGATTCTAATACAGGTGATCTATGTTCCACACTTCAGAAATGCTGTCCTGGGAGCCAAGGTAAAGCTAACTCTTTCTGGTGCTGTTATTATAGGAAAATTATGAAACAGGTAATTGTTTAAGAGCTGCTCTATTTTGCCTTTCCAGGCACATCAGCAGATATTCCCACCTCTCCTCACCAACTATCTTCCTCCCTACAGCACACACACTTTTTCTGTACTCCAGATTTTGCTCCTTCATACCTTTGCTTCTACTGTTTTCTTTCCTGGGATGTCACATCCTCTGTTTCTCCTTCAGGTGAGCTCCAACTCCTGCTCTAAAACCTATATCCCCTCTGAAGTTTACCTGCCACTTTCAGGCAGAATCCAGTGCTTTTCTCTTTGTGTTTTATAGTGCACAACACTTGTTCTGTGAATTAGAGTATTTGTTTACAAGTCTGTATGTCTCAGGATTAAGCTGTGGCCTCCTTGAGGCCAGAGACCACAGCTTGTTCATCTTGCATTTCGAGCATCTGGTGCAGAAAATTCCCATGATAGTCTCTGCCTGTGTTGACCGGGCTGTGCTCACTTGTCTATTTTCTGCTTCCGTTTTAGGACACATCCTGGTTTTCCTCTCTATGGTCTGGTTGCTCCTTCAATGGTTCCTCGTTTTTTACTCAATGCTTGGATGCGGACAAGGTTGTTTCTACCACAGGGACTTTGTACCTGCTGTTTCCTTTGCTGGGAAAGTTCTGCTCATAGATCTTCAAGTGGCTTATTTCTTCCCCTAATTTAATTCAGTCTCTACTCAAATGGTCCCTCCACAGAAAGGTCTTTTCCAACTGTCCATTCCGAAGCAGCCACCACTCTACTGGTCCTCTCTTACCTTGACCTGATACATTCTCCTTATAGTACTTCTCACCATATGAAATTCTCCTCTGCATATATTTACTTCTTACTTTCTGACTTAGACATAGTGTTGCCATTAGCCAGGCATAAAACAAAGACCTGGCACAGATAGGGGAGCACTGTGTTTTGCTGTAATGTTTGCTTTTTTATGGACAGAGAGTCAAGGCATGATCAATCATCAAAATGGTTTTGGTAGACACTACTGGTGGCGGTCTCACCAGGATTCCCTTTACTACTGCCTGTTCCCCCAACTGCTGTCAGTGTTGGCTCTTTAGGCTCCCAGCTGCCACCTCTTCTCCATAGAGAGGGATCACCTTGGACAGGAGATTATATGTATCTTCTTCTGGGGCTGCCACAGCCAAAGGCTGACTGATAAAGATGTGCAGAAGGCCAGCTGCCTTGCGTCGAGGCAGGGACACCCTGCTGTGTGGCTTGCTCCCACCCCCTGTAGAAGAGGTAGGATCTAGACTGTCTTTAGCAACTCAGTTGCTTTACTTCCCCTGCATTATCCTTCTCCCTCCCCCGCTTTCTTACAGATTTCTCTGAGAGCTTCCCCTCAATCAATCACTTGCATCTGAATCCCTGCCTCAGACTCTGTTTCTAAAGATCCCAACCCCAGACCATGGTGTTCCTTGGTGGAATGTGAGACCAAGAGTCTATGTCTTTATGCCTAAGGGGTTGGAAAGCTCTGGCCACAGATATGTGAGAAAGGCTAGCATGAGGTCAAACAGATTCAGAATTGGATTTTATTTATGTCCTGTTGATCAAATTCCCTGTCTAACAAGAATTAAGGCAAATTTGACTCACACAGTTATAACTTTGGCCTCCAGTGTCAATTGTCAGACTGATGGGTGATTGTCTATGTGCTAAAGGCCTTGAGAAAACACATTACTTCATTAATTTATTCAACAAAAACTACATGTCTGGCACTGTGTTAGGTGATGGGGTTTCAACAGCAAATATGACTGACCCTGACAGATTTTCACACTGTCAGTAGTATCTTTTCCACCTCTCTGTTTCTGGCATTGTGGCTAAGAGTCTAGGCTCTGGACCAGACAGTGTTGGCTCTGAATCTTGCTCAGGTCCTCCAGCAATGTGACCCCATGCGTGTCCTTGAACTTCTCAAGTCTTTGTCTCTCACCTGAAAAATATACCTGAAGAAGGTATAAAGAATTGAGGTAATCTGGAGATTCAATCACTCAGTTCAGCATCTAATAAGAGCTAACTGGGTGCTAGCAATTAGTAATATCATAAAAATATTTGCCTCTAAAAAAATATGATTTTTCTGTTAGTATGGTAATCTCCTCTGGTTCCTAACAAATTGAGAAATCTGCATTTGATCAGGGGACAGATCATTGGGAAACTCTTTGGGGAATAACATGAAATATCAATAAATTAAACTTAATCTAACCAAATATATCAATTTACTCAAAAAGCAGACAGCATTGTACACTCATTATAGCACTGATGATGGTATCGGGTGTCAACATTTAGAGAAAAAATTTAACAGGAAAATAATTAACATCTAAAAAATAATTAACTGTTTCTTCTGCAAATTTGAAAAACAAAAAACAAAATGAAAAAAAAAAACCCCGTTTTATTTTAACAGTGGCCCCAAGAGAGGATCATTTGTAAGTTTCTGACCTAAAGCCTATCTTGACAGTGACCTGTAAGCAACTTGAGGCTTCTTTCATTTTGTCTCTTTCTGCAATGGAAACTAAGGATAGATTTTACATCACTGGGTAAATCTTAATATTAGCTAAAGCCCTGGAATGCTGATGTGAATCAATGCTTTGCCCATTGATTCCTATTTTCATTGTGTGAAGAAGCTAGTGTTCAAGAAAATGAAAAATGTTTTGTTACAACTTAGGTAAATCAATGCTCATTTTTGTTTTCAATGAGAACAATCTATTGCCGCTCCTTTTTTCTTGATTTGTAACTAGTTATTTGTGGATTATCTAAACGTGTGTCCCAGGGATAGTGTAGCTGGAATCCTCTCCAGAAACAGGGAAGAAGGGTTTTTCAGAAGGCAGTTTGACCCCAAACCATGGATGGGTTGGGATGGAGACTTACTGGTTCTAGGTGTTTCCTGCATACGATGCTCTAGCTTGTTTGTTTAGCTCCTCGACCACGACTACACCAGTCGTGGTGCTCTTTTACCTGCTGGTAATCCTGCACCGACTGGGCCAATTGCTGCATTAGGGCTGGGTCTGGAGCTCCCAGACCCATCACGCCCATTCACAGACTGGGTCACAAACCCTTCATATTCCAGGCTGGGTTGCCAGACCCCTTCATGGAGGTCTATGAGCTAGGTACTGGCCAAAAGGTCCTTGGAGCCATAGGTTGGAAAGCATGGCTGCACTGGGCTTGACGCCTGAGGCAGACGCCCACCCACCTGCTTGACTAAAACTCCTCCCCACCCCCCCAAGAACACGAGAACAGCAACAAAACTAAAAAGATACATTGGTTCACACGTGCACAAACTCTCACACACACACACACACACACACACACGCACACACCCACACACATACACACACCCCCCCCCCCACACGCACACACAATTTGCTTTACAAAGGATGCTGAACCACACCCAACTGGACCCGAGGCGAGAGTCCTGACCTAACAATTCTATTTTCCCAACATTGTTGAAACAGAGGATTCTTTTGCTCTCAGAAAACAAAACATTCTGCTAAGACTCAAACATACCTTGCCTACCTGCCCTCATTTCCAGATGCAGGAGTCTGTCCTAATTTGGGAGCATGCTTCTTCTTTCCTCAGGGGTCTGCTCCCAACATACCCTGTCTATCTGGAGGCATCCGGAACTAGCTTCCTTGGACACAATGGCTGTGCTGTGCTCATAAGGGTAAGCAGGAGCCTGCAACGCCCAGGAGACAGCTGTTTGCAGCCTTCCCTCCCTTCCCTGGAGAAGGGCAGTGTACAGTCAGTCTCTGGTGCTATCTGATCTGTGTTTCTCTTTGAGGGCTCCTGTCTGAGGGAACAGCTGCTCCTCCTGCCCCCTGGGCTTTGCACACAGGTTAAAAGCTGAGTAGTTATGGAACAAAGACTATGGCAGTAACTAGAGCCAGTGAGTTACTAACTCAGAAGGCCAACCGTGGTTCTTTGAATTGGAGTAATTTCTTAACACTTTTCACAGGTATTCTGCTGCCTTTGGTCTTGCCTAGCACAACATCGTTGAAATTAAAAACAGTAAATTTCCATTTACTTTTGGGAAAGTTAGAGCCCTGAGGATCTTAGTTTATCAATTCTTTTTTTTCCCCTCTTCTGAATGATAAAGCTTTTCCTGAATTTAGGCTTGTGTTCTTATGAAATTGATTGTAAATTTCCATTTGTTCACTTAATCTTGTGGTATAAAAAGATTTCTATCATACCTGCCTCCCCTTCCTCCCCACCAAGGTTGCAAGCTGTCAGACCTGCCCAGTGCCCTCCATTCTGACAAATGTATTGCCCCATTTAAAAAATTACCTTTCTTTCTTGATCTGTTTATTGTATCTCTCTCCTGGTCCTTTTAATAACACCAGAAAAAAAATTTCAACATATGAAGACACTTCAAAAAGTTCATGGAAACTTTCATATTATCTGTTAATTCTATTCTTCCAGGAACTTCTTGTAGTACCCTTGCATTACCTGGATTAAATTCCAGAACTTTCTTTGTGATTATGATGTTTCCTTTATTCAGTAAATGTATAGTTGGCCATTGAATTATATATATTGCATATAATGATGAACTTATATTGTAGGAAGGATAACTAAGAAGAATTCATATTCTAGAGGAAATATATGTGTTCTGCATGCAAATATTGTAGGACACCATGGGGCAGGGATGGCGTTTCATTAAACGGGAAGAGTTGAACAAAGTATGGAGGCATAAAAGTTGTTATATGGGTAAAATATTTGCCCTTCAGTTTTTGAAGAATTGAGAACCTGATTCATAGCTTTTCTCTCTAACTCTTCCTGCTGCCATCATCCTAGATGTCAAACGTTGGAATGGATGAATGACTCAGACAACATCTTGAGCTCATATTCAGTGATCTCCCACAGCCACATACGGGACGGGCAACCACAAGATTTGCTCCATTGCCTGAAAATCACAAGTTTAGATTTCCCAGTTTCTGATCACAATTTCCTGTCATTTCCCCATGCTGACTGAGTTTCTTCCATCTTCCCTGTCCTTTGACCTCCTCTAACTCCCTGACCTCTCTAACTTCTCTCCATTTTGCATCTTCTCCTGTCTTTACTCTCTTATCTACCCATCCTAAAATTCACAAACTATTGCCTCAAACACTTTTTTGAAAATAGTCTCAGTTCTTCACCCCTGTGGCCTCTTGGTACTTCTCTACTTAGGTGCTCAGACTTTTCAGTGCCTCAGAACTATTCTAGAGAAATAAAAACCCACGAGTACACATCAAGTAAACTCTGATGCCGACACAGGATATATGTATACATGTATGTGCATGTGTGTGATCCATGTACAGTGTTGGGAATACTCATGTCCTCAATCCAGAGTATCATGTGCTTAGAAAAACACCTTTGTGATGGGCAGATTGGTTAGCATAGTGTGTGAGCAAAAGCTATGAAGTCTGTGACTGAGGCATCTCTTGCCACGCAGACTTGATTTTATCATCATTTCTCCAGAGCACCCACTCGCCCTGGAGAGGGTTGGGTGAATACTGATGATATGTGTTTCCCTAGTCTAGCCAATTGCTTCTTCCATCATTCACATTTAGATGTATTTGAACTGTCACTCAGGATGTTGTCAAATCTTGCTGATCTAGGAATCATTTTGTCTCTGTAAGTAACTGCACATATCTGCTTTGATCTATTGCATGTTGACTACTTATTTTGGCACTTACTTCCAAATTCTTGGGGTTCTTCCTCCCTATGGCTGCTCTCATGTACTGACTGAGTGCATACAAATGTAAGCACTTGTAAACACACACACACACACACACACACACACACACACACACACACACACACAACATTCACAAATCATTACACAAAAATATATTCAGTCTAAAAGGATGAGCGGTATCACCACTGCATATTTTATGACATCACAGACAAGATGTCACCAACTTAGTAAAATGACACAGTGAGTCACAAGAAACCAATGGTACTAAAGGAAATAGGGGATATTTCATACTTTTTGACAAGCTATGATTGCAGCTTATGCTCCAATGCAGAAGTGTGATGACAAGTAATGTGCACAAACTCGAGGTAATGGATACTCCCTCTTCTTTTGCGGCCTCTGAGCTGCTTTACATGCAGCTGTCACTATCCATCATGCAGCAAATTGGAAGCAAAAGTCTGTTGTAAATGGACGCCTGAGGAATGTAAATAAAACTGAGGAGAGGGACATGTAGCCCTTAGAAGCTTTCATGTAAAAAAATCAGATAGTTCCTGGATTTCTGGTTCACAGGTCTGGAGGATCTATTTAAACCCTCATCTGCTGAGAAAGAAGTAGGTGAAAAGTGCTACGGCAGATAATGAAGGAGAGGCAAAGATAAGTATGACTTGGTTGCTGATAGAAAAAAATATTCACAAAGACGTAGTTGATGAGTAAGTACTTGAGAAAAAAATATACATTATAAATATGAGGGTATTTCAGAAAGCTCACGAAGAAATGAAATTAAAAGATAATGCAAATCTTTCCATGAGCTTTTGGAAGTACCCTCATATACCATATACACATATCTCTTCTGATCCTAGAAGAAACATCCACGTTTGCAGATTGATTGACAGTAGATGTTAGTCACATTTCTCAGGATCTAGCCTCCAAAGCTCCTTCTCTATGAATACCAAGAGAAGAGAACCTTGAATTATCTCTCTATGGGCTGCATATTTGTGATCTCACTTTAAGTCTTTTGGTGATTTTATACTATATGAGCTAATCTTCAAGCACATAACTCTAAAATAGGGCCTTTGGCAGCTAACAAAGTGATGAGCTCCATATCTTCCCCAAAGAAGCAATGAGACCATTTATAATGTACTTTCCACAATCACTTAGGAAGGAATATAGATGGTTTTCCCTCAACTCCATAGCCTGATTTAAGTGCAGTTTGAAAGTTGAAGGGATAAATCATTTTTGTGAGAATAATAACACAGGATTCCCAAAGATAATATATTCCTCAGGTTTCCTTAAGCTTAGGACATTTGAATCCCTGTCAGAAATGGGCCTGTGAATTAAAGCACTAGAGGTTATTCCCCATTGTATGAAATTACCTATCTATCTATCTATCTATCTATCTATCTATCTATCTATCTATCTATCTATCTATCTATCTATCTATCTATCTATCTAAAGGAATGTTTCTACATTGCTGTAGAGCACAAAGTCTACTATAATTTCTCTTCTTTCCAGAAAACTTCATCTTAACCTGATTTTATTCAGATCCTCATAAACATCTTCATGAGAATATTGCTGAGAAGCATTCTACGAGAGGCAGTCCAATATTACGTTCTTTCATTTGTTTGCACATTCACTCATTCATACAGAACTGTTCAGGATTAGGGGACAATGATATGAAATACATAGTCTTTGCCCCTTAGTAGATCCCAGAGTAGAGAGTTGGGTAGATAAACGAATAAACTATCTAAGTGCAATTTTGCAGGTACTATGATGGCATGAAACTATGGGGGTTTATAGGAGGACCAGCCAAGTTAGAACCCCAAATGTCCATGAAGAGAAGGCTTCTCAGGAAGATGGTATCTGAGATGAGTTTGGAGGGAAAAGTAGAGCCAAGGAGGTATTCTTGAGATAGGGAGTGCCACCTGCAAGGTCCCATGGCATAAAAATCATGGATTGTTAAGGAAACTGCTGATGTTTAAAACCTTTGGGGACTGTTAAGAGATGATGCTGAAGAGAAAAAGTAGATTGCACCATAGGATTGCCAATACTTGGAATTTTAGATATTTTAGTGGTTGGATAGTGGTTCAAATTGTGGTTTTAATTTGCATTTTTTATGACTCATTAAATTGCATGCCATTTCATATGCTTGCTGGTATTTTGGATATCCTCTTGTTAAATGTCGGTTCAAGTCTTTCACTTATTTTGGATTGTGAGTCTTTTATCTTATTGATTTGCAGCATATAAGAGTATATGATTCCCTTTTTGATTTTGAATATTCCAAATATCTTCTCCGGTTCTTTGGGTTGCCTTTCCAATTTCTTAATGGAATAGTTTGGTGAACAAAAGATATCAATTTTAACGTAATCTAATTTATCATGTTTTTTTCCTTTTGGTAAATGCTTTTTGTTTCCTGTTCAAGAAAACTGTCTATCCCAAAGTCATAAATATATTCTCATAATTTTCTTCCAAAAGCACTATTTTATACTTTTCAAATTTATGTCAATGATCTCTTTGGCACTGATTTTTGTGTACATTATAAGTAGGCATCAAAATTCATTTTTCCATATGAATATGTAGTTGACCTAGCATCATTTTTTTTAAAAGACCGCCCTTCCTTCATTGCTCTGCAATATGTTCTTTGACTTATATCAAATGTCCATATATTTGTCTGCTTTTAGAATATTCTATTCCACTGGCCTTTTTGTCTGTTATTGCACTGATACCACACTGTCTTAATTACTGTAGCTTTATAATAATTTCAGATACATGGTATGGTAAGTCCCCTAACTTACACTTAGATCTTCATCTTCAGGATTGTCCTTGATACTTTTGGCTGTTTGCATTTTTATATAAAAATTAGAATCAGCTTGTTAACTAAAAATAACCTGAGAAGTTTGATTCGGACTTCTTAGAGTCTCTAGATCAATTTGAGGGTAGTTTACATCTTTGCAACAGTTGTCTTCATATCCATTAATTTGTAATTTCCTCTATTTATTTAGGTGTTCTTTAATTCCTCTAAGAAATGTTTTGTAGTTTTCAGAGTAATGATTTCATACATGTGTTAGAATGATTTCTAGGCACTTGAAGTGTTTTGATGAATTATATTGAATTATACCATTTATTAAATTTTATTTTCTATTTGTATTAATTTTACGATTTATGACATTGATTTTGTACCAAATTAGTTTTGCTAAATTCACTTGTTAATTTTAATAGGTTGTAGATTCTTTTGGGTTCACAGGTTTTTGTCTTTTGTTTTATAGTTTACTGTTTCTAAATATGTTGATTACTTCATTGTACATAAAATACAGAAATTTCATCCAGTATTTCAGTATGCACAGTACAAAAGTAATTAAGACCTGAATTGATTTTAAAGCTTGGAAAGGATTTAAAAAAAACATTTTGAAGGTTGGAGCCTTAAAACATTGAAATTTTCTTGAACTATCTAGCATTCTATCAAATACGTTTTTCACTGTTACTTTATTTTCTATAAAATACAAATGAAATGTTTCTCAAAGATGCAGAAATGGATCTCAAAGTTTATATTGCTGTGTTTTGCTGGCTGATCTCCTTTTATTCATTCCCTGTGTGCAATTTTTGCTCACATAAACACAGTCATTTGATGCTGAAATTTGAGATAATCCCTTTTTCTTTAAATCCATGTTGATCTGTTACAGAGGAAGAGAGGTTTTATCTTTCCATGAACAGATGGAGAACAATTTGATCTGGTTGAAACCAACATCCAACTATTGCTATAGCAAGTGCTACATGGTATTTTGCAGGATGGTAGAAAACTAACCATTCTTTTGCTTTCTTGAGTCGTTAAGTCTATGGCACCAATAAAATCCTAAGCCATTGACCAACAATTACAATCAGAGATTTTGATCATGAGTTCTCAGCCTGTTTGTGGTTTTTACTCACAGAAATATATTCTGTCCTTTCAAAAGAGTAACGTATGCCAGAAATCACCCTCAATTTCTGACTGAGGTTGATTCCCCCCCCCCGCCCCAATTTATCCTTTTTGATTCCAAAGGTATATCCGGAAGAAAAGGTAGGGAAGGGAACTAGCATGGCATTTACTGAACCCTTCACATGACCTGAACAAAATACATTGAGGATGTGTACTGCATTTCAGCTTCACAACTTTCAAAAGAAGATTGTTGGTCCCTATTTTAAAGTTGAGAAAACTGAGACTTAGGGATACTAAGTATGTATTCAAGGTCATGCAGCCAACAAGTGGAAATTCTGGAATTTCAACTCAGATTGGCCTGATCCCAAAGTCCATGGCTGGTCTGCCTGAAGAGCCTTCCCAAGTCGCAGTTACTGAGTAACTTTGTAAGTACAGCAGTCTCCCTCTTATCTACGGTTTTGCTTTCTGTCGTTTCAGTTACCTGTGGTTAACCATGGTCTGAAAATAGGTGAATACGGTACAGTAAGAGATTGAGAGAGAGAGAGAGAGTCCACATTCACATACTTTTATTATAGTATGTTATTATAATTGTTCTACTTTATTATTAGTTATTGTTGTTACTCTACTATTGTGCCTAATTTATAAATTAAACTTTATCATAGGTACATATGTATAGGAAAAAAACATACTATATGTAGGCTTTGGTAGTATCCATGGTTTCAGGTATCCCCTGGGGGTCTTGGAATGTATCCCCCTGTGGATAAAGGAAGATACTGTACATAGTCAGTCTGATTTGAGAACCTGTTCTTTTAGTTGTTCTCAACACTGCCTTTGTGGAAGGTGGAGTCGTTTATCCTAAGTACTGGCACAGTGCCTGGTGCATGGCAGAGACTCAAAATATGTTTGTCTAGGGTGAAAACTGAAATATGTTGGCATTGTTGATTTCTATTTATGCAGAATACCTTGCTTCTCAAACCAGAAAAAAAAAACAAAACAGGCAAATGGGTATTCTAAGGTTGTTTATTCCTTTTATTTCCCTGTGCTTTTCTGTCTCTTTCTATTTTGTTTTCTTTAAAATAAAAATCTTAAAATCTAAATAGTAGCTAGACAACATTAAAAAAGTCCAAAATAACAACAAATAGGCTCTGTATGTTTTAATGTTCAATATACATTGTTGAATGACACATACATGGTTCCTACCATTATAAAATTTACAACCTAGAGAGGAAAATAGACAATAAAAAAGCAAACAAATATATAATTACAAATGTAGTTAAGACAGAAAGGATCAGAGTTCAGTGGTCTAAAAGAATAACTTTAGGGATTTTATAATGATGATGGAAAGGTATATGCCTTTATATATGCACATATATATGTTTATGCCTCTGCAGATATATGGCTGGATTGTACACAGATTCGAACACATAATGGTGGTTTATTTTTATGTTATGTTATGATAATTATCCTTATCTATATTTTTTGAAGGCTCTGTGGGCCATTTTACACTCTCATTCAACAATTTTGTCAGGTAAATTTGTAGCCCGCTATTGTAATAAGGACAGCTAAATATCAGTGAGGCTATCAGTATGCTTAAGGTCACAAAGCTCTGAAGTGGCTGAGATGACACTGAACATGGGTCAGTCCAATGCTAAAGCTGATGCCATTTCTATGGCAATCAGGCTGCCTACAATGTGTCTTACAATTGTCACTGCATACAATCCCAAAACGCATTTGCATCACAAACATATGGGGAGATTTCTGAGATAAATGCAAGTGTTTCTTTGTATCGTTGATAAACATAAGTTCATAAAAATTATTACTACTATTATTACCTTGGCTATATCTTCTGATATTTGACATTGGTGCTTTGTCTGCCCTAGAATGTGGCAGAACCTTTATAAAGATGAGCATAACATAATAGTCCTAATATATCTGTGGAAAAACATCAGAGCTACAACCTACATGCATTTGTGCTTGTCACCTATTTTGGTATTGGAAACAACTTCAGAATCGTGTGCTGCTGTGGTTAATATTCATTGTCCTGGTAAAAATTCACTCTGCCTTTACAATTTATTCATTTTGCAAGTTATTTCTGTAAGATTAGGAAATCTATTTTACTTATTCAATTATGTTTCTGACCCAATACTCAATCTTTTCTATAGGGGCTATGCTGAAAGTGAGGTCTCAGAAACCTGAGAGGACCCAGAGAGGATTTGCTTAGGATAGAGGTGTGGCCAGGGAGGAGCATCCAGGTGAGAGCGAGGGGAGCAGTGCAAGGTGTCAGGTGTGAAAGTTGAGGCAAGTCTGCAGAGAGAGTCAGCAGGAAGGTCCAAAGACAGGTGCATGTGTGGGGTGGGTCAGAAAACATGATAGAGCTGACTTGGAGATGAGATAGTACATATGGCAAAGGCCAGAGACAGGCCTGTTGGATTGGGTTCATGCAGGCCCATGGAGCCTCTCCTGTGTGTATGGTATTTCATGCATCCTCTTTTCAAATATATTGCCCAGTAGTTGTGGACTAAACAAGGGGAAGAACATCATACTGGCAGGTTGCTCTTTGTCTTGACACATATCAACTGCAGTCTGCCTTATGTAGATTATTGTCATTTTTGCAAAAGCTGAAACAGAAGGGACAGATAAAAGGAGAAAAAGTTACTACTCATTAGTACCAACTGCCACTCTTATGTGGACACTTATCCAATTTACAGATCTCTCAGGGAACGACGTAGTAACTAACGCTGAGTACCACAGTATTTGACCACAATTGTAACTCTGGCTGCAGCTTCACTAATTAAGTTTCTAGGAACCTCCAGTCCAGTCTATTGATGGACCCACCAGGACAGTACCATAATCATCTGTTACTTTCACCTCCCATTGGTAGACTACATCAGAGGACCTTGTTCTTGTGACCTGTGATGGGGTAGATGCTCACTAATGTTTGATAAATGAATGAAAGAATAAATAAGTGACTTCTTAGGTTTGGCCATAGATAATTATTCAGGACACTTGCGAGGGAAATGCAAATGGAAGGATGAAGGTGGTGGTGGGAGACCCACCGCTTTTCCTGTACTATTCAGATAAATCTTGTTTTCTCTAAAAGATGGCTGATGTTAAAAAATGTCAGCGAAAAAGGACAGCAATTTGCAAATCTTCTGTTTAGGTTCTTTCATCTTGTGAAAATCTTTGCTGACAGTGCATTTGTTCCATAAACGTGTTTATTTTATTTCGTGTTTCATTAAAACCCAAATCAAGTTTATTTTTTTCTGAACAGGTCCATGCCAATTTCTTTGAATCCTCTGATTCCCCATAAAGGTGAGCTATTTGCTGGTTTTATGATTACAGCCTCTCAGTTATAGAACTCTTATTATTTATCATTTTTTAAGGAGAAATGAACTTTTATTGTCTAAAATTTGACATGGTATCTACAGTGAGACAGTAGATATTTTTCTGCTTTGAGGCTAGAAATATGTTTTAGTTAAAAGCAAAACTCAGCCGGGTCTAGAATGCTGCTGTATTTCTGGTTTAATCCCAAAGTGGCAAAAGTGCCAATGGGAATCTACAGATTGCTTTTATTTAGTTTGGGGAGGCATTTATGGATATGATTGTGCCTAGGGATACAGGTACTTTATTTCCACTCAAAATGGCTATGTCACTTTAAAGCTTACTTTTAGAATGTGTTTTTATTTTGTGCTAGCCTTCCAGATCTTGTCCTCTGCAGTCTGCCCATATTTTCTGTAACCCATTGGTAGGGCTGCCCCAGTCTTTAAGGAGAGGTCCTCCTATTTCTGCTCCTATGGTCCCTCCATCAGCAGTTTACTGAGGCTGCCTCTTCTTAGGATCTTGGATCCTGATTCCCTCTGGTGGAGACACTTCAATTTGCTCCAGTAAATTGTCTTCCTCTGTGAAATTCCTTTGGGCTCTGGTCACTGTTTCAAACCTCTTAACAGCTAAGACAGCTCTCTCTTCTTTTGATAGCCTCTTCAAGAGTAGTTAAACCTGGGTACATCTTTTTTCTTTCTCCTTTCAATCTATCATGGCCTTTAAGATTTAATTTCCCCCTAATATCTGTTCAGATTGTAAAATTTTAACTTTTCCTTTAAGAATCGCTCTTTTTCCTTCTAGTTTAATCAATCTATCTTTCTCTATTCTGACAGAAGCCTAAAGTATGATTTTCAAAGCATTTGTTACTACTTAAAGCCACGAATGATCTTCATGTTTCAAGTGTAGTTTTTTAAATTATCCAGAATACTTATGTCTGCAAGAGTTTCCTTAAAATGTTTCTTTCTCTTATACCAAGAATATAGCATATTGTCTTTATAATAAAGACCCTTATTTCCTTTTATTAATATTTTTAATAAAACCTATCATCTTTATATGGGCAAACCCTCAGTTTGGGTTTCTGAAATCTAAAGGTATCATTAGAATTAAGGTAAATAGCAGATCCAAAGTCACCTTGAATACATGTGGTAGGCAGTTTGTTTGAACCCGCAACCAGCCACACAAACTCTAGCCACAATTTTATCTATGGTTCTAAATCCAGAATGTCTAGAAATTTGGAAGCAGAAAATATTGTCAGGCTCACTAATGCCTAAAATATCTCATCCTGCCTCTCATACCCCTCTAATACTAGATGAAGCTGTGAGTCTCTGGTTCAAGGTCAAGCTGCAGGAGCAGCTACATCCTAAGTCTCTTGCCTAGCCTGCATGCCATTTTGGCATAGGCTGCTCAGGCAGCGCTGTGTGGCATTTGCTAAAGACCTGAGAGGGCTGTGTTCTATTAGGGCTTACATGTGCCCTGCCTTAGCTACTCTCCAGGGCACAAAGCAACGGTAAGCTTCATTGACAGTCCAAGGCCAGCACTTTCTAAAAGTAACTAACAGCTGCGTATCCAGACTATATGAGACAAAAGCTGGCCAAATGAAGTGTGAGCCTTTGCAAGCCATCGAGGTCAAAAGCCTGCAAAGCCAACACATCACAAAGCCTTAATGTCTGCTGTTCCTTTGCTTCTCAAATGATACTCACTGTCTATTTTTTAGATTCATAGTCCAATGCTTAGATTTCCCGGTCTTAGGAGAGCCAAATAAAAGATACCCATTAATAGAAAGGAGTCAAGCAGGTACAAATCAAAATAACACTATTGTTTTTTCAACTGATGTGACCAATTCAGAATATGGCTTATATTTGCAAACAACTGGGCTTCCTAATACAAACTCCAGAATTAGAGATGTTGGCCATCTAGTTGCAGGCATTACTGGGAAACCCAAGGATTCCCCAATGGAAGTCTGTTCCTGGAACTCTCCCTGGGGAGAGGAGAACACTTTCAGAACGTTAACTGCTTCCCTGTCTAATGCTGAAACAGCTGGTTAAGTATAGGTGTAAGGAGTTGAATCAAAGTTTTTTGGCTGTAAGCGTGTTTCTCTTTCTACCATGTCAGCCTCTTTTCTTTTTTTTTTTAGGAACTAAAATGCTTAAAAAGCATCTGTTTGTTAGTAGTGTGGAGTTATGACAGGGAGAAGAAAATGCAGAGGACTTAGAAATCCTCCATCCCCCAAAAAGTTTTTTTTTTTATCTATGCAGAAGATTGCTTATCTGAGGTTGCTAAAAGATCAACTCATGAGTGACCTATGGGGATAGTGAACAAGACTCTTATTCTCTTCCTTTTAAATTCAGGTGATAGTTACACAGTTACCCAAGGGCTACTGAAAAATCCCACCCTGTTGTTTACTGGGCAGCAGAGAAACAAGCGGTAAACAAGTGACCTTTAATGATGTCCTACATGCTGGATTACTTCCACTGGACATAATATTACGTCAGCCCTTCAGAGACTAATTTGGTGTTATCTTGCCAAACATAAAGAGTTCCTCTGAGTTTAGCCAAAATAATGGTTTGTTAGGACAGGAGACATCAAATTTTAAAGGCAGAAATTGATCTATTTGTAGAGCTGCTGTCAGAGTGATTCAGAATGCCTGAAAGAAGCACATTAAAGCTGCTCATAAATCAATAATCATCCTAATGAAAAGCAGAGAGAAAAAAGATAACACAAAGTTTGTAAATTACTGAGGTGGAGCAGATGATCAGAAAGACTGAAAAAATGAAACATTGCTGTTTCTTATTTTCTCCTTGCCTAACAGAAATGGAGAACCCACACTAAAATCTGCACACATATTTTAAAAAGAAAAGGAAAAAAGAAACGAAGCATAAATTCTAAATTCTTCCCTACTGCGTTTTGATCCAAAGTCACTTGCTGCCTTAAATGTTATAAAGCTCTGGGCATGGAACTACTCACCACGCTCTAAGGTTAAGATTGAGTGACTTTCCTAGACAATGTCATATTTCTG
Organism: Cynocephalus volans; assembly: GCF_027409185.1. Lineage (NCBI taxonomy): Eukaryota > Metazoa > Chordata > Mammalia > Dermoptera > Cynocephalidae > Cynocephalus > Cynocephalus volans. The sequence continues at coordinate 47,899,123 of NC_084470.1, read as the reverse complement.
TGGTTCAGGTCCAATATCACCTCCTCATTTAAGCCTTCTCTGATTCACTTCATTCAAAGGGTTGTCGTTCCACCTTCTGCCCCAGAATTCTAGAGACACCTGTGTTGGAGCACTTGCCACCCTGGGCCATGCTGCATCCTCCCCTGGAGTGAGTTTCCTGTGAAGCTCAGGGATCACAGGGAGTAAATCTCATCCATAGTTACTGTAACTAACAAGGGAATGTTGTAGAAAATAGACAACATGATAATAAACATCTGTTATCATGAAACCAACTTTAAATTTGTGTCAGACCTCTATACAATTTCTTATGAGAAATAATTCTGCTTACCTATTTTTAATTTAGAAAAAAAGTATATGTCTTGAAGAATTTCACCTCTCCTTAGGATTTCAATTCTAAATTTGCCACAGAATATCAATTCAGAAGTTATACCAATTTTCAAGAGGCAAATTTGAAACGTTGAACCAACCATTTCTTTATATTTGTACACATTTCAACTGAAATATGAAATAAGCTAGATTTTTTTAAAAAAACCATAATTTGGGGCCATGTTAGTACTGATTGGGTAAAACAATATGAAGAAGCTAAAGTTCCTCGTCAATTTTAACAATTTAACATAAAATATCTATGTACTATCAAAAACTTAATAGACTACTCCAAATTTATATTTCTTGGAGCAAGTTTTCATATACTAAGGAATCATGTCTTAATCTTTTCAATATTGGCTAGAAATTTCAAAAGCATTTGGTTCTGGCTTCATTTCAATTAAGTAATTAGGATGTCACTTCAACAATCTTTTTTCTTAAAAATTCTTTAAAACTCTTACATATTTCCAATGATCCGTTAACATCACTTCAAAATCACTGAGTAGAAAATAAACAAGCTGTTGTGGATGTATTTAAGGTGCATTCTAGCAATTTACATTTTTCATCTTAATATAAGCATAAAAGTTCTGTCTCCTTTATCTAAATTGGTTTTCCACATCGTTTGGCTGAAGTGAAAGTCTGAATGTTATTCACGAAAATTAAAAAAAAAAATTTTACTCAGTCAACCTTCAAATATGACCATTTTTCATAGAGGTCAATTGTGTGTGCCAAGTTAGATGTCTGTAGTTTGGAGGAATTTTGTTATTTTCACCACTTTATGGTCTTAAGACCACTTACACTATAACCCAAAAGTTAAGCAATTCTAGATGGTTTTCCTACCATCTGATGCCTTTTGGCTTAAATACCTTAAAACATTCCAAATCATCCTTCAGGCCACCCCCCACCCCCACCCCATAGCCATGGTTTAATCCCTGTTTCAGAATGGTTTTAAAAGACATTTCTTCAGAAACATCTTTTTTGATGAGTCTCTTTGATGTAGATCCCTCTCTTGTTATGTACTATCTCATTGTCTTATAAATTACCTTGTTATTTTCATCATTATATTTAAAATCAACAACATCTTTTTGTGTGTGTGTTTCTTTATTTCTTTACTGTCTGTTACCAGACTGTAAACATCATGATGGTGGGGCCATGTCTCTCTTTGCAACACCTAGCACAGTGTCAGACATATTCTAGGCCAGTGCTGTTTAATAGAAATTCAATACGAGCCACATATTTAATTTTTAAGTTTTCTAAATGCCACATTTATAAAGTAAAAAGAAACAGGTAAACAACTTCAATAATGTATTTTATTTAATCTATAATATATATCGAATATTATCATTTCAATATGTAATCAATATAAAAAGATTATTAGTGAGACAGTTTACATTCTTTTTTTCTTACTATGTCTTTGGAATCAGTATTTATTTTATACTTACAGCACATCTCTTTTCAGAATAGCCACTTTTCAAGTGATCAATAGCCACGTGTTCAATAGGCTGGTGGCTGCCATGCTGGAAAGCACAATCTTAGGCTCTCAATAAACATCTGTTGAACTGATGAAAGCTACAACCTGCTGAATGTAGGTGTGTGGTTGATGCCCCATCTAGGTCCCATCAGATCCCTTTTATCCTCTCTGTGAACATATTCCCAGCTTCTGTGCTTTGTTGCTAAGAGGTAATATCTGTAGCCTTCAGAGGATTGCCCTTGGATACTGGAGACACCTTGCTGTAAAGAGAACAGGAAATGTCTAAGAATTTTATTCCCCTGCCTGACCTCCACACCCAATAGGTGATTTGGATTCAAGGAGTCAAGCAGGTAGGAGTCAAGCTTATGAATGACTGGTGTGGAAATACAAAAGTCAAGCCCTTTTGCCTCCATGCAAGGCAAACTCTGAGGTGTAATTTACACTCCAGAACCCCTGCAGGATCAGACTGAGTCTGGGCCTTTGTCAGAAATGGACCTCTTGTTTGGCTTCTTCCCTTTCCCTGTCCTGACTCCCCCACTACCTTGCTGATTTCTCCTAGAGGCATTTTCCTAGTAAAGCACTTGCTCCTAAATCCTTGGCTCAGGGTCTGCTTCTGGGAGAACTTGAAGTGCTTAAATTGTAGTATGTTCCTAATGCCCAGTTGTTTATATTGCAATGGCTTAAGCACGAGCATGGTTGGATTCTGTGTGCATCAGGAGTAATTATAATGTCCACTATGTCTCTCTTTGCCTCAGATACTGCATACTCTTAATCAACATGCAAACATAAAAAAAAGGTGAACAGTCTAAGTGTTCTGTCCCCTCCTTTCTTAGTAACTGCTGTAAATTTTCTTGCGCATCCTTGAATACATTCCTTATGCAAATTTAACATGCATATATAAATATATTATTATATTTATAAAATATATTTTTCTTTTTATACAAATTATATCAGAATTACTTTTATTTTCATAGTTTTTCCCTTAATAATTTTTATTTTTATAAATTTTTTTGTATCTTTAGATATTTTTCATGTTTTTATGACTGCCTGTTTATCTTTTTGAATGCATCTCGGTGTACTTTACTACCGATATACACTTTAAATACTTTTTCTTCTTCTTTGCCTATTTTAGCTCTTAATGTGCTTCTAGTCCCTGATACAGGCTCAATATTTTTAGGTCTCTGGTATGGCTGTCTATTCATATACGCCTTTCCTGCCAACTGATTTCTACCAAGAATATTCAAATGAGAAGTAATTGCAGCTTCTGAGTTCAAACATTCATCTATTCATACTGAGGCTTAGGTTAGTCATCTGGGCTCCAGCAAGGTTCTGACCTTAAATGCGTGTGTGTTATTGTACACATGCATATATTTCTGGGAAGAGGGACCCAGAGCTTTCGTAAGAATCTCAAAGACCTCTGTGGCACTCAAGTGTTAGGATTAAAGTACAAATATAAAAGGTGTGATGTATTTTGTATAAATTTCTTGCAGTTTTATCTTACCCACCTCTCCTCATTAGATTAGCATTTAATTATCAGCTCCTTAACTAGCATACTGATTCTCCAGAGGTCTGGATCCAGCCTCACCACATTTATATCCCCTGCTGCCTAGTTCAGTAGCACAGGGAATGCAGTCATTAATAGTTTCTTGAAAGATGATGATGTTTTCTCTTTTGTATTTATAAATTCCCAGCGGAGCAAATTTAATTTTCTTCTGATTCTGCCTTTTACCCTCTTTTGCTTTGATCTTGGGGAATGTAAGGACAAAACATCTTTCTGTGTAGAGATGGCACATAAATCTTTTTGAACGGATTGTACAAACCTGATGGCACTGAGCAGGAACCAGCCCAGACACAAACACCTCTGACTCCTGTGTCCTCATCAGGGTGTGGTTTTAGCTGCCTGGAGTTCTAGCATTATCACCTCCACTGCAAGTCAAGAATTCTAGGCACCAGTCTGCTTTTTCCTATCTCTTTCATCACTGATATGCTTTTCTTCAGAATTCTGAATTAATTTAGAATTTTCTTTGAATAATAAGTGGCCAAATTATTTTTCTTTAGTCAGTGAAATACCTTGTTTCTATCACCAATGCACTGCTAGGGGACATGAGAGTGGCCTTCTTTATTGTCTGAGACTGTGAGGGGTGCCCTGAGATGGCTGAGCTGCCCTTGCAGAGCCCACTGGCTAGATTATTATATCAGTGGGCAGTGAGCTCTGTCAGGGCTGGTCACCAAAGTGCCACCTTAAAGGGGGCAAATTGGCAGGCGAAGCCTCAGTGTGTAAGAAGCAGAGACCATGAAGAACTGGCCATGCTAAACATAATAACACTTCCCAGCTTATTCTCCTAATTCATGTATTATGCTAGTTTCAATGTAGATGGTTTGGAAGACAAAAGATTAGCATTAAGCTTGGGGCTATTTGACTGAATATGCCATGACCTAGTTTCTTTTTACAGAAAGTTTTAGATTTAATGAAAGTAGTAGCCATATTACCTTAAATAAACTTTTTTCCTTCTCTGAATCTTAGCTTCTTAATCTTTAAAACAAAGGTTGGCCTATTTCATTGTTTCTTAAATATTGGGGAATAAATCAAAGTATATTTCATTGTATGTAAGGTATGCTTTGCACATAGTATGCACTTAATAAATATTTGGGGATTAATAATAAAAATAGTAATGATGATAATAACACTAATGGTAGTGATAACTAACCCCAGAAAAGAACCTTCATACTACATACCTACTTATTTAATATGAAACCCCATTTTACAGATGAGGGAACTGAGATACACACAATTAGTAGACAGACTCGCTCCTCTTTGGTGTCCCTAAAACTTTCTATAGTTCTAGAATTCTATGTGTAATAAAGGCATAAAAACAGAAGACTACAAAGTCATTGGAAAGCTTGAGTCCTTACTGTTGAAAATACATTGTTAGCCAAAAAAGAAAGTGTTATTATCATCACCAGACATACTGTTTAGAGAAAACACAATGATGATTGTGCTGCTTCCTGAGTGACTGGTCCTGCCTAGCATTCCACAAAGCTGAATCTTGACCCATAGCCACAGCTGGGATTGTGAGCCTGGGGGAAGGGAGCACTTGGTGCGTCTTTGAGGTGCTGGGCCTGGAAGCCACCTCTGGTCTAATGAGCAGAGCTAGGGGCATAGAACATCTATCTCTCCTTTGCATTCTATGATGAAAGTTCACTAGTAGCTGCATAGATCCCCTAAAATCAGTCCCACAGCAGCCCTCAGAGGATGAGGTTAGCTCAGTCATTTTCAAGCAAAGCAATTGCCCATGCACCCATTTGAAGCAGCTTTCCATTACTGCCACTATCTCCAGAGCACCTTCCCTGACCTTGTCCGTGTGCACAATTGGAAGGAGAGCAAAGGGTATGTAAAACTGTATTAAATATCATGACTTGGACAAACTAGTACATAAGTGAAGTTACAACTACAGAGCATTGGCTTTGTGTGAAGTTTGGCAGCTAATGATAGAATTATTGGAATGTAATTATTTGGAAATTGATAATAACACCGTAAATACATTTTTAAGGTTATAGTGAGTTTAAATCCCATTAATACCTCTGTGGTTAATAGTCTTGTATTCTCCAAAATGGTTTCCCACAAGCAGAAAAAATTATAGTTTAATGAATCATATCACTCCAAAAATGTTAAAGAAAAAAAAAAAAAAGGAAGTGATATGATGGTTATGAACTGAATTTTGTCCTCCTGAAATTCATATGTGTAAGTCCTAACCCTCATTGCAACTATATTCGGAAATAGGACCTTTAAGGAGGTAAAAAAGGTTAAAAAAAGGTCCTAAGGGTGAGGACCTAATCCTAGAAGACTGGTGTCCACAAATGCACAGAAGAAAGGCCATGTGAAGACACAGTGAGAAGGAAGCCGTCTGCAAGCCACAAGAGAGGCCTCATCAGAAACCAGCCCCAATGGCATCTTAATCTTGGACTTCCAGCCTCTAGAACTTTGAAAAAAAAAAAATGTCTGTTGTTTAAGCCACCCAGTCTGTAGCATTCTGTTAAGGCAGCTTGAGCAGACTCGATACAATGACATACTGATAAAAATAACTCAAAACTTCTCCCGTAGTCTATGGAAGCATTTCAAGATGGAGGTAGTGAGGCTGTCAGAGGAGGAGGGTTGTACAGGCTCTGGAGGGCTGTGGCCAGGGGAAAAGCATGCAAATTATGGGACCCAGGCTGCCAGGGACAGAAGTTTTAGATTTCATGAAGCATGATGGAACAATGCCTGGCTCTTAACCTTCTAGTGTGAGGAAGGGCAGTTTAGAGAAAACCCATTAATGAGAAGAAGAAATAACCAGAAATTCCTGGCAGAGCACAGTGATTCTCCAAAGGCTTCACCTTCCAGAGAATTAGGTTCTGCTCCAGTGTTGTCTCCACTTATAAGATGTGTATGCAAGAAGACAGACAGGAAGAAGTATGCTGAAACTTTTCTCCGGAAGACAACTCCATGAACTTCAACCTTGAACTTCAACCTTGAGCTCCCTGAAAGCCCACCATTGGGACAATGATTCTCTATAATATTCTAAAATTTGGGAAATGAGAACTGAAATTCTCATATTTGGGAGGAGGGAAAAGAACTTCTCTTAGCTAACAGTCAACAGCAGTTCTCCTTTCTTTATGGATAATAATATATAAAGTGCCCATTAGTGTATAATGTGCTGAAATTCCAAAACCAGGACAAATCTATGCAACCAGAACCCAGATCAAGAGACAAAATATTGCCCTCACAGAGCCCTCATCCCTTTTAGTTTTTACCTGTACCATAAAAGAGCAACTGTAATCCTGACTATGAATTGAGTAGAATGGCTTTGTCTGTTTTTGTACTTTGCATGTAAAGAATCGTATGGTATACTCTTTCCTGTCTGCTTCCTTAGCTCAGCATTAAGTCTGTGGAGTTCACTCATTTGGATGGACACATTTTTGATGGTACATTCTGCCTGCCTCCTTGTGCCCATGCTCCTGGGGCCATTCTTATACCTTACCTATCCCAGTGAGCATGCATTTTCTTGCCCTTCCTGTTTCTCCCCTGCCAGGTGTAAGTATCTCATTTATGCCCAGAGGCATCCTGAGATGTACAAACATTTGTATCATCCACCATGAGTTTCCCACAAAAGCAATTTCTCTGTCAAATAGTAACTAATGTTCTCATCATGCTTACAAATGAGTACACACTGAAAGAGTGATTGAGCTAGTGGTGAATGATCACACCACAGTGATGGTCATGGAGCCCCACAGCTTTTACACAACCATATCCCCTCTCCAATGTGGATATGTCTAATCCCATGAAGGGAAAGGGGAAAAAAATCCTAAGGGGAGGACATCCTGGTCTTTATCTGTCTCTGGACTCAATTATTTAATCGTTTCTATTCTTCACATTTTCTACTTAGTCTATAATATTTTAATGGCAAGGATGGAACTTTGTTAAATTTACTTAATATGTATTTTTTAGATAAATCACTGTGAGATTGGCTCACTGTTTGATACTAGAAATAGACAAATAAGGCAGTGCCAGCCCTCAAATTGCTCGGGATAACATTGGAAACTGTAAACTCTTGCAATCAATGGCTTCCAAGACCTCCAGCAGTGAGTTGTGGGCACACGTAAGAGGAGAGGATTGATCCTGTTTCTTGTGGGGGAAGATTTAGAGAGAGGTGACACCTGCACAAATGACAGACATTAAATACAGAGGGAAGTATTGTTTAGCTGAGTGTCACACAGCTTTGAGATGCATTTCCTCTTTGGTTTGCATTGCTTCTGTGGATCGTCTTGATCAAGTCTTGCTTTTTGAATCCTACTTTTCCAGTTTCTAATGGGAGACAACTGTTATTTCTTGAACACCTTCATCTCGATTTCACTGCCACAGAGTACAACTGTTGTGAAAAATAAAGTATTACACTTCCCCAAGAATCAGTTCCATTGGCAGAATAATAAACTCTTTTCTTTCTTTCTTTCTTTCTTTTTCTTTTTGCTGTTTGTTTTGGGAGCTTAAAAGGGAGGAATAATAAAATTCAGGTATCTTAATATAAATATACAGCAATAATATGACAGATGGTAAATCAATATTCCAGGAACAAATTTCAAACTACAGAGTCAACAGCATACCTCCCAAACTAATAAAGTTGGTGAAAAGCTTAAAATTCCAAGTGAGGAAGAGCTAGCTGGTTGCATAGAGATTGACATGGCCTCACATGGCAAGCTGCATCTCTTCTTGAAAGAGAATTGCCCAAGCTACGGATTAGAAGCTGCTCTTGCATCTTCTGGCATACGAAGCCCCTGCAGGAGGATGAAAAGAGCCTTGATTTCTAACTAAACCTGTGTGCTCGGGCAGGTGATTGTCAGGGCATTCTAGACTTGTCCAACTCATGTTAAGTGGACAAAAAGTGAGAGTCCAAGTATAGAGGAGCAGTGTGCTTTAGACTGGGTTTGCTAGAAGTAGAACTCAAGGAAGGATCCATATGCAAGTGACTCACTAAGAAATGCTCCTAGGAAAACCAGTAAAGGAATGGGAGAAGCAAGGAAGGGAAGTGTATGCGTCTGTTTCCTGTTGCTCATAGCAGAATACTCGAAACTGGGTAATTAGAAGAAAATGTAATTTATTTCTTACAGTTATGGAGAAACTCTAAGAATAAGACTGGGAAGTCCAAGGCCCAGGAAGCACAACTGATGAGGGTCTTCTTGGTGGGAACTTTCTGCTGAGTCCCATGGTGACGCAGACAATCACAGAGCAGAATGGCAAGAGTGCATTTCTGTATGCTTTCAGCCTCTCCTTATAAAGCCCCCAGTCTATTCCCCGATAACCCACTAAACCATTAATCCATGAGTGGATTAGTCCACTCACGAGGACAGAGTCCTCATGATTCAGTCATCTCCCAAAGACCCCACCTTTTAAACACCATGGTCTGATTTTCCACCTCTTAACACTGTTACAATGGGGATCAAACTTCAGTGAGTTAGGGGAGGACACTCAAACCACAGCAGGAAGGAAGCCAAGCGAAGTCCCACAGAGGGTGGCTATTAGCTTCACCTCGCAGGGGAACTCTGGAGTGTAAGCTATGCCACAAGGACATCCCGAGGAATGGGAAATTAGGTTTACATACTCCTGCACCTGGTAGGCTGCCCAGGGTAAGGGAAATGTAAATTCCTAGGTGCTCTGGCTTTTCTCAGTATGGGCAGATGGGGCTACAAAGCCTGAGGACAGTTCTTGAAATGTGTGTTAGCTGTTGAAAGCAAAAGTACATCTCATGGTGTGTGTATGTACAAAAATGGTAAAAATAGATCCAAACAGATCTAGGTGGAGCAAACTTACTGTCTGCTAAAAGAGTGGTACTCAAAAGTGGTGATAAAATATCTTAACCAATAACCGGAGCAAAAAAATAGGGAGTGCAGAAGGCAACAAGAGGACATCCAGGCTGGAGACTGAAACAAGAACATGTTGGAGTAGGAAGTGAGGCATTACCCACTGGGTTCCTGTACAGGATCTAATGCTTACAGGGACTGTTGAGAATCAGTCAAAGTGTCTGTGTTAGTAGACCAAGAGTATTTGCCATGATGTCAAAGCTGGGACACAATGTCCAGATCTAGGCCAGCAGTCTCCTGTGTGAGGCTGAGCCACCAGAAAATGGAACTGGGCTTTTGAGGTCAAACCGAGTCACGCTTGTCCCTAATCCTGGTCAGGATTAAGCCTAGAGCCCTGGCAGTGGGGGAAAGGAGGGGATGCTGGGATACTTGCTACATATAATTAGCAACATTTCTAGGTTAGGAAATAGGCAAGATGCCCAGAAGAGGTTTTGGTTGAACCAGATGCTTCTGTTAATTATAGGTAGCAAACGTCTTCATGGCTCAGTTTTTTTGTATTCATTGTTCCAAATTCATTTTCACTATCATCCTCTCATTTTATTTTTATTTCTATTTCTATTTATTTATTATTCACTTCTAATATGCTATCTTGCTGGGCTATACATTCTTAAAAGTGATTTTATCACAATATGTAAATAAGATTAAGACTATCTTAGCTTTAGTAAATTGATTCAACACATATTTACTGAATACATCTGTATGTAAAAAATCTCATGGCAAACACTAATGAGGGATTCAGAAATTATTGAAATATGATCATTCTCCTTAAGGTGTATATTTACAGGAATAGTTTTATAGCTCTACATTTACAGGAGTAGTTCTGTAGCTCTAAAATGGAGAACCAGGGTGTCTTCTGGGAATACACTGCATAGGTAATTTAATAAAGGCCCTCCTTAAAATAGGTTTGCCAGATAAAATACAGGAAAAAAATATTGCTTGGGCCATACTTATACTGAAAATTATTTGTGTTCATCCTGTACTCTTATTTGCTAAATCTGGCAGTCCTACCAAAAAAGTCGGATTGCTCCATGCCGGGGAGTATTAAGGGCCCCTGACAGCTCACCAGTCAGTGGAGAGAGACATGCTGTGTGTTGGAACAAGCTTAGCTCAGAAACCTGTACAGACCAGCCCAGACTCAGATCCTAGTTCTGCCAGTTACCACCTGAGGGTCCCCACGCCAGGAATTAAGCACTCTGAGCTGTTTTTTATCCTTGTAATGGGGACAAAACAATCTGCTTCCCGAAGTGATTGTTAGATAGCAGATGTTCAGGGAAAAGTAATCTCAGCCCTCTTAAACAACAGACAATAACCATTATTCTTCATTGAAAATGTCATTTCCTCAAATGAGAAGCAAAGTGGGGGGAAAGCATCATGCAGGATATTTAAGCTCCTTTGGATTGCAATTCTATAGAAAATGTCATTTTGCCAAGAGTGTCTGAGTCACTTCTACATTTCACAGGTGACAAACTGCAGAACTCTGGCAGGGGGAGCAAGATTTGCACATGTCCACAAGTGATATGATTCAGGATGACCAAGTCACATTTTGGACTGGTGAGAGGCTGTCAACAATCAGGTCCCCTCATAGCTAGAATCATCTGTTCCCATGATTATTTATTTCAAAGTCTGCCTTGCTGCCCACAGGAGCTTTGATTTCTGTGCTTTTCAATCTTTGATTGATCTTTGGTAATGAGTGTCATACATCTGTCCTATTTGGATGAGGAGGCTGAAGCTGTTTCTCCACTGAAGCATCCCTGTACCCCTGTCACATGTACCACCTGTTTTCATGAAACCAGCTCTACTTTGTCTGATGTACTTGCCCATGACAATTGTTAGTCAGCATACTCCTTTTCTAATGTACAAATAGAGTCCAGATTTAATATGCAGAGTACAAAATAAACTGTTATTTTTATGATTGAAAATGCAACAAACTGCACAAATTTATGATGGCAGAGTTGTGAATACTCTCTTAGCAAGGCTTTTGCTCTCCTAGCTCAATAAACAATATGCCCTCCTGACAGCTGCCAAGGAAACAAATGTTCCCTGTCCCTCTCAGGCATAGCTGGAAGCTCTGATGGCCCTCTGTGTGCATTCAGAGAAATCGTTCACTTGGGTGCTTTGCCACCGAGAAGTGGAATCAGCAATAACAGGGAGTGCTAGACAGATTCTGCTTCCTCTTGGACCTTAGAGAGATCATTTTATTACAATGAGGAGTAAAGCAGAATGTGGAGTAGCTGCAACTGTATTTATCGATTCATTGTGAGAAATTAGTAAATATCATGTATTACTTCAGGGTAATAAAGAGGGATGGATGTGACAGAGCCTCTACCCTCAGAAAGCTTATGTTCTGAAATAGAAACTACAAGAGAAAAAGTAAAAGGTATTTAAGAGGAGGACACTAAGAAAACATCACAATTCAGAGGTACAGCGATTATTCCCAGCAAGAAGGAATCAGTGAAAGTTTTTATGGAGATGGCACTTAGGTACAACACTAGTGGGCTTTGTAAATGCAATTGTGAGAAAGGAAGAACAGAGTATTTATAGTGTATACATTTCTATTAGCAGAGGCATGGCTCTGTGCATAAGAAACAAAGTTTGTATAAGTGAAGGGGAATGGTGAGAAAGATGGATTGAAAAAGAGGTTGGGACCACCCTGTAGAGGCCTCATTTTAAGGAAAGGAATTTGATCTTTATTAACAGGCAGTTAGCAGTCCTGAGGTTTTGGACCTGAAAGTGAATATGAAAACAGTGTATCATGCCTTGAGAAGAAAAATATGGTAACATCACTGGGTAGGATGACCTGAAGAGTGAGAAGAGGTAAAAGCTGGCCAGATCACTGAGGACTGCTCTTCATTCACATTTATGTTCAAGACTTGGGAAACTCTTCAGTGTAGTTGTAGAAACAGAACCTAAAACTAATCAGAAGATTCTCTAGATTAATGCTCAGGCTGAGAGTGTCAGTACCGAATCCTGCCAAAAGTGTGCTGCAGCTTTCTGGAAAAACAAGTTCAGTGTGCAGAATGTCACCTGCTACCATCAAGTGGATTAGGAGATAACAAAGATGGACTATTTAATTTGGAAAAATCATTTTGGAATTTTCACATCAGTCTCACCTTCCCTCAGATAAATAACAGATTAAAAAATTAGAATTAAAATGTTTATTACCTGTATAAAATATATATTTACTTGCTAAATTATGGCAGATGGAGGATGGCGTATGGAGGATGTGGGGGATGTCAAAGGTCACTTTATATCGGTCAATTTGCTGAGGTTCTTCTGACCTAGGAGACATTTCTGACTCAGCCATTTAAATATGTCCCCAAATGGTGGTATTAAAATGCAAAATCATTGTTCTCACTGCCAAGCGGTATGTGCAATAGAAATCCTTGAGCCTCACTCTATCTAGAACCCAGGGTGATTTTTGAAGCCTCAGCCACTATAAAATGAGATGTTGACACCCATCCTGGCCTCCCTACTAATTGTTCTGAGGATCAAGCAGGCAGTTTATGAGAACTTTCTCTGTACCCTATAAAGAGCCATATAGTAAGTGGTTGCTGTTATGCAACGTTTTCTCTATTTCCAATTATTTATTTGGTGGAGGTGTTGCAGAAATAATCAGGAGTCTCTAAAGGAGAGAGACAGTGAATGGGACACATTAAATGAATAAACTCCTCCGAGGGAAGGCCCATCCTTCTACTGAGCTTCCTGGTCATAGGCCCATTGATTCATCAAGAGCAGAGAGGAAGACAGAAGGCCATCTTTCTATCAACAGTCCTAGTTCAGTGATGATACCTAAAATACAATAAATATTGATGAGTGAATGAGAGAATCAATTAAATGGGTACCTGATTTGCCAGTATGACTTTTTGTGAGAGTTAGAAAAAAGTTTCTCTTCCTCTGGGTTAGCTCAACCCTGAGTTAGTGTCCAGATTGATGGGAAAGTATGGGATGGATTTTGTTCCCTCTTGTCTCCTTGGCTAGGGAACAATATACAAGGTGCAACTTTCACAATATAGCATGTGAAATTAGAATAATGAGATGAGAGAGCACTTCCATTATTTTTCTTGAGTGGAGACTCATAAAACACCTGCTATATACTGTTTCTTTGCATCATTAGCTATCTTTGCATGGGTGTCTGGGGTCCACATCTTTGGTATAAGGACTTGCATTTAGTGGAGACTCAATGCTTGTTCTTTGTCAACACTCAATAGGTGTTCAACACGTTTCTTTGGTGTCTGTATTTTTATGTTATATAGTGTCTGTATTTTTATGTTATATAGTCGAAATAGGTATTGTCAATGTTCTTTTAAGCTATAGCCTCTTTATCCTCTTTTTTCTCCCCATCAACACTCAAGACAATTTATGCCAAGACTCAATTTCGATTTAGACAGCAGATCATGAAAGGTGTCTGGTTTGATCATGGAGAAGCTGGCAGGAAGAGCCTTGGCTACCCATGCAGCCAGGTTTTCTGAGCACACCTGGAATGCATCTTAAAGAGAAGCTCTTCTGGGCCAGTCCTGTGGCTCACTCAGGAGAGTGCGGCGCTGGTAGTGCTGAGGCGGCAGTTCAGATCCTGTAAAGGGATGGCCAGTGCGCTCACTGGCTGAGCGTGGTGCGGACCACACCGTGCCAGGGGTTGCGATCCCCTTACCAGTCAAAAAAAAAAAAAAAAGAAAAATAAGAGAGAGAAGCGCCTCTCCTATTTCCAGTCCCTGATGATTGAACAGGAGCACAGAGCAGGTGCAGCATGCCACTCAGAACAAGAGCCAGTGACTCGCAAATGGGCAAGAGACAAAGCCCTGATCAGTTCAGGGAGCATCTATTTTTGGCCTGAAGAAAGCCTGTTGAGCAGGGATTTGTTTCTCCTTCTGCACATTGTGATACCTGCTGAGTCAGAATGCTTTTTATCCACTGGAAAAATAATACTGAGTCTCAAAATAGTGGCCTAGAACCTAGAAAAGCACTTTTAGTTCATATTAGTCTCTATATAAAACAATAATAATGTAGTAATTCCCATTTCTAGAAATTACTACGAATTGAGTCACAGGCTTTTAAAATTCTTTGTCTTTAATATAGCATCGCCCTATTGATTCTATGATCTTTATTTAAAGAATGAGCCAACTGAGTCTCAAAAACTTATCTAATGAAGTGACCGACTTCAAATCCAGGTCTGTCTGGCCCAAATCCCGCATTCTCTTCACTGCATCATGCTGCCTCTTAGTGTTCTAGTGGTCATTCTGGATTCTGTAAAGGCACTTTTCCTGTCCATGTTAGATCACTGATTTAATTGCCCCTTCAGTACTTTTAGCAGTTCTTACATGAAGACACAGAGTCGTTGGAGATCCTGCCTACTGTCCAGAAATCCTCCCAAATGTTTCCAGTGTATTTAAGCAATGACGTGATCAAGTAACAAGTATCTGGAGTTACACATGGAACTCTGATGGTCTTCCTTAAATATATCCATGGATAAATTTTTAATATCTACTCTGAGTTTCTTATTCCATTAGAGACTTTGAGATATACAAAGGACCTTATGGGTTCTATATTTAAGTTTGCATAGGTATTGATCAAATAACAACAACAAAAAACCTTGATATGCTCTCTGTTTATGAAATTTCCAAACACCCCTTCCCACCCCCACCCATCCACACATCTGACATATCTCAATAATATAACTTCAATCTAAAGTAAGAAAAATGGCAACATTTCAGCATAGTAGTGCAGTATGCATTTAACAATGTTGGGTCACATCTTCCTACACTACTAAGCAAAATTTGTCAGAAAACAAATTCAGATCAAATTAAAGAATTCTGTTTGTGTTAATAGCTGATTCTAGTATAAATCATATACTCAAAATAGCAGTGTTGATAATTTGGGGAGTCAATACAGTAGTATTCAAACAGTAGTTTCTAATCAAGTCTCAATCATATACTGTTGTGTGACCTCAGGCAAATTTCTTCATCTCTCCAATACATAAAATATCCTCATACGTAAAATGTCAAAAATGGTTTATCGAAAGAATGCTGTATCATAAAAATGTTTTGAAAAATGAATGAGGAATGCATGTAAATAATGTGGCATGTAGTAAATGCTCACTAAATATAAGCTGTTGGTTTTGTTATTAAATTTATGCTTTGCAACTATAATTTCATGGACTCAACTGGCAATCAGTAGAACTGATTTTAATTTCCAGGCGAACTTTAGAGTTTCACTCTGAGTTTCAGCTATTTTGCTTATGAAATAGAGCTGTCCCTATATATCACAGATACACTTATGAAGAGTAAATGAGATGACATGGAAACAGATTCACACATTGTTGGCTCGATATTGTCAATGTTGGTGTTTGTTGAATCAGAAACTTCAATTACCTTAAGGGAAACTTCTTTACAATGGGAATTATTGCCACAGATTTCTGTTTCTGGCAAGATTATTGAAAAATATTGGAATAGTTTATTTAATATACCAAATGTCTATAAATGCACAGAGGTTGGGATGGAGTGTTATTATCCTGGTAACTTAGAAGCCCATGTTTTATTCTCCCCATAGTGACAGAAGATAAGGCTTTGCCCAGGAATAGGTGAGGAATTTGAATTAAGATCCCTCCATAAAGCTCAGGCCCTTGAGAAGTTGTACTGTTGGTGAAGGAAAGATTTAGAATAAATATATCATGCAGGCAGAAGAGAAAGAATGTCATCATTCCACATTTGGCATCTGGTGAGGAATATTTTACCTAGAAATTAAAATTCTGGGCCAATTAGTTGCTCAAGTTTGTATCTGAATTTATATTTATCTAATGATCTGGAAACCCTCATATCAAAAAAAATTTCATACATATGGCTACCAGGCTGATGGCAACCCTGTGACAGATGGAAAAAGCAAGAGCAAATATTTTCAGAAAGAAGATGCCTACACTTGAGGGATTGTCTCAGAAAAATAAGTCCCAAAGTTGAATAGGATTTAGCTAGGTGATATAGTTGCAGGGGGAGCAGAGAGTATTCTAAGGAGAAGGGAGACCCTTTGACAGCCTAGAGGTCAAAAAGCGTGGGATGTGGGGATTTAGTATGGCTTGACTGAAGTGTTCAATGTTATAGTGATGGTGGCCTAAGATAAAACTAAAGGAACTAATGAAAAAAAGGAGAAGAGAAGAAGGGGGAAAAGAGGGAGGAAATATGACAATTAGAGCATCAGTACAGAAGATCCAACATATGAGCTACAGGAGTTCCAGAAATGGAGAGGAGAAAAAGAACAGAGAGAAAAGTATTAAAGATATAAATCAAAAAAATTTCTCAGAACTGAAGGAGATGAGCCAACAGAAGGAATTGGCAAACAAAATGCTCAGTGCAATAAACGAAAATTGAATCTCACCCATGTGTATTCTTGTGAAATTTCAAAATACTAAGGAAGAACTTGTATATGTATGCAACATAGCTTCAAAATGTATAAAGCAAATTTGTCAAAATTACTAGGGGAAATGGGAAAACTTTCTGTCTTCTTAGTACAAGATTTTAATTAATAAGTAATTAATAGATCAAGAGTATAAAAATTAGAAAGGATATAGCATATTTGAACAGCACAAAAGCTTGAAGTAATGGACATACATAGAATTCTGTGTTTAACATGAGCATATACATAAAGCAAGTCTCAAGAAATGCTTAAACATTAGTACCAAAAGATCATGTTCTCAGATCACAATGCAAGCAATAAATAGTAAAATTACAACTAAAAAAATCTTATATGTTTGTAACTAGATAATTTGTGGGTTAAAGATAGATATTAGAGGAGATGTACAAATGAGTGACAATGAAAGCTTTCCATGTCAAAAATGACATAGCTAAAGAAGTACAGAGTGAAATCTAAAGTCTCAAAATTAAAATAGTAGAAGAGAAGAATGAAAATTAATGAAGTAAGTCTCCAATCCATAAAGTTGTTAACAGAAAACTTAGTAAATCCAAGTAAAGTAGGAGACAGGAAAACTGAATTGATTAACTGAAAAAAAAATTTGAAATCTGTATAGATGGGATCACCTAAACTAAAAGCAGATTCTTTGTAAAGACTAATACAATAGATAAAGCTCTGGTAGCACATGTTGAGAAAAAATGGAATACAAAACGAAATTGTTAGGAATAAAACAGAGTATAACAACTTGCAGAATATAGGTTAAATAAATCACAAGGAAACATTATGAAAATCTTTATGCCAATAAATTTTAAAAATAAGTTTAAATAAATAATTTTTTAAAAATTACAATTTTTTAAAACTGCTGCAAGAAGAAATTGAAAATGTGATCCAAGCAGACACATCATTAAAAAAAAATGAGACTTCAAAACCCGTAGAAGTCTACAAGCCAAACATGAACCTTAACGTATGAAAATTAAAAATAAAATTATTTAGGAGGCTGGTGGGTTCCAGGATGGAATGTAGACTGTGACAGAAGATTTAAACTATATTAAAAACATATGAAATAACTTCACTGAAGGAGATGGGGTAAAAGTGTTGACCTTAGTAACTTTGGAAATGAGTGGAGACTGTAAAATAAAAGGCAAAAGGAACTGTATATAAGCACTGTATTGTAGTTGGTAAGGTAGTTTTCCATGAGGATGTATATTAACAATTTGGAAATCACTGAAACTGAACAATTAAGTAGATGGATGGTGGAAGGAGGGATCTGGGTTTCTCATTGTTGAAATGGGAAGTTACAGACAATCTAGGGGAGAAGGCTACAGTGATCCATGTGGCAATAGATTAAAGTTGGAGATATCAATATGAACACATGTTTAGCTTAATATACAGAAATGTTTATAAACATTCAGGTCAGTGTACACATTAATTTTTTTTTTTAACCTGAGAAGGCCTAGAAGCAATGGCACTCAGTAGCAATGAGCATACCTGATTTCTAATGCTATTCTTCAGTAAAAGGAACCAGTTCTCCTTGGAGAAATAGCTGATTCTAGAGCTGGGACAGGTAGTATATAAGATGAGACTGGAGCATCTTATAGTAATAGAAAGTAAAGGAGTGTTAGAAAAACAATAATAAAAAAACTTGCACAAATATGAGAGTATGTCAAAGAGACACAGAAACCAACTAAAAGAGCTCCCAATGGCCAAAGCTGGAACAATTTGAGCAACAAAATAAATAAAGTAGTACTAGGTTATAAGCCAAGGTTTAAATTAAATATCTATGATCCTTAATGATATAAGTGATTGAATAAATAAATAAATGGGAAAGAACAGACAAATCTTTTTTCCAGAAAAGATTCAAATAATTTTTGTAGATATATTGCCCTCATGGAGGTGGAATAGAACCTCCCTATTTCTTAAGTGTGGGCTGCACATAATAATTTTCTTCCAAGGAGTACAGTACAGAAAGAGGAAGAAAAAGAGTAACTTTACAGTGGAAAAGCTGACAAACACTACCTTGGCCAGGTGATCAAGGTCAACATCAACAGTGATTAAGTCATGTAGATACATGTACCTTGAGGTCGTCAGAAATAAAGTCTGAGAAACTATCACAGCCAAGAGGAGTGTAAGGAGACATGACAACTAAATAAAATATGATATTCTAGATGGGGTCCTGACACAGAAAAAGGACATTAAGTAAAAATGAAGTAAGTCTAAATAAAGTATAGACTTTGGTTAATAATACTGTACCACTATTGTTTCAGTAATTGTGTCAAATGTTCTATACAAATGTAAGATATTGGGAAAATGAATATGGATTACATGGGAATTACTCATATTATCTTCACAAATTTTCTGTAAATATAAAACCATTCTAAAATAAAAAAGTTTATTTAAAAAATATGTCAGTAATTAAAAACCTACCATAGCATAATGAAATAAAAGGAATTGACAACTCAAAAAATGGGGCTGGGCAACTACCTATTCATATGAAGAAAAAGAGGATAAAATTATAGACCTACCTAACATCATACACAAAAACAAAATCTAGATGAATTAAAGACCTAAATATGGGGGAAACTTGTGGACCTTCCTCTTGCCATCTCTTAAGGGAGGACCGCTGCTGGTGGCCGGTCGTGGGGGCTGACCGCCACTTTGCCTTTGGCAGGAGAGGCTGCCTCATTTACAGGCAACAGCTCTGAAGTATGGAGCAGGAAAAGAACTGTTTCTTAGCTGCAAAAGTGAGTTTCTAAACAGGGAACACAGCGCCGGGGCTGCTGTTGACGCTGCCAGGATCCAGGAGGCCGGGGCTGCGCTGAAGGCAGCCAGCTGCCCTATTCAGGATTCGAGGTTTCAGGCCAGCATAAAAGAAGATTCCTGGGAGCGCCTGAGCTGCGCTGCGGGACCGAGTGAGCAGCCCGAGGTGGCAGCAGATGAGAAGAGGGACGGCGATGATGCGGAGGCAGAGAGGGAGCCGCCCAACCCAGCAAAGCCCTGTGAGTGACCCCCGGCCTGGCCCTGCTCGGGGGGCGGATGCTCGCCCGGCATCCGCATGCCCCATTGGGCCACTCACCGGCCCCGGGGCTGCCTCCATTTTCTCAGGTGGTGGCAGCTCCAGCCTGGCTCGGCCAAGCCTGTCCTCCTCGCCCAGCTCGGCTCCTCACTGAGCCTTCCCACTTGCTTGCCCTGGCACGGGGATTCCTGGGGCCTGCGGGCCTCCCCTCCCACTGCCTCTGTGGTTCTCTGGCAGGGCTGGTGGCGTGGGGTGTCCCCAGCCAGCGTCGGGAGGGCAAGGAAGTACAGGCTGGGCCGACTGTCACTCCACCGCACCCTGGGCTCCGCCCCGGTAAACTTCCTGTTACCCTGTTACCGGGAGGCAGATACCATCTCTGCGGCCACCAGTTCGGAAAAATGCCTAACCGATTTCTGGTTAGGAATAGTGTGGTTGGAGAGTTCCCGAGTTTCGCTTGAACCTGCCGGAGAGCTGACTGTGGGCGGGGACCGGACTCGGTCCGCACCAGGGGGATTCAAAGGTGAACCGTGTGCTGCGGGCTCCTCCCCCGAGGAGCTCATGCTCTGGTGTGGGAAATAAGACAAGTACACAAATAACCGCGATACCAGGAGGAAGGTGATAAGTCCCGAGAAAGATCCACACAGTGCTACAAAGGCACCCAGAGTGACTGGTCATCTGCGCCTAGCAGAAACCTGGTAGACTTCCTGGGCAAGGCGGTGCCAAGCAGGGTCTTGAAGGCCCAGCTGATAGACGAGGGTTGCAGAAGACATGTCCCATCCCAGCACAGTGCGCACAGAGTGGGAAGACATCCGGATAGGGAGGCAGAGACACGGCAGAAAACACACAGGGAGAAGTCCAGCACGGGAGATGGAAGCTCAGCAGAGACCACACACCCTGCGGTACTGCCCCGTGATCTAGCAGCCTGGCAGAGTCCAAGCTGACCAGAGAGGTGACTCCCCGGAGAGGCCCAAGACCCGAGGCAACCACACACACAAGGCACTAGAGGCCAACTGAGCAGTCATGGAGGTAGCCATACCAAATTGGCAACCACAGCAACATCTTAGTTAGTCAATAGTCTCAAACCGGTGGACTGTGAAACCCCCCCGCCACAATGAATAAACATAAAAAAAAAGATACCAGAAATACAAAAAATCAAGAAAGTACACCACCAAAAGTTAATAAATCTCAAACTCTAGATCCTATAGAACAAGAAGCTCTTGAAATGACTGATAAGGAATTTCCAGTGATAAGAGGAAATGTACAAGGATATCAATGTCCTGAAAAAAAATGTAGCAGAACATGCTGAACTGAAAAAGATATTCAACGAAATAAAAAACACAACGGAGAGTTTAACCAGCAGGCTTGTCGAAGTTGGAGAGAGAACCTCTGAACCTGAAGATGGGCTGTGTGAAATAACACAAGCAGACAAAAAAAAAAAAAAAAGAAAAAAGAATCAAAGACATTGAAGAAAATCTGAGAGAGATGTCAGACAACCTTAAGCGCTCAAATATCCGAGTCATGGGTATTACAGAAGGGGAGGAAAACAGAGATTGCATGGAAAATATATTCAACTAAATAGTGGCAGAAAACTTCCCAGGTATAGGAAAAATCACAGATCTTCAGGTCCAGGAAGCTCAATGATCTCCAAACGTATTCATCCCAAAAAGGCCTTCTCCAAGACATGTTATAGTCAAATTGGCAAAACTCAGAGACAAAGAGAGAATCTTAAAAGCTGCAAGAGAGAAGCGTCAAATCACGTATAAGGGAGCCCCAATCAGGCTAACATCAGACTTTTCATCACAAACCCTAAAAGCTAGAAAGGAATGGGATGATATATTCAAAATACTAAAAGACAAAGATTGCCAGCCAAGAATACGCGATCCTGCAAGGCTATCCTTCCGAAATGAAGGGCAAATAGTACATTTCTCAGAAAAACAAAAACTGCGGAAGTTCACTACCACACGACCTCCCTTACAAGAAATTCTCAAGGGAGTACTGGGTTTGGTTCCTGAAAAATAACTACCACTGCCATAAGAATACAAGAAAAATCAAAACACACTCATATAATAAAAATGGCATTCATGAAGAGAAAACAAACAAACAAAAATGCTATCTACAACCTAAGGAACCAACAAACACAGAAACCAAACAGTAAATCAGAAAGCAAGGAACAAAAGACACCTAAGACAACCAAACGACCAATAAAATGCTAAGAATAAATCAACACCTTTCAATAACAACTCTTAATGCAAAAGGCCTAAATTCCCCAATCAAAAGACACAGACTGGCTGACTGGATCAAAAAAGAGGACCCAACTATATGCTGCCTACAAGAGACCCACCTCACCCATAAGGACTCACATAGACTAAGAGTGAAAGGATGGAAAAAGATTTACCATGCAAACAGAAAAGAAAAACGAGCTGGAGTAGCTATTCTTATGTCTGACAAAATAGACTTTAAACTAAAAACCATAAAAAGAAACAATGAGGGACACTACTTAATGATAAAAGGACTGATGCATCAAGAAGACATAACAATCATAAATATGTACGAACCCAATGTTGGAGAAGCCAGATTTATAAAACAAACTCTATTAGACCTAAAGAAGGAAATAGACACTAATACCATAATAGCAGGGGACCTGAACACCCCACTGTCAATATTAGACAGATCATCTAGGCAAAGAATCAGTAGAGAAACACAAGATCTAAACAATGCTCTAGACCAATTAGAATTGGCAGATATCAACAGAACATTCCATCCAACAACCTCAGAATATTCATTCTTCTCATCAGCACATGGATCATTCTCCAGGATAGATCACATATTAGGTCACAAATCAAGTCTCATGAATTCAAAAAAATTGGAATTATCCCATGTATTTTCTCAGAGCACAATGGATTAAAACTAGAAATTAATAACAAATGAAACTCTGGAAACTATACAAACACATGGAAATTAAACACCATTCTACTTAATGACATATGGGTCCAAGAAGAAAGCACACAGGAAATCAAAAAATTTCTTGAAACTAATGAAAACAATGATACATCATACCAAAACCTGTGGGATACTGCAAAAGCAGTACTGAGGGGGAAATTTATTGCATTAAATGCTCACTTCAGAAGAATGGAAAGATGGCAAGTGAACAACCTAACACTTCACCTTAAAGAACTAGAAAAACAAGAACAATCCAAACCTAAAGTTAGCAGACGGAAAGAAATCATTAAGATCAGAACAGAACTGAATGAAATTGAAAACCAAAAAACAATTCAAAAGATCAACGAATCAAAAAGTTGGTTTTTTGAAAAGATAAATAAAATTGACAAACCATTAGCATGGCTAACAAAAAAAAAGAAGAGAGAAGACTCAAATAACCAAAATTAGAAATGAAAAAGGCGATATTACAATTGATTCATCTGAAATACAAGGAATCATTCGAGACTACTATAAACAACTATACGCCAACAAATTTGAAAATATGGAGGAAATGGATAAATTTCTGGACACACACAAGCTCCCCAAACTGAACAATGAAGACATAGAAAATTTGAACAGACCAATAACAATAAAGGAGATTGAAGTTGTTATCAGAAGGCTCTCAACAAAGAAAAGCCCAGGACCAGATGGATTCACAGCAGAATTTTACCAAACACTCAAAGAGGAATTGACACTGATTCTTTACAAACTATTCCAAAAGATTTAAACAGATGCTAATCTCCCAAACTCATTCTATGAAGCAAACATCATCCTGATACCAAAACCAGGTAAATATATAACCAAAAAAGAAAACTACAGGCCGATATCCTTGATGAATATAGATGCAAAAATCCTCACTAAAATACTAGCAAACAGAATACAGCACCACATACGTAAAATTATTCACCACAAAAAGTGGGATTCATCCCAGGGATGCAAGGTTGGTTCAACATACGCAAATCAATAAATGTGATACACTACATTAATAAAGTCAAACACAAGGACCATATGATCATCTCTATAGATGCTGAAAAAGCATTTGATAAAATACAGCACTCTTTCATGACAAAGACCCTCTATAAGTTAGGTATAGAGGGAAAGTATCTTAACATAATTAAAGCCATATATGACAAACCTACTGCCAATATCATCCTGAATGGGGAAAAGCTGAAAGCTTTTCCTTTAAGAACAGGAACTAGACAAGGATGCCCACTCTCACCACTCCTATTCAACATAGTGTTGGAAGTACTAGCCAGAGCAATCAGAGAAGAGAAGGAAATAAAGGGCATCCAGATTGGAAAAGATGAAGTCAAACTGTTCCTGTTTGCAGATGACATGATGCTATATATCGAACAGCCTAAGATCTCTACAAAAAAACTCTTGGAATTGATAAATGATTTCAGCACAGTAGCAGGATACAAAATCAACACACAAAATTCAGTAGCATTTATTTTCTCCAATAGTGAACATGCAGAAAGAGAAATCAAGAAAGCCTGCCCATTTACAATAGCCACCAAAAAAATAAAATACTTAGGAATTGAGTTAACCAAGGACGTGAAAAATCTCTATAATGAGAACTACAAACCACTGCTGAGAGAAATTAGAGAGGATACAAGAAGATGGAAAGATATTCCATGCTCTTGGATTGGAAGAATCAACATAGTGAAAATGTCCATACTGCCCAAAGTGATATACAAATTCAATGCAATCCCCATCAAAATTCCGAAGACATTTTTCTCAGAAATGGAAAGAACTATCCAGACATTTATATGGAATAATAAAAGACCACACATAGCCAAAGCAATGCTGCGCAAAAAAAATAAAGCTGGAGGCATAACACTACCGGACTTTAAGCTATATTACAAAGCTATAATAACCAAAACAGTATGGTACTGGCATAAAAACAGACACACTGACCAATGGAATAGAATAGAGAATCCAGAAATCAACCCACACACCTACAGCCATCTGATCTTTGACAAAGGCACCAAGCCTATTCACTGGGGAAGGGACTGCCTCTTCAGCAAATGGTGCTGGGAGAACTGGATATCCATATGCAGGAGAATGAAACTAGACCCATACCTCTCACCATATACTAAAATCAACTCAAAATGTATTAAGGATTTAAATATACACCCTGAAACAATAAAACTTCTTAAAGAAAACATAGGAGAAACATTTCAGGAAGTAGGACTGGACACAGACTTCATGAATACGACCCCAAAAGCACGGGCAACCCTAGGAAAAATAAACAAATGGGATTATATCAAAGTAAAAAGCTTCTGCACAGCAAAAGAAACAATTAAAAGAGTTAAAAGACAGCCAACAGAGTGGGAGAAAATATTTGCAAAATATACATCTGACAAAGGATTAATATCCAGAATATATAAGGAACTCAAACAACTTTACAAGAAAAAAACAAGCAACCCAATTAAAAAATGGGCAAAAGAGCTATGTAGGCATTTCTCTAAGGAAGATATACAAATGGCCAACAGACATATGAAAAAATGCTCAACATCACTCAGCATCCGGGAAATGCAAATCAAAACTATACTGAGATACCATCTCACCCCAGTTAGGATGGCTAAAATCCAAAAGACTATGAACGATAAATGCTGGCGAGGTTGCGGAGAAAAAGGAACTCTCATACATTGTTGGTGGGACTGCAAAATGGTGCGGCCTCTATGGAAAATGGTATGGAGGTTCCTCAAACAATTGCAGATAGACCTACCATATGACCCAGCTATCCCACTGCTGGGAATATACCCGGAGGAATGGAAATCATCAAGTCGAAGGTATACCTGTTCCCCAATGTTCACTGCAGCACTCTTTACAATAGCCAAGAGTTGGAACCAGCCCAAATGTCCATCATCGGATGAGTGGATACAGAAAGTGTGGTACATCTACACAATGGAATACTACTCAGCTATAAAAACGAATGAAATACTGCCATTTGCAACAATGTGGATGGACCTTGAGAGAATTATATTAGGTGAAATGCGTCAGGCACAGAAAGAGAAATAGCACATGTTCTCACTTATTGGTGGGAGCTAGAATTTAATATATAAATTCACACACACACACACACACAAAACCGCTGGTGGGGGAAGAAGATATAACAACCACAATTACTTGAATCTGATACAACAAGTAAACAGAAAGGACATTGTTGGGGGGGAGGGAGGAGAGGGAGGAGGGAGGGAGGTTTTGGTAAGGGGCAACAATAATCAACCACAATGGATATGCAAAATAAAAAAAAAAAAAAGACCTAAATATGGAAAAGCAAAGCTACAAAAACTTTTTAAGAAATAAAGGAAAGCATTTTTATAATGAATGATCTTATCAAAGTGTAGCCCTTGGACTACCGGGAACTTTTTAGAAATGCAAATTCTTGGACTTCATCCCAAACATATTGAATCAGAAACTCCGTAGGTAGTGTCCAGCTATCCTAATTTTAACAAGCCCTCCAGGTCATTGTTGTGCATGTTAATATGTGAGGACCACTGGAATAGAGTAACACTTTGTAAACAAGATAAGGAAGACAAGCTATAAAGTGAAAGATTGATAAAATGGTTGATCTAATATTTAAAACATGAAATATTCATCAAACCATTGTCTTAGAAATAATATTTTGCTGTTGTTGTTTGTTTGGAGCCAAAACTTGGGAAAAAATATTTTTGACTTCGTAAACTGACCACAGATTAGCATGTAAAATATTCAGCACAGATTAATAAAGATCTGTGTTCTCAATTGGGGTTAATTTTGTCCCCTTGGTGACATTTGGCAATATCTGGAGGTATTTTGTCATAAAAACTGGGGTGGGGAGAGTGTGTTACTGTCATTTAGTTGGTAGAGGCCAGGGATGCTGTTAAACATCCTACAACAGACAGTCCCACATAACAGAGAATTATCTGGCTCAAAATGTCGATATTACTGAGTTTGAGAAACCATGGTACAGAGAATTTCTTGGAATCATCAAACAAATAATAATCCGCAGTATTTTGGGCAATTCACAGAGGAAAAAATTAAAACGACTAATATACATATGAAAAGAGACTCAAACGCAGCTAGTAGGTAGGAAATTGCAAATCATCACACTCCTCATTTTAGCAAAAAAAAAAAAGAGTCTTAAAACATCATGTGTATTAGTTGCTTATTGCTACTGTTACAAATTACCAAAAACTTAATGACTTAAAACAACACAAATGTATTACCTCATACTTCTGGATGTCAGAAACCCAAAATCTGTATCACCGGGCTAAAGCGAAGGGTGTCAACAGAGCTGGTTTCTTCTGGAGCCTCCAGAGGAGAATTTGTTTCCTTGCCTTTTCCAACTTCTGTAGGTGGCCTGTATTTCTTAGCTAGTAGCACCTACTTCCATCCTCAAAGCTGGCAGCACCACATCTTCAAATCTCTCTCTGAATCTGACCTCTGCTTTTTCCCTTACATCTCCTTCTCTGTCTCTGACTCTCCTGACTCCTTACTCTTTACTGACAATTGTGATTACATGTGGCCCCCCTGGGTAATCTTTTCATCTCAAATCAGCATCTACAGAGCCTCTTTTACAACATAAGGTAACATAGTCACAGTTGCAGGGGTTAGATGTGGACATCTTTGGAAATGATAACACTTTTACTTTGGAAGTGTAAATTGGTACCACTACCTTGGAAGGCAATTAGGCATATTTAGCAAAGTTAAAGAACATCTTTCAACCCAACAGGAGCACTTCTAAGTGGCTACATCTGAAGGATTCTTACACGTGTGCACAAGAAATGTATCCCAGAAGACATGTATGGCAACATTAATTGTAGCAGGGATTATAACAGTATAAAAGTGGGAAATAACCCCAGTTATCTTTCACTTGTAAGGTTAATTAAAATTGAGATATAAATAAACTAGATCTTTTTGTATCAGTGTGTATAAATCTCTAGACAAAGTTGAGGGAAAAGAGAAAACTATAAAAGGAAGCATGTGTATTATAATATCATTTATGTAAATTGTTAATCCTTTGAATTTATGTATATGAAATAGAAATACAGAAACATGCCCAAGCATTATTTATACTAAGTTCCGGATGGTGGTTAAGTCTGGAAAGGGAAAGTTGGGGAAGAGATAGGAGAAAAATGTGACTTTAGATGTTTCTTTAGCTGTTTATTTAGATATTTGTTAAAAAAAATTTTAAAATATGAAGAGATGGAAATATCTAAAGCCAATATTGCAAAATATTAATGTATTTTAATTTCAGTTTGGGTATATAGATGTACATTAATATTTCAAAACAAATGTTTTAAACTTCAGAAAATCCAGTACCCAGAGGAATTGTTTCCTAAATTAGTGTTTTTCATTATTATGCCATAGTCAGCTTTTTTTTTACTATTTTGATTTTAAAAATCCATTTATTATTAATTTGATCAATGAGAACCATTTCTCAGAGCTTCATCACCCCAAAGGATCCAATTTAATTTCTGCATCCTCAGAGCTAAGGACTAATGCTAAGCACTTGCTGGCTCCATCAAAGGGCATATGCCTCACAAGGTTGTGCTGCAGAGAGCATGTAACCTTCTCTCTGAGCCTCCCTGATACACAGTAGGAAGTTGATGAATGTATTAACTTCCTTTTGTTAGACTTCTGCCAGTGGATAGAGGTATTCCAGAGTTCTCCTTTTATACTAATGGAGCAGTTTGTCCAATCCACTTGGAATGACGGTACTGTGCTTCGTTGTCAGTAGATCCTGTCCTCTGGCCACTAGGATTCCACGCTTCCCCAGTGCTGTGTCCCACACACTTGACCTTAGGAGATTCCCTTGAGTTCCCTGGCATCATCATCAATGGCACTGACCTCCCCCCAACTGAAAACATAGCCAACATCTTAAGATAGTCCACAATGTAAAAATTAAAAACAAATTTTCAATTAATAATAATTAGATATTCAGTATTTAGCTGTTGGGGCCAGGGAAGTGTAGTGTGCAAGAATAAAATAGATGATTAATTTCTGGTTTAGTTGCTTTCCTTTTTTTGTTAACTATTCAAATAGCCATCAGAAAATCTCTGCCCCAGCTTTTACTTTTTGTGATTTTATGTAAATCACTTAACTGTTCTGTTATTCAATTTTTTCACCAATAAAAGATGGCACTAGTCTAAGGATATCTTTAGGGGGCTTGAAGCTTTAAAATTCTGGTCCTCTTTTTTTCTTTAAATGTTTAATCTGTAAAGCATTCTTGCTAAATATGTTGCTGTTACTCTGTAGTATAATCTACTAGACTCCAAAGAATTGCTTTGGAGAATCAACTCACTGAGCTCTTAATTGGTTTTTAAAGAACTATTCAAATAAGTAAATGTATTTAAAGTCTTTTAACAGCACTAATAGTACTAAACTTTCACCACAGTTCTATTGATAGGTTGCTTAAAAATCTAATTTTAAGTAATGAGGTGAGTGACAGTGCCCTAGTCTCCTTACCAACACTTAAGCATTTTAATATGAAAAGTTATGTTTATCACTTGCTCTCTTGGCCTATTAATCAGAATAAAGAAATGGCTGGTATCACAGCAGTGTGGTGCTTTTGACTTTCTCCCACATTTTCCTCTTTGTGAACACGTAAGTTTGTGGTCATTTTCCATATTATATAAATTTATTCCTATTCAGGGATTCTGCAGTGTATTACGGTTTACAAAGGCTTTCCATCTTTCTTGGGAAATGTGTCTTTCATAGGAACATGCGTAAACTGTCTGCAAGTAAGTTGGTTAACAGATGAGAACACGCTGCCAAAGGACAAAAATTATTCTCAACCATATTATCAAAGAGTTTATATTGCTTATTTTAATTAGCAAAATAACTTTATAAAGTTATACATTATTATGCCCATTTTACTGAAGAAAAACTGAAGCTTATGATGAGGGGCTAAGTATCTTGCCCAGGGTTACATAATTACGACAGCCAAGATTTAAACTCCAAATTCCCATTATTTTCACTTGACTGTAATACCTCTCTTAGAGGTAAACATGAAATATAATGGTAAACAAAATCTTGATGAGTTAAAGAAATTACAAATTGGGGAGAAATTTAAGTCAGTATTTAGTTTCTTTGGGCAAATTTTCTATTTGCAACTTCTTCAGTGATGTTGAGAGAAAATACCATACCAGCTAATTAACAAGAGTGTGTTTAGCTGAATTCAGCAGCTGTACTTTAATTAATTTGTTAAAAAATTTACCAAGAATTGGGCCGGCCCTGTGGCTCACTTGGGAGAGTGCGGTGCTGGTAATGCCGAGGCTGTGGGTTTGGATCCTATATAGGGATGGCCGGTGCGCTCACTGGCTGAGCATGGTGCGGGCAACACCATGCAGAGGGTTGCAATCTCCTTACCGGTAAAAAAAAAAAAAAAAAAAAAAAAAATATATATATATATATATATATATATACACAATATACACACTGAGAATAATATTCTACTATGTGTTTGGTCCTATCAAAGAATAATTCAGAAACGTTTAGAAGGTTATTTTGCATGCTGTTTAGATATTTGCATGGAAATTATTTACTTACATTTGAGGAAGTCAGTTGGAGTTTGAGTGAGAAACAAAGTCAAACATAGGATTGATAGGAAGGGAAGAAGAGAGGAGAGAAAAGCAAATTTCAGGCAATCAGGATGCAGTGAATCTTGTTTGCACATTTTTATTTTTTATAAACTGATTAGCTGGCAGCTGGCAGAGAAGATAGTTTGGCATTCTGTCCTTGAACAAGCTGATTAGTGGAATCAAAGAAAGCAATTTTATTTTTTTATGAACTCCTCCCGTAAAAGTTTAGCTGTGGGGCATATGTGGGCAGTCTGCTTTTGAGTAACGACAGTGAGATCTGTCCACTGGCACCTCCACCTTGGTTAGAGATGGTCTTTACCATTCCTCTGGGGAGTGATTCTCAGTTCTCTCCTGTATTCTGTCTATGTAGGTACAGATATCACACTTAGGGAAATTTAAGATTAGTCTTAAAAGGCAGGTAAAATGGGAGGAATAGGGTGGTGGCATGGGTCACAATTTTTAAAGACATGAGGAACATGACAACTAACAGAACACTGCATGCATAAGCAAGAGGGAACACATGGAATGCTAAATAGTTTGGTACACTTCAAACCCAGGAAGGCCCTGTAGAACACACCCACATGTTAAGAGAGTGTCCTGGGGACAATGTGGGGGTATTGAAGATTTTTCAGCAGGGATCTAGCATGAGTATATTGGCATTTCAGGAAGTCTGCAGGCAGAGGTCAGAGGTAAGCTGTTGCAGCAGCTCAGGGACGGAGTGTTGTATGTCTGCATCAGGGACTGCCTGGTGGTATTTCATCCAGCTTTTAAAACATACAATTTTAAGTGATTTTAAAAGTCATAATCTCAAACTTTAAATATCAAAGTCTTGTGAGAATCGAGGATGAATTATCCTTAACTGCTTAAAATTATACAAATTTACCCAAGTATCTCAACTTTGTCTGAATTTTTAATTCAGTATTTGAAAATTCAGTTTGGTGTTTAAAAGGCAATCACTTAAGCCTCTCAAAATTAACAATAGTTTTTCATTTACAGAAGCCAAAGCAGTATCCTAAGCATTTGGAAGTCTGTTTGACACTAAAAATAGCATTTTCAAAGATACAAGGAATCGTAAGGGCTCCTTAGCCACATGATCTCCATCCAGAGGCTGTATTTTGCTTAGCAGTAGAGTTAGAAGGTGCCAGAATGTCTTTTCAGTGCTAATTCTCCCTCATATATATTGCTGCAGCATCTACTCACTGGTCTTCCTGTCTGCAGCCCTGCCCGTCCCACCTCCAACACAGTCGCCATGGTTCAGCCAGTGTGACTTTCTGCTTGAAATACTTCAAGCCTGAGCTTCTTAAAGCTGCCTACATGGTTTTTGATTATCTGCATACAGTGTACTTGTCTTTCCACATCCCTTGACCTGAAAACACTTATATTTCCATTTCTAGCCATGTTTACCTTTCCTCCTAACACTTTATCATTGTGTGGTATTTTGCCTCTAGGCATTTCCAAGTGCTCCTTCCTCAATCCTAAATGATCTTCCCTTAAAAACATTTCCTCCCTCCTTTCTATCCTCAACCCACTTAACACCCAACTGCACATAGAAAACTCTTTCATGAGGCCACTTTTCTCACCACTATTTAGCAAAAACCTAAAGAAGCAGGTTGTGATCTTGAATGATGACCCAATATGAAAAGCAGATGTGTTCTGGCTACAGAAGAGCCCTTTAGAAATACGCCCCGAGGGAAACAGAAAAAAATGTCCTGTGCAACACCAAGTGAAACTTTTAAACTACTTTTACCAAAACTCTTTGTACATATTGATGAGATGATGAGATTCCTGTTGGCCACTCAGACAGGTATGACAGGCAGATACTACTTTAGCCTCCCATCACTAAGGCCTACACTTCATTTCAGTGGATTCGGATTGAAGTCAGGCCTTCTGTCAATGCTGAGAACAGCATAAATGGGTTAGGGAAATGAGAGCCTGAGATGTTGGTGTATACTAAATGCAGTCTCATTCCCAGTAGCTTGTAGCTCTTTACCATGGTGCTTGTACTACTAGGTAACACTAGTTAGCCTGTTTCTTTATTAATAAATGGGATTAATAACATTTCATAGATTAAGATACTATGAGAATTAGTTTAGGTAATGTAATATAGCATTTGAATGGTCCCTGGCCTATATTATCACAATTTTTTTTTTATCTCTCTGCTACCATATCTTTATAGGGCTTTGTATTGTCCCAGCATCTAATTAAGGTATGTATGCAATGCATGATTTTATAAAGCAATAAGGATCCCCTTTCCCTCATCCTTTGATTAATGTGCTTTTACACATTTACCAGGAGAAGGCAAGTATTACCTCATCTATGATCTTTTTCTGATCTTCCTGGTGTAATCTGCCATTTGCTCTTCTGTATGCTCAGGTGATCCCATACCTAATTACACCAGTTTACCCCTATAAGGCAGTTGAAGGCAGGGTCTGTGTCTTATTTTGTTATTTATTTCTATCATATACTATAGCACTTGGCATATAGTGTTTACTGAATGTGTATGAATAGATGAATGATGAATAAATGAATTAGTGGATGAACAATCATCTAACAATGCATTTATTGAAAGGACACGTGTATTCCCGAACAGAAGAGCATTTTATATGCTTCCATTAGGCTGGCAGCTGTCCACAGCAGAGTCTTGAGTGGTTTCTCTCGTGACCTTTCTAACTGTGCCCACAGCCCTGTAACTTCCACAGCCAGGGCCACAGACTACAACTCATTGTTAAGAGGCTTTGCCCATACTCATAGATTAACAAAACATCAAGATGGCCTTTGCCTGCCCTGCACAGACTTGGAGCTTAGTTTTGACTAAGGTGCTTGGGACCTAGACCTACCTTTTGTGACCAAGCTCTCACCATGTACCTCAATGGGTTAGATGCTGGGATGAACCTTCCAGAGCTTCCCACAGGATGAAAGAACTTATTTCCCCAGCTTCTAGGAGTGCTGCCAGTAGATAGTGCCCCAGTTAAAGAGAGCATCCTTGTCCAAAGCCACACACCCTTCACAGGATAGCTTTCATCCAGTGACTGGCTGAGGCTGGGATGTAAAATCACGGACACCTCACCTCAGCTTGGGGCACCTCTGAAGGGCCAAGCCTGCTTCAGATCTGCTTTGGCATCCATTGAGGCCTTTTCTGACACTCCATCACAGTCCAGCTTCTGCCTTTGCTCAAACTTGCTTCTTTCCTTTCCCTTCTCTTCCATGATGTTGTATCCAAGAGAATTTCCTAAAAAACCATTTATGCGTTAATCTTCATCTCAGAGCCTGCTCTCCTGGAAACATACTCTGTGATAGCTGATGCTAAGAATGGTTTGAGAAAGAAGACACCAAAAAGAGATTTGGGATTTGGATCCTTCACCACTCCAGTGTCAATGAGAACTCTTCTAGATCACGGATAGCGCCTGGTATATGGTAGCTGGGTGTTTGTTAAAACTTATACCCTTGGTGAACTGGAACAGCATTCTAGGAGGGTGATGTATAAACTATTGGCAAATTGTGTGTGTGTGGGGGGGGAAATAGTACACACCATACCCTATAGAGTATACAGCACAGACTGTAAGGACAGTGAAATTAGGTGGCTGTTGTTAAACATAATTAATACTTAGAAAAAATAAGAAAAGACTGAATATGGCTAATCAGCAATTAAAAGCTTATAGGGCTTTCTGCCATGGTAGCATATAGAGTTTCTCATTTCTTGCAGTGAGAGGGCAAATAAAATTATGGACCAAGCCCAGATCTTAAACATAAGAGTAACAGAGCTCCCAGAATCATTAAAATTTTAATCTAGGCAGGTCTGCCTGTAACACCCACTCAGTCTAATGACCAAACTCTTATATTCTTTCTCTGAGTCCTTGTCTTTAACTGGTGCCCTGGCTTGGCCTTTTGAGCTTCTTGAAAAGTTGGGAATCCATATTTATCTGGTCAACCTCAATGATGAAGACTCTGTTTCTTTTTTGACCACAGCTACCCGAACCTGGAATTTTACATCAGTCTAAAGCACCTGTCCTCCCACCATGCTTCACCAGCCTCGAAGAAGATCCGTCATCACCTCATCCCTGGTCCTCCCAAATCAGCCCTCCCTAGGTCTCATCATGGTCACCCACTTCTGAGATCTCCTTTCGTAGTTCAGCCTGCTTTAGTTATCTTCCATTATCACTTTGATCTTAGAGTCTGAGGTTTTTGAAAAATGAAAATCTTACAGATTTTGTTCTCTGACTTTAATGGAACTAAACAAAAAATAACAGAAGGTTAACTGGAAAATCTCCAAATACTTGGAAAGTAAACAGCACACTTCTAAATAATCCAAGGGTCAAAGAGAAAGTCTGAAAAAAAAAATGAGGAAATATTTTGACAGAACAAAAATGAAATACAAAAGAGCAAAATTTATGAGATGCGGCTTAAGCTGTGCTGTAGAGGAAATTTATAGCATTAAAAGCTTATGTTTGCTAGGGCTACAGTAACAAAGTACCACAAACTGGGTGGCTTAAACAACAGGAATTTACTGTCTCACAGATCTGAGGGCTAGATGTATGAAATCAAATGTTGACAGGGTTAGCTGTTTCTGAGAGTTGTGAGGGAAGGATTTGTTCCAGGCCTCTCTTGTTGGCTCATAGATGGCTGTCTTTGTGTACATGTGGTGTTTTTTTTTATGTATCTCCATGTCCAAATTTTCTCTTCTTACTAGAGGAAATGTGACACTAGTCATATTGGATTAGGGGCCCACCCTACTCCACTATGACCTCATGCTAATTTAAATAATTAATTATGCAAACACACTTTTTCCAAATGAAGTCACATTCTGAGTTACTTGGAGTTAGAACTTCAACATATGAATTTTGGGGGGATGTAGTTAAACTCTTTTCTATGTTAGAAAAGAAGATCTCAAATCAACAACCTAAGTTTCTTCCTTAAGAAGCTAGAAAAAAGAAAAACAAAAGAAGGAAGAAAATAATAAAGATGATAGAGAAATCAATTAAATTAAAACATAATAACAATAGAGAAAATCGATGAAAACAAAATCTTATTTTTTGAAAAGATCAATAAAATTGATATGCCTCTGGTCAGACTGACAAAGCAAAAAAGAAACTATGTAAATTACCATTATCAAGGATGAGAAGGGCTATCACTAGAGATCTCACAGACATTAAAAGGATAATAAGGAAATATTATTAACAATTCTAAGCATATAAATTTGACAAGTTAGGTGAAATGGTGTAATTCCTTGAAAAGCACAAACTACCCAGACTCACCAAGAATAAATAGATAACTTGAACAGATCCCCTGTATGTCTATTGAAGAAATGGAATTCATTGTAAACAAAAACAACAGCAAAAAACAAACAAACCAAAAAACCTCTCAAAAAAGAAAATACCAGGCTCAGATGGTTTCACTGGCAATAAAGAAAAGGCAAAGTCTGCAGACTGGTAATGAAGGTGCCCTATGGAGGAGGACTCTTTACTAAATGGCCTGATTATTCGGTCTGCTCCTGTGTTTACACAGTCAGCTTCTGTGTTGCCGGAGTTACAGGAGAAGGCCTGAAATGCTGGTCCCTGGTGGAGGAAAGGGAGGATCTGTCCATCCAGAGAACTTAGCCCCCTTTCTAGACCATGCCATGAATACTGAGGACCTTAGAGTTCCTTTCTAAAGTGATCTCGAGCTTCCTTCAAGAGTCTCCACGGGCCTCTCCCTGAGTGCGCTTCTATGCTCACAGGTTGTTTTCAGAAAGTGTAGACAGAGCTCGGACGGTCTACGCAGGTGTGCAGGAAGACCTTTGAGGGCAGAAGGTGGGAGGGGGTGAGAAGAGAGGTGAGGTGGGCTTCAGCTGGGAGCCACAGACTGGGGGCTGGCTCTCCTCTTTGTGCCTCCATGTTTTCGTGGGGAATTTCAAGGAGTTTTGGAATTCTAAACTTAACCTGAATGTCATAAAGGCATAATTTTTAGGGGAGGAAGAAAAAACACATTTTATTCAGTCCTTTCTTAACCTGATGTATAACATTTTATTTATTTATTTATTTTATTTTTTATTTTTTTATTGAAACATAGTCGATTGTTCATATCCGTGGGGTACAGAGTTGAATATCTATACCTGTGTGTAATATGTGATGCTCAAATCAGGATAATTAGTATATTCAAAATTATACAATTAAATATCTAGATATACAGTAAATAGTATTCATGTATACTCTTGTCCTGGGCCCCACAATGTAAATACCAGGGTGAGTGGGTGGGGGGACTTTGTTTATTGCCATAATTTAGGCTCCTAGAACAGTGCCTGGCACAGAGTGGGAACTCAATAATAATTTTGAATAAACGAATGTGTAGATGTCATCCCTGGCAAGATTCTGGGTAGAATTAAAGTGATAATAAGCCATTGACACCTGACACGATAATAGAAAGATAAAAGATGGTTTGAGAAGAAAAATCCTTTAGGAGGTTAGACATAAGCAACATGCTTTGTTTTCAATCTGCTCTGAAGGCCTGTGTAGAACTCAAGTCTATGAGCACATCTCAGAAGAGTCTGCTGGTCCCCAGTGGGCTGTCACATGCTGTGTTTCAAGAACACTAGTCTTAGTCATTTCGATGGAACTCATTAAACCTCTGCGTGGGCCCAGCCTTGAAAGGCAGCAGCAATGATTCAGATGGCTTCCCTGCCCTCCAGGACTTGAGTCAGTATCTGCCATGTCTGCCAATGAGAGGCTGATTCTCAGAAGATTCTTTGGCATGAGAATGATACCTGAACTTTTAAGAATTTCAGCTTTGAAATAACTGATGGTATTCCCAGGAGAAAATAAATTTGAGAACACAGTGTGAGAAATTGTAGTGGTAGAACATGTTTGCCCCATGCTGATAAAAATTCTGCATTTACCGTTTGAATTTAATTGGAACAGCATTTTCAAACAATTCCAAGCTAGTTATGTTCCTGTAACACACAGTCATGGTTATTACTCAACTTCAAGATGAATTATTCTCAGCCATTCTTTATATCAAGGGGAAAATACAGCAAGCAAGCAAACAATTTAATTATTTAAAAGCCCACTGGAGCAATTAAACTTTCTACAAATACCACATGAGTAAAAGAGAAGGACAGAAAGCAACGTATTAACTGTTTGCCATTCAAATGGCTCGCTGAATCTCCAGCAATCACATGCTACAGATAGTATTTTTTGTTTGTTTTTTTAATTTTTCCCTCTGTAGGTACTTCTTTATTCAAAAAGAAATTAACTGTTTTCACATAGACCACAGAAGAAAATTAACTAACTTATCTTGCAATTCTAGAACAGACCATTAAAGTCCACGATAAGGGATTCTTAAGTTTTTGAAGTGTGGGGGAATAAAAAGAGTCATATAAGACGGTGTTTCGCAAATTTGGCTCCTTTCACAGACATACTCTTGGGGGAGGGGCTGAAAGTTTTCGACTATAATGTTTTACGTTGTTTTAATTATGCTGGTGATATAAATCATATTAATATACACTTGTTCAGGATTACCTGGATGGCAATCTTAAATAAGAGTGTTGTTACATGATCATGGCATTTGCACTTGTGCCTCTGATCCACTGGCACCAAGTAAGGACCAATTGTGCTTAACTTTTCATGCAGTTTCTCATATTGGGTCCTCATACCCTTCAGGGAATTATTGAACATTTCGTATGAGATCTGTCAGGTGGCAAAGATGAGAATGTCGATTAAGAACAGTGATTCTCAAGGTGGGATAAGTTGGGGTGGGGAGATGCGTGTGGTCTGAAAAAAACACATTCAAAATACCCATTATTTCGTAATACAAATTTCATAAAGTCAAGCTCAGCAAAATAACGTCAGCTGATGGACAGTAGCAAAAAACCAACTATACAAGGGTACTTTTAAAAAGCTTGTGGAAAATAGAATTGGAAGATAATACAAATCTTTCCATGAATTTTTTGAAGTACCCTCATAGAACTGTCCCCGAGGGGGATCTGGATAAACATGGTTGAGAAACACTGGCTTAGAGATAGAGGCATGCCAGCACGTGGAGAACGATTAGGAAGAAACGTGCCAGAGAGGAAGATCCTCTTCTGGGTCAGTGAGTAAATCCTAAGCCAGCACTTGTCATGGTCTTTTGGAACCCAAAGGGCCAATTCAGGAAGAAACCAAAATGGTCCATCAACCTTCTCAGCCCCTTGGTTAAGGGCAAGTTGATCTACTTTGTAATACTGAAACAAAAGTAGAAAAAAGTTGTTTTTGCCTAAAATTCCAGTTACCAGGAAGTGCTGTCATCATTTGCGAAGCTATCAGCGTGGGGCCTGTGATTACTGCAGAGCTCCAATCTGCTTTACCCGCATCACCAGTTCTGCACTCTGTGGCAGAGGTCACTGCACCCACCTATGCAATCTTTACCGATAAAGACTCGAGGCACCGTTCTTGCTCCTGTGAGCTGTTGCAAATAATCTTGAATCTCATTGTGTCATCAGTGGCTGTGACATAAACAAATTCCAGAACCCCTTGTTTGAAGGGCAACTGACTGAGGACCTCCTGGGTCCTTCTGCAGTAGGAGAACACGATCACCTTCCCCAGCTGGATTTTGCTGTTCCCAAACTCGTGAGCCATGCTGACAGGCTTTGGTCTCCCTGGGAGGAATCCTCAATTGCAGCTGCTGCTCTATTGCTTGGGGTGTTAAACCCCAGAGAGGATGTTTATTTCACTTGCAAACTGAATGCTTAGAAAAGGTCAACAGCAAACTTTCACACTGCCCATTGTCTTATGGTTTTTAATGATGAAGCCATGTTGGAGCAATTACTTGACAGATATCTCATTTATTGTCTCTGTAATTTCCTCCTTAGATCTGTTAACTCTACTGTTAAGTGGCATTACTAACAATTTCTTTTAAAATGCAACTAACTTCTAAATAGAGAAATAAAATAAATTTATAAATAAATAAATACGTTTGATTGTTTATATTGTTTTTGAGTTGAATTTGTCTCTAAAATAAGACAGACACAAGATATTGACTCTCAACCTGAAAATAATGTTTAACTCATATATTTATTTCAATGCACACAGCAGAGAGCTATAGAATTGCTAATATTGATTATTTGGTTAAATGAATACTTTTGCCTTGATTATATATGTTTACAGAGGAAAACTGGGAAAACCATTTGGATTTTTTATCTATCACTATAACCATCCTACCATCAACATGGAACTATGGAGAATACAATTTACAAAGTGTTAAGTATACTTGTACATTGGTACACTAGTATGCTTGTACTAAAGCTCATCAGAGAAAAAGAAAGAAAATTCTTCTAAAATTAGAAAAAGAAAGAAAAATTCTTATAAAATTCATATAAAAATAAAATTTTAATATTTAAATGAGAACAGTAGCATAATTACAAGTGAGTTAATAATTTTCCTATTGTAATTATTATCCAGAGTTTGCTCTAGTTTGCTATGCACCTTCTGTGTATGTGTACATGTGTGTTGTTTATTGCTATAGCATTGTATGTATATGTTTACCATTATATCCTTAACAGACATAGAGGTACTAAAAAGTCCTTTATTTTTTTTCTCCTGAAGTTAATATCTTTTTCTTTATGTTCGGCTTCCTTAAAGTACCTCTAAATATGCTTGTTGCATTTTTTTAATTTATGCTATTATCTGTTTTATCTCTAATCTTTCTTTCTTTTTCTCCATAGCCTTCCTTTTATTTCAGCCACTTGAAATATAACAGAAGCAATATGATTTCTTTTTATCACTTGGGGTTATGAATTTTTTTGTATGTTCTTTGCTAGTCATAAGTTGTTTCTTTTTCTACCATGTTTTTGAATTTTATTCTCTCACCTCCGTATTAAATGCATTCTTAAATGCCTAATCATCCTCAGTTCTTAGGAACATACATTAAACTGATATTTGGCAACTCTCTCTGTGGTTTTTGGGGGGGCGGTGGGTAGAATGGTGATTGTGGTGGTGGGGCGGTAGCACTTGTCAATTGATGCATTTCATTGTAAATTGATCAGACAGAGACCTGGCCATTTATTTGTGGCACTGCCAAAGGTCAATGGCTGTAGGTCTTGGAGGTTTTTTATCTTGAGCTGGCTAGTTTTCCCAGAGAAGAATCCTTCATTATCCTGTTTGAGTGTGTTGTATAAAGCTGACTTCCAGGGTTGAAGAGTTGAACAGGGAAAGGGACCTGGGGACTCACTTTGCAGCAGGCAAATTTTCACCAAATCTCTTGTTTTCAGTATTGAGACATCTCTCGTAGCCTTTTTCATGCCTCATATTCTCTAGGCCCTAGGCTTTTTCAGTAAAGATCTTCAAAGAGTAAACATCCAGGCTTCTTCCATGGGGGGGAAAGGCTTATCACTTGGCTGTGTAGGAAAGGTGAGGAGATTCAGATTTCTCACTGCTCCTTAATCAGATTTCCAACTAAGTTTTCTGTGTTTCAGTTTCACCTAGATGCTCTGACTTCAGAACTATCTGGTACAGTAAATTTGCATGCGTTTGGAGGTGAGTTGTGCTGGGGCAGAAGTCCTCTTTCTTCTTCTTGGCTTTTCACACCTCAAGCACCACCACCAGCTCAGCTTTTATTTAGCCCTTTCTGTTCTTTCGATAAGGCACTCTATTCTTATTTGTACTGCTCTCTCCTTTCCCATTCTATCTCTCTCTCCCATTCTGTGGATTTATGTCATTTTAATGGGATATAGAAATCATCAGAAATAATCACAGTAATAGTGGTAATATGCCACTTTCTAAAATCTTCCACTGAAGGGAGAGACCAGAGATCAGGAAAAGACCAAAACAAGAAAGGGCAGTTGTCACCTCTCTTCCCCTGGGTGACAGAGATGCAAAGGATTACTCAAAGCCCATTTCTTCTGAGCAGTGAGAAGCCCCAAAGGGGTTAATTTCCGGGAACCCTCAAGAGAGAGGCATTCCTCCTTGGAAAATTATCACCGGACTGGGGTCTTCTCCCAGTATTTATTTTCCAGGCCAGAAAGTTACAGAAAAGGAATATAGGTGGAGTTATGGCTAAATATAGTTTAACAATAGAAGCTGGTAACATCAGTGAAATAACAAACTGACATTCCATAATGCAATTAGTAAAAAGTTAAGTTGGTCCACCAACAAAAGCTTGTTCTTAGCAAACACTTTCTTTCCCTACAGCAATTGCCTTAGCATATTTACATAACAATCAAGTAACTTTCTTAACATATCAGTCAGTAGGTTAACCTGCACCAAGGACATCTATCCTTGAGCCAGCACTTTTGCTGCATTACAATTCTTTATCTACAACAGAGACTTTAGCCCAGGGACATTTTCCTGTTTTTTGCAAGCTTAACATTTCTATGTGGATTTTTAAAAAGTTAGGCTAAACCTGAAACTACAGGGCTTTGGAGGGTAAGCCCTGTGAAATACATTTGCTTTATTAATGTTAGTGCTCTCTACAGGTAGTGGATGGTATGGTCTGATGGCATGTGCATTTAAAGAAATTTTCTTTGTGGGATTTGGGAAAAAGGAAAAGAAATAATTCAGCCATAGCATTAAGGACAGCACTTAACTCTCCTCTAGGCTCTGCACTACTTGGGTCATAAGAGAGAAAAGCAGCCACCATTCAAGAGGGTACTCA
The DNA here is from genome assembly GCF_027409185.1 of Cynocephalus volans. NCBI lineage: Eukaryota > Metazoa > Chordata > Mammalia > Dermoptera > Cynocephalidae > Cynocephalus > Cynocephalus volans. The sequence goes on along the minus strand of NC_084470.1, from coordinate 47,857,341 downwards.
CAGAAATATTCTCCCTGGGGTGGGTCAGGTGTCAGTGAATTCTAGAGGTGAAGAAAGTCTAAAAAACAGGTTGAAGAAGTAAGAAATTTGGCTGATGCCAGATAGTGTATCCCAGAGAAGATTGTTGCTTTGCCCTCTACAGATTTGCCACCCCTTTGCCCCTGGGTGATGGAGCCACAAAGGATTACTCAAAGCCCATCTCTTTTGAGCAGTGAGAAGCCCCAAAGTGGTTAACTTCCCAGAACCCTCAAGAGAGAGGCATTCCTTCCATTTGGGAAATTAACCCTGAATTGGGGTTTTCTTCCTGCATTTATTCTTTAGCCCAGGAAGTTACAGCAAGAGACATAGGTGGGGTTAAAGTTTAAACAAGTTTAACAATAGAAGCTGGTAACATTCAGTAAAAACAAGTCAGATGACATTCGAGGCAATTAAGTGGTCCTCCACCAAAAACTTGATCTTAGCAAACATTTCTTCTTACAGCAGTTTCCCAGTATCCTTACATATAAATCGGTAACCTGTCTGTCTTTGAGCCAGCAGCCTTGCTGTGTTACAACTCTTTATCTTACAACAGAGACTCAATAGCCTGCAGAAAATTTCCTGTTTTTTGTAAGATCAGTATTTGAAACTGCAAGGCTTTGGAAAACCAGGCCCTGTGAAGTACATTTGCTTTATAGTATACTCCACAGAGGATAATGGAAAATTTTGGGAACTTGGCAAGAAGTGAAAATGTGGGTGAAAGTGGGGATTCACAGAGCCCTATGAGGAAATTGTCCTGGTGCTATTGGTGACTTAGGTGGATTGGATATCCGGTGGTGACTGAGATACTGATGTGTGTACTGGTGGTCTATGGGAAAGTGAGAAATTGGTTCTAATAATAGGATCCTTCCCAGGCTTGGTCTCTTTTACCACTGGAATTAATGAGACAGGTGGTGATGTGGCTACAAAAATTAAGCCAAGAGCATCAGGGGTCTGGGGGGTCCTTTATGTCCTGGAGTATATGGGGCTCTGAGGGTCTCTATAGATAAAGTAGTGAGGTTTCCCCAAACTCAACACAATCTCTAAGGCTTCCATCCCCCCAACTATGATCTGGATCTGCCATTAGTAACATGTGCAACCCCAGAAAGCATATCTGGGCTTCATTTCTCTCACCTATAAAATGAGGATGTTGGCCTCCACCACACACCCACTGGAGAAGCCTGCAGGGGTTGGCCTGAATAAACTTAGCATTTATCACATTTTAGCTTAACATTCAATGTGAAGTTTAAATGGGAAATAATATTAGCCCTTGTGGTGTGATCATTTCTTGACATATTAATTAGGTTTTCTTTTTTCTGCTATATAGAACCATGCCAAGTTGGAGCTATGTGTGTTGTGTTTTCTGTATTTTTCTTCTTCCATTTCATGGATCTTGTCAGGTCTTTGTTTTTTCTTATCTCATGAGCTTTATTCAAAGTTAAGAGAGAAGCTGATGAATGTTAACCATTCTACCTATCTGTGAAAGTCTGTACTCAGGGAGAAGCCTATGGTAGGTGTACAACTGAATAATGCAAAGAGAAAACATCATGACCCACAAAAGAGATGGGATATTTTCCCCAATCCAGGAGGAGGATGGAGTTTGGGGTCTAATGCAGATTTAGGCCCCATTCCTGTTTGCACCCAGGGGAGTGTGTGGAGCACACCAAAGTCTTTACCTTGACCTGGGAACTCCAGCATCAGGGAAATTCCCATGTCTGAGCTTAGCTCTGTTGCAGCAAATTTGTTGGTGTCAAGAGGTCCCAGATGCTTGAACAAATAAAGTCTCAGCTATGATAGTATAAAGATAAGAAATGTCTAAAGGGACTTCAAGAAGGACTCCCAGATTCTTGTATGACCCTAGAGGGAACCCTACCAGCTACTGTTCAAATTCACTTTTGTGCCAGCTGTGTGGATAGTGCTGAGAGTTAGGTTTAGCCTTATGACCTTGGTAAACTCTCTTGGCCTCCTTTTCCTAGTTGGAGAAATGAGAAGACAGGCCTGCATGACTTTCATGGTCACATCCAGCTTTAAAATGAAATGTAATTCTTTTTTATCAAGTAAATGATTCTACCCTGAAAAGTCCTTTCCACTCCCTTTCCCCACCAGTCCCTAACCCCAAGCCCACTCCCTGGATTAACACAAGCAGTTTCACTAATCCATTGCTTTCTAAGTAGAAAAAAGCATGCTCTTGGCCAGAGCCTTTTTATGTTCCGGTGTACTGGAGTGCTGGGATTCATTCTGAGCATTAAAATTAGGAAAATCAAGTATTTTCTTTGTTCTTCCTCTTAGAAGTGCCAACTTCAAAAAATGCAACAAAAATAGCAAACTTTTAAAAATTATATGTTTTTCATTGGTACAAACATTACGTAAATCTATGGAGCTCAGTAACATTTTTAAAAATCAGAAGAAAAACTAAGACTTTAGAGCAACGAAAGAAGTTAAAGTGGTAAACAGTAAATTAAAATATATTTTTTCTTAAGCAAAAAAACCCTAAGAGAAATTCTTTGCTTTTTTGTGCACTTCAAAATAGTTTCCCAACTATTAATGACAATGGCATTTATACCTTTAAAGAGAGTAAAAGGATCCAGCAGGTTGACACTTTTTTCGTCTGTCTGTTCTTCACTGCCTTTCCCCATATAAACAAGAGATACAACAGTCATTAACCCATAACTACCAAAATGACTCTTCATGCATCCTTCAGCATGTGAAAACTCCTGCAAACGTGCGTTTTCTCTATTCACAGAAATATGTGTCAAAGTTAGGACTTGAGCCCCATCTTGACACCAAAATCATAACTATTATACTACGTTACAATTGTAAAGCAGTGACATTTACTCAAGATTACATCAATTCATGGTTAAGATTTTAGATTCAGAGACTAGGGGTCAAGTTTCAGCTTCGTTACAAATTAAAAGAAGAAATTTCTTAATATCATGGAGCTTTCATGAAAGAATAGACCTTACTTTTCCCCAAACCACATAACTGAGTCCAGTCCATCTTGGCTAAGTTTTAAAGCTTTCCACCAGTGCTTCAGTCTGTGGTGTGTTGGGGACCTGATGAAAATGCAGATTGTGATGAACTAGGTTTGAGAGGAAACTGAGGTTTCTATATTTCTAAGTAGATGCCAGATGATGCATATACTGCTGTTTTGTACACCATTCTTGGACTAGCAAGGCTTTCCACTTTAGCACAAGTAGAATACAATATGTACCCATAGAACTTTTTCAAACACATGTTAAAAATAAAATGCTTTTCCACAATAATTTCAATAAGGTATGCAGTTAACTCTTGTAATTTGCAAGATAAATAATTTTGTATTAAGCAAAAGCCTAAATAATATGGAGGTTTCAAGGCAGGAAAGATCATATCCTATCTAGCAGATGGGCTCAGGGGAGCGTGAAATAAGAAAGGCACTTTGTGTATGCACGGAAGGATAAGGAGATTTGGACAGATAAAAATGGAGAAGCCATTACAGCAACTGATAAAAATACAATAGTAATAGTAAACATCTGCATGGGACTTATTGTCTGCCAGGCACTATTTTAAACCTTCTACACATATTTACGAATTTTACCCGCAAATGATTCTGTAAGTGAAGTACTTTTGTTGCATAGTTTTACAGATATAATTGACAGTAACTGGGGCACGGAGAGATTAAGTAATTGTCCTTTCCCAAGGTGACCCAGCTAGTAAGTAATGGAGCTGGGGTATAGGCAGTCAAGTTTTGGAGTCTGTGTTCTACAGCACACTATATCACAAGGGGGAAATATGGGATGTTTATGGAGAAGAATAATCCACCTGGGATAAAATGAAGAGTGAATAAAACACAGAGAGTGGGTGGAAAATAAAGCTGGGAAGGGAGCAACAGAGCAGTCAGGATGTTGCTGGAAAAAAGCTAAGAAATTTGGACTGAAGTCAATAGGTAAAAAAGCCATCAATGCTAAGCTCTGACATTGGCTCACATATACAAACTCTATTGGAATCCCCCTTTGTCACATAAAAGTGATAACAAACAATACTTTTATGCATATTGGTGGTCTACAGGTTTTTGATAGGCAGATGAATCCATACATTGATTTCAGAGCTGCATTCAGTCCCTTGTGCTACCGTTTAGTAGTCGTCAGCCATTAAATAAATGGAAGGTAGTGGCTGCTGTTGAATAGTGTGAACATATTTGTCTTTTTATGGTCCAATGACTTTTGCAACACACACACACACACACACACACGCACGCATACGTGCGTGTATGCGTCCGCTCACCCGTAAAAACACACGGATCCCACCTTGGTTGGATGGAACTTCAGAGAAAATGTTGCTCATCATTGGAAGAAAATGCCACAGCTGATTTTCTCAATGACACTAAGTGGCTCTCTGGCTGACACACAGGAAGCTGGAAGGAGACCTAGGGGAAGTGCCTGGGGTTGAAGCAACAATGTTTACTGCTGACCCTAAATGGCTGGCTATTTGATCAAAGAAGATTGTCTGATGGGCTGCTCCATTGTTAGTGTGCCACTATTCTTGTGGACAAGAGAAAAATTGGATGGCACCTCTCATTCTGTCTCTTGTCTTTGTGACACTGACCTTAAGAGAAATCAAAGAGCTGAGGGTTTTATCTCTGGCATTCTATGCCACAGTTCTTTTCCTTGTCAACTCAGACTGACATCTGGCCCTTTCAGCCCTTCCATTAAGAAGCGTGAGTAGGGACTTCAGTCAAGCAGAATATGATACAGTCCACAGTCTTTATCAACTTAGAGAGGCTGCTTTTCCTTTTGTTTTACCCTTGGTGTCCCCCAGGATGAGGGAGACTGATTGATCCCCCCTGTGAGTGCAAGGAGGGCACAGAACAAGGGGCCAACACTGTTTAGGACTGTACATGGAAACTTGCTCTCACTCTATCCTGCCAGCTCACAAACTACTCACTAATTTCCTTTCCATCATAGCCTATCCTTGGAATGATACTGACACCATCCAGATATAAACTTGGGCATGTCCCCGTCACAATGTTTCTCCTCCTGACTGCAATCTTAGACTGTCCTAGAGAAATACTTTGTCTTGGATGGGGTCCTGGTGACTGGTCTTCAGGATCCCGACACTGACAATTTTAGGTTAGACTTCTACAACATCAGTTCCCCTCCATCACAGGGAGCTGGTTTATACAGTGAATAATTTAATAATAATAATACTTGATTAAATCCTTATAATCTCAGGCACAGTGCCAATAGCTTTATATGCATTACATTATTTTGTCTCAGAGTAAAACAACCATTATTATCTCTCTTTTTTTGTTTTTTGGTCAGATTTATTCCTAAGTACTTTATTTTTGATGCTATATTAAATAGTATATTTTTTATTTCAAATTTTAATTTTTTATTTCTGCTCTGTAGGAAAGTAATTGGTTTTTGTATATTAACCTTGCATTTTGTGACCTTGCTCTACTCATTTATTTGCTCCAAGTAGAGGTTTATTTAGTTTTTTTAGATTCTTTGGGGGTGTTCTACATAGATAATCATGTCATATGAATAAGGACTGTTTCCTCATTATTCGCTATTTTATAGGTGAGAAAATTTAAACACAGTGCTAAATGAGTAAGGGCTTAATAATACATGTTGTTTAATACTTTATAATCATGAAAAATGATTTCATAATGTTGTAATGCCTTTTGGTCCAATACATGCAAGAAATTCACATTCCAATGTGAAAGGCTTATCACCATATCTAAAACAAATGCTTTGAAAGGGCTGTGATGGAAATACTCACAGGTGCTATGGTCTAAATATTTGTGTTCACCTAAAATTCTTAGTTGAAATACTAAACCCCAGGAAGGTGGTATTAAAAGGCAGGGCTTTTGGGAGGTAATTAGATTATGAGGGTAGAACCCTCATGGATGGGATTAGTGCCTTTATAAAAGAGGCGTAAGGGAGCTTGTTTGCCCCTTCCACCATGTGAGGACGCAGTGAGAAGATGTCATCTATGAAACCAGAAAATGGGTACTCACCAGACACTGAATCTGCCTTGATCTCAGACTTCCCAGCCTCTAGAACTGTGAGAAATAAATTTCTGTTGTTTTTTAGCTACCCAGTCTATGGTATTTTGTTAAAGAAGCAGGGACAAACTAAGATAACATATTGTGTGACTATATCTTTGAAGATGGTCTATGTACTCATCGGCTCAAACTGTGTGTGAGGAGAAGGGGAGGGGAGTGGGAGTTTCTGCACAAAGCATTTGGAAAGGTATGGGACAGGAGAAATGCCAGCGTTTAGTTTGTGGAGGTGGGGGCGCTATATTCCTGCAGTACTTGGGCAGCATATCACAATAAATTGTCTTATCTGAATGTCATGTTGTTTAAATATCCTTAGTGATCTTTTGGGGTTGTTCATCTTTTCTATGAATGACTGAAGAGAACTGTGTTTTAACCTCCCAGTATGACTGTGGATTTGCCTATTCCTTTTTGAACTTCCGGTAATTTTTCTTTTCTCTTTGTGGTGAGATATGTTATTAGATAGATACAAATTTAGAATTGTTACATCTTTCTGGTGAATTGAATCATTATATTATGATATGTCCCTTTTGATTGCTAGCAATGCTTTTCCTTAAAATCTGTTTCGCTTATATTAATGTAGCTGCAAAAGCTTTTTACTCTTGATTAGCATTTGCGGAGTATGATTTTTTTTGTGAGATGTACATTTGAATTTTTTGAAATAAATTTTTAATTTTAGAACAGTTTTAGATTTACAGAAAAATTTCAAAGATAGTACAGAGAGTTTCTACAAACCCCACAGCCACTTTCTCCCCTGATTAACAATTTACATTAGTATGGTGTATTTGTTAGTTAATGACCCAATATTGATACAATACTATTAAGTAAAGTCCATAGTTTATTCATATTTCCTTAGTTTTTATGTAGTGTCCTTTTTCTATCCCAGGATCCCATTCAGGATACATTACATTTAGTCCTTATGTCTCCTTAGGCTTTCTTGACTGTGACAGTTTCTCAGACTTTCCTTTTTTTTCTGACCTTGGCAGTTTTGGGGAATATTTGCCAGGTATTTTGTAGATTGTCCCTCAATTAGAATTTGTGTGATGCTTTTCTCATGATTGAATTGGGGTTATGGTTTCCTGAGAAGAAGACCACAGAGGTAAATTGTCACTTTTATCTCATCGTATCAAGGGTACACTCTTTCAGCATGACATCACTGTTGATGTTCACCTTGATCGCCTGGCTGAGGTTCTGTTTAAGTTTCTCATCTCCAATGTAAAATTGCCCTGTCCCCCAACCCCTGCCTTTTCCTGACTGTACTCTCTGGAGAGATGTTACTATTTGCAGCCTGCCCTTCAGGGGTGGGAAGTTACACTCACCTCCTTAAGGGCAGAATATCTACATAAATTATTTGTAATTCTTTGTCTCTTCTCCCTCATTTATTTATTTGGTTATTTATTTACATCAGAATGAACTTGTAAATATTTATTTTATTCTTTGAGGTAAAATCCAACTTTATTTTGTTGCTCAAATTGTTCCAGCTGAGGATACAACTCTTTCAGTTAACTCCTGTGTCCTTTCAACATAATCCGATCATTGTGGTAACCTGTTAAAAAGTACTTCATTACTTTCTGGCACTATAAGCAGCCATTTCTTCAAGAATGGTTTCCTTTTGCTAGAGACTAGTCTTAGAAGCCAACATCTGGGTACTAAGTGTGCTTGTTACTGCAAGGGTACTGTTGCTTCTAGGTCCTCTCAGCAGACAGAGCAAGGAAATATATTCATTATGTGTGTATGAAAACCTGTGTATTACTCCTATCTGTAAGTATTTATATAGAACCATATGTATCTATCTTAAGCTAAGCCTGAGTTTATACTGATGTCTCCAATCCTCATCTATTACCATATGTATCATTCTAGCCTCTTCCTCTTACTTATCTTCAATCCCGCACGCCAACAGTAGGAAACCTGCATCGCACTATCTACCATCTATTTGCTTAATTATTCAATTACAGTATAATGACATAGCAGCATCAGAATTCTTAACTCATACTCTCATTGGAGGGAAAAACTTTGTCAACTGGATTACAGTGCTTATGTATAGTTTACTTTGCCTTTCGTCTTACAGACTCCACTAATTTCCAAAGCCGATTAGGTAAGCATCTCTTTCCCCACCTCCTTCAGTGAAGTTGTTTTATACACTTGTAGAACAGTTAGATTCGTTTGTCGTATTCTACATTCCATCCTGGGATGCCCTAATCTACTAAATTACTCTTAAAATTTGCATACATTAAGATTTACTCTTTATGCTATTAAGTTCTATGGGTTTTGATCAATGCATAATGTCATGCATTCATTATTACATTATCATAGAGACTAGATTCACCACTCTAAAAATTCCCCAGTGCTTAAATCCTATTGCCCTCCCCCTAAACCCCTGGCAACCACTGATCTTTTTACCTGTAATCATTATAGTTTTGTCTTGTCCAGAATGTTGCATAATTAGAATCATATAGTCTATAACATTTTCAACTGGGTTCTTTCATTTAGCAATATGCATTTAAGATTCATTTATTTGTTTTTGTGGCTTGATAGCTACTATAAATTTTACTTCACTTAAAAAGTTTTTATTACTTTAATTATCTTTTACATTTTTTATTTATAATTTTAATTTTATTTATTTATTTCCCAACACTTCCTTTCTTCATGTAAGACAATTTCTGACCTCTTACTTCTGTCCTTACGAGCTTGATGAGTACACCCCCATGCACTCAGATGGTGCCTTACCTCTGGTGACCTACATGCTCACTTCTTGCCCGGAAGCTCCTCTGACTCTATGGTATGGGATGCCATGTCTACACTATTGTATGTGCAACTGCGAGTGCCAGGGAGTTAATGCCCAGCAGAACCACCCCTTAACCAATGGGAAATGGAGCCAATGGATAAATGCTTCCTTCTTTGAAAAGCTGGACTGAGCATTGGTTGCCTCCTGTAGTGGAGGGCAGCTTCATTACCCAGTACCCTGGTATTGCCCCTTCTCTCATTCCTTACTCCTCCTCCTGTCTGCACTCCTGCTACCTGGGATTACTTCCCAATTAAGGCTCTGCTTTCAGGAAAACCCAAGCAAAGAAACAGGTAACACAATACAATGATTGGTTCTTATAACTGATGTTGGAAGGTTGTAGATGGCCTCAGGGATGACCTGACTCAGGAATGGAATGCTACTGTAATTCTCACTCTCTTTTTCGGTCTTTCCTTTCTCTTCTTTGCTCTGTGAGAGTCTCATTCGCTTCTCTAGTAGCAGTGTCTCCCAAAAGCAGCAAGAAAGCAAGCTTCTGATAGTCTTGGCCTTGTTTTCCAAAAGCCCCACTGCCCCTTCCCAGCAGATCCAGGTCAAGGACTTACACTGGCATGGGTATGGCCATGTGTCCCATCCTAACCACAGAGGCTGAGGAAACTGGGCACCACGAGAGCCCAGTCTGGGACTGGGGAGGTAGTGAAGACTATTTGCAGAAGGAGACATTGACTATGCCATCATGAGGGGAAAAAAAAAATAGTGTACAGGTGTTGTTTTTGTAGAAGCAGATATTGCAAATATCAAGCATTCAATATCCTTAATTTTTAGGGCAACATCTCCGTGCTTCTGTGTGGCTCTCATTACTTGACAGACCTGTACCCTAGATATACAAGCCAAAATAAACAGGTATGAAAACAGTCCTTATGTAGCCCTCACATTCCTCACAGTTTCTGTCTTCAATCTGTCTGGCCAGTCCATCTTAAACTCAACCCAGAGGCTTTTTCCTCGTACATTTTCTCATTCCTGACTTTCTGACTGTCCATCTCCCCACACTCTGAGTTTATCTTTGACAGGGTTCTAAAGATCCTGTGCAAAAATGACTTATCAAAAGAGGTGACCCTGCCTGAGAGGCCTGGAAGAACTGTTCAAGGGTTCCTGTTGTTGTGTTCCTAGGAAAACTTCCTTTAGAACACTGCAGTTTTCCACTCCCAGTGCAGCCATGAGCAGGGGCTCACCACTCCTCCCACTGGTGTTTACTCTACATTTACCCACTGTTCTGGGAGGAAATACTCAGTTTTAAAATCTAAAGTGTATCATGGTAAGTCCTTTGATTTAGGAGATTAAGCATATCTATTGCACACAATGGTCTCACCTTAATTAAACTATTCATTCCAGGATTCCAGATTGATGAGCAGTAAAAGCTGTGCACTACAAAGAGAGTCTTTTGCTGATAGAATTCAGAAACTAGTGAACAGATCAATGAGGTCTTATGCAAGTTCTGAGATTTCTCTGGAACACACACATAAACACCCCCCTCTTTCTCTCCATCTCATACACACATGTATTCATAGATTCTCAGACACATGTAAATTATGCACAGCTACATACTCCAGAGTGGTTCTTGCCATACAGTGCCATTGACTTTTCCAACAAAAGAGATTATAGTTTTTAAATTTTTTAGAGTTATTCAATTACTACTCTTTTTCATAATAAATTTTCATAAGGTATTTGTTCACAAGGTTGTTTTGGAGACTTTTCCTGAATATGCCATTGTGTGGACCCTTTTTTTTTTTCTCATTATAAATTATTTCTCATGAGGTTATTTCACATGACATGCATCTTATTTCCTTTACTGAAAAAAAGTATTCTCTTTTTGAAGCATAAACAAATTTTGCTTTACACTTTCCTTGATTCTAATTGCTAAATCAGTTTTATCCATGCCACAGACAACACTCTCTGTGCTAGTAAGTCCCTGAATTCATATCTGGCAGTGGGTCACTTGTTATAGAGGCCACTGTAACAGTCCAAGTATAAAAACTGTGGCACTTGAGGGTTCTTTTAGAGCTGGTCTCTGCTTGTTTCTGCCCTCAAACACTCAGATTGCTCAGCCATGCAGGTCACTTTTCTATTGCCCAGACAGAAAAAGTCCTTGGGGTCTTTGCATTTCCTTTTCCTTCTATCTCTGCACAGGGCTGGCTTATTTTCATCCTGTAGTTCTTAGCTCAAATATCATATCATCAGAGATGCCCTCTGTACATATTCTACCTAAAGTGGTCACACCTACACATACCTTCTGCTCCACCTCCTTCATCAATTTCCTAAGGTCTAGAATTCTCAGAAACCTAAAAGCAAAAAAAGTGCCTATAAAACAGTATCAACAGAAGATGGAAAGGTTTTCAGACATCACTAAATGCAAAAAAAACCAAAACTGTTTGACCAAAAAAAAAAAAAAAAAAAAAAAGAAAAGGATAAATAAAGACAAGAGGCAGAAGACAAACTCTTTTCTGTATTTCAAAGAAAGACATTTGGATAAAGTCTCTCTCTCTCTATATAAGAACCCTTTCAAATTAATAAGATAGCATTGAACAATCAAATAGAAAAATAGGCCAGTCATGAAAAGCAGTTTATAAAAAAGGAAGGCAATCCATGAATAAAGATATGAATATATTTAAGCACATGAAAAATAAAAAAAGATATACAAATTTACATAAATTAATTAAAATAAAAATAAATCACTGATCAGATTCAGCAAAAATCAGACAGTTGAGTAAACTGAAATGGATGTAAAGAAACAGGCACAATGAAAACTTTCAAGGGCAATTTGAAGTATCCTTCAAATTGACATGGTAATTTCAAAGGTAGAATTATTTTACCTGAAAAGTAAGTTGGAATACGTAAATAATGACTTAACAATAGCCAGCATTTACTGAGTATGAACAACGTTCCAGACTCTGCTTTGAGCACTAAACATCTTATTTAATCCAGCAGACAGTGGATAAAGTAGGCATTATTCCTTTCACAGTTCTGCATATGAAAAAAGAAAAAAAGGGCAGAGGCAAGTATCTTGCCCCAGGGCATTTAGCCAGTCACTAGCAAAGGCAGAATTAAAATGAGGCCATCTGGATTCTTAACTTCTACCCTAAACTTCATGGGCTCCCAGTAGCACTGTCAGCACTGTCTAGTATAAATTAGAAACAATAAAAGTATTCATTCATAAGAAAGTGTTCATTCACAAATTTCAATGAAAGTGTTCGTTCACGAATAGTTTAATTTTTTCAAAAACTATGGTCATGTAAACAGTGAACTACTCTATAGTAGCTAAAAGGAATGGAGAAGATTTATATATACTGATATGGAAAGGCATCTGCTATAGTCTGAATGTTTATTCTTCTCCCCTACCCCCAATTCATATGTTGAAATCCTCACCCCCAAAGTGAGGGTATTAGGAGGTGGGGCCTTTGGTAGGTGATTAGGTCGTGGGGCAGAACCTTCAGGAATGAGATTAGTGCCCTAATAAAAGAGACCCTCACTCTTCAGCCATGGGAGTTTAGACTGAGAAGAGGAGAGGGCTGTCTGTGAGGGAACACACCCTCATCAAACACCAAAATCTGCTGGTACCTTGATTTTGGGCTTCCCAACCTCCAGAACTGTGAAAAATAAATTTTATTGTGTATATGTAAGGTATACAACATGTTGTTATAAAATACATATATCTAGTAAAATACTTACTATAGTGGAACAAATTTCAATTTTACCTCTCAGGACTGTGAGGATTTTTTTTTTTTCTAGTATGGCCATGAGCAGATTTTATTGCTTAGAAGAGTAATATTGTTTAAAATAGACTGAGGAAACTATACTTCTATGTTAAGAAGAAAACATTACATCAGTGATTTCCAACTGTTTTCACATTTCATGGATGTAGAAAAGTAATAAAATATTTAAGGCAGATTGAGATGGAGCTGCCTGAGACCTGCTCACCTTCTGTCTCTGGCTCCCCAGAGCTCACCCAGTGGCCATGAAGCTGGAGGAGATCAGTTCCTGAGAACACCTGTGACCCATCCTCAGCAACTGGAATTCACAGCTGGAGCAAGGGGAGAGGGGAAGGAGAGCCTGTTTTTGGAGCCTGGGCGCTGTTGGTCTACTATCTATGCACTAGGCAGTGGGAGAACAGTACACATGAGCACGGTCTGTGTTGTGCTGCCCTTTGGAAAATGGGAACTAGTTTTAGCAACGGTCGTTTTTCATGGAATTTTATAGGCACAGATTTCATGATCAACACAAACAAGGCATTGGTTTTAGCCAAAGAGCACTCTGCCCTGCAAATGGTGACATTTTAACTATTCAGATGCTTGCGCAGTCATTTTTGGTATATAAATGATCCTCAATAGAGTTTTCAGCCTGCAATAAAATAAGAGTGGGCACGGTTGTGCTCCAGCTTTTCCAGGCAGATTGCTAAATTGAAGCATGATTGCGGCAGGATAAATGTGACTATGCGCACGTGAGCAGACAGGATCTACCTGCTGCTGGCTTAGTGACTACATTTTCATTCATGGGAAGTTATACTTAGAAAAGGAAATGTTTAACACACGCTGAGTGCCTGCTATGCCAGCCTCTGGCAAATGTTTCCTCATATAATGCTCACAAATAATTTTTTTGAAATAAAATATTGAAAACATTTTTTCAAACCAACCAGCCAACCAACCAACAAACCTAAGGCAGCTGGAATTGAAATTTAGCCTTCTATCTGCTTTTCAACTGTGTCCCTTGGTGTAGAAGAGCCTCATCTCAAGAGAGTGGCCCAAAGATCCAGAGCAGGAGCCCTGGGAAAATCAATTCACATCACACTTCTTTCTTCAGCAAGTGTGGAAATTGTGCTAAACTAACAATGGCCACAAACAGTTTGCAGCTCCTCCTCTCTAGAGTTTGAATCTACTTCCCACTCATGGAATCTGGGCTGGCCTTGTGATTTGTTTTGACCAATAAAATGTGGTGGAAGTGATATTGGGAGTACTACAAGGCTAAGTCCCAAGAGCCTTCGAACATCCAATCTTCCCCTCCCAAATTTTACGTAAAGAATCCCCGTCTAGCCTCCTTGAGGGTCAAAGACACACACACAGAGGCTTGGCTACAGCCAGCCACAACCTTCAGACCTGTGAGTTAAAACCATATCGGTCCATCCTGACGCAGCTGGGTCACCAGGTGGCTGCAATCACTGGAGTAATCCCAGGTAAGATGAGTAAAACTGTCTGACTGAGTCCAACCCAAATAGCTAACCAGCAGAATCATGAGCAAATAAATGGTCACTGTTTTAAGACACTAATTGTGGGGGTAGTTTGCCTTCCAGGAATTAGAAAACAAAAACAAAATACTGAAACAGATATATAGCATGGGATTAATAAATTAGGGTGTAGTGGACTGAGTTATGTTCTCCCAAAACTCACTGAAGCTTGAATTGTTTCCCCCAAGTGTATGTATTAGAATCTTAGCCCCCACTATGACTGTTAAGAGGGTGGGAAATCCTGTTATGGTAAGAGAAAGGTGGAGCCTTAAATAGGTGATTGGATTGTAGGACAGTACAGTAGTGAATAGATTAAAAATGGTGGTCAAGGACGTGGTTCTGAGGGCTTTAAAAGAAGAGGAGAGTCTGTCTGTCTTGCTCTGCTCTCTCTGCTTCCACTGTCTTGCAATGTGAGACCCCTGGGTCACTGTTACCACCACCAGATGGACTTTGGACTTCCCAGCTTTAGAAACTGTAAGCAATAAGTTTCCTTTTTCTTTATAATTACCTAGTTTCATGTATTTTGTTTTAAGCAAGAAAAAGCAGACTAATACATAGGGTTTATAGATTATCACTCTCCTATTTACTAACTCCAACAACTTCAAGTTATTACTCTAATATTAATTTTCTTTTCTGTATAATTGTGATAACAGTACCATTTACTACAAAGGGTATTTGTGAAAATTAAATGAGAACATATATCTAAAGCTTACAATGCCTTACCTATAGGAAGCATTAAAGAATGCCAGTGATTTTAGACAAAAAAAAAAAAAAAATGATTTTGAGTTTTATCCTGAACATTAAATTATATTTAACATGGAATCTTTGCATCACATGCCATTTGCAAAGTAACATTGAAAGAGCAAGAGAATCCATTTTATCAAATATTAAAAGATGAGTCTTAAAGATTGGAAAATTTTTTTCTCATTTCAGTTATTAATATTTAATAGAAAACATAAATATCTAGCACCGAAATACAAAGTTAAAGAATGCATGGTTTTATTAACAATGCAACGTATAATAATATAGCAAATATTGTAAATAATATTATACAGTTTAAGAAAAACCTCATCATCTATCACAATGGTAGTTTTCATTCTTCCAATACCTGTTTTCTTGACTCCTCAGACTAATAAACCATTAAGTTACCTGACAATAAAATTTTAACACCGTTGTATTTCTAAGACCTCAAAATTAGAAGCTCATTCTTCTGCCCCAATCATTTCCATTTCTTCCTTCTGTTGGGTTTCATATTCAGTCTCATGGTTGGAGAGTCTTATCTCTCGACTCTCCTCACTTTCCTATCCTATGGGACTTTTCAGATTTGCCTTAGATCTTCCCTTGTCTGGCCCCAGTGCTCAGGATTTTTACCTTTGTATGTTCATTGTTTCTAACTGGGGTGAAGAAAGCTCATGAACTAGCACAGGTGGGCTGAAGGACAAATGGTTGGAGAATCCGAGTTAGCAAGGAGCTTCTAACCCAAGGCACTAAACTGGGTGTTAAGATATTGAAAGGAAGTACACTATGGTTAAATTAATTCTTGCCTTAGTAATGTTCCCCCCCAATGATTGTACAAGAGTGAGAAATCCATCAGTTTCACAGTTCTATCCCCAGTGTGCTCTGAACTATGCACAGTAGTTTGTATCTAATGAGTACAAGAGCTATGTCTGTTACATTAAATGAGCAGTGATGTGATTTTAGGCTGATTTCCTAATCTGTCTCCACCTCGGTTTCCTCATTAGTAAAACAGGGATATGGTAAATATTCTCCAAAGATGGGCACCATCCGTTTCTTCCTTCTCTGAACCTCCATGCTGCTCCATCCATCAAGAGGTGGAATCTTACTCCTGTTTCCCCTTCCCTAGAATCTAGGCTGGCTTTGTGACTTGCTTTGACCAGAACCAGCTATGTAATCTGTGGGGCCAAGTGCAAAATGAAAATGTGGAACCCCTTGTTCAAAAATTATTAAGAATTTCAACATGGCAACAATAGAGCATTAAACCAAGCATAGCGCCTTTGTGAACACAAGATCCTCTGTAATCACGCAGATCATATGTTCACGTAGCTGACCTTGGCTTTGACCAAGGGAATCAGTAAAACTTACATGATATTAGTTTTAAGCAGCATGCCTGAACAGTATAATAGGCATAATAACCCACAGGGTTGTTATATGTAGTAAGTATATATAAAAACATTTAGTGACATATTCTGTGTATTTAAATTATTTCAACTATCATTTTACTTAAATCGACTTAAACCTGATGGTCAAAAAAAAAAAAAAAAATTCAGGGAAAACTAGAAGTCACGTTAGGAGAAATCCTCCCTACTGCAGTATGGCTCTCAGGAAAAGAGCAACAAAGAAAACACTTAAGTGTGAGCAACAGCCTTTTCTAATCCTCTATTTGAGTTACTAATAATGAGGTAAGGGGGACTAACAATTCAATCCAAGGTCATGCTCTAGATCTCTAGAATGTGCTAATTATGCCTCTCTGCTAATCATGGCATACCACCAATTATCTGGTATGAAAGATTAATGGTATCAGAAATAAAAGGAATTTAACAATTTTATTACTATGATTAATTATAGATGAGTCAAAATTATGTAAAAGAATTTACAGAACCAGTTCAGGCTAGAGTTTAAGTACGCTGGTTCAGAATTACAAACTATCACACGGGAAAATTTGAGTCAGTGACAGGAGTAGAAGCTTAATTTTAGATTTATATGAAGCTGGCCAAATAGGTCAAGAGCCAAGTGGAATTTGCTGGTTCAATCATGCAAATTTTATATCTTGAAGGTCTACCAGCTGCAAACTGCTGTGCTTGGGACTGAGTAAACTGGGCATAAAAAGGAGATGTAGTCAGAGTTCCTTGACGTTTTGCAGTGTGACACAGGGCAATGCTACTGAAATAAGAGTTCAACAAATGCAGGTCAAGAAAATCATGCTTACGTATGAAGTGTCCTCTTGTGGCCAAAAAAAAAAAAAAAAAAAAAAAAGCTAGCATCATCCCAATGAATAAGTAATGACATCTAGCAAGGACATGTTCTTGATAAAAATTACCTACATTTCTTGAACACCTTGAGGAAAATCAGAGTTATAAATCAACTATGGAAGAATTGAAATGTTAAGAAATCCAGACAGAAACATGTTTACCTATTTCATCCTTTACCCAAGTGTGAATGTTAATTCTAGGTGTCAATTTGATTAGATGAAGGAATACTGAGAAACCTGGTAAAGCTATCTTTTTAGGTGTGTCCATGAGGGTGTTTCCAGCAGAGATCAGTATGAGAGCCTGAGTGGACTATGTGGGAAAGACCTGCCCTCAATGTGGGCGGGAACCATCCAATCCGCTGGGGGCCCAGAAAGAACAAAAAGAGAAAAAAGGAGAAGCTCTCTCTGTCTATCTGCTGGAGCTGGACACACTCTTCTCTCCCGTCCATGGACATCCAAACTTGAGACTCTTCAGCTTTTGGGTTCCAGCTTTTTGATTCTTACATCAAGGACACCATCAGCTTCCCTGGTTTTGAGGTCTTCGGACTTGGACTGAGCCACGCTGCCAGCATCCAGTTTGCAGATGGCCCATCATGGGACTTTGCTTCTCAATCGTGTGAGCTAATTCCCCAAATATAAATTCCCTCTCATATATTATAACATATCCTATTGATTCTGTCTCTCTGGAGAACACTGACTACTACACCAAGAGACATTTATTCAGTAGAGAGGCAGGGAGTTATAGATTGTAAATATAGCGGGAGAAATGACAGTCGAGGTATGGATAGAGTATGTTAGAGCTCCAAAAAGTGAATTCCTTTCATGGATTCACAAAAAATGTGTTTTAGGTCCTTTGTGCTGCTGTAACAAAATACCTTAGATGGGATAATTTATAAACAACAGGAATTTATTGCTCACATTTCTGGAGTTTGGGAAGCCTAAGATCAAGGCACCAGCAGATTCAGTTCTGATGAGGACTGCTCTCTGCTTCCTAGATGGTGCCTTCTAGCCATGTCCTCACATGGCAGAGGGGGTGAACAAGCTCCCTCAGGCCTCTTTTGTAGGGATACTGTAGGGAAAATACAGTAGTTTAGTTAGGACTTCTGGCCTCAGGTTCTGGTTGGGGGTGGTGCAGCACATTCTTTGTAAACAAGTTGTGTGGGGTGGAGTTAGGGTTCATGTGCACCCCATACTTTTAGCTTGCTGCTATTCTTCTGTGTTCTTCAGTGTGTGAGCAGTGGCTTAGCAGAGCTCATGTCTAAAAATAGAGCATGTTTACTTTGCTGGCAGCTGCTCAGTTTCTCTTTGGACTGCCTAGCTCTTAGGTGTGTGTGTGCTGAATAAAGACTATTCTTTCTTCAACCAAGGCTCCAAGGACCTTTTTCTGTCACCCAGCTTGTAGACCTGTGTGTGAAGGGTTTGTGAACAGGCTCAAAGGATCTGTGAGCTCCAGACCCTAGACCTAGCTCTGCAGACACTAATCTCATTCATGAGAACTCGAACCTCAAGACCAGATCACCTCCCAACGGTCCCACCTCCCAATATATTGGGACAAGGTTTCAACATATGAATTTGGGGGAGGGGCACAAACATTCAGACAATAGCAATATGGCAGCTAAGCTTATTTTGGAAATATGAATTAGAGTTTGCCAGATTGAAAAAAAAAACATAGGCTATGAGAACAGGGCAGAGTTATAACAAAGGATAATGAAGTCAGCTTTCTGCAATCAACACAAATTTGTGTCCATTTTTCTGAACATTAAAATCTCAACAATAACAACAACAGAAAGTCTTTAATGTCCCTTTTACCTTAGTTCTTCTATGACTCCTTTTCTTTTCAAATGTGTATCTGAATTTCCTTCGAGGTATATACTTTCTGTAACTACTTTTGCTTTCAAAAATATGCACTTAAGCCTCTGCTATTAGCCATATAACATTTGGGTCCCACAAATATTTTTAGAAAGGTGCAGAAGTGGAGGGGGTTGTTCTTGGGCTATAGTAATTATAAAAGGAATATTTTGATATGGTAAGAGCTCAGGAGAAGTAGTCAGCATGGTTCTGGCTGCTTTTGCTGCCCTCATTTTTATTTACACACAGAGTAAATGAAAAAAATAATACAAGTCTTTGGTCTAATTTTCATAACAATTTGGTGTTGTCTTGAGAAGATCTGGAGCAACAAGAACTCTGAGTTCAATAACTCTAGGAGGAGGACAAGTGTGCACTTGGTAGTAAGACAAACCTGAGAACTGAGAAAGGCTTTTGCCATTTATTAGGGGATAATAGACTGAGCCTCTCTGTCCATTTTAAATCCTACGTCACCACTACCCACATCTTAGCTTCTTTTCTGTAAAATTCCATAAAAATTGTCTTCATCCCTGGACTACATTGATGTAGATTATTTCCAGAGAAAGATTAAGAAAACAAAAAGAGACACAACTTTCCTTAATTTATGCCAAGTCATTATGAAAGCCATTCTCTGCAAAGACCATATGACATGGTACTTCCATTTTACGAATGAGGAAATTATGACTCTAATAATGTTGTTTTTTTGCCAGCATCCATAGCTGATTTTGTGATAGAGCCAGGATTTAAACCCCTGTGTATGTGCCTCCAGAGCCCTTGCTCTTGTGAAAGTTATAGGCCCAGAGCATCAGTGTAGACAAGGAGAGTAGGAGATACTCTGAGAAAGGTGGGGGCATCTACATTCCACTCTAGTCCAAAGACAGCTCCTCCAAGGACTTTTTGAAATTTTTGGAATCTTTGTCACTTCCCCAGTATTTGTTGCACTTTAAATGTCCTGTCAACTTCCCAGCACAGTAATGACTACCAGTAAAGTCTTCAAATGCTGCTGCTGTGTCGGAGCAATAGGTGGGGACATTTCCTGGACACTGTGGACTGTGCTAGAGAGAAAGGAATCCCAGGGTAGGTATTGGCAACTGGAATGAACAAATCTTGTAGGCAAATCCCAGTACGACATACCCAAAGATCAATGCATTTTACTTTACTTAATAAAATGTGAACAGAAAAAAAAAAAAAAGAGACAGAGAGAGATGGTCTTGTTCACTCTGAGTGGAGAGCTCTTGTGGATAATTGTGTTTTAATTTGGGCACTAATTTCTCCGTAGTGCATTGTCACACTGTGGCTGAGCATGAGATGAGAAGTTTTGATTGTGAAGGTTTGGGACAGTGAATCAACAGTAAACAAATGAATTGCAGAATGTTCGTCCACGAAAAGGCGAAAGGGAATTATGAAACACGGCTTCCTTACAATTGTTAGAATATCGTCCTGTGGAAAAGACAGCCAACTGATTGTCTGAGATTCATGAGAGTTGAATGCAGCCCAGGGAGATAGATTTTGGCCAGATAAAGGCAGCGTTTTCTAACAAAAGTGTTCAAATATTAGAGAGTCTGAGTTCCTTTCCCTTTGAACGGGGAGGGAAGCACTAGACACAGGAGTGGGCTAACGAGTAACTGCAGTTTAATCAACTCTGGCTTGTACAGAATTGGAAGGATCTTGGTAGCCATGTGGTGCAAAAGTTTTTAAACTGTTTATGGAGGTACCTCGGGGTATGAGGGAATTGAGGAAAAAGGCTGATGGGCAAAACTCTGCAGCTTCCCGTCCCTTCTTCCACTAAAGCTAAGTTTTCATATTTCTAAGCAAAACTTTAATTGAATGAAGTCTTCCATGACTTTAACAATTATGAAAAACATTTGTCTACAACAATTCAGAAACAAAACTTGGTTGTACATCAGTGTGTTGAATTGCTGCACCTCCCAGTGCCTAGGAATTCTTACCAAGGTAGCAAATCATTCGTTCATTCATCCATTCAACATACATTAATTTGACACCTACTATATTCTAAATACTCTTTTAGACACACTGGTTTGGAAAAATATGGGCAAGGTTCTGGCTGTCATGAAACATATGTTATAACAGGAGGAGTAATTTTAGAGATAGTTTTAGAGAGCGGTAAGTGCGGAAAAGGAAATGAGACTGTTATTTGAAGCCAGCACTAATGTACAACCAATATTTAGGTCACTGCCCTCATAGTCAATTCATTTTTCCTTCTGACTCATAAATGACAAAGCTAATTGAGGCCAAGCTCTAATTACTCATATGATCTGAACAAAGATATAATTTCAGAGCCAGATGAACTGATGCTGACCTCGCTTATTCTTGGATAAAGAGACTGTGACCCAAAGTAGCTCAGGGAAATGCCCAAGGTCCCCTGGAAAATGGTGCTTGAGCTACAAATTAAATATTTGTCTCCTTGCTTTCTACCGCAGGAAAATCTGTCTGTCCACAAAAGGAAAATTAGGGTGAAGGCCTAGCAATAACAATAACTGCAAAAACAAAAACAATGTTCATTTAGGTGTAGCCTCAATGTACCTTATGGAAATACCCTGCATATATATAAACCCCTACATATTTGGTTTTTCGAAAAAAAAAAAAAAAAAGAATAGATAACTGGTCATTTAGTATGCTGAGTACATTTAAAAAAAAAACACCCAAAAAACCTCCTAAGGACCTCAATTTAAGATTGTTTGTGCTGATCATTTGACATTTCCAAGAAGGACCTCCTAACTGGTCTTTCTGCTTCACTTTCCCCCCGTAATCCATTCTCTACCCGGCACCAGGATAAACTTTTCATTGGAAAAATCAGATATCAGTCCTCTGCTTAAAAATCCTTCAATTGCATTTTAGCACGCTCAACACTTCTTGCCAGGGTCTAGAAGGCCCTGCATGATCGGGCCCCATAGAATTTTCTATCTCTTGCCACACTCCCTTCTCATTATACTCTGCTTACACTGGCCCTCTTGCTGCTTCTGGAGCATGTTAAGCATATTCTCACCCCTAGATTGATATATGGTCATGTCTCTCATTTAGCACTTAGCCCAAATATAACTTTCTCAAAGAGGTTTCCACCAATCACAATATCCAAAATAGTGCCACCACCCCATCCAAATACTTCCTTGTATTTTCATAATAGAGCTTAACACCATCTGCAATTGAAGTATTTCTTTGTTTATTTTTTTTTTTATTTTATTTTTTTGTCTTTTTCGTGACCGGCACTCAGCCAGTGAGTGCATCGGCCATTCCTATATAGGATCCGAACCCGCGGCGGGAGCGTCGCCGCGCTGCTAGCGCAGCACGCTACCGAGTGCGCCACGGGCTCGGCCCTTTCTTTGTTTAATGTATTGTCTTTCTGTCCATTTGTAAGATCCAGGAAGACAAGGGTTCTGTTTGTTTTCTTCTGCTACATCTTTAGCCCCTGTATAAGGACTGACATTCAGGAGTGACTCAATTGTATATGCTAAATGAACATCAGGCAGAAAAAAAATGACTCATTAGTGATCGAGTTCGCCAGGGTCCCATGTAGCCACCTAGGTGTGTGTAGAGAAAATTGCACCGCACCGCTTGGCATTTGAGCTGAGTTCTCTGCTTTATTTTTGCTTATCCTTAATTTGTATTTCCCAAAAGAAGATATTCAATTGGAGTATCTGAGCTCCACTGGTTATGAAGTATTGCTATGGCAAGAGGTCATACCAGTGACATTAAAAATTACTGTGCCTCCTCATGTGCAGTTGATCTTTAGCTGCCTTCACTCCTTTCAAGTTGCAGGCAAAATAATTAACCTAAATGAAAAATTAAATGAATAAATGAATAAAAATTGGTTTTTGCCCAAAGAAAGTGTTTTGATGGCCACTAGGGGGCTTCTTTCCTCAGAAGATGGCCATGTGCTAGCATTTGTCAGGTATTTAATAAGATTTTTGTAAATTCTGAATAGGCCTGTACAGGTACACCTTGTGGAGCCCAAAAGCACATGCAATGGGAGCATTCTACAAGGTAATGGCGAGCATGCTGTGGTATATTCCTTAAAAATCTTAGGTGGAAGTCACCTATACGAGTATACGCTGCTTTGGAGCATTCCTGGCTGAACCAGTGTTCTAATTCTGGCGCTGTATCAGTGGCATTCTCTCGGCAACCTACCTCCCTGTCATGGGCATCCATCCCATTTGTGCCTGATGAGGGGTTCTATCTCATATGACAGCATTGCATGAATATGTGTGTTGGGGAGTGGTTAATATGTGTGTGTGTGTGTGGGGGGGACGGAGGGAGGGAGGGAGGGAGGGAGGGAGAGAGAGAGAGAGAGAGAGAGAGAGAGAGAGAGAGAATGTGAATACAATTACTTAATTGGTTATGAAATCTACATGTCCATTAACGATTTCCCTGAAGTTTTCAATGCTAAATCATTACCTTTGCTCTTTACTTGCCTTTGATTATTTAGGGATGTAGACAGGTTGAAGTGAGTTGTGTACCAGGGCCAGGGCCAGGGGAGCCTTCATGGACGGGTGAGGGTCAGGCGTTTGCCTACCTTAGGCATTCTCTTTTGGTGGTCTGCCCCCACCCTTGGGCCCCTATCTTGTTCCAGTCTGTGGTTCCTGATGTTTCTCTACCTGTCTCCCTCTGATCACATTGGCTCAGAAACTGAACCTGATAGCCATTGTTCCACTGGGCTTTATTTATTTATTTATTTTTAAAAGATGACCAGTAAGGGGATCTTAACCCTTGGCTTGGTATTGTCAGCACCAAACTCAGCCAGTGTGCGCACTGGCCGTCCCTGTATAGGATCCGAATCTGTAGCCTTGGTGTTATCAGCACTGCACTCTCCTGAGTGAGACACCGGCTGGCCCCCACTGGGCTTTAAATGTGCCACTTCCCACCTGAAATACTCCTCCAGTGCCATTGTATGTATGAAACCCATTCCTTCTCCTAGGGCTCCACCCAGACCCATCTGTTTGACCCAGACCCCAAAGCCTGGTAAAATAGTAATTTACTATTACTATCTCTCCATGGTGCTTAGCCTGGGTGCGTGAGGTTATGTGATTCAGGACCGGAGTACCTGAGTTCAAAACGTGGCTTGTCTGTGTGCCTTAGCACTAGTTATTGGTCGTCTCTGAAACTCAGTTTGCCAACCTGTACAATGCAGTTTATAATAAATATTTACTGAGTTATTAAATTAAATCATCTAGGTAAAGTCTGCTACATAATGTCTAACAAATGCTCAAGTAAATTCATCAATAAAGAAAAAGCTGTGTTTGAATTAAATTTTGAATCTGTAAACTTCACTGGAATATATAAGCCTATAAATATATAAACCATTACTGGCTGGCACAGATTATTATGAACAATATTATGGGCTTCTCAGTATGCTGAGTGCAGAAGGAACTCCCAGGGACCCCAATTTATTGCTGTTCTTGCTGATCGCTTGACATTTCCAAGAATAGCGTTAATTAACCTTACCCTAGTTTGTGACTTTAACGCTGCCCTGCAAATTCTCTGCCGTGCTTCTGCTAGATAGCACGTTAGTACCAGCCTATGCTGAGATAGTTTGTCATTATTTAACAGCCTACCAATTGGGAAACAAAGAGGTTCGCATATGTACATGCACATGTGTGTTGTGAATCATCATTTAAGTGGACCCATGCATAGCTTGAAAATATTAGGCAGGAGCAACAGGACATTCCTTTCTGAAACTATATTGGTCTTCCCTGATGAGTAGCAAAACTCATCATCAGGAAACTTCTGAGTCCAATCCAAAGGATACATATGTATTATATCTAGCAGATCAATGTGATGTGCTTCAAATTGGGAATGCTTCCCAATATTTCTGATTTTCTTGGAAATCACACAGGTACATGTACATACGATATGTGCATGTATATACATATATATGTATAGAATTATATATACCATTGAGGTTTTTGTATGTATGTGTAATATAATTTTCTCACATATGCTAATATAATATTGGGAAGAGAAATACAGGAAAAGTGTTCAGAAGATATTAATTAAATTCCTAGAACTGTTGTTTATTAACTATGGGAAACTATATACTGAATCTTTATGAAGTAGGGATAATTATTTGTGACTCATAAAGGTTTGTTAAATACAAACTATGTGTCAGGAATTATGCTAGGGTCATTGTGAGAACTGAATAAATAAGGTAAATATATACAAGTGTGTTTAGTAGACTGAAAAGTAACGTGTAGATATTATCACAATCTTCAATGTAAGTGTGTATAAATAGTTGTAAGTAAATAGTATTCATTGTTAAATAAATGGAGTTAGATTTATTTTCTGAAGCAAAAATGAAGTTACATAATCAAACTTAAGGTAATAACAGAAAGGAAGAAGATATACAAAACAGTATTGTTTATTGAGCATTTTCTATGATTCAGGCACTGTGAAAGTAATTATATGTTACTTCATATTGCTGAGAGTGTGGTCTTCAGGGTAGATTGTCTAGGTTTATTTCCAGATGGCGAGGTCCATGCCATGGCAGGATCCTAAAGGAATCAGCTTGGGCTGCCCTCTCCGAGTTGGCAAGGCCGCCGGAGGGAGAGCTGTTGGCAAGGCCACAGCTATGAGCACTTGCTACAACCATAAGGGCTACTGCGTCAGCTTTGTGGTACTGCTTTTGCGTTCTCTTTCAATATTTTGGTTAGCATGGCAGTTCTCTGAATTCCCAAAAGATTATAAAAATAACACAAATGATTTTGCGGTCATTGAACTAAACATTCCCACAGAGGATCTGAGTAAATTGGACAATTTAAAATTATCCCCTTATGATAAATTGACCACACCAACATATGTTCCAAAAGCACCGCTCATGACTAAATATGAGCTGTAGCCTAAACACGCAAAGTTATTTCAAACAGGAAATTTCCATCCTCTCCCGACCATCTGGGTAAATGGATATATGGGATACAAAATGGGGAAAGGAAAAATTTGGTATCCCCCTAGGGGACGTCCAAAATATGATGTAAGTTGGCAAACATCATTTACTGGAGATTATATTAATGGCAAGAGAATGGTTGGTATTAATGGGAAATTATATGATTGGGATAAATTAAGTATATGTGAATGAAACCGTAGAATTCCCTTTACTTGGTGGTGTCCAGTTTTAAATAAATCATTAAGAATCAGGTGTTGGGATAAAAATATATGCTGTAAAGTCATTAAACCTGCAAAATTAGATCTTAGAAAAATAAGAGAGTGCAACTGGTTTTGTGAGGGATGGTGCTGTGCACAATGACACTTTGACATTTAGATCAAGATTACAGGGCCACAGCCAATGCATAACCTTAAAATGTGCATGATAATGCTGCTCAAATATCCACTGTTCTTTTTCCATATGAACAGTAGGTTCATTCCATTAGAACATAAAATCATTAGACCCCCATTAGAATTTAAATGTTAACATTTTTCCTTTTAGCAAAGTTGTATTTACATTTAAGAATAGATATAGGTTATCTAACACTTTGTAACCAAAATAGCTGCCACCCTGTTAATAGGGTGGATATTAACCACAGCTTGCTAACAGAAAAAGGTCACAAGATAACTTCAAGACAATGAAGGGATGGTTCCGATCTGATAACCTGATTCCAGGAAAAAGAAGCAAAAGTTGATCACCTGAGACATGCTGACAAAAGGAAAGGACTGGCTGACCTCTAAAACAGTTTCCTCCCTGATTTTTGGACTATTGATTTAAGCTTGCTGATACAATAAAAATAGTACCCCAAACCCCCTGCAGAGAAAAATCTAAATAAAAGGCATTGTCTCATGCTCTACTGGGCTCCAGCTCAAAAGTGCTGACAGCCCGCAGACAGAGAATGTACATATTGATGCATTGAGGTCTCCATCTGTGTTTGTTATTTTCACCAACCCTCTCCATCCCTTTTTGGGTATCTACCCTTCACTGAAGCTGGACTTCGGCATCCATCTGTCTTTCTTCACTAGTTCTCTGGGCAAGTTATCAAACCTCTTTCTGCCTGTTTGTTTATCTGTAAAATGGATTCAAAATAGTATCTATCTCATGAAGATAAATGAGCTGACATATTTAAAGCTCTTGGAGAAATCCCATGAGCACAGAACCAAACTCTAATAAATATTATCTAATGTTATTTTCCTATTTAAAACTTAAAACAATTCCATGTATTTGAAAGTGGATTTATTGTATATGTTTGTGTGGTAGGTGTGTCTTTTTTTATGACAGGCAGAATTTCTTAAATGGACCCCCACAATGTCCTGCCTCAATCCTTGGAACTTGTATGATGAAATATCACTGCCATGCTCAGGTGGTGTTATATGGCATAGTTGATCATAATGTAGGGAGATTATCAGGTTGGCCTGATCTAATCACGTGAGCCCTTAACATGAGAAAGTTATCTCCAACTAGTGGAAGAAGAAGAAATCAGGAGGATTTGAAGTATAAGAAGGGCTTGGTGAGTCACTGCTGGTTTGAAGATTGCTGGTCACATGAGAAGACATGCAGTAGTATTAATGGAGTTGAGAGAGGTTCCTGGCTGACAGCCAGCAAGGAAACCAGACCGTAGTTAGTCCTACAACCACACAGAACCGAATTCTGTCCAAAACCACTAAGCTTGGAAGAGGAGCCATAGCCCTAGATGAGAGATGAGGTCCCAGATAATTCCCTGGTTTTAGCCTGGTGTCATCCTCAGCAGAGAATTCAGCCACACTGTCCCAGACTTCTAACCTGCAGAACGGTGAGTTAGTGGTCATTTGTTGTGCAGTGATGTGATTTGTTGTGCAGTGATGTGAAGGAAATAGAGTGTTTTCCAGAGAAATCTCTCCTTTATTCTGGGGTCTTTCATTTGATGTTAACTAAAATAACACCACTAGAGCTTAGATTTTTACAGTATCTGGAGACATTTTTCCCCCTGATATTGATTGCTAATTTTGTACTATTAAGACCAATCTGTCCATGGCAAGGCATTGTGATTTCTGATAAAATGTCATGCTAAATAGGAGTGGCTCTGCTATTGCTGCTCTCTTTTCCCAGACTGTGGGAGACATTGACAACCAGTCACACACCGAACCCGGAACCTGTCTCTGAGATTTACTCACCATTAGTCAGGGGTGGTATACGAGTTGAAACCCATATATCGTAGTCGTGGTGAAGGTTATTGGTTTTTACAGGATCATAAACATTTAATTTTAAAAACTATTTAAAGCATAATCAGTATTATTGCAATTGACCTCTTGTAGTAACACTGAAGCCTTGAGAAGATCCCCTGGGATTAGCCCACATGGTTTAGGAACTGCGGTCTGTGCTTGCAGAATAACTCTGAATGTTTGTTTGTAGGTTACAGTGTTGGATTCAAGCCACCATCTATCAATATGTCAATAATCTACTCAGTGCTCTCCATGCTTTGAACTTGCTCCTTGTAGTCTATTCTCCACAGAGCAGCCAGAGTGATCATTTAATATATCTCATATAATGTCATTCTTTTCCACAACATCTTAAAATAGCTTCCTTACCTCACAAAGAGGAAACAAAAATGGCACAGAGTGATCCTCAGTCCTTCTGAGGTCTGGCCTCTTCCACTCTGTCAGCTCTTTCTCCTCCACTCCCTTCCTGCTCTCTCTTCCTCATCCTGGGCTTTTCTTGTTTGTTTTTTCCTCTACCTGGAATACTGTTCCCCCAGACACCCCCATAGCTCACTGCCTTCAGATATCTGTTCAGATGTCACCTTATCAAAGAGGCCTCCTCAGGACACTTCTGGAATGTCTCAGCCCCTGCTTTGTTTTTCTCTGCAGTACTTACTGTCACCTGACATATTCTATCTTCATTTCAGTATTTATGTCTGTGTCTTCCCCCCCACCTCATGAAGATAAGTCATCACCATCAACAACAGTAGTTTTAATAAACAGTAAAATAACTTTTATGCACAACATACTTTTGTAACCCCTAACCCATAACCTACAGACTTGTTTCCATAGAACATAATAGATCATAGCATGTCATCTGGGTTAGGCCATTCACAGAAACTTGTTGGCCAATGACTGGTCCAGAGACAAGCAGGTGACTCTAGCTGGGATAATACAAACCTTTTCCTGAGACTCTTTTAGTTATTTATTTTGAAGCTTGAATTCCAGAAGATAATTGCTTTTCTCTTAGTTATACCTTGATTGCTGCCCACTGCTACGCTTCCTGCTGCACAGAGGAAACTGCTTCTAATAGAGAGAAAGAAGTGAACACACAGAGAAAGGCCAAGGAGAGAGAGAATGCAATGAAGGGAGGAAATAGAGAGCATAAAAACAAAGAGGGGGAAGGAGGAAGAAGGAGGAAGACATGGCAGTGCTCGGCCTGGGTCAGGCTGCATTGCTGGTTGGATCCAGAGATGCTGGTGAACGCAACACTATCTGCTCTCCCATTGCCACCCCCACTCCATGTTGCTGAGTGGAAGGAAGCATCCAACACAAACACAGAAGAGTTGAAGATTGCCTAGGAGGTTTCTCAGTTCATGGTGAACACATGACTTTGCTGAGTCACAAGCTCTTGTTTAGATATTATTTGTTCATACATGGTAATCTTGAGCATTTATGAAGTGATTTTATGTTTCTTTGGTGTCCACACAATTAATATTTATTTTTGTGTTTCATTCTTGTGCAGGCCTTTCAACTCTGAAAAATAGAAGAGACATACAGTACAGTCTCATGCTCCAACTCTTTTATTACCGGGGCTCACCCAAGAGATGTCTGAAGTGGTGCTGGGTTCCATGAATGCATGCCAGCTTAGTGGGAGTATATTTTTAATTTTTAAAATAATGTTTACTTTTTAAAACAGTTTTAGATTCGCAGAAATATTGGAAATAATGTACATAAAATTCCCATATTATTTTCCCTTGTTACTAACATCTTGCAATATACGGTACAGTCCATGAAAACAGAACACCTCTCAGTTTATTTAGGTCTTCTTTGATTATTTTATCAGTGTTTCATAGTTTTCTGAATATACATCCCAGCTGGAGTGGAAGAAATGCCCTTTCCAGGAGGGATAAGGCTCTGGCAAAGCCTTTTTTCCTTGGAGAGCAGGGTTTTCTTATGGAGAAAGCTCTGGGTATGTTTCCCAAGGATTTCTCTTCTACTCCCTCTGCAAGAGCCAGGAGGGTATCTTTCTCAGGTTTTCACCATGAGAACCTGAAGGGGCTTCTGTGGGTAAAATCTGTGAAAATGTGGGAGCTCCCCAAAGACTGCACTTCTTGGAAGTTTCTCACTCTCACACACACACAGTCTACAATCAGCCTCCAGACACTCATCCAAATTACCATTGAAGTGTTTCTACTAGTTTATAATGCTAGCAAATTCTGGTCCGGGTAAGCAGATTTCAGCTATGACTCTCTAGACTCACCTGTCTCTCCTGACTTCAAAGTGCAGTTTACTCTACAACCTCTGCTCTCCATTGGTTCAGAGAGTTACTGATTTTCAGTTTATTCAGTTATTTTCTTATTTTAAGGATAGGAGTGACAATTGCCAGCTTTTTACATGTCAGAGCTGAGTACAGAAGTCCTGAGATGTTTATTTTTTATTTTTATTTCTTAAAATTTTATTTTAACATTTACTTGAATATACTTGTGGGGTGCAGTGTGTTGTTTCAATACAGGCATATACTGCACAATGATTCACTTAGGGTAGATAGCGTAGTTTTGTATCTGTTAGTCCACAGCTTCTCCTCCCCTTTCCCCTCCTCTCTTCGCCTCTGATAACCATTATTCTATTCTCTGTGGTAGTTTATTTTAAGCCATACTACACCTCACATTTAAAGAATATGCTTTTCCCTAGAGATAATCCTGTATGCTCTCTGAAATCCCATGCCTGATCCTGAGCTAAGCAACCCAGAGAAAAACCCAGGTCCTCACACTCTACTTAATGGTTCCCCTCTGAAGTGTCCACTTAAGTGACAGGGTCCCTATTTGCCAATAAGGACAGCCACCCCTACCATGCTTCTGACAGATTGTTTACTACCTCATGCCCACCACCAAGAGGCACAAAGTGGGTAGCTAATTATTTAAAGAAAAAATAATTACACTTGAGCCTCTACTTGAAAAGTTGAGGAAAACCTGAGTTTCCCTAGGTGGTCTGCTCCAAAGAGAGAAAAATTCTTCCCTTTATAAGGCAGAATTCTGTCTCAGTGTAACTCAATTTTCCTAGTTCTGGGCAAAAGTAGCGTGTCTGATGTCCCCATGTGAGCCCACAATGGCTTCTACATCGTGTTTCTTGACTGAGCTCCTCCTTTTCCCCAGCTGTTCTCTACATGACCTGGTTTCTATTCTGGATAATTTCCTTTGGGTGACCTCTTTTTTTTTTTTTTCCCCTTCCATGTCCCACTTACAGCATCACATCCAGAATTAAATGCAACCAGGGGTACTGAAGACTTGTGAATTAGTCCTGTGTGTAGTTGGGGATGCTGCGTTTCAGACACCTTTCTGCTATTTATGACTGCAGGACTGGTTTTATGGTGATTTGAGGTTTAATTTCCATGTGACAGAAATAGAAAGACATCCTCTTGCTGTGTGAATTACCTTACATACTTTGTTTTTTCAAATAATATGTAGCACTATAATGACTTTCATGGTTATAATCCTTCTTTTACTGGTTTTACTGGCTTTAGAAAGTCATGGAGCGATGACTTAGACTGAAAAGTCCTCTTTTGATTATTAGTATTTTTTCTTTGCTGAGAGAAGAGCATTTGTGGCTGTCTTTTTCAATTCAATTTTATAAGCCAATTTAATAAACAGCTACTTTTCTAGGCCAACAGGAATAACAATATTCCCCAGTTCATCTCCTCACGAAAGCCTTTTGATTTTAATGAACTCAGACAGAAAGAAACAAGAAAACAAAAGCATTATGCATTTTATCATCTGAATTTTGCTTACAGTTAAGTCATTCTTGGACTAAATATCTGCCACCTGGTGGTTTTTATGAGAACTTTTAGGTATTACCAGGGCCACTATGGGACTTAAATATAACTCATTCATTCATCCATTCACCTATCCATTCAGTTAGTCAGTCAGTCATCAAATAGACAATTAGTTCACACTCCAGTGGAATAAGCAGATGCTTAAATAATTATTTGAGAATGAATATTCTGAGGTTGTTGGGTGGAATGTTCTGTAGATATCTGCCAATTCCAATTGGTCTAGAGTCTTGTTTAGATCTAAAGAGTTTTTGTAATGAAGTTGGCTGTGTTTAAGTATCTCCATAGTGAATGCAATCTCTTGCAGATCAATGCAATCTGGCAAGAGATCCTTACATTAAATCTCAAGCCATATTAAATAACTAACTCTTTTAGAACTGCTTTTTATCTCACTATCTTCGGTCATAAACTTCTCTCTGCCTGGATAGTTCTTTCCTATCTATCACCCATATATCTGCATTGTGATGTTCCTTTGGTTTATGGGACTTAGCCTATTTGACCTTCACTACCTTGTGCTTCCTCTGTACTGAACATTTTTTTCCATTATAATATCTCTAATGTTTCATTGCAGTAATTTAAAAATTTTTCTTACTCTACTGGACTATGAGCTTCTTTCAGGTATTACCATGTTTTTTGCTTGCAGTTCCAAGCCCCTGAACTTGTTTTATGGTGATTAGTATGCCCTCAATAATGCTCAATTAAATAACTAAAACCAAAATCTAAAGATAAATATAAAGTAGTGTTTTAGCTAAACCATATAGGGCAAAGAAACTCCCTAGATAAAATAGAATTTAAGAGATCTGTAAATTTAGGTGGGAAAAAATATTTATTTTT
Organism: Cynocephalus volans; assembly: GCF_027409185.1. Taxonomy (NCBI): domain Eukaryota; kingdom Metazoa; phylum Chordata; class Mammalia; order Dermoptera; family Cynocephalidae; genus Cynocephalus; species Cynocephalus volans. Next base: position 47,824,666 of record NC_084470.1, on the reverse strand, counting down.
ACTAGCTTCTGACTGAAATTTACCATTTCTTTCAATTATGAGTGTAAGCAACAAGCCATAGTAGTATTAGCAGCATCCATAACCTTGTCACTAATACAAATGACAGATATTTTCATATTTCATTGTAATTGTTAAAGATACCTCAAAATATTAGCTCAGGTCTATAATTTGTAATTTTTAAAAATTACATCTGCTGTTAGATCTTATTATTTAATGCATCAATGAGAGACAATTAGTTTTTTTAGTATTTTGATAACTATAATTCAGTGTAACTTTTTCTTGGTAATCCTATGTATTTTATTTTACATATTTAAAAATGTTATTCTGAGAAAGGTGTTCATAAGCTAAAATACACTGCAGAATTGTTCTGTGGTACAAAAAATGTTAAGTGCATCCAGCCACATTATTTTCATGAAAACTCAATGAGAAAGCAAATTATAATGTCAGTAAAACCAAACTTCAGCATCTACATCCTCTCTTTTCTACATTTTTTAGGACCTACTCTTTCCCCCTCTTTGAGATGCTCTGTATTCATGTTTATCTGTCATCCCCCAAAAAACAAACATGAATCCGATCTCCATCATTTATCTTTGCTGGAATATTAATTATCCTTGGGTGTATATGAATTCTAAGGAGTTACCCATCCCTGGAGATGCTTTTCCCTTTTATTAGAGAGTAAAAGATGCTGGTACCATTTAAAATGATTTTTTTTAAAAAAACAGCTCAATGGTTTTAGGCTTGTGGAATATTTTTTAGTAGGCTGAACATAAAAACACATTTAAACCAATTAGGATCTATCCAGTAATATTCAACCTGGGAATTATTATTTTCTTTCTAAAATTCAGAATTTTAAACTTAAAACAACCCTTTTTACTACCACAGTACATGGAGGACTTTTTGTGGTGACAATTGGAAACACACATACCATGAACAGAGTAATTCTTCCAGGGTGTCCACATTGCCTGAATCTATGGAATGGCAAATAGGAACAGAAACAGAATAATAAAATTTTGGGAGAAAATACTCCAAAGATCAAATTTTAACAAATTTTGACATAAAAACTGAGAGGTGATGGTGTTATCAGCTCTGACATAAGAAAGTGAAACTGAAACATGGATTAGCATGAGATAAAAGGAACATGCAGCACATGGTGATGCAGGATCATACCTAGGAATGGGAAGGACAGGGAAGTGAAAGAGGGACACATCATAAAGGGAATTTCCTGCCCAGTCTGAAATGAGCGCAGAGCATCACTGGAGCCACCACTGGTGCCAGGGGCTTTAGGGAGGTGATGCTGCTGGAATGAAGAACAACTTTAGAATCTGAATGATGGAAGGTAATTGAGCAGGGGAAAGAGTCTCAAGTTTTTGGTGGTGTTACTCGAAGTTCACCAAAATGTACTTTTCAATTTATTTATTTATTTATTTATTTGTGACTGGTAAGGGGATCGTAACCCTTGGCTTGGTGTCGCGCACCGGCCATCCCTATATAGGATCCGAACCCATGGCCTCGGCGCTCTCAGCGCTGCACTCTCCCGAGTGAGCCACGGGGTTGGCCCTTTATTTTTGTTTTTATAGATGCTTTATTTCTTGTTTGCCCTCTTGACTTTCATTGTCCGGTTAGGAACCTTATTGACAAGGTTGCCAAATATAATAATTTTAACATAAGACTTTATGGAAGACAGCAATAAGAGATTTTTACAATGATTAAGTTTTCTTTAATGATAATCTCATAGAGTTTGCTTGTGTGCATAGAAAACAAACTATAAGAGCTTTACGTTGGGTTAGTTGCCTATTGTTAATCACTTATGCACAGATTATAACTATTAAATGTTGTCCTGAAGGGCACAATGCTTGTATCATTCTAGACTAGAAATTAACCTGGAATTCTTTCTTGTCCTGGGACATCTGTTTTTGCATCAGGATATTTATGCTTAAGACAATTTAAGTGTTTCCTTATGGGCTTGTTCAATGTACAGGTTTTCCAAATGGCTCCTTTTCTTTTTTTTCCTTTCCCTGAGTTGTTAAGGTTTGTTGAGGACTGGGATGGACCGTGGCCAGGCTTCAAGAAATAGCACTGTCAATGGTGTGGGCAGAGTAGCCATATTCCAAATAATGACCATAAAGTAGCCCTCAAAGGAAAAGGACCCTCCCAAAAGTCTAAACCTTTCCAAGATCCGAATGTCCTCACAGACCAGAATGGTTGAGTAATTTCCCCACTGATTCTCCTCAAGCACATTTCTCTTCCCTAGCCACTCCTACAGTTCAAGTACTGGCTACAGACAAAATTCAGATGCAAGCAGGACTCCGGGGTTAGACAAAGACCACAATACTGTGTGTGTTGGGGACATATACTCCAAGATGTGGGGGAAGAAGTTGAGCCTGGAGTGTGTGTTACGGAAGTGAAAAATATGGACCCAAAATGAAAAAGAGGAAGGCTTATGTTGTATATTGAAAAAAAAAAAAAAAAAAAATAAATAAATAAATAAATAAAGAAGTAAAAGAAAGAGAGGAAGGCTGTGAGCGTGGGGAAGGGTCTGGAGAAAGCCTCATCCTTTGCCCAGAAAAAAATCAGACTGTTGGATCAATGCTGTTGCAGACATTCAGCATTGGTTTTTACCTCCTCCCCTTTTAAAAAATACAGATTTATTGAGGCATAATTGACATACAATAAACTGAATATATTTAAAGTATAGAATCTGATAAGTTTTAAAATATGAAGGGTGTGTACACCTGTGAACCCCCCCCCACCACCAAAGTGTCCTCAGGCCCCTTTGTAACCTCTTTCTCCTGACCCTCGCTACCACCCCAACTCGGTTCCCAGGCAAATACTGGTCTGTTTTCTGTCACTATAGATTAGTTTGAGTTTTCTAGAATTTTATGTAAGTGGAATCAGAGAATATGTTAAGCTGTTGGCTTGGCTTTTTTCACTCCATAAAATTATTTTTGAGATTCAGGCAAGTTGTATTTTTTTTATTGTTGAGTAGGGTTACATTAGCATGGCTATATTACAATTGGTTAATCTATTTACTGGTTGATGGACATCTGGATTATTTGCAAATTTTTCAAATTTTATTTTTATAAAGATTTTACAAAATTTTATTTTTATTACAAATAAAATTCCTATGAACATCTGTGCACAGTTTTTGTATGGATATATGCTTTCATTTCTCTTTGGTCAATATCCAAGAGAGGAGAGTATACGTTATACAGATATGTATGTTTATTTTTTAAAGAAACTCCCAAACTGCTCTCCAAAGTGGTTAGCTAAGAGTTAGTTCGATACATCTTCGTAACACGTGATGTGATGTCCTTAATTTAACCATCCTAATTGGTGCATAGCAGTTTCTTATTGTGGTTTTAATTCTCATTTCTCTAATGATTGTTGTTGACTGCCTTTTCATATGTTTATTTACAAGTTATCTCCTGTGGTGAAGTTTCTGTTCTAACATTTTGCCCATTTTTAATTGGTGTTTTGATTTAATACTCATTGTTCTTTTTTTGTTTTCTTATTATTGAGTTTGGAGAATTCTTTATATGTTTTAGATACAAATCCTTTATGAAATACATATGATCTGTGATACTTTCTTCCAGTCTGTGGTTTATGTTACATTCTCTCTGCAGATCTTTGGAGTTCTTTCTCTCTCTGTGAAGCTCTCTCCTCTTCAGTGGTCTGTCCTGTGAACAATAGCTACCTCCTTAAGACTTTTAGCTTTACAAGTCCACCAAGCCCAGTCTTGGTTCCCCCTTTGCACCAGGGCCTAGGAGGTCTCTCAGAGCAGTAAGGTGGGCAACAGTAGAGCTCACCTCAATTGTTTTCTATTTCTCAGGGGTTATTGTCCTTTGTCTGATGCACAATGTCTTGAAAACTGCTGTTTCATATATTTTGTCAAGTTTTTGGTTGTTTTAGGCAAGAGGATAAATTTGCATCCTGTTATTTCACAGTGGCCAGAATGAGAAGTCTGGAGTGTGGCACCTATTACCCCTGTGCATGGATACTGGAGGCTGTTTTTCGACTCATGTGTCTTTCCACTGCTTCTCTGCTCTTTTTTGGCAATTGATTTCCCCCTCCTCATTGTAAATTGAAACCTATTTAAAAAAACAAAAAAACAAACAAACAAAAAACCAAAAAAACTTTTAGTCTGAAAAGTCTGCCTGTACTAGCTGTTGAAACTAAAAAGTGTTTCATTTTGCTGTGCAATGTTACCTACACAACACCACTTATAATCTCTTGGGCAACAGTAACCAAGAAATTAGCTTCAGTCTGAAAGTGTGGAAAGAGGAGGACACTAGAGACTTAAAAGACTTTGCTGTGCTTGGGGTTGGGAAGATTTATTAACTGATGAATTTTATTGGAGTCTTGGAAATTTCTGTCTATGGAAAATGAGCAGCTATAAAAAACAAACATAGCATCCATACAAGTACAATGAGGAAATCTTATAATAAAAGAAAATCAACTACAAGAGTCATTAAGCATATGAGAATATCAAGCTCCATGAAAGATAGATATCAAGTTAAAAAAAAAAGTTCTTCAATAAATTATATAAATTAACATAACAAAATTTAAAACAAGAATAATTATATTCTTGGAAGATAAAAAGAATATATTAACTATAAATAATAAGAACCTGTTTAAATTTTAAAAACAAAAATATGATCATTAAATTGAAATTAATTCAGTTGATGAACAAAATGACAGAATATTGTGAGTAATTGTCACAGTTGAAGAAATAAATTATGAATTTGGATTATCAAGCCAAACATTATCAAATGGGGCAAAGTTAAAAGAAACAGGTAATATGAAAAAGAAAAAGTTATAAAATAGAAGATAGATTTACAGTTTCCACTATCCATATAGTAGGAGTTCAACCAGTAGAAAGGAGAGACAATGGGAAAGTGAAAATACTCAAATAACTGATATTCCTTAGGCTTGAGATAACAGCATGTATGTTCAGATTAAGGACAATTAAGAGATAAACAGGGTAAAGGAATAAGGCATCAAAGACACAATCCTATATACATTTGGGTAAAAATTCAGACCAAAAGAAAAATCAAAAGCTTCTAGAAACTTAAGAAGAGAAAAAAAATAATCATCAATAGATGAAGAATCACTTTGGACATTCTAGATAGTAGGGGAAAAAAGCAATGCAGTATTTTCAAATATTCTGAGGCAAAATGAACATAATTTAAAAATTTTGAACATATAATTCTATGTCCAGTCAAATTAGCATGGAAACAAACAATACATATGTACAACTGTAGTTTAAATACCCCAGGCCTTTCCCCCTCCTCACCTCGGCCCTCAGAATGGTTGTGGTAAAGTTTATACTCTCCAAGGGGGACATTGGAAGGGTCTTCTACTAGGAATTTAAACTGCCAAAAAAAAAAAAAAAAATGATTTACTAGGCTGTGGACAACATGATTCCCTATCAAAATGACCTAAGCAGATGACACCACAGTAAAGACCCCAGGGAACAAGTCCCACCCACCGGAAAGAGCTTCTAGTCAGCTGTATTACCAAGGCACCAAAGCCATTAGGTGACGTAACCATGGACTGCCTCCCCTCCCTTTAAACAAGGAAGCGCCAACCTCTGAGAGCTCTGTGGAAAGGGGACCTGATCGTGGCTTGTCTGGAGGTCATATTCCATCCTGGGCTTCTCCCTTTGGCTCACACTCACACCACTGCTGCATCCATTGCAATATTGTCCAAGTTACATAACTTTGATGATTAGGAAGTGGTGGGGAAGGGGCTTTCTCGTATGATCCTTACCTTTGGAAAGTGATTTTGAAAGTTTGAAATATATTACCTGTCAATCCATGGATAGCTGACAGGTATAGGAGTGCTTAACTCTTTAATAATTCTTCCATTCCATTGTTTTAGAACTTGGAAAGGTTTTTTTTTTTTTTTTTTTTTTTTTTTAATATATATCTCTTCCAAGGTTATTCATAAAAAGTTTCAAGCATATGTACAAATAGAATAATAAAATAAATTCCCATATACTCATCATCCACATTCAACAGTTATCAAGATTGCTTCATCTTGCTTCATCTATTCTTTTTTTCCTCTTTTACTTCTTTGCAGAAGTACTTGAAAAAAAAGTATCCTAGACATCATGGCATTTTACTCTGTATCGTTCAGTGTGTATCTCTAAAAATTACTGACACTTTCTTATAATGACACTATCAAGACTATCAAAATGACAGTCATAATACCAAATCCATGGCCAAATCTCCCTGATTTTCTCAAAAAGGTCTATTATACTTAATCTTTGTGGATCACCTTGTTTGAGATATATCTCTTGATTAAGATGTAGGACTGCATTTTATTTTTTATTTTTATTAAGGCAAGATTGAGAGACAGAAAAACAGCAGCTGTGATCCATTTGTGGTTTGGGAATGGGTGTTTCAACCCAATGAAAGTAAGATCTGGGTGGAACACCAAAGCCTCTGTCATGCATGGGTTTTATACAGCCCACTTCAGAGAATTTGGTAGCCTTGAAAAATACTATAATTGCATTAAGAAGAAGCAGATATATTATTCTCTTAGGACTATAAGAGACTAATAACAAAAATATTGAGGACTGAGTGGCTTAAGCAAGAGAAATTTATTTCTCACAGTTCTGGAGACTGAGAAGCCCAAGATCAAGATGGTGGCAGGTTTCTGTCTGGTGAGGGCCTGCTTCCTGGTTCATACACTGCTGTCTTCCAGATGTGCCCTCACATGGTGGAAGTGGTAAGGGACCTCTCTGAGACCTCATTTATGCTAATCCTGTTCATAAGCGCTTCATCCTCATGACCCAATCACCTCCCTAAGGCCCTATGTCCTGATACCGTCACATTGGGCATTAGGTTATTACCAGCAGCCAGGCTCAGCTTTCCCTCTCATGCTAAACAGATGACCCAAAAGTCCAAAAGTTTTTGCAAGGATTGGAAACTTTATTCAGAAAACCAGAATCTGGCGATGGCCAGGCTAAATTCATCCTGCCATTTTATGCCTGCTCTGGGGTTTATAAAGGGGAAGAGGCAGGAAGGTGACATAAGGGTTTTGTTCTGCGGGCAAAGAGGGAGGCTGGTGATGGGATCAGCAGAGCTTCTGAGTCATATGTCAGGGTGCTAAGATAGACTGGGTGCTTTGAAGTCATGGAGTGTGCAGTTGCTGGACTGGTCAGTTTCAGGCCCTTGCTGTTATCTCAGGCCAGAGTCCTTATCTCCTAGGGAGAGCTCAAAGACAGTAACCTCAGTCAAGCATTACTGAACATAAAAATACCTTACTTGTACCTCTATCTAATGTGGATGTGATTTTCCTTTAAGCAAGAAGGAGAGTTAATCAGCTAGGGTGCTTTGCCTTTCTTTTGGATTTCCTCTGTTTGCAGTTGATTAGAGAGGTAAGAAAAACAAGAAAGCTTAGTTTCAATTGTAGGTGTGTAATATCTAAGGTAAGTCAACATTAGAGTGTATAATGGGAGATAAACAGAAATAAATTTTTGAGAAGGATCCTTTGGGGTATGATTTCATCTCTGGGCAGTTTGAGCCACACAGTCAGTCAGTTCCTCTGTTAACCACAAGGAATTGATGATTGTCAGTTCCCAAGTTAATGGCTAGCTGAAATTGTCTGCTTGGTCTTAGTTACCCCGAAGATGGCCATTTTCTGGGCAAGGTCTGTTTCAAGATTTCAATATATGAATTTTGGTGGGACACAAACATTTAGTCTGTAGCAATTACCTTGTATGACTTTGGCTGTTTAAAGGTTCTTTTCAGTGAAATGTATGTTCCAGGAATGTATATTAAGAATAGCTGCAAAATTTTTGTGCATTTAAATATGCAGTAAAAAACTGTTAGCATTTAGCATTTCTTAACCACACTCTGCTTTCTTCTCGTGGTACTCTCTCTTGAAGAGATAAACTTTTGGACAATGGTTGGGGGATGGAGAAGGTAAAGTTATTAAATTGTCATTCCTTTTGCCTTTTATTTATTGTATATCTGATTTCATAACATCCTGACATTAGCTAAACTGTGCTTTTTAAACACCATTCTTCTCTGTTATCATAAATATGCTTAAGACAAGAAAAAGGTTTGGGTGATTTGACTAGCCATTACAGGAGGCTTCCACTTTGCCTGGAGTTTTTTTTCACTCTGAAGTAATATACCATAGAAAGTAGTGAGATGGATGAAGGGCTTGAATTTCCTTTGTAAAGTGGAATAAAGGCAGACTCTCAGGCAGATCAGTTTTAGTAAAAAGAAGATATGGATGTTGGGGAGCTAGAAATTGATTCCTTTAAACTATCCATGCTCCCATAACCCTTGGGATGATTTTATGTACTCACATTGTTATCCAAGTTTTAAAAAAACTGCTCTCTCCCAGGCAAAGATGCAACAATGGAAATCAGCATAGTATACAGAGGGGACAGTGCATTCTTGCTCTTCTTGGGTTAGAATTTGTGAGGTGGGAGGTCTGGAGCCTTGAATTAGAAGTTGGGAAATTGGGCTCTGCCCCTCACCAGCAAGCACTCTGTTGAGTCTACATTTCCATTTAAGAATTAAAGGTACTCAAGTCTCTTCTAGCCTCAATTCTCAGTGGGTCTTGTTTGAATGGTAGTGTGAAATTCAAGATTGGGAGGTGACATCTGGATAAGTTATGGAGATCCCTGAAGGTCAAAGGAAGAATTTTAGGTTTCTGATGGGAGTCACTGTGAGTGACTGATAATGACAAAAATGTACACAACCGTAAAGCTCAAAACAATAAAAAAGATTTGAGGATTATGGGTCATTTTCAGTTCTCCAGCCTCTGGCCTAGTCAACTAATGTGACTAACTAATGTGAAGGGGATATATGACTAATATTTGTGCTTTGGGCATATATTATTCAACATTCATTTGATAATCCTAAAAAATGTGAATTTCATTTTACAGATTAGAAAACAGATTAGAGAGGAGGTAAATATGTTGGGCAGAGCCACACAGTTTAACTAGATGGAAGAACCAGGACCCACACTTAGGGGGTATCTAACTCTCACCCCCATGGTCTTTACATTACGACTACTGCTTCAAGTACTGTGTGTTGTGAGCATGTGTGCATGAATTTGAACAAGTCTTCGCTTTGTATTAAATCCTATTAAATGAGCTTTAAACTTTAAAATTTATAACTTTGATTTAACCCAGTGGCATTATAGATAAGATCTGGGCAAGGTGCCTCCTATCATTACTTTGGAAAGTTACACACACACAAAACACAAACTAAGGGAAGATTTAGAGTAAACACAAGAATGATTGTGTACCAAATCATTATCAGTCTTTTTCTACCCTGTAAGAGACAAGAGAAATAGTCTATATTCGACAATCTTGCACCTAATTTCAAGCATTCACAAATGGATTTCTTATTTTACTGTTTCCATGGCAACACATGACATTTCACGTGTTTTTCACGGAAGGAAAGGTGAAAATTATTCTCAGTGCTAAATTGATTTTTTTTCTTTTCCTCACTTACTTTATTCATAGGCACTTAGAAGATATAGCAATTTCACATTTCTTTTTTTCAGAATTTCAGAGTTATTTTTCTACATTAGACGCAGATTAAATCATTTCAATTGTGATTTCTTTTTCTAAGTCCAAAATTTTTATAGAGAAAAAAAATTCTTTACGGTTGCTGTATTCAACAAGAAATATTCATAACAGGGATGCTCCAGAAAATTATATTCTTTCTTTATAACTTATAAATTTGTAATCTGTCAGTACTTTAGACTTTCACCACTGCCATATTTTGACTCGTCCCTCCACTTGCTTTACAAAGAGTTTCTCTTCTATTTTGTCTACTAGAAAATAATTAAATGAGGAGAAAGTCAATAAATGCTTGTGAAGGAATGGATAATTTAAAAAAATAACTATTTTTGAAGTAATTTTGATTTAGAAGACAAGATTCTTTTAGAATGAGATATCTTGATGGTTAGAAAATAGTTCTTTTGGGGATTAAAAAATGCTTGATATTTATTGAGCATTAGTAGTTGTATTAGTCAGGGTTCTCCAGAGACCAGAACCATCAGGAGGGGTGAGCATGTGTGTATGTGTGTGTATACACATATATTCAGTTTCGCTCATTATTCCTGTGGGATTGGTTCTAGTACCCCCCCGCCATGGATACCAAAATCCTGGGATGCTCAAGTTCCTTATATAAAATGGTGTAGTATTTGCCTATAACATATATTTAAATCACCCCCATATTACTTATAATACCTAATACAATGTAAATTATATGTAAATAGTTGTTAGACTGTATTGTTTTATTTGTATTATTTTTTACTGTATTGTTATTTTTTATTGTTTTTTGTTTCTGAATATTTTCGATCCACAGTTGGTTGAATCCACAGATGTATTATGAATAGTAAGGGCTGACTGTGTGTGTGTGTGTGTGTGTGTGTGTGTGTGTGTGTGTGTGTGTGTGTGTGTGTGTGTGTGTGTGTGTGTGTCTGGGGGTCTACGGGTATGGGAATGTGTAGAGAGATGTTGTCTATTTCTTGCTTTCAAAGCCAATCCCAGAGAACTTGGAACTAACATCCTCTCCAGCCCATTCTCTGTGGGCCATTCTAATAGCTGCTTTCATGGGATTATTTTCCAGCTGGGTAATTCCCAAATGTATATTTACTGGAACAAAGATTTTCTTCCCGCTTCTGAGATCCATAATAGTGTTGCAAAGCATGAAAACAAAAGGAATGAGCAACTGGGTGATTAAGAAATTTAAAGTGGGTGGGACAAAAACCGAGATGGCTGATGAAACAAAAACAGAATGAAGTTTTATTTATGTTTTTGGTTCTCTCCAATTAACACTTCTAGCCTTTCTAGTGTGCCCATGCCCAACACCTTCTCATAACCCTCCAATTACCTCTTCCTAATAAAGAAGGTGCTCCTGAAGCTAAATTAACCTGAATCCTGCTCCAGAAATAATATATCTTCATGCAGGGACAGGGCAATGTGGTGGAAAGAACAGGCTTTCTGGAGCCAGCTAGAGTGCCATTTATTTTATGTGTGAGTACTGGAAAGTCTCTGAACCACCCAGAACTCCATTCTTTATTCGTAAAAGAGGATGATGAAAATTCTTTCTCAGCATTCTTGTGAGGACTGAATGAAGCAATGCATTTGTGTGTGCAATATAGTAAGTAGTGCTCAGTACTCTCAGTGTCCTTTCCCTTTAAAAGAAAAAGGAAGCCAATTAATACAAAATTTTGAAGACCTTCAGAAACGATGAGAAGAATTCTGGCACCAAATCTTTTATTTGTGGAGAGGGACTGCTGACTATCGCCTTTGTCACACTGCTTTCTGATCTACCGTCAAGGCTGACCCCAGCCCACAGCTGCATTTAAATGAGTGCCCACTAGCATAGGGCAGAAGGAAGGCTTTCCCCAACACTGCTGCTCCAGACCACTTCGGTTCTGTCTCGTGTTTATCTCAGTGGACATACTGAGCACTAGAAACTCTCCCAAGCCTGAGAAAAACTGCTGCTTTTAAAGGATTTCCAGCTTTCCTGTGAAGTTACAAATTTGAAGACCGAGTCTTTAAGTTCAGGATCTGCTCCTTACCATTAGCGGCGCTTTAAATAACCCTTCTGATCGTAGCTATGCTGCAAAGGTTTTCTATATTGGTAGTAAAGAAATGTCAGTTTGTTTCTTTGTCTGCTTTTGTGTTACCAGATTTTACCCACTTCAGAGCCATTTAATTTCTCTTCATTCACAGGGAATTATCACCTTTAAAATGGTGGAATCTGTTGTTGTTTGTGACTATTGAGTTGATATAATCTTAAATTTACGGAAAAATTGTAAGATAATAGAAAGAAATCACGTACACCTTTGACACAGCATCAGAAACTGCTTATATTTGTGTGTGCTCTCTCTCTCATTAGTTTTCTGAAATATTTAAGATTGACTTGCATACATGGTCCCTCTTTACCCCTAAATACTTCACTGTGCATTTTCTAAGAATAAGGGCTTTCTCTTCCGTAACCATAATGCAATGTACAATGATCAAAATAAGAAAATTTAACATTGATGTAATTCTCACATCTAATCCACAGCTCATAGTCAAATTTCTTCAGTTGTACTTGCAATGTTTTTATAGTTATTTATTTTTTTCTGGATTGGGACCCAATCCAGGATCATGCACTGCATTTGATTCTCATGTTTCTTTCCTCTCCCTTTATCTGGAACACTCCTCAGCCTTTTTTTTTTTTTTTTTTGTCTTTCTTGACCTTGATGCCTTTGAATGTCCCTTACTCTGAATTCATCTGGAGTCTCCTTGTGAGTGGATTCAGGTTATATGTTTGAGGCAGGAATATCCTAGAGGTGATATTCTTGCTTCTCAGTGCATCACATCAAAAGGTATGTGATGTGGGTTTGTCCTATTGGGGGTCATATTAACTTTGATCTCTTCATTAGGGTTATATCTGTAGTTTCTCCACTGCAAAATTACTTTTTCCTCCTTGTCCTTAACAACCAACTTAAGGGAGCTACTTTGACTTTGACAATATGTAAGAATTTTTTGTCATCAAACGTTCACCCACTAGTTTTAGCACCTATTTATGATTTTCTAACCCCACTGTTTCATCTATATTTATTAGTCTGTAGTCCACTACAAGGAACAGTTGTCACTCCTTATTTATTTATTGATTCATTCACTTATTTATTTATATCAGTATGGACTCTTGCATGGATTCTTACCCTGTTCAGTGGGTTATGGTCCATTACTATATTTATTTTGAGGCTCAAATGATTCCAGATTTAATAAGTGGGAAACTCTTCATTATGGCTTCTGTGCCTTTCTGGTATATTCCCATCATTTTTTAGCATGTACTGACTTCACAAGATGTCTCCAGGGTCATTTTTTACTTTCATTGTCTTAGCCCTGGAATCAGCCTTTATCCAGGAAGTCCCTGTGACTAGGTACACTCATTGCTAATCGTGTATCATTTCTCCTAGATTCACTCAGCGACAGAGCTAGTAAACATCTCTATCAATTGTAATTGTGTTAATTTAATCCCAAACCAACACTGCCACAGGGTACACTCTAATCTCTCCTCTTTCCTTATCTGTAAGTCCCTTCACAAACGCTGAGAAACCTGGTTTTCATTATCCTAAATACGTTCACTGATTTGCTCAAGCCTGTGAGGTAGCAGAAATGTTAGAAAAACAAGATCTTTAACATCTGTTGGTCACGGCTGCCACTCTAACAAACTGTGTTGAAGGCTGAGAGGAAACACTGTCTAAATGTTTCTTAGCCTGTTTCCTCCTTTCAAAGAGAGATCATGGATAGTGTGAAATGTTGTGACTCGATTTGACAGTCCATGTTATCATTGTCACCACTTGATCATCTCTAGGGCTACAAGCAGAGATGGTGCTTACCACATTTCCAGGCCAGAGCTATGTCCTTAAGTGATTCTTTTGAGAATGAAAAAGAGAAGCCCTATCCTTAGATGCAATGGTAAAAAATTTAAGAATGTTTGGATTAGCTTCATCCGTTGGTTAACAAAGTCTGGGGCTGTACATTTCAATAAAAATTTTCTAAAATACCTGACCATATCTCAAGAAGAAATGTATAATATCAGGATCTACTTTCTCCATCAAATCCAGATCTTAACAAAGGGTCCAACCCAGTAGGACACACTTCTTTCCTTGTAAGGAGATACATTGAGACTAATGGTTCCCGAGGCTGTTAGAATCACTGGGGTATATGCTCAGTGTAAAGTTCTGAAGCTAAAAGGGGACTCTGATGCACAATAAAAAAAAGAAAATTACAGTTCCTACTCTTATGTGGGAACTAAAACAAAATAAAGTTGAGCTTTTAGAAGTAGAGAGTAGAATCATGGCTGCTAGAGGCTGGGAAGAAGGGAGGACAGGGAGAGGTTGGTTAATGGGTGCAAATTACAGCTAGATAGGACAAATAATTTCTGGTGGTCTACAGTAGTGCTAGACATATATAATGAACAATAATTAATTGTATTTTCTCAATTGGCTGGAAGAGAGGCGCTCAAAAAGTAATGATACATTTTTGTGGTGACCAATATGCTAATTACCCTGATTTGATCATCACGCATTGTATACATTATTGAATATATAACTCGGTACCCCATAAATATGTACAACTAATACATGTCGATTAAAAAATAAATTTAAAAGTAAGAAAATTATAGAAAGAAGGTTAGAAAGTCATGCCAAGGTTTTGGTTTGAAAGGTGAGGCGAGGCAAAAAGATGGGAAGAGAAAAAATGAAGTCAGACATCGAATATCAGAGGAATAGCAGGATGCCCAGGAGGCATGGAAAGGGCAGGCTGCAAAGGACTAAAGAAAGGAACAACGTGTGGGCAGTCCTGCTCTGGGTGGAACTGGCTGTGTGGCGTGGGCTGAAAGAAATGGGGCAGATCCACACGTACTATAATCACATCACTTCCTTGGAAGTTGTGGACCCTGCAGATGAGCCCCTTTTCCTGCAACATCCCTTTTCTTGTCATCCCAAGCTAGTTTTCTACAAACAGCTGTGTGGAGAGACTGCAGTAGCTATGAATCCCTTTGCGGTAGGGCATCGCGACCATTCTGCCTCCTCTTGCAGCACTGTTTTATGTTAATCATTTCTCACACAAACAGGAAGTGTTAAAGAATAAAAAAAGAAAAGCTATTGCTATAAAAACACTTCGCAGAGGGGCCTGATAGCTCTGTTTAAATATCTGCTTGGTCACTTACTGAGGGTGTGTGTGTATCTCACCTAGCCTCTGTACAGTGTGATTGCGAGAACCTACTGACAGTGTAGCTTTGAAGATTATAAAACACTTATCATAGTGATTGGCACATAATAAATACCTGATAATAACTAGCTATTATGTTAGTTTGGTTGTTATCATTCTTTTTTTTTTTTTAATAAATGTTATACCAGGGTACTTCAAAAAGTTCATAGAAAGATTCATATTATCTTTCAATTTTATTTTTCCATGAACTTTTTGAGGGACCTTCATATTATTTCCATCTTCCAACATGCTTATGAGACAGATAAATAGATTATTACTGCAAGATTTTATGTAAACAATCTGCTGTGGGTCAAATGTGTCCCCAAAAAGTTCATGTGTTGGAAACTTGATCCCCATTGTAACAGTGTTAAGAGGGTGGGAAATCCAATTATGGTATTTGAAAGATGGGGCCATAAAGAAGTGATTGGATCATGAGGATTGTGCCCTTATGAACAGATTAATCCATAAAGTAATTAATTATCATGGGTGTGGATTGGTGGCTTTATGAGGAGAGCACACGAGAGAGCTCTTGCAATTCTTGCCATGTAATACCCTGCATAGCCATGGGACCCTGTAGAGTTCCCACCAAGAAGAAAGCCCTCACCAGATATTCCCCCTGGACCATGGACTTCCCAGCCTCCAAAACTGTAAGAAATAAACTTTGTTCTTTATAAATCACTCAGTTTCAGGTATTCAGTTATAAGCATCAGAATATGGACTAATACACAATCTGAGGATTGGGGAAAATAAAACTTGAGAAGTATATACAATTGGGGAGGGACAAAGTGAAATGCCCAGGCCCTGGATTCCAGAGTTCATGTGCATTGTCTGAGACCATTCATCCCAACACCACCTTCCCACCCCCACCTCTCTGCAACTCTTGAAGGCATATGTGGGGCCTCCTGTTATGTCTTCATGTTCTTTCTGGGATGGGACAAAAACCCTTTAGGGGGATGGAGGAAGTGGGATGGCCTTCTCAACTTAGGCAGGCTCTGATCTGGAATGAAATACCTGTATCTTAAACACTCCTTGTGCCGTTGCTTTTATTCCAGCCATTACTGCTGCTACCAGCTACCTAGAGATCTAATCTGACAGCCCCTTGCCTCAGGTGCACTGAGTACTTCTGGATTTCTGTCTGAAGATTCCTTTGAGGTATTGAAAGTACCCACTTCACAAACACAGCTTGGAACTCTGAGGGCATTTACATCCCATGGAAGTAATCCTTGCCCAGAGGGAATGAGGGCAAGTGGGTAACTTCTTTCTTCCATCCCTATGGTGGACAATTTGGAAGTATATTCTGTGGGTTCCTCAAGTGTGCTGGCAGGATCAAACTCCAATTGCCCATTCAAGAGGCAAGATCAATTAACGAGTTTTCCCTTCTCCCCTCTTTCACTCTCCTCTCTCTTCCATTCTACTTCCTTGAGCTCACTTTCCGATATAGACTACCTTCTGCAAATCCCTTTTTCTGTTTTCTTTTTTTGATGTAAACAATAAAATATAATCATGACTCTTTTTTTAAAAAAATTATGATTTTATTCTGGTATAGGTTTTACTTTGTAGTACCATTTAATGTTTAGTGTATTTTTTTTCTAATTAAAAATTTGTATTGTTTAAGGTTTACAACATGATGTTTTGGTATACATATACGTAGTAAGATGATTACTGTTGTCAAACAACTTAACATATCCATCATCTCACACAGTCATCTTTTTTTGTGTGTGTATGTGGTAAGAGCATTTAAAATCTACTTTCTGGGCTGGCTGGTTAGTTCGGTTGGTAAGAGCACGGTGTTATAACACCACAATGAAGGGTTTGGAACCCTGCACCAGCCAGCTGCCAAAAAGATAAATAAAATCTACTTTCTTAGCAAATTTTCAGTAAACACTGATGTTGTAGTGTATACTGAAAATAAGCAAATCCTTGTTTCAGGCTTTTTCAGGGAAAACCACTCTCCAGCATCCCACTTCAACGCATGTTAAGTGTAATATTCTCTCATCTGGGAGCTAAAATGTTCTTTCAGCTTGAAGAATTTGAGGCATTCTCATTTAATATTCATATTAGTCTTTCTGCTGATAGATACCCACTACTACATTGAATTATAGTGGCTCAGTTACACCTACAAACACCCTTGCCCCCACCTCACTGTGAGCTTCTAGGACTCAGACCTTATTTATCTTTATTTATTATCCTTAGATTTGAACACAGTGCTCACAGTGGGTGTTTAATAAATGTTTGTTAGATAAATAAAAAACGTGATTTAGGGCAGAAGATAGAAGTATTGCCATGCGGAAAAGGAGACAAAGTGTTATTCAGGCAGAGAGAATGAATGACAAAAAGGCCCCAAACATGAAATGGAGCTAATATAAAGGATTGTGGCAGGATACAAGGAAGCTAGGCAGAATTCAGTTCTTAAAGGTTTTTGATAGCATCTAAAATAATATGAGTTTTATCTGGAGTGCACAAGCTCTTGAAGAACCATTGAAGGCTTTCAGATCATCAAATCTGCCTTTAAGAATGAGCCCTATTTCTGCCTCAAGAAGGATGTATTTGTAGAGAAACCTGGAGACAGGCAGACCATTAAAAACCTATTGTAGGGGCTGGCTAATTAGCTTGGTTGGTACTGATAATATCAAGGTCTGGGGTTCAATTTCTGTACTGGCCAGCTACCAAAAATGAACAGACAAACAAAGAAATGAACAAAATATTTTGTAGCAAATACACCTTTAGGAACCCAGTCATCATGCCTGGATTATCTGTTTTCATTAGCATCACAGTTCCTCTTGTATATTTGTCCCTAGAAATGGAATAATTTTGGGGTACTAAATCCTGGCTCCATGACTCTGTTACTTTTCTCAACCATCGCTCTGGATGGGAGCCACCTGCCTAAGTGTTCACAGGTAGCTTCTTCATGCTGTGCTAGAATATCTGCTGTGTAAACACCCTACTGTGTGTGAACTGGATCCCCATGGAGTTCATTGACTGTGGGCTGTTGTATCAGTCCGTTTGTGTTGCTATAACAGAATACCTGAGACTGGGTAATTTACGAAGAACAGAGGTTTATTTGGCTAAAGATTCTGGCAGGGGCCTCAGGCTGCTTCTGCTCAAGGTGGAAAGTGGCCATGCAGCCATTTGGATACAAGCAGATCACATGGCGAGAGGAAGCGAGAGAGAGAAAGGAGATGCCAGGGTCTTTTAAACAACCAGCTCTGTGGTGGGAACTAATAGAGCGAGAACTCACTACCCCATCCCCCAGGGAGAGCATGAATCCATTCATGAGGGATCTGCCCCCATGAATCAAACAGCTCCCAAAGCTGCCACACTGGGGAGCAGATTTCTAGATGAGTTTTGGAGGGGACCACACATCCAAACTCTATCAGCTGTTCATCTACTAGCCATCACTTCATTCTTTGGTTGCCTTGTTCTGCCCACACAGCTGGCCTTATGTCCTCATGTTGGTCCCACCTCTGTCCAGCTAGAGTTAAGACCGTGGTTCATTCCATTCAGTTCAGTTCTGGACCATGTTTTACAAGGTCCAACAAAGTCTATATTTAAATAACTCTCATTTTCAAAATGTGATTAACAATGATGCAACTAAGTTCATGGGATACTTTGTGGTTCAAATGAAATAAATATCAAATTGCACCTAATTTTATAAAGTTCTATACAAGTTTAAGGCTCTATTGTTAAAAATACAGTTTAAAAATCAGATGCAATGGCAATAATGTAAGTGGAGCTTGATATATTGACTGAAAATGTGCAACTGAAAGAGAATATAATGAAGCCGTTGTGCAAGTTATTCTTTTTCCCTCCACAGGAGAACAATAACATAACTGAGTTAGACTGGCTGCTGAAAATTGACTTAGCAATTTTTACTTCTGTTATGGTTCCATCTTCTGATGGAATGAAATTCTATTATTTTGCTGTTATGAATAAAAATTTATCAGAATGCCTTTAAATCTTAGAAATTTTCTGCTGTAACATTTTTCCTCCACTATATATCACATGATGCTAATTCTTAAGACTTGATAATCAAATTTTCAGTGACATATGCTGATAGTTTATTGTCCCGCGCTACCGTCTCGCCAGCAAGAACGACGCGGCACACAAAGGATCCTTCTGCAGATCAGCTTTAATGCATCTTGAGAGGGAGAGCATAAGCTTGCCAAAAATGGAGACCCCGAGCGAGGGAACCCGCGCCCTTTATATAGACTGCTCCTCGCCTAGGACGTGCTCCTACCTTATTGGTGGCTGCCTAATCGGCCCAGGCGTGTTACCGAGCAGCCCTGCCCTCCACCGGAAATCAGCGCCATCTTGTAATGGCGATTTCGGGCAGCTCCTCACATCTCCCCCTTTTTTATCATTTAAAGCGGCTGGTACAAGCTCGGCGGTCGCGGACAAATTAGCCAGCGTTCCTGTCCTAGGTCGTCCCTCCACAGACTTTGACCTTACCCGTCATAGGTTGACCCTATCGCCACCGGGCACCATGTCTTAGGTTGGTTCAAGTCTGGGGGAAGTTGCCCGTCTCTGGACACACTGGAGCCTGTTGTTACACATAGACCTGTTTGAGCAAGGGCGAACTCCTCTGAACAAGCTTCAGGGAGGCCAGCCAACAGGAAGGGGGAAGGGGAGTCAGAGCAGGCTAATCCTTAAGCATGGACAGCCAAACGTCAGGGTTGGCCCCCTGTTCCAGGGCTAGAAATGCCTGGGCGATGACTACCCTGTCTCTCTGGGTCTGGGCTTTTAATCTGCAGACCAACCATAGTAGGAGCACAGTTCCCCCACATAAGAACATGCCAACCCCAATCACTCCTGCCCACTCCTTGAAGTGGGACACGGCCGTTTTAATCCATGAGGACAGTCCGGCTGCGAAGGAGACATCCACTCTTGTTGAATTCACGGACACAATGGCCATGCGCAGCTGGTTTATCAGGTTGTCAAATTCTCTCGTCCAACCTGTTGAAAGATGCTGGGATAATTGTTTAGACAAATTTGCAGCTTTGGTATACTTTTTATATTGGATACTGGTGACACATAACCCTGAATATTTCCATTGACACCCCAATTGAGCAATTTGCCATAAAACGTCTATTTGTTCCTGCACAAGATCCACCCGCTGGTTAACCACCATTAATCCTCCCTTCAGCTGAGCGTTTAGCGCAGTCTGTGTTTCTAGGGCCTGTGTTACCGTGGAGGACAAATTATTCAACGTGGTGGCAGTCTGTACCGTGGTAGTCAAGGAGACGGCAGCAGCTGTGGCTGCACCCGCCGCCAGGGATACGGCGGCGACTATTGCCGCAGTGAGACCAAAATCCCTCCTCTGCCTGAACAAGACCATAGTATTGGGAGCTTCTACTGGGACAGGAATCCATCTAGGCATTCGAGCAACTATGGCCAAATTGAACAGCGTAGCATTCCAGCACTGTGCATAAAAGCAAGTATAGTTATCACAAGCAATCTGACTCCTCTCATCACTAATATTAGTTAAAATAAACATGAAAGGAGGATAAAGGCAAACTGGTGTTGGCGGGACAGAGTAATTTGTTCCAAGCTGTTTTATGGACACAGTGGATTCAAAGAACTCAGTCACATTCCACTCAAAAGAGGCATTTCCCCAACCACCGCCTTTTGAAAAGGCAAACGGTAAAAGGTCCGTGCAGCTGCCATTTACCCCACACAACAGCCAAACATCAAATGGGTTGGAACGGAAAGCCGTCTGATCAGCGGCAAATAGGCCCTGGCCTGTTAACATATCAAAGGTCCAATCTCGCTGCTCGGGGGTCAGTGCAGCAGCGTTTGCCCTGGCTTGAGCTTGTGCAGCCTCATGCCATAGCGCCTTCCATTCCATGTATTGACCCATGGTAGGGAGCGCTGCCTTAGCCAACATTTGCCAGTCAGCGGGTGTCATAGCCACACCAGCAAACCTTTCTAGCATTACTAGAGTAAAATTGGCATTTACACCATATTTTCTAACCGCCTCTGCTAGATCCTTAATTTGGGTGTACTCGACGGGGGCATGAACTCTCCCTCCGCCCTCAACCTCAAAAACTGGGAAGGCAGCTTGAACCTTTTTCCTCACTTTATCAGAGAGGAATGAGAAGGGATTAGAAGACTGCACGTAAGGAGGAGGCGCCGAAGGCGCAGGCCGTGCGGGGGCCACTGGGGGCGGCCGGCATTTCCACTCCCCGAGTGGTCTCCGCCGCCTGTCGGGATGATATCTCTCCTCCTCGTACCTGGCAGCTTCCTCCTCCAAATCGGATTCCTCACTAGGGCTGAGGGGATCGGAGTCGGACTCATCCAGATTTAAATCTTCTAATTCTTGTTTTAAGGCCCCCAGCTCTTGCATAGGGTAGAGGCCTCCTTCTTTCCCTTCCAACTTTTGTCTGGGTTTTGAAATCCCTCCTTTACCGGCAGATGTGCCGGGAGTGTCACTTTGTTGTTTTAGAATCTCTCCCTCGTCCGTAGACTTACCGGGAGGGCCCTTTTTCTTATGGGAGACGTCTCTCCTCCTGCGGGTACCCATCCTCTCACTCCGTTCAGTTTCTGACATGCTGTCTTGGACCTCCTCTAATGTATTTTGCCCTACTATCACTACCGGTTTACAGCCCTCATCTTCTAAGCAATTTTTAATAAACTTCCAAATGGTCTTGGTGCCCTGACGGAGGTCTCCCTCCGCGTACTTGCGGTCAAGGTCTCTGCCTAGTTTGTTCCAAGAGCTCAAAGTCAAGGAGCCGGAACAAGCAAACCACGGCGCTACACGATCTACCTCTTTTACAAAATTTTTGAGCACACGGCCCCCTACCTTTATATCACGTTGTCTCAGCACGGCCTCTAACGCGGTAACCATGGACTGAGTGGAACCCATAACGCGCCCCACTCCGTGGGAGGCGCTGTGAGACGCGCCGTTCCCTTACGTACTAGAGGCTCACACAGGTCTCTGGTGCAGCTGCTTATCTACGTCAGTCTGACCACACCAACGGGCGATTTCAAAACCTTTTAAGCCAACCGGATTAACCCCAGACCAAGAACAGGCATACCTCTCCGAACTTACCCTCCTGCAGTTCTGAATCCTCCCTGTCTCCAGGGGGTCTCCGAAGGTGCTGACGATGACACAAGTTCCCGGGTTTCGGCACCAAATGTCCCGCGCTACCGTCTCGCCAGCAAGAACGACGCGGCACACAAAGGATCCTTCTGCAGATCAGCTTTAATGCATCTTGAGAGGGAGAGCATAAGCTTGCCAAAAATGGAGACCCCGAGCGAGGGAACCCGCGCCCTTTATATAGAGACTGCTCCTCGCCTAGGACGTGCTCCTACCTTATTGGTGGCTGCCTAATCGGCCCAGGCGTGTTACCGAGCAGCCCTGCCCTCCACCGGAAATCAGCGCCATCTTGTAATGGCGATTTCGGGCAGCTCCTCACACTTTATATGGTCACTATTCCATGTTTTGTGACCATGAAAAAGATGAAAAATAATTTTCTGCTCATGTACATTATATCACCACATTTTCCCCTAAAATAAGCTCTGAAGTTTGATTATCTGAAGCTTGACTTGTACTCTTGGTTGTATGATGCTTCAAAAAAGGTGACATAAAAAAGAAAAAAAAATGAGATTCTTTTTTGGTTGATAAAATATTCTGTAGGATATCTACCAGGAAATATTTTGTTAACCTTTGATTTGTCTTACTAAGTTAAGCAATAAATCAATAAAACAGCATTTCTAAGGAATTTATATTCCATTATATCCAGGTAAAACACTACAGGTTTTTTGTTGAATTGAAAAAAAGAAAAAGCCCAATCAACCCAATTGGGAGAAACTTTAGGGGAGTAAAAGGAAGGAGGGTGGACTTGCAACTAATAATGACTCTGCTGATTAAAAAAAGAGAATAAAAATAGGAATTTTACTTGAGTTAGGATAATTGGCAAATTTCCATTTAATGTGAATGGAAAAATCAACATAAATTTACATGTTTCATGTAATCAGCAGAAACTAAACTGTAAACAAGAATACTAAAAGCCACAAAACAACCAGCCATGTCTAGATCAGGAGTGCCATTATTCCAAATGAACGTTTGATGTTGATGTGGGGGGAGGTGTGAGGGGGTAAAGGAGGAATTGGTAAAGGGACACGAAAATCAACTGCATTGTATATTGATAAATTAAAAATAAATGAATGTTATTCTTATGAAAATAATTTCATTTTTTTTCTTTTTTGGGGGGTGTAGGAGAAGAGGTGTGCTACAAAATGAAAAAGCAAAGAACAAAATGTTTATAACTCAATAATTATAACTACAGTGGTGATGATGAAGCTTCATTTTATTGGAACTTTTTCTTTCTAATGGCATCAGAAA
Organism: Cynocephalus volans; assembly: GCF_027409185.1. NCBI lineage: Eukaryota > Metazoa > Chordata > Mammalia > Dermoptera > Cynocephalidae > Cynocephalus > Cynocephalus volans. Next base: position 47,801,567 of record NC_084470.1, on the reverse strand, counting down.
GATGAGTTAAGATAGAGTTGTTATCGTTACATTTTATTGATGGAGAGATTAAGGCATAAAAAAGAAATATCTCATTTCCAAGAAGTGTGTTTTTATGTAGCACTTGAATTCACTGTTTGCAACGTATTTCCATGTTCTCTCATAATTTATAAGAGATTTACAAAGCACCCCTGTCTATTTTCCTATTTTATCACGTTTACTCAGTTGGTTTGAATTTGAAGTATACACATTACTAGATGAGAATCTCTCATTGAGGGGATACAACAAAATACTTAATATTTTGAGTTTGGATTTAGGTATTTTAATTTGTTGTTTCTCTTCTGATTCATATTTGCCTAGACTTTTAAAAAGTTACTCTCTGTCAAATAGAAAACAATGCATATGGTCCATCTGTACATCTAGAATATCTCATATGAAAGACTAAATTATTTATCTCACAGAATTCAGTTGTCTGTTACAGTTAAAATCCATATGATATTCAAAAGATAGAAGATCTACCAAAAGAGAACATTCTAGTACTACAATAAAAGATCACACTCTAAATCACCATTGAATACAGATACAAAAACATGAACTAAATAAATATGTTAACAATGATCCACAGTGCCCTGATCATTTTTAAAAGTTTTACTTTAGTAGATGTTTCAAAGGAATCTAAATGGAAATAATTTCATATTCTCTTAAAATGGCCACAGAAAATAAGTGTCTAGGAATGTAGGGTTTCCTGAAATAAGCATTTTCAGCTTACCTTTCTCCACAGACCTTAAAGGAATGAACAATATTGACTGGTCTGTAGGGAGCCAGGGGATAACTTTCTGATCATGTAGACTGAAAAACAAACAAGCAAAAACCAAACAAAATAGAGTGCTTAGTTATCTTAATTATTTACTAATTCATAAATCTCTAAAATATAAAACACATTTATGGTATTTCAGCAACTTTGATTAGATAACAGTTGTTAACTTTAAAGGAGAAAAAGAGGCTATTTCAGTAGACTTCTCTAAATTTAGTACAAAAACATACATCCTTCCTTCTTGGAATGATAAGAAAAATGGGTGTAATCAAATTATGCTTCTGTTAACATCAATACTGAAAAAAAACTGGAGACAATATAAGAATTAAATTTCTCAATCCAAAGAGTCCTGAAAAACTGGAATATATAGTATTCAAAAAATTAGTAATTTTTCCTTAATTTTTTTTTTTTGCTAATTGTGTAACCTTTCATGGTTTCTTCTTCTTATTTGAAAATGTGGATCCTGTTATTTCAGAGGATGTCATGTACATGAAATAAAATAATCCTTGTAAACCTGCTCAGCCTGGTGCCAGGTGCATAGTTAGTATTGTGCTAGCTCCTCTTAGCTTTATCACCAGCCAAAAGCACATTTGAATTTTAGAACTCAATTAATGTAGAGATTTTTCTAGAAAAGATAGTTCATCAGCAACAGAATTGGGCTAATTTGGGCCTGTAAAGGCCACATTTTGTATGATTCCATTTATTTGAAGTGTCTGGAATAGCTAAAGCCATAGAAAAAGAAGGTAGGTTAGTGGTTGTCAGGGGCTGGGGGAAGTGACTGCTTAATGGAGATGAGGTTTCTTTTTGAGGTGATGAAAATGTTCTAAGATTCGATAGTGGTGATGGTTATACAACATTGTAAGAATATAAAAACCACTAAATTAAATACTTTAAAATGGTTAAAATGGTTATTTTATGTTATGTGAATTTTACCATAACAAAAGCTGAAGAGACATCTTAAAATTTGAGGCATTCATATATAAAATACAGAGGGAAATGGAAAAAGGCTATCCCAACAGTTAACTCATCTCTTTTGAAAATTCTCTCCCTCGCTATCTTCACAAGTCTCCTGTTCTTGTTGACTAAAATGTGGACCCTCTCACATTGCAAAAAGCTTGATAATATTCCTTGACAAACTACTGTGCAATACTGATCTGATCCTTTTTGTTCAACCTCAAACTTCTGGAGTATCTACCTACTGCATCCTGCATGTCTCATTTCTCAATCCCATTCTCTCTGTATTGTAATCTTGCTCTTCAACATCACCATACACAGAATCTGTTCTTGCTGACTTATTTGATTCATTGCCCCTTCCCCTCAACATCTTATGAAAGTTTTCAAACATATGGCAAGGTTGAAAGGACTTTACAGAGAATACCTGTACACTAACATCTGGATTCTACCATTAACATTTTACTACACTTGTTTATCATGTATCTATTTTTCAATTCATCCTTCTATCCCCATATCCATCCATCAATTCATATTATAGTCAAAATTAGTCACTAATCTTGTTTGACATCTCTAAAGCACTTGACATTGCTGACAATTATTTCTGAAAACATTGTCAGTTTTCATCATGTGTCGCATCTGTCTCTAAAGCATTTGTTGTCAGCTATCAACATGTTTCAAAAGTCCTTCCTTCCTTTATGCTGGTCATCCTTTCACCTCATAATTATTTCTTCTGGGAATCATTAGTGGCTTTCCTTTGATTTTTGTTCATCTGCAATAGAACCTCACACCCTGCAGACTGGTTTGGTGATAAATGTCTCCCAACCCAACTGGCCCACAGTGATCTATACCTACCTATCTCTTTTCATGGTATGCTATTTCACACCCAGTCCCCTCTCTTCAGCTCCATCCAACACCACTCCTCACCCACCTGATCCCTGTCTGATTTTGAGCAGATAATCTTGCCATTTACTTCACAGAGAAAGGGAAGTACATCATATGGAAACCCTTTTACATTCACTCCACACTTAATAGCACATGTTCTCTGCCTAAAACACTCTTTCCCACTGTTTACAAAACTAGGTAAGTCATTAAGTCATTCATTGAGATGAGAGACACTGAAATAGCAGCCGAATATTTAGAAATGAGGGAAAGTGGGTAGTCCATAAATTTGGTTTTGAGAACGAGTTTGAGAGTCCTTTGAGACATCCAAGACAATCTGTGTGGTAACTGTGGAACATAAAGGTGTTTGAGGCTCTTGTGTTCTGAGGAAGTTTGGTTTGGAGATTCAAATGTGTGAGTTACAGGAGCCACATTTCAAAAACTGAGGCATGGATTATATTTCCCCATAAATGATATGTTTTTATATAAGGATACTATTTCTTAAAATTATTTGCTCGCTAACCAATTAAAGATAACAAAAATTATATTTGGTAATAAAGGCAATTCAGGCATTAGAAGAAACAGAACACAACACATTCATATAATATGGGAAAAGCTGAAGTGAACATGAAGATACAGGGCCGAGCCCGTGGCGCACTCGGAGAGTGCGGAGCTGGGAGTGCGGCGACGCTCCCGCCACGGGTTCGGATCCTATATAGGAATGGCCAGTGCGCTCACTGGCTGAGTGCCGGTCACGAAAAAGACAAAAAAAAAAAAAAAAAAAAAAAAAAATGAAGATACAAGAAGAGGATATTCTGTTTTAAATAGAAAACATATTAAGCACATTAAATTTGGTCTTTTAAAGTATTAGGTATGTATAAATATTTAGGTAATGTTTCAAGGAATTGAGTATCATTTATGCAGGAGCTATTTAATATACATTATATATTTCTTAGTAAAAGTTTAAGTAGACTTGATAATTCTTGGATTAAAAAATGAGTGTGTTTGAGAAGTTTATTTAGAAAGATAAGCCATTAAAATACAAGACAAAATATTCAGAAATTTTACGAAGATCCATTTTAATATAACAAAAATAATATTTTGTCAATTATAAAATGATGCATTTGGTGAACTTGAAAAGTACAGACAAATAGAAAGAAGAAAATCAAATGAATAGAAATTTATATCATTCAGAGATAATCATAGTTAATACTTTAATGTAATTTCCCTAGGACTTAACAAATAGCTTTTACAGTAATCTGCATTTCAGACGTGATGATAGAGCTATGGATCAGGTAAATTGGTCACATCCTCAGTCCTATCAGAATCAGGCCAATTGTCAAGTTAGGACAAGAAAAAAATTCAGATATCATGCAAGAACAAGGGAGTAGAGTATGCTCGTTCTCTCTGGAGAAGAAAAGGGTTTCCACTTGCTGTGGCCTGAAGTTTGTTCTCTCCAAATTCATATGTTAAAGTCCTAACTCCCAATGTGATGGTATTTGGAGATGAGGCTGTTGGGAGAAAATTAGGTTTAGGTGATATCATGAGGGTGGGCCCCCATGCTGGGATCTGTGCCCTAATAAGAAGCAGAAGACACATCTGACCTCTCTCTCTGCCATCTGAGGACACAGTAAGAAGGTGGCTGTCTGCAAGACCAGAAAGAGAGCTCTCACCAGAACCTGACCATGCAGGCACTCTGATTTTGGACTTCCAGTCTCCAGAACTGTGAGAGGTAAATTTCTGTTGTTTAAGCCATCCAGTTCTGGTCATTTCATAGAAATGGAATCACACAATAGGTGGTCTTCTGTGACCGACTTCTTTCGCTTAGCATCATGTTTTTGAGGTTCATCAGTGTTGTAACATGTATCAGTACTGAATTGTACGGCTATATCACTAAGATTCCTCCTTAATATTTGCATCTCACTCATTCTTATCTGAAGAAATTTTAGGTTTGGTACATGTAAACTTAACTAGAGGACACAGCATGCACCTGGTAAGAAATACCTGAATTACAGAGTCTTAGAAAAAATTAAAATCTAGGCCAATGGAAATCCATAGTGATGGTAAATGTCATATCATCATTTCCAGGAAAACCACTCCATATTACCTCCAATTGTAGGCTACTTAAAAAACTTCTTTTCTGACATAAATTATGATGAGTTGCCATAACTATGGCCAGAAAAAGAGAGACAGGATTCCATTTAGACTTTTTCCAAAAGTAGAAGATCTTGCTCTCAATATCCTACCTAAATGGAAATCTTAGTTGCCAACGTTTTGCAGAAGAGGTACTCACATTTATAGTCCCCAAAGTACTTACCAGAAATGTATTTAAATACGTCACTAAATCTTTTAGTGTTAGATATATATGAGTCCTGTGTTCCACCTCTGCTGTTTTAATATCTTAAATTTCATTGCTGGACTTTTGGAGATGGCATATGCACATTATAGGCAGACACAGGGTACCATTACTCTAATGGAGAAAATAAGATCTCTACTTATATTTAAGTATTTTTTTCTCAGTAGTTATAAATTATAGTCTGCCATCTAGCAAAAGTACCCATCCATGGAGGTAATTATATATTTTAAAACAAGCCCTATAGAAGAGCATAAGTTAAAATTATGTTGGAAAAAATATTACAGGATCATGTGGCATACTTAAAAAATGTATAAAAATAAATATTATTTCTATCTGTTTTGTGCCAAAGGCACTAAATTTTGGAGAAAAGCATGTGAAGAAAATTATTTACATCCTTATAAACTGAATATTTAAATTACTTCTATATTTATCAAACTTTTCTTTTCACTATAAAATATTATATTCAGCACCTAATTGAAATGGATGCATATACTAGGGAATTCAGGAATATACAAAGAGCACAAAGAGAAGTTAAATAGCCAAAATGCTTTCCTTCTGAGAGCTTATAAACTAAGAAAACTTATGCACTCAAATAAATGATGATGAACCAAGGTATAACTTAATCATTTGACTCTGTGAAAGGACTGATGATTAAAAAAATTTTAAAAGATTAAGGTTTGGGTGAATTCTGTTTTTTTCTTGGCATCCTATATTGATTTCAGTCACAACACAAAGTTAAAATTGCCTGTTGCCCTTTTTCCCTTACTATACCAATAGCCCATCAAAGACTTAGCATAGGGCCTGGCACGCAGTAAAACCTAAAAATTTCTTATGGCAATCGGTACATCACCACTAGGGTTAAATTGATAAGACAGACTCACGTGATTCGAATATCTTAACCAATAGCAAACTTGACCAATGATAAAAGGAATAAAGCAAAAAAACCCAGCATAAACGTAACATTCTTCTTTGGTGGAATCCCAAACATCAGACATAATTCTATAAAATGTCCATTTATTGCACCCTGGGTTGAGATTTGACTTCACAGTCGCAGACAGCACTAATAATATGTATAGAACATTGCTCTCGGGGGAAACTTTCTGGGTTTAAATCTTCTCGGTATTTATTTTCCCTTAGTCAACACAGAGAGGAAACAATCTGTGTGACTACTTTCTATTATTCATTCAACTATGGCCTGCAACTCCATAAATTCTGAGTTTGTTTATAATAAACAATCTGGATGACCAAGTACATACTGCTAAAAGCATTTTTAGGATGTGTTCCCATGTTACTAAACCTAATCAGAGAAGTAGCCTGTTTACTAGGAGGCCTGGTAGTGGTCAAATATTACAGAATCTGAAAATCATTTCCTTCCCAGAAGGTATTATGATTGATATTTTAAAAAGAAGTTCATCTATAAATAGATATTGATTCTTGTTTGACTCTTCCTTGATTTTTTCCTTGCTATTTCTGCTGTGTTTCTTTGCAAAAGTCTCAATGCCTCCATTTTCCCTTGGATGCTATATAGAAAAGAAAAATTTGTTAACAATTTTCCTTGCTTTTCTTTAGAGTCTATGTCACTAAAGATCAGAGATAAGAATAGAGATATTCCTCTGCTGCTCTACTATTCTGTGAATTCCTTCTACTGCATAACAACATCCCTTAAAATCTTAGTGGCTTTCAGAACTTTCTTGGTGATATTATCTGAGAGTCAATAGTCAGCTGGGACTCTGAGGAGCTTGGCAGGGCTTGGTCAGTTTGCTAGGCTATAAGCATCTTCTCGTGTGGAAACTCAGCCTGAAGGCATACCCACTCTCTAGGATATAGGGTGCTCATTGTGGAAGGTAAGTACAAGATACTTGGATGTTGTGTTAGTTAGGGTTCTCCAGAGAAACAGAACCAATAGGAGATATGAGGGTACTTCAAAAAGTTTGTGGAAAAATGAATTAAAAGATAATATGAATAATTGCATGAACTTTTTGAAGTAACCTTGTATATATTTCATATATATATATATATATACATAAACTCATATGTCTCCTATTGGTTTTATATATATGTATATGTATGTATCCACACACATAGCCAAATAGATCAGCTATGTATAGCCGAAAAAGAATTAGCTCACACAATTATGGAGGCTAAGAAGTCCCATGATCTGCCATGTACAAGCTGAAGACCCAACAGAGCCAGTGGTGAAGTTCCATTCTGAGTCCAAAGGCCTGAGAACCAGGAGATCTGGTGGTACAAGTACCAGTCTGGGTGCAGAAAACAGATGTTTCAGTTTGAAGATAGGCAGAGAGCGTGTTCTCCCTTCCTCTGCCTTTTTGTTCTATTCTGGCTCTTAAGGGATTGGATTATTCCTACCCACACTGAGGAGGTCAATCTGATTAACTTAATTAATTGATTCAAATGCTAATCTCATCTGCAAACACCCTCAGAGATACACTCAGAATAATGTTTAACCAAATATATGGGCACCTCATGGTCCTGTCAAGCTGACACATAAAATTAATCATCACATGGCTAATGCCATGCCCCCTCACTTCTACATGGCCAAGATCAAAAGTTGGTATGGCATGGAAGCAAACCAAGGACAGATGAGTGAACAAATAATATATATATATTGTCCATATTATAGTTCCCAACCCTTAGAGTCTCTCATTTAACTTAAATTTGCTCACTTCATTTTATATGGTGATTTGTCTTTCCATCCCTTCCTAAAGTTTGAGCCCTACCTTTAAAAATATAATGCCCATTAATGTGCTTTGTGAGGCAAAGGACTATAAGTGACTGCAGCCTAAATGAGCTGATTTTTTTCTTGCAGAATAGGACGTGGTTTGGATACACATATGTACCTCTCTTAGGAGGTACAGAGAGCTGTAGACAGTTTTGGTTTCTACTATTTTCTTTTCTTCACCACCATCATTTCATATGTGTATAACTTAAAATTTCTGTATTAATGTGAGGGATCTTCAAAAAGTTTGTGGAATAGTTTGTACTATCTTTTTATGCTGTTTTCCCACAAATTTTTGAAGAAAAATACCATACATACAGAAAAATGCACATAATAAAAAATGTACACAAGATGGAATTTTCTAAAGTGGACATGTATTAGTCTGTTTTATGTTGCTATAACAGAAATACCTGAGACTGGGTAATTTATAAAGAACAGAGGTTTATTTGGTCTATTATTCTGGGACAGCTGCATCTGGCACAGGCCTCAGGCTGCTTCTACTCATGGCGGAAATCGGCTGGCAGCCTGTGGGTATGAGCAGATCACATGGCGAAAGGAAGCAAGAGAGAGAGAGAGGAGGTACCAGGGTCTTTTAAACAACCAGCTCTTATGGGAACTCTTTAATCCCCCCTCCCCCAGGGAGAGCACTAATCCATTCATGAGGGATCTGCCCCCATGACTCAATCAGTTTCCAACACTGCCACATTGGGGATCAAATTTCCACATGGCTTTTAGTGGAAACAACACATCCAAACTCCATCAGGACATAACCATGCAGCCACAATATAAATAAAAAAATAGAACATTGCCAACGTGCCAAAGTTCCCTTGGGGCTTCTCCATCAACCCCATCACAAAAAACTGCCATTCTTTTGACTAATTTCCTAGATTAGCTGTTCTCATTTTCAGTTTTATATAAATGTAATTATACAGTAGCTTCTTTCATTTAATATATAAAAAGCATAAATTTTGTCAATCTTGGTTGAGGTGTAAACGTCAATTTAATCAATTTTGATAAATATGTTGTTCAGGTGTTCCATATTATATTTGATTGTTTCTTCCTGGTTTTGAATCAGTTTATTGAGAGAAGTATATTAAGTTGATTTTTCCTTTTACATTCATCATTTTTTGCTTTGTATATTTCTAAGCAATGTTTCTGTATGCACACTAATTTAGAATTAAAATATCATGTTGGGGGATTGACTTTCATAATTATAAAATCTCCCTCTTATTCTCTAGTAATTAAAAAATGTTTTTAAAACAACACTTTCTGCTATTTATATAGCTACCTCATCTTTATTTTGGTTAGTATTAGCACAGTGTATCTTTTTCCATCACTTCATTTTCAAGCTACATGAGTCCTTATATTAATTTTTTGTTGAAAGCAGCATAAAGTTGGGATTTTAAAAAAATCAATGGGATGATATTAATATTTGAATTTGATTAATAATTCATTGACATTTAAGGTAATTTTGATGCACTTCAACTTAATATCAGCTTTCCTCTCTTACTATTTGCTCTTTATTTGATCCTTTATAATTTTTAAATCTCTTTATTGCCTTCTGTATTAGTTTTCCACTGCTGCTGTAATGAATTATTACAAATTTAGTTGTGTGAAATACACACATTTATTATCTTATAGTCTGGAGTTCTAGTGGATCTCACTGAGCTAAAATCAAGGCAGTGTAAAGGCTGCATTCCTGCTCTATTCTCTAGGAGAAAATCCATTTCTGACCTTTTCCAGCTTTTAGAGGCTGTCTGCATTGGCCCCATTTCTTTATTTTCCAGGCCAGAAACATCAGGCTGAGTTTTTCTTTCATCTCTCTGATCTCTCTGGTTCTTTCTCCTTTGTCTCCATCTTCCATTTACAGGGATGTTTGTGATGACCTCAGTCCCACCTGGGATAATCTAGGATAATCTCTCTATCATAAGGTTAACCTTAATTCTATCATCAATCTCAATTTCTCTTTTCCATATAAACATGCACAGGTTCCAGGAATTAGGACACTGACATTTTTTGGGGGGGGGTATGATTATTCTGTCCAGCACACCTTCTTTTGGGTTAGTCAATTTCTTATACTTCTATTTTCCCTTCTGATAGTTTTTTTTAGTTTTATATCTTTTTTCTGTTCTCCCAATGCATGTCACAGAAATTGCAACATGCATCCTGCACTCAGTACAGTCCAATAGAAGTTACTTTTTAACCATTTTCTTCAAAATGCTAACTTTTTAGGACTCTTTAACTCCATTTACCTCCGCTTGCCTTTGATTTTTTGCCTTTGCTGTTATATATTTGAATTTTAAAATCATTTTATAAACTTACATTATTATTTTCTACAGTTGGTATAAATTTATATTTACCCCATAACTTTACACTAATTTATTGTTTCTTACCTGTATGTCTGTTTCCCCATTTAGTTGTTTTTCTTCTGCCTGAATATTTCTACAGTATTTCTTTTAATGTGGTTACATTGGATAAAAGATATTTTAGCATTTTTTAAAATTTTGACTTTTATTTTGGATAGAATACTTTCATCCACTATAGAAACATAGGTTGCATAGGTTTTTCTTTTTCTTCCCGCCCCCCCCCCAAAAAAACTTTAAACACATCATTCCATTGCCTCTGGCTTCAATAATTTCTATGGAAAAATTAGCCATAAATCCTATTCTTGTTTCGACAAAAAGGATGTGCCTTGATACTCTGATGCTTTTAAGACTTTACCTTTTATCTTTGCTTCAAGAGTTTCCCCTGATTTTTACTGTGATGTGAACAGTAATGGTAATCCTTCTTGGAGTTCACAAAGCTTTTTGAATTTATGAGTTGATGAATTTCAGCAGTTTTAGAAAAGTCTCAGCAATTAACTCTTCAAATATTACTTTCCCTCCATCATTCTCTCACTTCTCTTTTTCTGACTCCAACCATACATACTTAGAAAATTTTCACTGTCCTATATAATTCTTAAATGCTTTTTTCTAATTTTTTCAGTTTTCACTTTGCCTTTTATTCTTATTTTCTGACATCCCTCTTCAGTTTACCAAGCTTCTCTTCTGCTATTCTGTTCTACATCTTTTGAGTTATAAGATAAGCTATTGCAGGTTTAGTTTCACGAATGTACATTTGATTCAAAATTGCATTATTACATTGAAATTCATTTCTTAACAATCTATTTTGCATATAGTTCTTTCCAAAAAAATTACCAATATACAATGCAGTTGACTTTTTAAAAAAATATTTTTTTAAAAAACAAAACAAAACAAAAATCTGTTTTGCCAGTTTCTTCTATGTTTCTGTACATGCTAGTTGGTTTTCATATCACTAGCATCTCCGTGACTCATGGAGTCACGGAGACTCCATCTCACGTGACTCATTTGCTTATATGGTCTTTTTGTCTGTCTTAGTTTTGGGTCATTTTTCCCCCTTTGTCTTGAACACTTGATAAGTTTTTATTGGGTGTTGGATGTTGTGCATGAACAGTCATTGAATGGTGCTATTCTTCAGGGATAGTTTTCCCTTTCCTTTGATAGTCAAATAGAATTTTTACTAAACATCTTAATTTAATCAGAGACTGTGCTAAGTTGAGTTTTGATAAATCTCCAACTTTTCTGATTTGATTTTCCAAGGGTCTAGCCCTCCAATAATTCCAATTGAGAGCCCAGTGTGCTGCTCAGGGTGTCTCCACCTGGCTAGTCCTAAATTCTAATAATCATTGCTTCTTCATTGTATAAGATCGCCAGAATCTCTCTTATGCTTTTTAGAGTCATTATTAATTTTGTTTTATATTTTTTGTCCCACACAGCCTCAGAATTTAGCACATGCTCTCAGGAGAAACCAGCAAAGTATATTTTCTCAGTTCTCTGCCTCTCCCTTCTCACTCTGATCTTGACTCCACTCTTCTTAAATGCTTTTGTCACCAATCCTGAAGTTCTGCCAAAATTTTTGCTTATCTCTTCCTCTTAATAGCAGTCCTCCAAGCAGACCTTTCTCTGGATTTTCAGCCTCTTGTCCAGAGAGAACTGGAATATGCCCTGAGGGAAAACTTGACTGCTGATTGTCTTCTCTTTGCTTTGTGTGGTTCTCTCTTCTCAAGGATTTTGGTCACTTAAATTATGGTTACCTCAATATCTCTCCAATGTCTTCACATAAGTTTGTACTTTATCTGGGATTTTTTTTTTCCATCTGTGGGAGCATTTGCCTGTTGCAAGTAAATCCATGTTAGCATGAAGATGTAAATCCTATATACTTTTAAAAATATAATATTTAGGTTTCCAATGTCAAGTCTTTTTAAGGAAGATGCTGGCTCTAGAAAAGTGAACCATATTACTCTCAGGAAATCCTAGAATTCTGCATGAAGTATGGTTTGAAAGTAGAGATTTAGTGGAAACCTTAAGGTTTCCTAAATTTTAAAAATTTTCTGCAAAGAATGCATAACAATCAATGTTAAGGATGATATCCGGATCATATGTGATATGGTGGATCTTCTCATGTCACTAAGAAAGTGATTAAAACCAGCATCTTTATGCAGTAATATTTCTTTAGAATTCAATCTCTTGATTTCTTATAGCTATGGAATGGAACTGAGGCCAATAGTAGTGGGATGGGGGAGGGGGAGAGGGAGTTAGGGAGAAATTAGGAAAGGGCCACAAAAAATGTTTACATTGTGTAATGATAAAAAAAAAAGCACAATAGCTTAGATCTAAATCTTTCCATCTTTTTCCTACTAAAAACATAGAGTATATTTAGGAGTCTAAATGACCTCTCCACTCCCATCTTAAATTGTTGGCAAAATCAGAACATTGTAAACCCCAAAATATGTGTTAATATTGACAAAATTTCCTCTACCTAGAAGAACCCATATAGGATATCATATTGTAGTGATCTTGAGCCAAGAAAAAGGAAAAAAGGAAACATATACTAGTATCTCATAACTTTCTTTAGGATACTTCTGTTAAGGTCCATAATTACCCATCACACTGAAATATGAATAACTAAAAGTAAAGCTATAAAAACTTAACAAAAGATACTGTAAGAATAAACATAAAATAAAAACAAAACTTTTTAGCAACTGAAGAAAATTTACTAAACTTTATTTTTGAAACAGAGAATTTATAACAAAATTTCAGAATGAGTTAATAGAATTTAGGAAGGAATTATAGGTATAAAATTTGTCTTGAAGCATAAAAAACTACAAAACAATATTTCAAAATGAATTAATATACTTTATTAAGCAATTATAGCTATAAAGGAAAAATGCAGGAACTGAGAACAAGATAACCAGATAAGAGGATGTTATGGCTGGTTAACAAAAATGTCAAACAAGACTTACAAAAACCAGGAAAGAAGTGAAGAATAATTCATTTCTTTAATTTGCTCTTCAGCAAGTGCCACTCTGCTTTGCTGTGTGACTACTGGTTACCATGTGACTACTGATTACCATATTGGACAAAACAGTTCTAAAGTTCTTCCTTATTCTGACCTGCAGTTCTTCTGGAATTTGAGTTTATCTATGAACCTATATTATGTGTGAAGTGTGGTCCCAAGTCTCTGAGATTACTTGTACTGTGCTTCCCTTAGTTTATTAAAATGCACCATTACCCCCCGACTCCTCCCTTCAATAAATTGTGCTAAAAGTAACTAAAGCAATTATTTAGTTAATCATCTTCTCTTTCTTTCTCTCCCTCCCTCTCTCCCTCCTCCCTCTCTCTCTTTCTTTCTTTCAAAATTCAAAGCTTCCCTGGTCCTTGTGTGTAATTATCATCAATATATATCCTTGGTCTTGAATGTTCCCCAGCACAGACTCACTGGCCTATCCCAAACTCTAGTTTCTGTGTATTCCTTGGGTCTAAAATATCTTCTTGGTATATCCTTGCTTCCTGATTCTTGGATATCCTTTCTTCCTAGTTCTTGTCTCTTCAATCTATTTGTATTTACAGTCCAGAATTTCCATATTAATTACATTTAAGGGAATGTGGAGAAATGGCAGCTATGGATCAGGAGGGATCATGGAAACCAATTAAACAACCTTAAGATACAATAATTCTCTTGGACAGTTCTGCATAAGCATATCTGGGAACATAATGGGGTGTTTTAGTATAATACTTTTAGTTCAAAAGCATTGAAAATGGTGCCACTCAATTCCTTGTATACAATGAAGTCCTCATCTAGTCACCTATGGCATCCTTCAGGACCCAGCATATCTCTGATGTACTTGGGAATAACCACAACCCTTATTAAAAGTAGGCTGGCATATCAGTCACCTAGAGATTGTGTTGTTTTGGGCAAGCTATTTAAAGTCTGTGGACTTTTATTTTCTCAATTAAAATAAAAGGAGAATCATTACAGTTTTAAGTACTTCACAGACTAGTTATCAAGCACAGAGTAAGCAGCCAATCCTTGTAAAATGTAAAGTAATGTTTTTATTATTTTACTCAATTTGAATGTATACATTCTTTATTATAACAACCACATCCTGGATAGAAATGGAGCTGAACATGGTTACTGTGTTCATTGTTATGTCCTATGCAATATTCCCTTTATATTCTTATGAAATACATTTGCTTTCTGAACACACCTCCCACTGGCTTGAATAGTATTAAATTAAAAAAAATAATTAAAATTCTAAATTTATGATCAGGTTTTAAGGGAATGAAGTATTCTCTTACAGATAATCTTACAAATTATTCATCATTGCAGGTTACCACAACCCTCTGCAGATAATGTTCAGTGGTTAAGTAAACTATTGGAAAATACTCATTTTCCTCTGATAAAAGTGATAGGAAATATTTTGTAACTAGGTTAAGATATGCTTGGCCTATTAATCTGGTTGTTTGTAAATACACACAGATATCTGAAAGTCATTGTATTGTCCAGCTTTGACTTCCAAAGATCCACAGGTGGATATTTGGTTTTGTATAAAAAAGCATAAAAGGATGACATCACTTAACTATTATTTTAAAATTCTGAAAATAAAACTCATTAATCCATTCATGTGTTGCTAATATAATTTTTACATCAAAATTAGGTTAGTAGTGAAAAAATAATTTCCAGTTTTGTGAGAATTAAATGAGAATGAGATAATATATGCAAAACCCAATAACTGGCACATAGTAAGTACTCAATAAATGATACCTATTGTATCTGTGGGACTAACCACATATAATTACCAAAATTCTCATGTCTGCTAAGCTAGCCTTTCTTTTGAAAATTAGGCTAAATTACTTGTAATCCCTGTCCATTTATTATGAGAGCCAAGCAAATCTCTTTAGTGGCAGAGGCCGCTCATTTTAAAATGGCTGTGAGTAAGTGTTGTTTCTTAAATAGAGATAGCGTCTAAAACGCAGGCTGAGGTTGAATGTGACTCTGGGACTGGCATTTTCATATAAGAAGCAGCAGAAAGCATCATTTTCTGGAATGCACTGTGATGAAGTTAGTGAGATAAGGAGCTTTATGGCCACAAATCAAGGTAGATTGGTACCCTTCTGAACATTCAATATGTGAATATTTTACCGGCCTATTCATGAAAACTATATTGTTTTTTATTTATATAATTCTCCCTCTTAGGAAAGATGTAGTATAAAACTTATCACTCCAAAAATGTTGGCGTGTGGGTGAGGGAACATCATGGCATAGCACACTTTGTGACACGGAAGGTCTCAACATGAGGTGCACTCATAGACTTTCTTTGATTGTTTTGTATTTTGATGACAATTCATGATGTTTACACTGGTTCAGAACAAGTAGAACCATAAGATTTATTTTGTAATTCATGTAGCTGGTGTCATGCGACTTTTCTTCTTATTTTGTTCTTGTTTTTGTCAGACTGATAAAATTTCCAGCAGTTGCCTGTTTTCTCTCTGGTATACCAAGATATTAACATAGGATATTATTAAAGGGGGCCCCTTCCATGTCTCATTGAAGATGTTTGTCATAATTTCTATTTTATTTCTAACTCCGCAGAACATTTAATCCTTTGCTGGTGACTGGTGAGTCCTGAAAAACATAAAGACAGTAACGCCAGTGTATTCGTTTACTAGGGTTTCCATAACAAAGTAACACAAACTGGGTAAACAACAGAAATGTATTTTCTCACAGTTATGGCGGCTAGAAGTTCAAGATCAAGGTGTCAATAGGGTTGGTTAGAAGTTCAAGATCAAGGTGTCAATAGGGTTGGTTAGAAGTTCAAGATCAAGGTGTCAATAGGGTTGGTTTTTCTTTTTTTTTTTTTTTTTTTTTTAAAGATGACCGGTAAGGGGATCTTAACCCTTGACTTGGTGTTGTCAGCACCACGCTCAGCCAGTGAGCGAACCGGCCATCCGTATATGGGATCCGAACCCGAGGCCTTGGTGTTATCAGCACCGCACTCTCCCGAGTGAGCCACGGGCCGGCCCAATAGGGTTGGTTTTTCTGAAGGCTCTAAGAAAAAACCCATTCCACGCCTCTTGCCTATCTTCTGATGGTTTGATGGCAATATTTGGCTTGCAGAAGTATCACCCCAATCTCTGTCTTCATCTTCCCATGGCATTCTCCCTGTGTGCAGACATCTGTCTCTAAATGTCCCTTTTTGTAAAGATACCAGTCATATTGGATGAAAGCGTACACTGATGACCTCATTTTAACTTGATTACCTTTATAAAGACCCTATCTCCAAATAAGGCAAAATTCTGAGGGATTAGGGGTTAGGATATATGAATGTTAGCAGGACACAATTAAACCCATAACAATGAATCACCCTAGTTCAGGTTTTCAAAGCATATCTCATAATTGTAATCTAGGCTGAAAGGGGAAATGGACTTTTCTTCTTGTCTAGGTGTGGTGGGAATCGGGCTGGGAAGAGCTCATTAGTCAATTAGACTCCCAGAATTTTAAAATACAATTCAGATTGAGATTGCAGGAAGAAAGCATGTTATTTATTAAATCACTTTTCTCTTTCTTCTTTTTACTTCTGTTTTTTCTCTTCCTTCATCTTTCTCTCTTTATTATTTTTGTCTCTTTATTATCTAAAATTATTATATCAATGTGGCCAATGTCAACTGAAGCATGCTCACCCCTTCACTTTAAACTGTTTTGAGGAATAATAAGCAAATGGAGATTAGAGACAAGTGTCATTTCTAGAGAAATTCTGGTGTACATTAATAAAACACACACACATGCACATAAATAAACACACACACCAAAAGAAAAAATTCCATCAAACAACCTAAGCCCAACCTACCCACATTGCATCTGTGAAAAATCTCACCACCCTCCTCGGTTGGTGGGTGTGAGTGAGAAGCAGGAGGGAAGGAAGGACGGGAAGATGACATCTGTGCTTGTGTCTCCCTAGGTGTCAGCTCAGAGGTTGTGACTCACTGCTTTGTGCTTTCTTAGCACGGGCCATTTCACATTTTTCTGGATGGATTTCCAGTGGGCTGTGTGGTTAGTTGACATTGGAATCCCATGTTTGTGCCAAGTGTTACTTTGATAAACAATATGTCCAGAATTATTATTTTCTGAAAAAAATGTTTATTCAGAAAAATCATCTCTAATTCTGGTTTTGACTGTTTGAGAAAAACAGATGCCAATTCTTCTATGAATTATAGAAGAACAAAAGTTCTTTTCTCTCTATCATCTTATCCAGAGTCAATGTGCAGGTCTAGCATTGATCCCAACCTCAGGATGTGCTTTAGCTTCCACCCCTACTAATAAAGCAGCAACAGTTGTTGATAACCATGACAAACAATGTGAACTACTGCTGCCTCTGCAGTCATTTGATTGGCTATTTTATTTGTGTTGAGTTTAGGATGGGCCTAAACTTTAGTGCACTCCCATGAAGGAGAGAACTGCTGTGCAAGTATGGAGGTCTATAGCTGATGGCAATGCAGTGGGATGTAGGCTATGGTCACATTTAGATGAAAGAGAAACCCCTAAGTAGAGTTTCCTGGTGGTGCTAGAAGTTTGGAGTGAGAAGAGAAGAGAGAGAGAGAGATTGTTAAGAAGAGAATGGGGAAATGTCTCATAAAAGCCCCTAGTAATAGCTTAACTTTACTTTCATTCTATGGGATAAAGATACATTTTTTGAAATTTAGGAGTTATATTGAGGTCTGCTATGTTGATCTCTCTCTCTCTCTGTCTTAACCAAATTAGAGATAATTTCTCTGAATAAACGTTTTTTCAGGAAATGATAATTCTGTTTGGATTGCTTGCTGACATGTGAGTTTACCCATCTACTACTCAAGACATCTAAGGGGAGACTTTTAAACTTAAATCATTACCTTGCATATATACATTGTTTACTGGATATACTCCTTGACTCCAGCCCTTATTTCTCCCAGCTAGCTAAAATATTCTTGGATGCCCTAGTAGTGATAAAGATTATTTTTTTCTAGTCTGATGAGGATATGGGTAGTTTCTCAGACACACTTTGGAAACTCACAGTGTAAACTGGTTCGTGAAAAGTTCATGGAAACACAGAATTAAAAGGTAATGCAAATCTTTTCATGTAATTTTGAAGTATTCTCATATTTCATCTTTGTCCCTCTACCTACTCTGAGCTTGTTCCATTGAGAGCCTTTTGGGGTATCTGTCTCTATTTCAGTTCAGGTAAGAATTCTAATTTTCTTGACCAATATTTGCTTCTTCACCTTCAAGTCACATTAGCTGTTTCCTTGTACCAAAAAAAGGTGAAAGGATGACATCTGTGTAAAAATACAAAGGTGATTACTCTGGGAGCTTTAAATAGTCCTATTTTACTGAAAGTTCTTGTTCCCTGGGAAACTCTGACTAAGAAGGCATGTACAAATCCCTTCTAATGTAGCCCTGAGAATTGATAATTCCACTCTCTAGTAACAAATTGACCCCTGCAAAGATATGCATTTTAAAATATTGTGTTGTCTTCCTTCAGTGAGTTTCCTTCAGTAGGTTGGCTTAATGGAAAAAAAAAAAATTAACCTGATCTCTCACCCACCCACTTTTCTCACTGAAATAAAGTCTCACTTAAGAAGAGAATAAATTAAAATATTTTCTTTTCTCATGTGCAGAAATGGTTTTGCTACCTGATTGGGATTGCTGGAAACTTCTATGATGAACTATGATGTGCGAGTATCCAACACTCACCTTACAGATCTGCTCACTGGTGTATCATTTTCAACTTAGCGCATCAGATAATCACACAGTTGGCTCATCTTTCCTTGTAGAACTCATATTCTCTGAATTGTGATCCCAAATGTTATTCACATTTATAGTGCCTGCACCTCGGGCATAGTAATTACCTACATTGATCTTGTTGGAATATAGGATGTGTCTGTGTTGACTGGCTTAAAGTGAAGCCTAAAGTTGTTGTCATTAGTATTTCCCTCTCTTCTCCTGCCTGCTCATTGGTTCTACGTTGACACTCTGGTTTTCTCACTGAGGAACTGCTCATAGTCCTAAACTGAGTGTCCGTACAGGCTGTATCTATTTGAGAGTGGTTGCTCCATGCTCTTTTGGGCTCACATTGATATATCTTCCTCTGGCTTCATACTCTAGTTTCTTTAGCACAGAGATTTCTTGTACTGAAATGTAACTGTGCATGGCAAATTCTCTATATTTATTCCAAAGTGGCTCAGATGTTATAGATAAGTCTTTTATCAACTTAAAACTACATACCCTTAGACTTACTTTATGTAGATTTCTAAAATAGGTGGCTCTTCCCTGACAATCAGTAATTTTATGCTCATAGGAGGCAAAACCATATAAGCTGCCTGATAGTCATGTTCACATTAAGGAGATTCCACTTGTCACATTTGCATAATGACAGTGTTTTCTACACTGGCTGTGCACACACCTGTATAGTATATCAAACACACATGTTCATAGGTATACCTACAGGAAAAGGCCCAAGTATTGATATTAATATTTTAAAAAGCAACAAACAACAACAAAATAGAGGGCTCCATATACAATATAATGCTAAATATTTATAAAGTCCTTTCATATGCCTCATGTACAACTTTTATATATAATTATTATTCTCATTTCTATTGTTGCTAATGATAAGGTGACTTCTTTAAACATGCGCATGTACCTACTAATCACCTCAATTCTCCTTCCTCAAATTCATTGAACAAAACTTCAAAATCTAATTGTTCTGGAAATAATGTCTTTTCAAATTTTTGGATCATGATTCATGATAAGATAGAATTTTTACATTATAATTCAGGATACATATATATTTAAAATATATAGTTTCGGGAAGTTTTGAGAAGCAATATCCTTATATATTTGATATCTGATTGTTTTATTCTGTCCTTTTCTACTCTACTCTACTCCATCTATTCCATTCCATCCCATTTTATTTCATTCCATTCCATTCTAGTCTTTTATTAAAAAAAAATGTTGTTTAAAAAACCACTAAGTTAGGTGATGATTCGCAATTTTAAAATCATTGAAATTTTTCTCCCACATTATGGTTCTCGCTTCTCCATACGTATGAGGGTACTCCAAAATGTTCCTGGAAAAACAGAATTGAAAGACATTATGAATCTTCTCATGAACTTTTTGAAGTGCCTTTGTACTAAGCTATACTAAGTGGAGAAATGAGGGAGATCATGTTTTAAGCCAGGACACAAATAAAAATTCAAGCCTGACAACTGATACCTTCTCTGGATTTCTAAATGTGTTAACAAACCACATGTTTTCTTTTAACACTCTAGTAGATTTTACATTGTCCTTTGCACTGTGATGACCAGACAGTAATAAATTTCTCTCTTCAGTAAATGTGAATGCTCATTATCTCTCCATCTGGCTAGGAGAATGCATTTAGCTATTCTTTGAGGACGTGATATTTAATCTTAAGGATTTGCCATTCTAATTCATTTTCATTAGTTGTGGATGATGCCGTGTGAGAGCCTCACTAAACAGTGTGATGATGGGTTGCTTACCTGCCCAGGACATGGTAAAAGGAGTTCTCTTAATGGTTTCATTTGGTCTGTTGCATAGTCCCTTGTGTCTCTCTGCTTCAAATCTGTTTTCTGCAATGCATAAGCATCAATAAAAGGAGAAGTCCATTACACCAAGCCAAAGTACATGGACAATTAATTTCACATTGAAACTCAATATTGGACAGCGACTGGGCAATGGGGCATGATGTTAACACCTCAAATTATGGGGAAAGTCATAAAGTGGTAGAAGAGATAACTGTCTGGGGTTCTGATTGTTCCTTAATAACAATGTGTAGGAGAGTAGAAAAGAGAATTTACATTGGGCTCTCTCTCCTTAATCCTTCTGTACAGGGTATGGGTTAAGATGTCCTACTCATTTTATATTTGATGTTTCTCTCAAAATCATACTACTGGCATGTTAAAAATCTTATCTGGGGTAATATAAGGGGAGATGGCAGAATAGGAAGAACTATGAATCTGTCTCTCCACCTAGAAAACACTTGTAGAGCAGGAACTGTCTGAAGTAACTATTTTGCACATCTAGAGCCTATTTGAAAGCCTGCAGTTTCTAAGGGAAAGCTGGGAAATTCTGGCTGATAAATTACAGTTAATTTTTAAAATTTTAGCCTCTAGTGTGGTAGTGGCTACCCACTTCCCAGCCCTGTGTCAGGCAGTCATGCTTGTTCCTTGTGTGGCTTGCTAGAGCCAGAGTGGGCAATAAGGACCTCATCCTCCAAATATCGGGGTTTTGTATTCTGACTGCTGATCGTTGCTTCTGATCACTCAGGTTCAGGCACAGAGGCTGGCCACCCCTGTCTCAACTTCACTGGCTGAAGCAGCTTCCAGGGGATTTAAAAAAACAGAACCTGCTTTTTTCTTCTTGCTTTTATCCTTTTTTCCCCTTTTGGGAGCCAGACATTTAAGGATTAGGACATTCAAAGGCAACCACACATTTGGGGCAGTTAGAAAGCCACCATGCATGCCCAAGGAAGGACATAGATTCAGAAAAGTCCTGAGAAGAGCTTCCACCTCAGGCTAATTTTCAGTGGAAAGAAACCCTTCAACAATCAAAAAGACAGCAACCTCTGTAAACGGGGGAGAATCTGATTCCCACAGCTGACACATTGTGAGAATCAAATGTCCGGTTTTCCAAAAAAAAAAAAAAAAAAATTCACAAGGTATACAAAGAAACAGGAATATATGATATGGCCTATCCGACAGAACAAAGTAAAGTAACAGAAACCATCTTTGAGGAAGTGCAGATGTTGGACTTAATAAACAAAGACTTTAAAACAACTATCTTAAAGATGCAGAAAGGGCTAAAAGGAAGACATGGACAAAGACAAGAAAATAATGCTCCAGGCTCATCTTATATATTTTTTGCCCTAGTCCTAGAATCAGCCATTCTCTAAGGAGAACTGGTTCTTTTTTTTTTTTCTTTAATCAGGGAATAATATTAGAAATCAAGCTCTGTGTGTTCAAAGTGCCTGTTGCTGCTGGAGTGTTGAAATTTTAGGCCCACTCAGCAGACAGAACAAAAACTAAAGTGTTTATACTTACTTGCGCATATGCAAGTATCTATAAATATTTCCAGAAATAACTATCTATATCTATAGCAAGCTAACCATGTGTTCATACTGATGTCTCCAACTCTAACTCAACATCAAATTGATCCTTACTTCTCTGTAAACTCCCACTTTAACAATGAGAAACCTGGCTCCAACCTTCTGCCATCCATCTACTTAATTGTTCTGTTCTAGAATACATGTATGATATGGCAGGATCAGATTATTAACCTGTACACCCCTGACAACAACCATATGAACTAAAGTCTAGTACTTATGTATATTTCCTTTTGCCTTCTGTCTTACAGACTTCGCTCATGTCCAAAATTACTTAGTTCAGCACATTTTTTCCCAATCTTCTTCGTTAAGTTTGTTACATATATTTGTAATACAATTAAATTCTTTTGTCACAGTCTGCATTCTTCCTGAGATCTTCCAACCTCCTAAGCCATTTTTTAACTTGCATACATTAAGATTTTCTCCTTGTGCTGTAAAGTTCTATGGTTTTTTCAAATATGTAATGTCTCCTATGCACCTTTAATATATCATACAGAATAATTTTACTTCCCTGATTATACCCTGTGCTTCACATTTTTATCCCTGCCTCCCCTGAGTTCCCAGCAACCAATTATAATTATACTGTCTGTAAGTTTTACCTTTTCCAGAATGCCATATAATTGGAATCATTTGATTTGTAGACTTTTCAATTGGCTTGTTTCCCTTAGCTGTGTGCATTTAAAGTTCCTACCATGTCTGACAGCTCATTTCTTCTTATTGCTGAATAAGATTCCAGTTCATGTATGTACCAGTCTGTATAGGAATTAGCCATTGAAGAACATCTTGGTTCCTTCCAGTTTTAGATTATGAATAATGGTGTCATAAAAATTCATGAGTAGGCTTTTGTGTGGACATGAGTTTTCAAATCAATTATGTAAATACCCAGGAGTGGGATTGCTGGATCATATATTATGACTTTAGTTAGCTTTGTAACAGTGGCCAAACTGTCTTCCAAAGTGGCTGTATCATTTTTCACTCACACCATCAATGAATTAGAGTTCCTATTGCTCTGTAACCTTATCAACATTTGCTATTGTTAGTTTTTAAAAAATTTTTTTTAGCCATTCTTATACATGTGTATTAGTTTGTTTCTGTTGCTTACAATAGAATTACCTGAAACCAGGTAATTTATAGAGAAATGAAATTTACTTCTTACAGTTTCAGAGGCTGGGAAACCCAAAGTCCAGAGAACACATCTGGTGAGGGCCTTTTCCTGGTGATAACTCTATAGCAATTCAGGATGTCACATGGTGAAATGGCTGAGCAAGAAAGAAAGCTAAGCTTCTCAGTTACTCTCCTTTTAAAGCCATCAGAACCATGCCCATTACTCCATGAATGGATCAATCCATTCATGAGGACACAGTCCTCACAATCTAATCACCTCTTTAAGGCCCCATCTTCCAGTTACCATAATAGAATTTTCTACCCTCCTAACATTATCACGGTGGGGATTAAATCTTTAATGCATGATACTTTGGGGGACACATTCAGCCCATAGCAACATGTATGATAATATGTCATTATTATTTCAACTTGCAATTCCCTGATGATAAGTGAAAATAAATACCTTTTAATATGCTTATTTGCCATTTGTATTTCTTCTTTGATATTTTGTCAATTTTAATATTTTATTGTTAATTTTCTTATTGCTGAGATTAAAGATCTCTTTGTATATTTGGAATTTAAAAAATATTCTTTGTGTATCCTGTATATTTTGAAAGGAATCTTTGTCTTATATGCTTTGTAAATATTTTCTCCTAGTCTATGGCTTATCTTTTCATTCTCCTAAGTTTCTTTCACAGAGCAAAGTATATTCATTTTAATAAAATCCAACTTATCGATTTTTTCTTTCATGGATCATGCTTTTGGTGTTATATCTAAAAACTCATTACCAAACCCAAGGTCACCTAGGTTTTCTCCTATACTTTCTTTTAGAGGTTTTATAATTTTTGCATTTTACCTTTAGGTCTAAGATCCATATTTAGTTGATTTTTGTAAAAGGTGTAAGTTCTGTGTCTAGATTCATTTTTTTTTCCTTGCATATGGATCCAGGACCAATTAGCTACCCTTTCTCCATTGAATTAGCTTTGCTCCTTTTCAAATATCAATTAACTCTGTGTGGGTCTATTTTAGGGCTCATGTTCTACTTATTATTCTGTGTGTCCATTCTCTAGGTGGTACCATGCTGTCTCATTTACTGTACCTTTGTAGCATGACTTCAAGTCAGGTGGTGTTAGTCCTTCACCTTTGTTCTTCTTCAGCATTATGTTGGCTATTCTGGGTCTTTTCCTTTCCACATAAACTGTTGATATCTACAAAATAACTTGCAGGGATTTTGACTGAGATTGTATTGAATCTATAGATCAAGTTGAAAAAAGTGATATTTTAACACTATTGAGTCTTCCAACCCACTGACATAGAAAATATCTCCATTTAAACAGATTTTTTTTTAGTCCATTTGGGTTTCTATAAGAAAATACCGTAGACTGAGTAATGTATAAACAAAAGAAATTTGTTGTTCACAGTTCTGGAGACTGGAAAGTCCAATATTAAGACAACAGCACATTAGGTGTTTGGTGAGGGCTCTCTGCTTCATAGATGGCATCTATCCTCACATAGCGAAAGGGACAGGAGGGGCTCTCTCAAGCCTCTTTTATAACAGCATTAATTCCATTTGTGAGAGCAGAGCTCTCATGACATAATCACCTCACCTCACAAAGGCCCCACCTCTTTGTACCATCACTGTGAGGGTTGGGTTTCAACATATGAATTTGGTGGGGGTGGACGGGGGAGGGACACAAACATTCATACTATGACACAGATCTTCCTTGATTTTTTCATTAGAGTTTTTAGTTTTTTTGCATATAGATTCTGTACATATTTTATTAAATTGATTTTTGTTGGGGTTATTTCAGATAAAACCCATGAAATTATGTAACTGGGTAAGCAGCTAAATGTTAGAGAATATGGATGTCTAATTTTCCCAGCACCATTTTTTGAAGAGGCAGTCTTTCCCCAGTGTATGTTCTTGTTGCCTTTGTCAAAGATCAGCTGGCTGTAGGTATGTGGATTGATTCCTGGGTTTTCTATTCTGTTCCACTGGTCTGAGTGTCTGCTTTTATGCCAGTACCATGCTATTTTGGCTACAATAGCTTTGTAATATAGTTTGAAGTCAGGCAGTGTTATGCCTTTGGCTTTATCATTTTTGCTCAGGATTACTTTGGCTATTTGGGGTTTCTATGAAGAATGTCTTTGGTATTTTGATGGAATGAAACTGGACCTGTACCTCTCACCATATACCAAAATCAACTCAAAATGGGTTAAAAACTTAAATATATAAGACTTGGAACCATAAAATTACTAAAAGAAAACACAGGGGAAACACTCCTGGGCAAAGACTTTATGAATAAGACCCCAAAAGCACAAGCAACAAAAGAAAAAGTAAACAAATGGGATTATGTCAAACTCAAAAGCTTCTGCACAATAGAGGAAACAATCAACAGAGCGGAAAGACAACCTACGGAATGGCAGAAAATATTTGTAAAGTATACACCTGACAAGGGATTAATATCAAGAATATATAAAGAACTAAAACAACTACACAGTAAAAAAAAAAATCCAATTTAAAAAATGGATGAAGGAGATGAATAGACATTTTCCAAAGAAGACATACAAATGGCCAACAGGTACATAAAAAAATGCTCCACATCACTAATCATCAGGGAAATACAAATCAAAACCACATTGAGATATTACATCACCTCAGTTAGACTGGCCATTATTAAAAAGTACCAAAATAACAAATGCTGACAAGGATGTGGAGAAAGGGGTACTCTTCTATACTGCTTGTAGGACTGTACATTAGGACAGCCATTATAGAAAACAGTATGAAAGTTCCTCAAACAACTACAGATATAACTACTATATGATCCAGCAATCTCACTACTGGGTATATATCCACAGCAATAAAAATCATCATGTTGAAGGGATATCTGCACTCCCATGTTCATCACAGCTCTATTTACAATAGCCAAAATATAGAACCAACCCAAATGTCTTATCAACAGATGACTGGATAAGGAAAATGTGCTATACATACACAATGGAATACTAGTCAGCCGTAAAAAAGAATGAAATTCAGCCATTTGCAGCAACATGGATGAGCCTGGAGAAAATCGTTAAGTGAAATAAGTCAGAAACAGTGAAATACTGCATATCTTCACTCATAACTGGGTGCTAAGAAAGAAAGAAAGAAAGAAAGATACAAAGAAAGATACAAAGAAAGAAAGATACAAAGAAAGAAAAGACCACAATAATACATTTAACTTTCAAAAGGAAAGAGCAAACCTAAGGATACTAGGGATTGGCAGGGGGGTCGGGAGGGGGGTTGGGGAGTGATTAGTTGGGTAAGGGGCATAAAGAATAGGTAGGGAGAGGAGTTGGGGAGTGATTGGTTGGGTAAGGGGCATAAAGAATAATTACAATTTGTAATAATGAATATACTAATAAAAAAAGTGTTAGAGTGTAGGGAGAGGGGAACCAAGTTATAACCCTATGGTTAGGTCTCAGCATTTTATTTGGTTTGTATCCCTGGGCTGTGACCTTTACGAGTGCTTCTCAGATTTTTCTTTTCCCTAGGTGAGACAGGAAGGCTAGAAGGAGCTAGCATTGGGTCATTTCCTTTCCTCCACATCAGAAAAGTTTCCTGTAAAGTCGTTTCCATTGGAGGGCTGACCTTTGGTAAGAAGTATACTCTGGGCATATTTCAAAATGGTTACATTCCCTCTCCATCTGCCAGTAAAACTAGGTTTTTTTCTTGGCCTTTTCACCATTAAAAACTGGTGGAGTTCTAGAGATAAACCCACTACCATTTGGGGCCCTATAAAATGAAGTCTCTAGGAGCTTTACCTTCACACTGCTGCATTCTCCACCTCCAGCAATTTATCAAAGTTGCTGTTTCAGTGTTCCTCCCAGTTTATGACTTCACTGGCTTCTATAACGGGCAGGCTGACTTTGGCTGTGATTCTCTGTATTTGTCTGTTTCACTTGATTTTGGGAAAGTGTTGTGCCCTGTGACCTCAATTCTCCAATGGTTCCAAACAAAGTCATTGATACTCAGGTTGCTAAGCTTTTTCAAGCAAGAATGACAACTTTCAAGCCTTTCACCTGTCGTACATGAAACCTGAAGAGTAGTTTTGTTTTTAAGAAGCTGTTTAATATAAAATTCATTTTGCTTCATCATGGTATTTCTACACATCTAATAAAAGAATCAAAAATTTCAAAAAAGATGTTGCTATGCAGATTTTCTAAATCACAGTCTGTGAATTTTGACAAAAATTTTCAAGGAATTTGTGCATTTTATATGTAAAATTTGTTGGCATAAGGCTCTTTACACTATCTTCTATTGCATTTGTAATATCTGTACTATCTAAAGTAATATCCATTCTTTCATTACACTTGTTGGTAGGTTCTATTTTTGATTTTCATTTCCTTAAACATTGATTTAAAAATCTTTTAAAAACATTTGGTTCTTCTTTATGCTTCAGTTCAATCATTCTACCCACTGGTTTGCTTTAAGTCTTTGATCATACTTTAATAGTCATTTGAAAAATCCTGATCTACTAATTAAAACGTTTTGTCATCTCTAGGCCTTCTATTTACTATTTTTTCTTCTTCTGTTTATGGCCACCTTATTCAGTTATTGATTGTATGCTTGACATTGCCAATGCTACATTGTTGAGCATGTGATTTTGTTGTTTTCACTTAGAGAATATTGAGTTTCATTCTAAAAGACAATTTAATGGTGGCTTAGCTTGATCTTGTCAGGCTAGATTTTAGGTTTTATTGGATTAAATCTAGGACATTCTTTGTCCATATTCTTGAGCCAGAGTGGCTCTATTCTTGAAGTGGAAACTTTCTGGGGTTTTAACTAAATGTTAAGAGTATCCAATTTGATCTCTCCACTACACCTGGTTGTAACTCCAAAGTTTATGGCCCTGTGTCTTTTGGAATCTTTGCTTAGCTCACCCACCATCCTCAGAGCCCTTCTTTGAAGGACCTCACAGATACTGTTTTGTACATGTTCAGTAGTCCCCACTTTTCCGTGGTTTTGCTTTCAATGGTTTCAGTTATCGAGGACCGAAAATAAGTGAGTATGGTACAGTAAAATATTTTGAGAGAGAGAGAGAGAGAGAGAGAGAGAGAGAGAGAGACCACACTCACAAACCTTTATCACAATATATTATTATAGTTGTTTTATTTTATTATTATTGTTGTTAATCTCTTACTGTGCATAATTTATAAGTTAAACTTTCTCATAGGTATATATGTAGAGGAAAAATATACTATATTTAGGGTTCAGTAAACTGTTCTCAGTTTCAGGCATCCATTGGGGGTCTTGTAACGTATCCCCTGTGGGTAATGGAGGACTACTGTATAGTTAAATATTTATTCAACAACCAAGGAGACTCCTATCAGACTGCGAGACTCTTTCTCTGTGCATCTCCTGCCTAGTGTCTTGCCCCAGAAATTTCAGCTACCATTTGAGCCCCAAACTCTGATCTCTGATTCTTCTACTAGCTAGGCTACTGCTCACTGTTTAGAATTCATTTCTCCATGCTGATATTTGAAAAGTTCCCCCAGGGTGAAAACTAGGGTGAATGTGGAGCTCATCTCCTGTGTGTCTTTCCCTCATGGATCTGAGTCCTGTGCCTTTTGCTCTCCAATGCCTTCAAACAGTTGCATCATGTATTTTGTACATTTTATAATTGTTTACAGTGTGAGGGAGACCGGTAAGTCCACTAGCTCACCATGACCAGAATCAGAATAAGAAGCTGATACTTGCTTTTTAAAGAAACCTTTTTACATGAATTTAGTCCTAAACTGATTTCTTAAAAAATATTTTCATTACAAAATGTTATAGATTTTAGTATTGGCATTTAGATACTTATTTTTATGTATGGTGTGAGCTAGGATGTAATTTCATACTTTACCATATGGATAATTAATTATTTCTGCACCATGAGTTCAATATCTGTCTTTTACCAATTATTTTCCATCCTGTACAGTCACTGTGCATCTAAGCCAGGAGGAGGCAGATTCAGGCTTTCCAAATATAGATGTTAAGAAAGAAAAAACTTGGTCCAAAAAATATCAAGTACCACTAATAGGTCACTCTTGCTGCTTTAAAAAGAAGAATAACTAAAAATGAATGGAAATGTGAATGTTTATTTCCTACAATTTAATAAACTGTAGGCATGATCCAAACAATGTCACACTTAGCATTTCATTTCCTCTGGGCTTTTAATTGCAGATGGTGACCTTCTGGATAAGACACTATTTACAAGTGTTAAAATTCAAGTAGGAGGCTTCCATGGTGTTTCATAATGTGTCTCTAGGGAGTAATATATAAAACCCGCACAAAGATTTATATATCAAAAAAAACAGATACTTCTGTGTTACCAGATTGCTCACCTATCCATTCCCAGGGTTGCAACAAGGATTTGAAATTCAAATTACTTCAGAATAAAATTTTTATTCTCAGGAAGTGGTATCTAATATCATTTTATTTTATTTTTAAAAATTATTTTAGAGGTAATGGGTGGGAATATAATACTTTGGTCCCTTAACAAACAGATTTATTTATAGGTTTTTTGAACTGGTCTTGACAGAAGAGTACTTATTTAAATACTATATATCCTTAAATGAAATTAGTCATTCAGCTTGACATGACCTTTTGGGATTTACATTCAGCTCTCTTGTCCTGTTTGTGGAAGGATAGTTAATGTGCCTGTCCACAATTTGTTTCATAAACAGTTGGCCTGTGTCTAAAACATGTTGAATTTTATATCAAAAGTCACACTTTTCTATGCTAGAAATTACAGCAGTGGCTAGAAATCCTGGGGTGGGATGGAGGTGTAATCTCTTCCCCTTCATAATAGTCAATGTCATGTCTCTGGCATTTTCTCTGAAAAATCAAGAAACATGTGCTACCTCTTACTATCCATTTCTGTCCACAGCCATTCCAAGCATGTTAATAGATTAAAAATAGTTAAGGGAAAGGAAGGAATGTTGGAGACACCTGGAGAGGAATGTTTTTCTGACATACCACAGCTGCTTCAGGTTTGCCTTCTTGCAACTGTAGTGGAAATATTAAGGAGGAGCTAAGATTGCAGAAAAGGGCTGTGAACCCACAGTGATATGTTCTCTAGCTGTTTCTCCCCTGCTCATCACCAGCCTGACTATTCCCACTCAGGCCTGCAACACCATGACCCAGGTCCTCAGGTCACTGCAGCAGAACTAGAGGAGGATATAAGGAAGCTCTGGCCCCACATTAGGCATTCCTATTTTCATGGAGGAGAATCTGCAGAGGTCTGTGCCTCTGAGCACCTGAACCTTCCTGAGGCTCTCAATGAAAGAGCCAAGGTTAAATTCACAGTGCATACTAAGACCACACACATTTGCTGCTTTTCAGATCCCAGACTTATCTAAAGAAAATCTTTTATGTTTCTTCTGGTTACATGAAACCTGTTGAAAAAGAGGGATGCACAGACTTTATCATACCACCTACAAAGCCAGAATGTGATAACCCGTAAGAGAGAGTGGATACACTGGCAAAAGCTGAAGATTCTATGTTTACAAAGGGGCTTGAGAAAATGAAAGAATAACCAGAGAAGAATGTTTGCCTGTCTTTAAATAAACCACAGCATTCTATGAAGTATATATATTTTTTCTAGTGACTTCTTACTGTGTTCTCAACAAAGAAAGTTTCTTGTTTTCCTGCGGCATGATCAGGATTAATAGGTTCAGTGGAAAAATACTAAAGACGCATTTTGTAGCTAGTTCAAAAGCATGGTAAAACATATGGACACAGTCTTTTATCTGCTTGAGGTAAATGACATCTTTGGATAAAAGAAAAATTTTCTCAATTTTTTTGATGGAATCAAAGATTTATGTAAAAAGCAAAGTAGTTGCTAATCCACTTAACAAACTGATCAAATGTAGGGCACTGAGTCTTATCAGATAAAGGTAAAAAGTTGTATGAGTTTCTCTGATTTAATACTTTCAATATAGAAATGGTTAAATAACACAGATACAGAAAACTCTACTGACCAAGAAAATTCAAACAAAATTTTTTTGAAGCTTGTATGAACAAATAAATTAAGCTGTTTTAGTCACTTGGCAAGATGATGTAAGATATACCAGTTTTCTGTACATGGAAAAAATTCACTCAAAATGACATGCCAGTATTTGGGAAAAAATATCTAATTGAAATGTCTGAGCTATAAATATAGTAAAAATGCAATTTTAGGTGTAACAACTTTATTAAGATGTTATTTACCTACCATGCAGTTCACCCTTTTAAAGTATGCAATTCAATGGTCCTTAGCATATTCACAGGTGTGTGTAATCATCACCACAGTCTATTTTAGTACATTTTTATCAACTCAAAGTTGCTATTACCTCCCAGCCTTCTCTTTCCCTCACCCCCACCCCAGCCCTAAGAAAGTACTAACCTACTTTTTGTCTCTATAGTTTTCCCTGTTCTGGGCATTTCATATGAATAAAATTGTATAATATGTGGTCTTTTGTTACTGGTATATTTCGTTTAGCATAATTTGTTTAAGGTTTATCCACGCTGTGGCATATATCAGTACTTCATTACTTTTTATAGATGAATAATATTCCATTGTATGGATATACCACATTTTGTTCATCCATTCATCACTTGATAGACTTTTAAGATGTTTATATCTTTTGGCTATTACAAATAATGCTGCTATGAACATTTATGCAAAAGTTTTGTGTGGACATGTGTTTTCAATTTTCTTGAGTGTATACCTAGGAGTGAAATAGCCAGGTCAAATGGTAAGTCTATGTTTAACCTTATAAGGAACTTCCTGACAGGTTTTCCACAGTGGCTGTACCACCTTATAGTCCCACCAGCAGCATATGTGAATTCCCATTTTTCTACACCCTCACCAATACTTGTGATTATCTGATTTTTTGATTATGGCCATACTAGTGGGTATAAAGTGCCGTCTCATTGTGATTTTGTTACATTTCCCTGATGGCAAAAGATGTTGAGTATCTTTTCATGTGCTTGCTGGTCCTTTGTATATCTTCTTTGGATAAGTGTCTACTCAGATCTGTTGTCCATTGTTGAATATGGTTACATGTCTTTTATTATTGAATTGTAAGATTTCTTTATATATTCTGGGTAGAAGTCCCTTATCAGGTATATAATTTGCAATATTTTCTTCATTTCTGTCTTCTAAGAGTTTTGTAATTTTGGCTCTTATATTTAGGTCTCTGTTCCATTTTAAGTTACTTTCTGTATATAGTGCAAGATAAGAATCCAACTTCATTCTTTTGCATATGGCATCCCAGCACAATTTGTTGAAAACACTGTTCTTTTCCTATCGAATTTTCATGGCACCTTTGTCAAAAATCAATTGGCTATTGATACATAGGTTTTTTTTCCTGGACTCTCAATTCTATTTCATTGATCTCTATGTCTATTCTCATGCCAGTACCACGCTGCCTTGATGAATGTTGATTTTTTTTTTTTAACTTGCAAGAATGTGTTCAATTAATTACTAATTTTCTTCAGATTTATTATAAAAGCCAGTGTCAATTTTTTTTCAATTGTATAAGTTATGCTAAGTTTATTAGTTTTTACTTTAATGTAAAATAATTTAAATAGAGTGCTTTCTATAAATTCTATTGTATATCATTGGTAATTTTTAAAAATCTATGTTTAAATTGTTCTTACTTAGTCATACCTAAATTTATCCTTATACATCTAAAACCTCAAATTGAGCAGATTTCAAATATTGGGTTCTTCCCATTGACCCCCCCCCCCCAACATCCTTTGTTAAGTCTGGTATATAAACCTTTATATCTGGCTATTGAGTTAGTTACTCATTGCTGAGTACTCCTGGGTGTACACTTAAATAAGCCCTGTCTTTCCCCCTGTTAATTTGTCTAATTTTTCTTCCCAATATTTTCTATATATCATGGTGGGATCTCTGTAATATAATGTGATAAAATCCACACTATTGATTATCTGAGAAAAAAGGGAACATAAATATGTATACATATTTCCCTGTATAAAATGTGAAAGGATAAAATATAAAACTGAAAAATGTAATGGTTTCCAATGAGGAAGGGAGGAAATTGGTTGAATGAGATAGAGATTGAGGCAAAATTACTTTGCATACAACTTATTATATAGTTTAAACCTTGGGACAATGTAAAATATTTACATAATTATATACAAAATCAAGTAAATGGAAACAAATGAATGTGATTCCAGTTGGTGACACAATTACAGAGAGAGAGAGACTTTAAAACACAGTAATTTGCCTGAACATTTCTAATGGGATATAGGACATACTCTGTAGGGTATTTTTTCTCTACACTTTTATGTTCTGTAATTGGGGGTCTGTGAATTAAATTGATAAAAAACAGATTATCAAGAGAAAAGGCAAAACTTAATCACATTTGAAGACTTCACAAAAATGTGACTCAAAGAGGTAGTTAGATTTTGGGGCTTCTATACCATCTTAATAGGAGAAGAAGAGATAGCCAAGGGCACATTTGAGAAAACAAATGACTTTTAGGAAAGATCAATGGGCTCTTAGGAGAATAGGTGAGAGATATGATAGTTTTGTGACAATCTCTGTTTAAGTGTGATGCTGAATTCCAGTCTCCAACTTCTAGTCTCCAGTGATGAGTCCATCTTCTCTGGTTGCTCCTGAGGAAAGGATTTATGAAAATTAATTTCTTTTGAGTTTTTTTTTTTTTGAGGTTCTGCTTTTAGGCAGATAAAAGAGTTCAAGAAAAAAGACTATTCCTAAATGCCTTCATCTCAAAATTATATTTATGTTACAATGGCATATTGATGACCACTTCAATTGAAAGGTGTCGTGCTCTTTTATCTGCCCATAGTCCTGCCAACTGGGCCAATTGTCGAGCTACGGATGGGTCTTGAGCTCACAGACCCCTCAAGCCCATTGTCCAGACTGGGTCACAAACCCTTCACATGCCAGGCTGGGTAGACCCCTCACATGCCAGGCTGAGTCACCAGAACCCTCACAAGCAGGTCTATGAGCTAGGTAACCAGCCAAAAGGTCCTTGGAGCTCTAGTTTTGAGAGCATGGCCATGTGGGGCAAATACCTGAGGCACTCAATACCAGCCAGGGTGGCGATGCCACCCATGTGCAATAATTCCACTCACACACAACTTATTTACAAAGAATGTGCTGCACCACCCCCAAACGGACCTAGGGTGAGGGGGCCTGATTAAATTATTCTATTTTCCCAACAAAAGGGAAAATAAAACTGCAAAAAAATTAGATTGTTTCTGGTAATTGATTGTTAGTGCTATGGTTGATACTATAATTCTAAAACTGCTGAGTATATACTTTTGAATAAAGCAAATGAATGATTAAGGCTGCTTTGTTGCAAATGAGGATTGCCATTGTTAGAAAAAATAGCTATGCATCTATGAGGTTAAGTAAAAATGTTATAGTTTTGAATTTAAATTGAAAGTATCAGTTTGAATAATTTTAACACACATAGACATACGTATGTATATGCACACACAAACACACACACATGCACACATACAGCTATTTTCCAGATCTGCATACTGAAACAATAACAAGTGAGTAAGGGATGCAGCTATGCAGTTAAGAAAATCTATTTAGCTCTGATTCATAATTGAAAATATCACTATAAACTCCTTTAATATTTTATACATATACAAATGCGGATGTTTTTAGCTTTGGACACTCAAACAATGACCAACCCTAGCTGACTCCAGTCTCCAGTTCTGGGGCATGATAATTTCAGAATACCTTTTCAAAGTAGATAGTATGAAAAGTGTCAAAGACTCTCATAGTTCTTAGAAATCACAAATAAGTGGCTTCCGCTGGCCTAAGATGGGAAATAAGAAATTATGACTGCAATGAATTGAAATATACCAAATAATTTTAAATCCATGAGTTCATAACAATATTTCACAATTATAATACCATTGGCCAATTTTAGAAGATGTACCATACAGTCCTGCAATCTTACTTCTGGGTATATACTCAAAGGAATGAAAATCATCATGTCAAAGGGATACCTGCACTCCTATGTTCACTGCAGTTCTACTTACAGTAGCTAAGAGTAGGAACCAACCTAAATGTCCATTGACAGATGACTGGGTAAGAAAAATGTGGTATATATACACCATGGAATAATACTCTGCCATTAAAAAGAATAAATGAATTTCTGCCATTTGCAGCAACATGGAACAGTTTGGAGAAAATTATGTTAAATGAAATAAGCCTGGCACAGAGGGAAAATACCACATTTCCTCACTCATAAGTGGAAGCTAAGAAATAAGGAAGGAAAGAAAGATCAGGGTGGTGTGTTGAACTTGCAGAGGGAGAGAACAGACATAGGGTTGCCAGGGCAGGAGCAGGGGAGAGGGGAACTGGGGAGAGGTTGGGAAGAGGATATGGGGAACAGTTGCAATTTGAGGTGATGTGCATGCTGATAGCATTGATTTGCTCACGACATCTTGGGCACAGGTGCTGATGGTCAGCTCTTGACCCATGAATATGCATAATCAATAATAATAATGAAAAAAGAATTTGCTGGGAAACATTATATGAAAAATTTATAAATGAAAGAAAAGAATCAATATTCATTTTACCTCTTCTTCATAAATTATGCCTGTATGTAACTAAATAGTTGATGAGGAAAGGTTCTCCTTATAGAAGTGATCCAGCTAATACATGAAGAGTGAATGATAGCATTACACTATCAACATTTAGCAATCTGACTTTGCCTTCATAATAATTTACTGGATCCAAGCAAGACTTTGGAGAGCCCTTTTTTCCCCTTCTTCCTTCACCTCCTTCCTCTGGAAAAGAAGATCCCACTTTTGAAACAATCAGAACCTGAAGTACCCCACCACAGCCAAATCCTAACAGGCTGCTGTGCCTGTCCTGTACCTTCTTACAATATATTCTGAGCCTGTGTGGAATAGAAAGACGATTATTTGACTGATATGAAAGAAAAGAGAAAACTCCTCAGAGTTTCCATGGAGGACTGGGGTAGCTGCTTTAAATGCAGAACCCCACGCAACACTGCTGCCAATGGGGGGACGCCTCAGGCAGGCAGGAGACTAGGAATGCCACCTACCCAGACCCCTGCCCTGCCCACACAGAAGGCAGAACCCCATGCTACTGCCACAAAGCTTTGCACAGCTTCCATGGAGGTGGTCCACAACAGCCACCACCACAGCTACTACCATTGCAACCATGACCACTGTGCAGGTGACCCACCACATATTTGGCTTCTTGACACAAGGAGAATCACTGAAGGAGCCTGGGAAAAGAGGAAGAAGTCCTTCTTCTTAAAGTTCTCTCCAGAGTAATAGAAAAAGCAACTGATCTATGAGAGGACCATAAATCAACATAGGGATACTAGAAATACAAAAAAAATCAGAAAATATTACACTGCTGAAGGAATTCAGTAACTCTCAAGTACCAGATGCTACACAATAGGAAACCCCTGAAATGACTGAAGAGTAATTCCGAGTAACTATCTTAAGGAAACTCAGTAAGATAAGGGAAGACTGTGTAAGACAACATAATGAAATGAGAAAAAATAGCCAGGATATGAATGTTGAAATTTATGAAGAGATTAATACCTTAAAAAAGGATGTAGCAGAACTCCTGGAACTGAAAGACACATCCAATAAAATAAAAAATACAACTGAGAGCTTAAACAGTAGATTGGAACAAGTGGAAGAAAGAATTTTTCTGAACTCAAAGATGGTCTTCATGAAATAACCCAGGCAGAATAAATAAATAAATAAATAAATAAAAAGGAAAAAATAATTTAAAAAAAATGAATGTCTAGGAGAGCCAGCAGACAACATTAAACCCATAAACACCTGAAACATGGATGTTTCTGAATGGCAGAAGAAATGTAAAGGCACTGAAAATGTATTCAATGAAATAATAATTGAAAACTTCCTAGGTGCAGGGAGAGACACAGACCTTCAGATCCAGGAAGCTCAAAGATCCCCAAACAGATTCAATCCCAAATGATCCTCTCTGGGACACATTATAGACAAACTGGCAAAACTCAAAGACAGAGAGAGAATCCTAAAAGCAGCAAGAGAAAAGCATCAAATCACTTATAAGAGAGCCCCCGTCAGACTAACAGTAGACTTCTACACTAAAAATCTATGGGTGTAAGAAAAGGGGATGACATATTCAAAACAATAAAAGAGAAAAAACTGCCAGCCACGAATACTATACCCAGCAAAGCTATCCTTCAGAAATGATGTAGAAATAGTGTATTTCTCAGACAAACAAATATTGTGGGAGTTCATCACCACATGAACAGTCCTGCAAGAAATTCTCAAGGGAGTACTGCATCTGGAATACAAAAACCAATAATCACTACCATGAATAAACAAGTAAGAACAAAACTCTCTAGCAAAACAGAAATGAAAATGAGAAAAACAAAAGAAACTAAATCTTACCCCCTCAAAAAAAAAAAAAAATCCACAAACATTGAAGACCAAAAATCAAACGACAAGAAAGGAAAAAGTGATACTCAAAACATCAAAGCAAAAAGTCATAAAATGCCAGGAATAAGACAATACTTCTCAATAACAATCCTAAATATAAATTGGTTAAACTCCCAACTCAAAAGACACAGACTGATGGATTGGATCAAAAAGCAAAACCCAACTAAATGCTGTTTCAGAGACTCATTTCACTGGTAAAGGTGCACACAGACTAATAATGAAGGGACGGAAAAAGATATACCATGCAAATGGAAAACAAAATGAGCAGGAGTAGCTATTCTTATATTAGGTAAAATAGACTTTAAACCAAAACCATAAAAAGAGACAAAGAAGGGCACCGTATAATGATAAAGGGATCTACCCAGCTAGATTTAACAACCATAAATATGTATGCACCCAACACTGGATCACCCAGATATATAAAACAAATACTATTAGACCTAAAGAAAGAGATAGACCCCAATATGATAATAGTGAGGAACCTGAACACCCCCCTCTCATCATTGGACAGATCATCCAGGCAACAAATCAACAGAGAAGCACAGGATTTAAGCTACACTTTAGACCAATTGGACATGGCAGATATCTAAGCAACATTTGATCCAACCACTACAGAATATACATTCTTATCAGCACATGGAATTCTGTCCAAGATAGACCACATGTTAGGTCACAAATCAAGTCTCAATAACTTTAAAAATATCCAAATAATCTCAAGTATCTTTTCAGACCACAGTGGATTAAAACTAGAAATTAATAACAAGGGGAACTTGGAACACTACACAAATACATGGAAACTAAACAACAGGTTCCTGAATGACCTATTAGCTCAAGAAGAAAACAGGAAACAGGAAGTCAAAAAATTTCTAGAAAACACAAAAACAATGACACATTATATCAAAACCTGTGGGATACTGCAAAAGTAGTACTAAGAGGGAAGTTCATAGCAATAAATGCTTACATCAAAAAAATAGGTTTTAAGTAAGCAATGTAAACCTATACCTAAAATAACTAGAAAAACAAGAACAATTCAATCCAATGTTAGTAGATGGAAAGAAATAATCAAGATTAGAGCAGAGCTAAATGATATAGAGACCCAAAAAACAATACAAAGGATCAATGAAACAAATAGTTGTTTTTTTGAGAAGATAAACAAAATAGACAAGCCACTAGCTAGGTCGTCAACAACAACAACAACAACAACAACAACAAAAGAGACGATCCAAATTACAAAAATCAGAAATGAAAAAGGAGACTTTATAACTCATTCCACAGAAATACAAGAAAATCATTAGAGACTATTGCAGAAAACTATGCACTAACAAATTTGGAAACCTGGAGAAAATGGATAATTTTCTGGACACATACAAACTACCAAGCTGAACCAAGAAGAAATAGAAAACCTGAAGAGCCCAATAATAAGCAACAAGATTGAAGCAGTAATTAGTAGTCTCCTGACAAAGAACCCCAGGATGGGATGGCTTTACTGCTAAATTCTACCAAACCTTTAAAGAGGAATTAATACCAATTCTCCTCAAACTATTCCAAAAAATAGAAACAGAACCTACTCTCCCAAACTCATTCTATGAAACAACACTACCTTCATATCAAAACCAGACAAAGATACAACAACAACAAAAAACTACAGACCTATATCTCTGATGAATATAGATAACAAAAATCCTCAATAAAATACTAGCAAATAGAATACAGCAACACATCAAAAAATTATATATTATGATCAAGTGGAATTGATTCCAGAAATGCAAGGATGGTTTACCATACACAAATCAATAAATGTGACACATCACATCAACAAAATCAAGGACAAAAATCATATGATTATCTCAATAGATGCAGGAAAAGCATTTGACAAAATTCAACATCACTTCATGATGAAGACTGTCAGAAAATTAGATATAGAAGGAAATTATCTCAACACAATAAAAGCCATCTACAATAAGCCCACCATCAATATCACCGTGAATGGGGAAAAACTGAAGGCTGTTCCCTTAAGAACAGAAACAAGACTAGGATGCCCACTTTCACCACTCCTATTTAACAGTACTGGAGGTACTGGCCAGAGCAGTCAGGCAAGAGAAAGAAATAAAGGACATCCATATTGGAATAGACAAAGTCAGATGGTCTCTATTTGCAGATGACATAATCCTACATATAGAAAAACCTAAAGACTCTATCAAAAAACTCTTAGATTTGGTTAACAATTTCAGTAATGTCACAGGATACAAAATCAATGCCCCAAATCAGTTGCATTTATATTCTCCAATAATGAACTAACAGAGAGAGAAATCAAGAAAGTAAACCCATTTACAATAGTCGATAAAAAAATAAAATACCTAGGAATCAATTTAACCTGAGGTGAAAGATCTCTACCATGAGAACTAAAAATCACTACTGAAAGAAATTAAAGAAAACACACAGAAATGGAAAGACATCCCATGCTCTTGGATTGGAAGAATTAACATTGTGAAAATGTCCATACTACCCCAAGCGTAATCCCCATCAAAATACCAATGACATTCTTTACAGAAATAGAAAAAACAATCCAAACATTCATATGGAACAACAAAAGACCCCAACTAGCCAAAGTAATCCTGAGCATAAAAAATAAAGCCAGGGGCATAACATTACCTGACTTCAAATTATACTACAAAGCTATAGTAACCCAAACAGTATGGTACTGGCATAAAAATAGATACTCAGACCAGTGGAACAGAGTAGAGAACCCAGAAATCAACCCACAGACTTACAGCCAATTGATATTTGACAAGACAACAAAAATATATTGGGAAAAAAACCACCTCTTAAATAAGCAGTTCTGGAAAAATTGGAAATCCACATGCAGAAGAATGAAAGTAGACCTGCACCTGTCATCATATACCAAAATCAACTCAAAATGTATTAAAAACTTAAGTATAAGAACTGAAACTGTAAAACTACTATGGAAAAATATAGGAGAAACACTTCGGGAATTAGGACCAGGCAAAGACTTTATGAACAAATGTCCAAAAGCACAAACCACAAACAAAAAAATAAATAAATGGGGCTTTATCAAACTAAAAAGTTTCTGCACAGCAAAGGAAACAATCAACAGAGTGAATTGACAATCTGCAGAATGGAAGAAAATATTTGCAATCTATACATCTGACAAGGGATTAATGTCCAGAAATACAAGGAACTCAAGCAACTACACAGTAAAAAAACAAATAACCCAATTAAAAAATGGGCAAAGGAGCTGAATAGACATTTTTCAAAGGAAGACATACAAATGGCCCACATTGAGATATCAACTCATCCCAGTTAGACTGGCTATAATCAAAAAGACAGAGAATGTCAAATGCTGATTAGGATGTGGAGAGAAGGAATGCTCCTGCACTGTTGTTGGGACTGTAAATTAATACAGCCATTATGGAAAACAGTATGGAGGTTTCTCAAATAACTACAAGTAGATCTACAATATGATCCAGCAATTTCACTTCTGGGCACAGGCCCAAAGGAATGGAAATCATCATGTCAAAAGGATACCTGCATTCCCATGTTTATTGCAGCTCTGTTTACAATAGTGAAGATATGGAAGCAACCTAAATGTCCACTGATCGATGGCTGGATATGGAAAATGTAGTATATATACACCATGGAATGCTACTCTGGCCATGAAAAAAAAAAGAATGAAATTCTGCCATTTGCAGTAACACAAATGAGCTTGGAGTAAATTACATTAAGTGAAATAAGCGAGTCACAGAGGGAAAAATACTGCATTTCCTCACTCATAAGTGGGATCTAAGAGAGAAAGAAAGAAGCAAAGGGAAGACCACCAGGGCTGGTTGAATTTGCAGAGGGAGAGAGCATACCTAGGGCTGTGGGGAGGGGGTGGGAGGTCAGGGATTAATTGGGTGGGGGACACGGGGAATAATTGCATTTTTTTTTTTAATAAAGATGACTGGTAAGGGGATCTTAACCCTAGACTTGGTGTTGTCAGCACCACGCTCACCCAAGTGAGCTAACTGGCGATCCCTGTATAGGGATCTGAACCTGTGGCCTTGGTGTTATTAGCACCACACTCTCCCAAGTGAGCCACGGGCTGGCCCTAATAATTGCAATTTGTGGTAATGGGCATGTTGATAGTATTAATCTGGCCATCACATTTTGGGCACAGGTGGTGACAGTCAGCTTTCTACCCCACGAATATGCATAATCAATTAAAAAAATTTAGCAGTACATAATGAATAAAGGATCCTAGCACGAGGACCATCAACATCTAACAGACATATACACACCACCAATAAAGCAGTTCCCTCCTTCCCCACCAAAAAAGTCAAACCAATTTCTGATGAAAATCCAAAATCTGAGCACCAATTTACATATAAGTTATTACATGACACCAGGGGTACAAGCAGCAAAATCCTGATTCCAGTACAATTCTATAAGATATCAATCTGTTTTCTTCAATAAATACATTGAAAGCAAAAAAAAAAAAAAAAAAAAAAGAAAAGGAAAAAGGCGGAGGAGGACACTATAGATTAAAAAAGACTTTGGAAGCATATCAATCACAGTAGATGCAGTGATTCAGGCAAGCAAACAGTTGTAATTAATTAATTAGGCAATTATGGAAATTTAAACACTGACTGGATATTTGATTATGTTGAGAACTTTTTGTGCCATAAGTCTTGTGTTTCTAGAGAAGTCAACTGAAAGCCAAAATTAACTTGCTATTGTTCATGACAAGCACAGCATTATGGACTGGAAATTAGGAATTGGCTCTGAATTCCACTGTTATAGTTGTTGAAGTTACTCTTTATGTGGTCGTAATATTTTTAAGTCTCTTTTTCCTTGACTGCGCCAACTTTTTCATACATACCATTGCTTTTTTGTATGTGTGTATGTATGTATGTATCTATTTTTTGGCAGCTGGCTAGTATGGGGAATCAAACCCTTGACCTTGGTATTAAGAGGCTGTGCATATCATTGCTTTTAAATTGACTGTGCTGTTATGGCAGCCCTTGGCAAGGTGACATTGCTTTAAAACTAGAAAAATCTTTTTATTTAGCAGCACCTTCCTTCTTTTCCTAATGCTATCCCCATGTCGTGTTGTTTTTTCCTCCTTCTATGACTTGCTGTGCAAGTTCAGATGAACATTTTTTTTGTTTTTGAAGAAAAGGGTGAGAAAACACTCTCATTCAGGGCACAGTTTTAACTAAAGTAAATATAGGATGGATTGTTATAGAATAATATGGAAAGCAGTTAAGGGAGAATTTACCACTAACCATATCTGAGAATCACAGGGTAGATTTAGCTTAATAATGTTAATGTATTCTTCTTGTCTGCTGAGTTTCTATAAATAACACACACCAGGCACGAGGCACATCCTTCATGATTAGTTTCTCCCTCTTCATCAATTGGTGCCATCAGACTCTTTTGAAAGTCATTTGCTGCTGATTAGGAGAAATGAGCTGGTTCTCTCTCAGATGGCTTACAGAGCTGGCAATAAGGCGAAAGAGGCAGACTTTGCCCAGGCTCCAGAGTGTCCGCAGAGGCAGGTGGGTGCTCTGTACGAGATAAAACAGAGACACAGAATCCAGTGTGCCGTGGAGCCACTGCTGCCATTTGAAGCCTGAAATGGAGGCTTTGGGGAAGGAAGTTACCCTGGTCCTTGTATGTATGTATGTACGTGTGTGTGTATACATGTATGAGTGTGTGTGCACACCTGGGCACACACTGTGTAGGCATAGATGAGACTTGCTCAGGTTCCTACATCAGATGATAATCTTATACCCCTAGCTTCCGCTTAGCTTCTGACATTCCTGTAGCACACTTGAGAATGTGCAGCCTGAAGCAGCCTGAGCCATGCTGAGGGAAGATGAGGGCTATGGTGATTAAAAGCCTCCAATCAGAGTGGGGGGATGGAAGAAGGAGAAAGTCTTTTGTCTGACTTCCAGATTCGTGGACTGTTATTATCGAGGAAACAGGTCAGAAATGCTTCAGCTAAATAGGTACTGATCTTTGAGGTGGGCCAAGAACTATTTCTATAGTTTATTTTGTTCTGAATTCAGGCAGAACCAACAATTCAAAGAAATAACAGCACAAGAAATGAAGCAAGAACAGAATGGATGGGGGTATATTACAGAAGAGAGGACCCACACTCCCTGCTTTGCAAATTTAATTATGCTTCATTTGGCACACTTGCAAGATAATATTTTTATATTGGAAGCCTTTGAGCATAACTTTCACAAGGGAAAAAAATCTGTTTTCATGGTAACTTCAATCTAATTATACTTAATGTTATGAATTAAAGGAAGAGGAGAAGGAGAAGTTGAGGGAAACAATGAAAAAGAAGAAAATTCAGGGACAGCAGTTTTACAGTTCTACATTTCCTAGGAAAACATAAGAAAGAAGGTTCTGATCTTAGACCTTTGCTTTTCCACTACAGAATTTTTTAAAAGCCATAACTGGTCTGTGTCCCCACTTCCTATAGTGGTTTCTGTACATGGAATTGAATTACTAATGAGAATTTCACACTTCTAATGAGCACCTGCTGTCTTCTTTGGGTCAGTACATGTTATCATTTTTATAAGAACATTAATCACATATGCCAAATTACTACCTAGTTTCATATATACAAATTTTTTAAAATCCTTATTTTGAACTAATTTTGACACAGAAAAGTTGCAAAAACAATAGAGTTCCCATGTATCCCTCACCCAGCTTCCCCCAATGTTAACATCTGGCATAACTAGAGTACAATTAGCAAAACCAGGAAATTAACTTTTATACAATACTATTAACTACATTAGAGTTTTGAAATAAATAAAACTTACCAAAGTAATAAAAAATAAATATCCCAAATTAAAAAAAAAATGCAAATAGCAACAGATTGATCACAGTAGGTGAGATGTAGTAAATTGGAAGGCACATCATAAGAAAGTATAGGAACTAAATAAGGAGAGAAAGAAAAGGTAAAAACACAGAAGAGAGATTGTGACATTGTGATATAATAAGAAATGTATATTCCGATCTTCCTCCCTATATTACGGCATACAACTCCTGAAACCCTGGAAATCTCTGAAGTGATGTGTCTTTTATATGCTAACGAGATGACTGATGGCTAAGGGCACCTGGGCAGCCTCAGGATGG
The DNA here is from genome assembly GCF_027409185.1 of Cynocephalus volans. Classification (NCBI taxonomy): domain Eukaryota; kingdom Metazoa; phylum Chordata; class Mammalia; order Dermoptera; family Cynocephalidae; genus Cynocephalus; species Cynocephalus volans. The sequence goes on along the minus strand of NC_084470.1, from coordinate 47,756,577 downwards.
GGGATGGTTACCAGGGGAAGCAACCCTGTTATTAGAGGGTTGGAACTTTCAAACCCTACTACCTCCAACCTCCACTGTGAAAAGGGACTAAAGGTTGAGTTAACCACTAATAGCCAATGATTTAACCAACCACGCCTCTGTAAAAACCCAAAAGGATGGGGTTTGGAGAGTTTCTGGGATTCTGAACACTTGGAGGTGTTTGGAGGGTAGTGTGCCCAGAGAGGGCATGGAAGCTGCCTCTTGCCCAATGCATCTCTTCCATCTGGCTGTTCCTTAGTTGTATCTTTTTATAATAAATTGGTAAACGTAAGTGAAATGTTTTCCCGAGTTCTGTGAGCCATTTTAGCAAATGATGGAACCTGACGAACGGGTCATGAAAACCTCTGATTTGTAACCAAATCAAACAGAAGTGTGGTTAACCTGGGGACTTCCAAGTTGTAATTGGCATCTGAAATCGGGCGGTAGTCTTGTGGAACTGAGCTTTTAACCTGTGGGATCTGAGCTAACTCTGGTTAGTGTTGAATTGAATTGTAGGATACCCAGCTGATTTTAGAGATTTGCTTAGTGTAGGAACTCCCCCTAGACACTCCACCCTATATTTGGTGACTGAGTGACTTATTTCTCAACAGTGACTACAAAAATCAAAAGACAGAGGAAGACTATCTTCAAAATGCTGAAATAAAATAACTGAAGCCTCGTATTCTATATTCAGAGAAAAAATATTGCATGAATGGAAGTCAAATACAAACATTTACAATAAACAAAGACGGGGAATTTGTCTCCAGCAGATTCTTACAAAAGGAAATTCTCAGAAACGCATTTTAAGTAGAAGAAAAATGAATGCACATGTAAGGCCTGAAAGCAAGAAGGAATTAAAAAGACAGAAAGCAGCCAGCAAGTATGTGGACAATGTAAATGAGTATAAAATGTATAAAATGGTAATACTAATGTCTAGTGGGGATCGCACATCAAAAAATATATTAGACTGAAATTCCCAGAAAAAAATAAGCTGGGAGGTGAGTAAATGCTGTTACATTTTAATGTCCTTTTGTTTTCTGACAGTATCATAAGGTTTTGATTCTCTTTAAATTTCAGACTGTCTACTTCACTCTGTACATGAATATCAATTCCTGGTTAATGGAAGACATATATGTGAAAGGCCTTTACAAGTCTTAGTAACACTGAGGTGCTGTAGGATTTTTTAAAACAAGATACTGAAAACACCAACCATGAATAAAAATCGATAAGCTTAACTATATAACATTTGAGACATATTTTTCCAAAGATAGAGCCACAGCGTGGGAGAGGACATTTGCCACATGTAGCATGATCGACAAAGGTCAAGTATCTAGAATATCTGTAGAACTTCTATAGATAAAGGCAGGCCATAAATATAGAAATTCTATCAAAAACTTGAAGAGGCACTTCAACAAAGAAGAAATCTAAAGGCCAAAAGCAAATGAAATGTGCCCAACCTTATTTGTAGTCAGGAAAATGCAGCTTAAAATCACAATGAAACACCACTGTACACCTGCTAAAATATCTAAAATTAACAAAAACTGAATATTCCAAGTATTGGCGAGGATGTGAAACAACTGAACTCACATGTAGAGTAAATTTGTACCTCTTTTTTGAAAATTCACTTGGCAGTGTTTTCATATGTATACTTGATTACCTAATAATTCCATTGTTAGATATGTACCCAACAAAAACATGTACATATGTTCACCAAGATACATGGACAAGAATGTTCATGGCCATATTATTTGAAATGGGCAAAAACTGGAAATGAACTAAATAATCATCAGTACTGAAATGAATCAATGAATTATGGCATATTTATAAAATGAAATTTTGTACAATGGAAATGAACAAATTGTCTTTATCCAATGACATGAATGCATCTTACATTCATAATGTTGATCAAGAAAACAAAAAATTTAATGAAAGTATGCAAGTGATTCGATTCCATTTATGTAAATTTCAAAAACAATCAAAACAGAAGTGTATTATTTAAGAATGTGTACACAGGCAGTAAATATATTTGTAAAAAACAAGTAATACTTGGTATAAATTCATAATTACAGTTACCTCTGGAAGATGAGTTGCAATTGGTAAGGCTTAGATGTGGGACTTTTGATACCAGTAGTGTTTTCTTTCTTGACTTGGGTGGTAGCTAGATGAATTTTTGCTTTGCCATCATTTATTCAACTTATATATTTATTTTATACTCTTTTCTTTTAAAATAAAAAAATGAGAAAAATTTTTTAACAGTCTAAAATAAGATAAACAAAAGTGATTCATGGATTTTTGGTTAACAACTTTGTATTAGTCTGTTTTCTGTTGCTTATAACAGAATACTTGAAACTGGGTGATTTATAAACAAACAAAATTTATTTCTTACAGTTTTGGAGGCTAGAAAATCCAAAGTTCAGAGCACACATCTATTGAGGGCCTTCTTTCTGGTGGGGTGACACTCTATAGCAACTCAGGGTGTCACATGGTGATAATGGGCTGAGCAAGAGTGCTAAACTTGCTCTCTTTTTAAAGCCATCAGAACCATGCTCATTACTTCATGAATGGATCAATCCATTTAGGAGGGCACAGCTCTCATGATCTAATCACCTCTTAAAGGCTTCACCTTTCAAATATAATATTGGATTTCCCACCCTCTTAACACTGTTATAATGGGGGTCAAATTTCCAATACATCAACTTTTAGGGGACACACTTAACCCGTAGCAAACATAGAAAAAAAATTCCAACAGATCAGTGGGGATTGCTACATACCAAATGTGGAAGCTTCCAGTGGGAAAAACACAGAGGGGATGACAACACTGCTTTTGAAACCTGATAGAGAGGGTTTGAATCCCTCTACATACTTGGTATGTGACTGTGAACAACTTACTTAACCTTTTGGAGACAGTTTCTTTCTTTTAAAATTACAATAATATACTTTATCTCAAATACATGTTTTGAGGATTAAGAAAGTTCACATTTAAAGAGATTGCTCATGATTGGCATGTAAAAATGGTAGCTGTAATAATGTTTCTGTTTCTGGTTGGTGGCCTATATCATCAGCTAACACAGAGAGCAGTTGTTCTTAGAAATACTCTCCAAAGAAATCCTAACTCAAATAAGAATAATGGGATAGTGGGGCCTACATTGCTGCATTGTAAGAGAAGTTAAACGATATTATGTAAACAGGTTCCTGATACTGGATGACACTTCAAATTGGGTAATTTAAGAAGAATTTAATTAAGAAACTATTTTCAAATGTATAAATAGGGTGAAGGAAAATCAGGAGGAAAATTTCAGATGCCTGGTGTTAGAAAGTGCTGGGCACTGAGGTAGTGATTGCTGAACCAAGAATGAGGGAAGTGTGGGGAGGATTGGCTAGTAGGGCTGTGAGCTCTGAATGAGCACCATAGCCAGCCCACAGTCGCCCTGCAGGGAGGGAGCAGAGTAACAAATACCCTGGCTTCCTTATCTTTTCTCCCTTTAGTACTCTACATGTGCTGCCCATTGGCAAGATTCAGACTGAAGTGCAAGGGTGAGGGAGCCTTCAGGGACAGAGGATAGGGTGAAAATGAAGAGTGGAGTGTGGCTGGAGAGGCAGTCATAAAATCACCAATACAGTAAGGCGCTGAGTACAGTGCCTTACATTTTATACATTTAATAAACACTCTATAAACACTTTATTACATTTAATAAACACTCTATAATATACAGTAGCTATTATTATACGATGACTTTTGCTGTTTGCCTTATTATTTCATGTCATTGTATAGAAGGAGAAAGAGTAACAAATTATGATATTATGATGCTCTTCCTTCCCCTGATTATCTGGAACATTCTCAAACTTTACCGAAGGCTACATTTATGTCGTAAATTCTCTGTGAGCTCACTTTTTGTCTCTAAGGCAGGACGAGGGTCACTGTCTCCACCATTCCAAATGGAAGCCTTGAGCACAATGCATCGTAATTACATTTTCAGGTATCTGCCTTCCCTGTGATAGGTGACTTCCTCAAGGTTCAGCTGAGTCAGCATCAATTCTTAAAGAAAATCTTATCTGTACTAGTACCAGCACTCCTGAGGGTGGCAGATCTCATCCATTATTAGCAGAGACCCAACAATGAAGGCTATGTCAGAGGTGAGCTTGTGGTGATGGTGGGGGGAGGTTTGGGGTAGGGTAAGAAAGGGTTACTATGAACATTCCATAGCAGGAACTATTAGAACTTTGTGTGATGGGGTGGCATGCAGTGGGAGGTGGTGATGAACGTACACTTTGGAAAAACTTTGTGATTGAGGCCTATCTCTTGAGAGCAGTGTCGTCCATTTTCTATCATGGAATTACTACCATAGTGACTAATGCACTATTATTGCTTTTTATCAAATCAATTCCCTAGTATACACAATTTCCTGGTGCATAATTTTCATCATTTTTGAGATATACGAATATCTTTATAAGGTATGACTTCTTCAAACCTTTGGTATATCCCTGCTTTTCTGTTTCCTTAACATACGATGTTTTTAATGTTTAATTTAAACATCTATCATAAAATTGACATAAATTTTCTCTTTATTATCTCACTTCAGAATTAGTATAATTCAACTGTGGCCCTCTCATTACCCAAAGTTTGAATACTTCTATGCAGCCTGTTTTAAAACATTTACATAAGGAAACACATTTAAAATGACGCTGTCAATAGAAAGATACAATTTATTGAAAAAAGAAAGTTGCACCTTCCTATTTTTACAAACAGGTATTATCTATATATCTACATATCCATTTTCATTTCATACGTATACAGTCATTGTATAGGTACTCAAAGTATATACTAAAGTATAAACAGTGATTACTTTTATCTGGTTACTATCATCTACATGTTCTTTATTTTTAAAATAAATGTATGTTTTGTAGTGGAAAAATGGAAAGAAAACTACATTTTTCACTGGTGCCTGGCTTATAACGTTTGCTGCAGCATTTCTGAAAGGCATAGAACTGATCAAAACTGGTACAGCAAAAACAAAGACTGATTGTCAACTTTAGTCTAGAATGTTGAGGAAAAATGTCATTTGGTATTAAATTATTTCTCATAAAATATAATATAAACACTTAAAGACTACTCTTTGTTTAGAGTTTAGAGCTGTGTTAAAGAAAAAAATATTCATGACACTAGTTGTAGATGGTAAGGCAGAATTTATTTAAGGGGGCCATAATGACAGGTATAGGGATCTCTGCTATGGGGAAGAGACCGGACTCAACTCTGACTCCAACAAGGGCAAGTGAAAATTTGTAGAAAAGGAGCTGGGTCAGGGTCAGTGGATGGAAAAGTCATAAGGGAAAGCATCAGGGATAAAGGGTTTCTGGCTAAACTGACTTGATAGGATTATTGCCAAATGGGTGATAAACTATTGAGTATGGTTAGATACCAAGGGTGAGGGATTTTCACTAAACTGACAGCATAATTCTTGCTCAAACTGGATTTTACAAGGACAAAGAGGGCAGCCCAAGTTTGGGCCTAGTCAGAAAAGACTAAGAGGATCCTGACTTTAGTTTGGTTAAAGGGGTCTTTGGCAGTCGGTATAAATCTGAAAACTGAGAAACCTTCATTCTAGTACGAGGAAATAGATTTTTAGAATTAGCAACAATATTGTTCCTTCTCTCCCTTCCCTTATTTGTGCCTTCTTCCTCTTTTCTACATTCTTTATAGGGGGAATTTTGGCATGGTGACATGCATTCTGAGATGTGGAGCTCCTACAAGGTAAGTGCTATAGTTGAGGGCAGAGAAAGTAAATGCTCTGAAAGTAGTATACACAGAGGGTTATTAGTTTCTGTTATTTTTCATTGGATTAGAGTGTCAGAAAAACAAAAAAGAGAGAAGGCCCCACAATATATGAAGCAAAATGGTTGCATGTTAGGTGCCAGGTATATCAATTTGTTCTCGAGTTCTAGATTCATGCTGTAACTTCTGAACCAACAGAGTATTGAGCAAGTGGTAGAATATGTCTCCTCTATGTCACAAACATTGAGTCTGAAAAATTCAGCCCTCATTTAAGTATTAATTTTTAAAACACTCCACATATATCTATATAATACTGCAGAACAATGGATATGACTCATGATTCTGAACATACATTTTAGTTAAAATGATTAATTACAAGAGCAAGGATAAGATTTTAAAGACTCAAAATTTGGTGTTATTATGCTGAAATCAGCCTCTGACATTGGACTGGATCAATGTCTCTTTTGATTTTTCCATTTCTAAGCTAGGTTGCTCTCAACAAATTACTTAACACAGTATGTTTAAGATTCCTAATGTGTAAAATGTGGAAAATCATAATACCTACATTTTCCACTTGTAATGACAATCATATAAGTTAATAGATATAACGTCCTCAGTGTATAGTTAGCATACAGTAAGCTACTATCAACCTATTATCAACAGGTGGTATATAGACAATGTTCTGTAAGGAAAGATTAGCCTGAAATACAAATGGAGCTAAATAATATAAAGGAAAATATTTAAAAACAAAAATGCAGTAACTTTCTTTTGAACTTTATTTTGATTTAACAGAGAATCAAATTCAACTGATTAAAAGTAAATGAAAGACATGAAAGTCAAATGACGAATAAGTTAACAATCCTGATCTAACTATCACACATTGTACAGAATTACTGAAAATCAATGTTGTACCCATATGTATGTATAATAAACTATCTTAAAAAACAAACAAACAAACAAACAAAACTGGGAGGTTCTTGCAGAATACAGAAGAAAAAGTCCAAAAAACTCATTCGATGAAAGAAAGTAACAGCTATGACGGACAGAGAACAGAAATCCAACCTATTTAAACTTGAAGTTAATAAACAAGAGACTTGTTAGGAAAAATCCCCAGATTATTCACAAAAAGAACTGAAAATATTTTTCAATGGAAAAAGCATGTATGAAGTATGAAAGCGTTTACCAAGCACTAGAAAAATTACTGATAAGAAGACACATCTAGAACTAGTTAGGTAAAATGCTTGAATTATAAAATTAAAAGGAAATCATTCTGCATTCATCCAGAATATTGGAAAAAGATTAAAAATCATGTAGACTTCTGCTCTGCAACACTAATTGTGAAGAGCTATGGAAACAAGTTCTTTTGGGGAGGTAGGTATTGGTGATGGAATAATTTTAAACTTCATCAAATTATCTTTCTGATGCTAAAGCAATAGAAAGCACTTATAAATATGTAATATGACCTGAAATATTCTATTAATTCAAGAGATTAAAAGAAAGTCATAATGCCAATGGACTGGGGGATGAAAAAAAAAATCTAAAATTAGGGATTCTGTGACAGAAAAGGATTAGTGGGGAAGTATCAAAACTATTTTTGAAAGATTCAGGTCCAAGTAACTAGTGAAAATTTAATCAACAATTAATTATTGATAACTTTCTGTATGACAGCCTCTAGGCTTAAAAATACATATGCAACAGGGAGTAAAACTGAAAGCAAATACATATGAAACATAAATTATGCATCATAAAATAATGAACAAAATAACTTGTACTATAGACCTCAGATCATACTCACAAAAATTTGAAGCAGGGTGCTATCTTAATATATGGATGAATACTAAGGAAAGTTTCTCTGTGATATTGCTAATTAAAGGACTATCAGGAAGATAAATAATTTTAACCAAATTTAACCACTAATAGAATTACAAATAGGATCAATTTCTTTCAGAGCTCTAGAAAACAAATCTAAATATAACAAAAGCCATGTTAAAATAACAGAAAACAATAAACATTGCTGAAATGTAAAATTCAAGAATCAAAAAGTAGATTAGTAGAAGACAAAACTTGTAAATTATGACAGTAAATGTAAATGGATTAAAAACGTACAAAAAACCCTTTCCTATTTAATTAAAAAAACAACAAATTGAAAGACGCTAAGGAAGAAATAACTGAATTCAATGTTAAGCCTAAATAGTAATCCCAGAAGAGACATTAGTGGAAATATTGGTGAAATTTAAATAAGGTCAGGTACTTTGTTAATAGAATTGCACTGATAATATATTTCTGGTTAGTAAGTGTCTTAAGTTTTTTCAAAATAAAAAAAGTTACAACATAAAATAAAACCCAGCTATATGTTACTTTAAAAAGGCAGTTCAACCTAAAATGCTATGTAAAGGAGGCTGTCAGCTTAACAATGACTGCTGGATCTTAGCCTTCAACGCATTATATTTAAACTATTTATAAAACAGGAACAGAAGTAAAAACTCATAAAAAAAAAACCCTAAAAACCAAGACTGACAACCAATTTACATGTTGATTTCTATAAATATAAATTGCAAGGGGGAGAATAGTTCCAAAAGTGGAAACTTTATATTTCAGGACATTTAAAAGATGTGGTAACCAATTATAATATGTCGATCATTTTTGGATCCTGATTTTTTAAATAAGTTAAAAATAATGACATTTCTGAGACAATTATAACTGAATAATGACTGAATGTTTGATGATTTTAAGGAGTTACTGTTAGGTCTAGATGTGATAATAATATAGTTTTGAGCCTGTATTAACAAGAACAACATAAAATAGCCTTACTTGTAGAGATCCGCACTAAAATATTTATGGGTAAAATGGAAAAAAAATCCTTAAGGTAGGAATTCTGGCTATAGGGAAAACTGACCTTATACAGAATTTTCCTTCTTCTTCTTCTTGTTAGAAACTCAAAAATGCTTGACAACATCCTATGAAACTTCCTAAAGGAACTACTAAGAGATGTTCTTCTATTAGAAAGAAATGTAACTCAGAAAGAAAGAGTAGGGTGCAAGAAATAACAGAGAACAAACAAATTAGTCACCAGGCTGGTAATCTAAAGTAAATCTAAAAGTTGGTAAATCTAAAAGTAGTAGAGAACAAACAAATTAGTCACCAGGTAGGACTGCTGCTGCTGCTGCAGCTAATGATGATGATGACTATGACAACTACTTTGGTGTCCTTTAAAAAGATGGTGGAAATTATAGAAAGGGAAGTCGGTCAGAATTAAAGTGCTCCAAGTCCCTGTGTTGCTGGGAAGGATAAAAAAAAGTAATTAACTTCGGATTTTAGACTTAAGTCATATATGAACTTTAAAAGTGTAAAGTTAGTAAAAAATAACAGAAATATAATATACTACTTCAGAATCAATAGAGGAAAATAGGGGGATATAAAACAAAATGAAGCAATCAGGTAGGAAGATAAAATAAAAAAGTAAAGAAAGAAACAAAGATAAAAGTACGCAGAATAGAAATCTTAAGATATCATGCTGTATATCATTCCAAATACGTCAGTGTATGAACTAGATTTTGTTGTGTAATGCTACCTCAAAACTTCAGTGGCTTAAAACCACCACTATTTATTTGGCTCCTGATTTTGCAGGTGGGTACATCTGGCTGGGCTCGGCCTGTGGTACTTCTGGACTTTTGGTCTTGGTTCAGTTCCCACATTCATCTGCAGTAAACTGAGGGTTGGCAGGTGACTCTTTTCTGGGGTCTAGGCTGACTGTTAGCTGGTGTCCCTTGGCTCTCTTCCATGTGGTTTTTCATCCTCTAGCAGTTAAACTGTGATAGGTCATAGGGCAGTGCCAGATTTCCAAGACAGTGAATAAAAACACATAGTGTGTATTGAGGAGTGGGCTTGGAACTGATACACCAACACTCCTGCTGCATTCTATTGGTCACAGCAAGTCACAAGACTAGCCCAGATTGAAGAGATAGGGAAATAGACTCTCTCTCTATGTGGTAACCTATATAGTCACATTGCAAAGGTTATGAACACAGATGGGGAGAATTATCTGGGGATAAGTACTTAGGTAAATATAAATGGATACAACTTTCTCATTAAAAGTAAAAGATGTGTAGATTGTAAATTTTAAAACAGCTTTTTAATATACACAAGAAACTAAACTAAGTTAGGATTAAGCAAAAAAGATAAAGGGTAACAATAAGTTTTTTAAAAGTTTAACATAACTTTAGCTAAGCTAATTAAGAAAAAAGAGAGAAAACACAAATTAATAAAATCAGAAATGGAAAAGGAGACATTACAATTCATACAATAGAAATACAAAGGACCATAAGACATTGCTATGAACAATTATTTGCAAACAAATTGGACAACCTAGAAGAGATGAATCAATTCCTAGAAACATATAACTTACCAAGACTGAATCATAAAAATATAGAAAATCTGAACAGACCAATAAGAAGTAAGTAGGTTTAATCAGTAATAAAAAAAGTTTCCCATCAAAGAAAAGCCCAGGGTCTGAGGGCTTCACTACTGAATTCTGCCATATATTTAAAGAGGATTTAACACCAATCCTTCCAAAACTCTTCTGAAAAAATTCAAGAGGATGTAATACTTCTAAACTCATTTAATGAAGCCAGCATTATTCTGATTATGACACTACAAGGACACTATGAGAAAAAAAAAAAATTACAAGCCAATATCCTTAATGAGCATAGATGCAAAAATCCTAAACAAAATACTAGCAAACTGAATTTAATAGTACATTAAAAGAATCATCCACCATGATGAAGTGAATTTATTCCAGGGATGCAAGGATGGTTCAACATACACAAATCTATAAATGTGATATACCACATTAAAAGAGTAAAGAACAAAATGGTCATCTCACAGATAAAGCATTTAACAAAATTTGACATTCTTTTATGATAAAAACTCTCAACAAATTAGATATAGAAGAAATGTACCTCGAAACAATAAAGCCCATATATGAGAAAACCAAGCTAACATCATAGTCAATGGTTTTTCTCTAAGATCACGAACAAGACAAAAATGCCTACTCTTGCCACTTCTATTTGACACAGTACTGGAAGTTCTATATAGAGCAATTAGACAAGAGAATGAAATAAAAGCCATCCAAATTGCAAAAGAATAGTTAAATTGTTCCTGTTTGCAGATGGTACAATCATATATGGAAAACCCCAATGACTTCACCAAAAAACTTTTAGAACTGATAAAAAGAATTCAATAAGGTTGCAGAATACAAAATCACCTTACAAAGCTGTAGTGTTTCTATACATTACAATGAACTATCCAAAAAAGAAATCGGGAAAACAATCCCTTTTACAATACCTACTAAAAAGTACTTAGGAATAAATTTAACCAAAGTTATCCCACATTTATGGATTGGAAGAATTAATATTGTTAAAATGTACATACTACACAAAACAATCTACAGATTCAATGCAATCCCTAACAAAATTTCCATGATATTTTTCACAAAAATAGAAACGACAATCCTATAATTCATATGGAACCACAAAAGACCCAAATAGCCAAAGCAATCCTGATCAAAATGAACAAACATGGTGACATTACACTAATCTCAACTTCTACAACAAATCTATAGTAATCAAACAGTATGGAACTAACATAAAACAAATACATCAATCAAGGTAACAGAATAGAGAGCCCAGAAATAAACCTACACATATAAAATCACCTAATCTTTGGCAAGGCCATCAAGAAAATACCATGGGTAAAGGATAGTCTCTTTTGTAAATGTTACTGGGAAAATGGATATCCACATGTGAAAGAATGTAATTAGACCAGAATCTTACACCATACAGAAAAAGCAATTCAAAATGGATTAGAGACTCAAATGTAAGACCTTAAACTGTAAACATTGCAGAAGAATACATACAGGAAAAGCTCCTTGACATTGGATTTGGCAGTGGTTTATTGGATAGGACACCAAAAGAACAGGCAAAAAAAGTAAAAATAAACAAGTAGGACTACATCAAGCTAAAAAGTTTCTGCATAGCAAAGAAAACAATAAGTAAAATGAAAAGGCAGTCTACAGAGTGAGAGAAACTATTTTTGAACCAATTATCTGATAAGGGGTTAATATCCAAAATGTATAAAGAACCCCCTCAACTCAGTAGCAAAAAACCAAATAACCTGATTTAAAAAATGGGGTAGGGATCTGATCAGACATTTCTTCAAAGGAGACATAAAAATGGGTAACAGTTATATGAAGAAAAGGCTCAACATCACTAATAATCAGGGAAACGCAAATCAAAACCACAATGAGACCTCAGTTTACACCTGTTAGGATGGATTTATCAAAAAATCAATAGACAACAAGTGTTGAGAAGGGTGTGAATAAGAGTCAACCTGTATACCATAGGTGGGAATGTAGATTGGTGCAGGCATTATTAAAAACAATATGGAGGTTCCTAAAGAAATTAAAAATAGAGCTACCATGTGACCCAGCAATCCCTGTTGAGAGCCATCCTACTATAAGGAACAGCATGGGAGCCTGAGGAGTGATACCCCTTGTTCTGCAGGCTACAAGGGGGTCCCGTGTGTGTGGCATGGCTCTGTGGAATTTCTTGTTTGTTCACCTTTGGTTGCTTGACAAGGTTTCCCAGAATTAAACAGCCTAACCTTTTAGCTTAGTATGGCTTTGGGAAATTCCCTGGAGTTTCTCAAAGGACATGTTAAAATACATCAAAATTAACTGGTTTATTTAAAAGACATTGTCAGTACTAAAGGTGTTTTGATGCATGTTCCTGGTATGGGTTGGCTTGATTTAATTTTGTTGTTGATGTTTTCCATTAGTCATGTGTGTATGGACCCATTGTGGCTGTGGTCACGCTCTTGTACATGTGGAATGAAGTTATTATGTTGAATTTCTATCCACATCCCCCAGGGAGGTGGTGGGTCCAAGTGCAGTGGTGTTTACAATTATTTGATCATTAACCAATTATAGATTTCTTTGTTTTCCCCATTCCCACAGTTTCACTTGACTTACCAAGAACATGTTGTTTCCCTAGTAATAATAAGAATGATATAGTGTGGTTTTTTTGAGAAGGATCATTTAACTTTTCACTTTGTCCCCTGTGCTGTTCCCAGAGTCTATTGGCAGGGAAATAAAAGGTATAAACATTGTGATTTTGATTATAAACTAAAATGACCAATATAGAGTATAAGCAATATTAAATTGTTTTTAATATTAATTAAAATAACTAATCAATGTTATTAAAATTAAGTGTAGTAAGTATAAGGAAGATTTAAAAAACGTTAAATCGTAAGTTAAGAAGGTTAAGAATTATAGTTTAAACTAGAAGTCTGATGCTCCTTAAAGCCAAGCATGCTGCTATTGTATAGTTTCCTGGCCACAAGCCACGGGCTTTGGGGTGAACTATTGATGCATGAGTGGGTGTTTTTATCACACCATGAGTGCTTTGGAACATTCTGATTTTTCTTTTTCTATAGAGATGAAATAAAAAAATGTTTTGATTAAAAGCTAAATCATCATGTAAAAGGTTAAGTAAAAAATATAAATAAAGCAAGATTCTTGTGGTTGGTGTCCACACTTGCACTAGACATCTGTGGTCCATCTCTTCCTTTTCACTGAATCTACACCACCTATTCAGGTCCAACGAATTCTGCGGAGCTGGTCTCTGGAAAATCCCTCTTCTGGACATATACGCAAAGGAAATGAAATTACCACCTCCTAAAGACACTTGCACTCCAATATTCATTGCAGCATTATTCACAATAGCCAAGATATGGAAACAACCAAAATGGTTGTTGATGGATGAAACGATAAAGAAAGTGGGGGATATACATGGATGTGTGTGTGTGTGTGTGCGCGTGCGCATGTGTGTGTATGATCTTCAAAAAGTTCATGGAAGGATTCGTATTGTCTTTTAATTCTATTTTTTTCCACAAACTTTTGAACTACCCTTGTATAGTGGAATATTATTAGTCCTTAAAAATGGAGATCCTGCCATTTGTGACAACATGGATGAACCTAGAAAACATTATGCCGAGTTAAGTAATTCAGACACAGAAAGAAAAATACTGCATGGTCTCACATATATGTGGAATTAAAAAAAAGCAAAAAAAGCAAATACATAGAAAGTAGAACAGTACCAGGATGGGGGATAGGATGAGGGAGGGAGGAATGGGAAAATGTATGTCAAAGGGTACAAAATCGTAGTTATGTAGGCTGAATAAGTGCAGAGATCTAATGTACCATATGAGGACTATAGTTAATAATATTGTATTGTGTATTGAAAATTTGCTGAGAGTAGATTTTTAGATACTCTTGCTACAAAAAAAGAGGGAAAGAAGAAAAAAAGACTGAAAGAGAAAGACAGTTATGCTTTACACACTCTTCCACAAGAGAAAGAAAAAAACAAAGGAAGAGATGAAGGAAAAAAAGAGAGAAAGGAAGAAAGGAAGGAAGGGAGGGAGGGAGAATGGTAATATGTGAGATAATGGATATGTTATAGCCTGACTATAGTAGTCACTTCGCTATGCATACACATAGGAAAAATAAAAATTAACTAAAATTTCATTACTGAAAAAAAGTAATGAGGAATGATAAGCAATGCAAATAATTATTAGTCAAAGGATGTTCTTGAGGAAAAAATGTCTTTAAGGTAGAAAAAAATTCTATGTATACAAGAGAGACATGATTTAATTGTAAAAAGAATAATTCACCAGAAATTCATCATAATTTTGAATCCATCTGCACCTAACATTATAAAATCAAAATATATAATGTAAAAGTTAAAAGAATTATGTAAAATTCTCAGACTGATAAAAATTCAAATAATTATGAAAAATTCTTAGAGTCTGATAGAGCAATTTGGCTATCAGTAGAAAAAAACAGAAAATATACCTTCCAAAAGAGGAGACATGGTAAGAGCAAAGTAAATAAATTCCCCACTAAAATGGCAAAAATTTAGGGAAAGCATGTGTGGGGAAAATAGAATAATTTAGTCAGGCTCCCTCCACTCAAGTCTGGTTGGGGGTCATGCAGCACATTTCTTGTAAACAAGTTGTGTGTGGGTGGAGTTAGTGCACATGTGCACCCATGTATCTTTTTAGTTTATTGCTATTGTATGTTCTGCAGTTTAGGAAGCAGAAACTGGCCGGCAGAGCTCGCGTCTAAAAAATAGGGCATGTTTACTCTGCTGGCAGCTGCTCAGTTTTCCTTTGGACTTTGCCGAGAGCAGTGGAATTTCTGAGTTTCTCTTGGTACTGCCTTGCGCTGAGACGTGTGTGCTGAATGAAGACTATTCGTACTTCAACCAAGGCTCCAAGGACCTTTTTGCTGGTTACCTAACTCGTACACTTGCGTGTGAAGGTTTTTTGAATGCGTTTGAGGGGTCTGTGAGCTTCAGACCCTAGCCCTAGATGCACACCATGAATAGAACAAGATGGCAAAGGGAAAGCAAAAGGTATCTGTTATAGCACAAATAAATAAGCTCAATTTTCTTATTAAATGGCAGACACTCTTCATGGGTCAAAAGAAAAATTGAATTATATCCTGAGCATTGTAAATAGACCTCAAACAAAATGGAACAGTAAGGTTAAAAATTAAATGTATAAGCATGTGTGTCATCAAATGTGTAGGAGTCTTATATTGTGATGTTTCCATCAGAGGCAAAACATCGCAATTTTCTGGATGATCGATGTGCTGAATATCTTTGCATAAATTATTTTCAGAAACATAATTGAAGTGTAAAATTATAGATCATTCTGTTGTCGATCGTTAATGTAATAAAAAGTCAGTAATATAGAGCTCAAGAATGTAGATTAATTATGACAAATATACCTTCATTTCCATATGATGCACTTTCACTCCCTCACCCACACACACACACTCTGTGTAGAAGCTGGTATAATCTGCTGACAGTGCAGTGACTTTTTATTAAAGGCTCAATACCCTCAATGTGATAATTGAGCAGAAGCTAGCAGACATGTCAGTTTAGGCTGGGAGTTTTCTGGTGGGATTGAGGCATTGACTTAAACAACTATAAATTTCAATAGTAGAGTAGACTCCAGAGCCGGTAATGTATCACTTACTTCACTTCAACTTTTGAGAAAGCTTATATCCATATTATGGCAAGAATCATTCTGAAATGGTGCTTCTGAACAAGGAGCATTTTTGTTTTCCAGGATATTTGGCAACGTCTGGAGACATTTTTGACTGTTACAACAGTGTGGGTGGGTGGTGTTGTTACTGTCATGTAGTGAGTAGAGGCCAGAGATGCTGCTAACCATCTTGCTGTGCACAGAACAGCCCCTCACAATGAAGAATTATATGGTCCCACGTGACAATCATGCCAAAGCCGAGAAACACTGATCTAAACCAAATGTGCTTTAAAGTCCTGGCATAAACTAAGTCTAAATCAAATAGAAAGGACATTGCATAAGGTAATGGTGCCGAGAGAGGGGGACTCACTATGCAGTTTTACTAACTGCAGGCACTTTTGAGAGCAGATATCAAGAAACCTGTTCATGAAAAATAAATTTTTTCTTTGAAAACTACTCAATATACTCTATCCGAGTGTGAAAGAACTGGAGGGTTTTGATCAGAGAGTATAAACCTTCAGAATTGAATTTCAGTCAAGTGAAGAGCAAAGTCTAATAATATCTACTAGCAGTTCCCACATACAAGTACACTTTTAGAAACTTTATTCATCTATTCAGTATTTATGTTTCAAATTTTTGCTGTGTGCACACCACATCTTTAGATGGTAGAGATGATTAGGCTGAGATCTTTTCCCTCAAGTAAGTGAGAATTGGAGGAAATAAGGACGTAGATGTTGGTTAGGTTAGGAAACTAATCTCAAAAGCTTTTAAAACTCAAGATGAACCTGAAGTGCAAGGCTGAACTGAACACATGAATAAGGATCTATCCAGCTTGTATAGCCAAATATTGAGAATTCAAACATAGGAAAAGAAAACTATGTATATTAAGCATTTTCTAAATGTTGCCTATTGCATCAAGGCTCCAACTTTAGCCTTACAGCAACTCACTGATATAGCTGGTAGTCCATTTTACAAATGAGGAATTTGAGACTCAATGACGTGGAGTCACCTGTCCTTGTTCACAAAATTTGGGTGGTGTTATTGGAATTTGAACCTGAGTGTAAGGATTTTTTTCTTTTTTTATTATTTAATTTTAAAAATAATTGTACATATCGGTGGGGTACAGAGTTGAATATCAATACCTGTGTGCAATATGTGATGCTCAAGTAAGGATAGTTACTATATTCAGCGTTGTACAAATTGATTTTCTTGGCCCCTTACCGCCCCCTTCCCACTTCTAGTAACCTCAGTTCTGTTTTCTCCTTTTCAAAGTTCCACGTATTATTGTGATTATTGTGTCTTTCTTTTTTATTTATTTGTTTATTTTTTTTTAGCTCCCATTTATGAGTGAGGATATGCAGTATTTCTCTTTCTGTGCCTGGCTTATTTCACTTAACATAATTTTCACTGAGTATTGGCCTGTAGTTTTCTTTTTATGTCATATCCGTCTGGTTTTGGTTTCAAGGTGATGCTGGCCTCATAGAATGAGTTTGTGAGAATGGCCTTTGTTTCAGTTTTTTGGAATAGTTTGAAGAGAATTGGTATTAATTCATCTTTAAAGATTTGGTAGAATTCAGCAGTAAAGCCATCCGGTCCTGGGCTTTTCTTTGTCAGGAGACTACTAATTACTGCTTAATTCTCATTGCTTTTTATTGGTCTCTTTGGGTTTTCTATTTCTTCTTGGTTTGAACTTGGTAGATTTTATGTGTCTAGAAATTTATCCATTTCCTCCAGGTTTTCAATTTTTTTTGGTGTATAGTTGTTTATAATAGTTTCTAGTGATTCTTTGTATTTCTGTGGAATCAGTTGTAATGTCTCCTTTCTCATTTCTGACTTTTGTTATTTGGGTATTCTCTCTCCTTTTATTGTCAACCTAACTAATGGTTTGCCTATTTTGTTTATCTTCTCAAAAAACCAATTTTTTGTTTCATTGATCCTTTGTATCATTTTTTGTTTCTCTATTTCATTTAGTTCTGCTCTGATCTTTATTATGTCTTTTTGTCTACTAATTTTGGGATTGGATTGTTCTTGTTTTGCTAGTTCTTTGAGGTGTAGCATTAAGTTTTTTATTTGAGATGTTTCTAATCTTTTGATGTAAGTGTTTACTGCAGTAAAGTTCACTTTTAGTACTGCTTTTGCAATGTCCCACAGGTTTTGGTATAATGTGTCTTTATTTTCATTAGTTTCAAGAAATTTTTTGATTTCCAGTTTAATTTCTTCTTGGAACCATAGGTCGTTCAGGAGTAGGTTCTTTAATTTCCTTGTATTTGTATAGTTTCCAGAGGTTCGTTTATTATTAATTTCTAGTTTTCATCCATTGTGGTCTGAAAAGATCCTTGAAATGATTTCAAGATAGCACATTGATTCCAGAATTTTTGCATAGTTCACCCATATCAATACATTCTGCCTGATCTAGTATTATATTTCTTCCATCTTGATGTAATCTCTGTATGATCCAAATTCATTCATGTTCCTGAGATTTATGTGGATATGTTATTAGCAAAATCTTCCAGTTATTTTGGTGTGCATGGTATCTCCTCACAGGTCCTACTTTGTACCTGGTCCCCTAGTACCTACTAGAAATTGGGTAGGAAAAAAACAGAGCCTGTGAGAACCAAAGCATCAGTGGAGACCAGGAAAACCATAGGAGTGGAGCTGCCTGAGGACTTCGGGACCCGACC
The DNA here is from genome assembly GCF_027409185.1 of Cynocephalus volans. Taxonomy (NCBI): domain Eukaryota; kingdom Metazoa; phylum Chordata; class Mammalia; order Dermoptera; family Cynocephalidae; genus Cynocephalus; species Cynocephalus volans. The sequence continues at coordinate 47,738,001 of NC_084470.1, read as the reverse complement.
CCTCACACCAGTGTGCAGAGTATGTGGAAGGAACATGGACTCAAGGTATATGATTCACCAGCTTTGAGATTTAATGCCTGCCCTGCTAGGTTTTGGACTTGTTTGGGTCTTACTACACCTTTCTTTTGGCCTATTTCTCCCATTTGGAATGGGAATATGTACCCTATGCTTGTCCCACCAATGTATCTTGGAAGTAGATTACTTGTTTTTAATTCACAGATGGGACTTTGAACTTTGGACTTTTGAGGTGAAACAAGTTAAAATTTGGGAGATGAAATGAATGTATTTATTTGCATGTGGAAAGGAAATGAGTTTTGTGGGGCCAGAAGCTAAATGTAGTGGATTGAATTATGTCCCCCTAAAACTCCCTGAAGCTTGAATTGTGTCCCCCAAGTTTTATGTATTAGAAACTTAGTCCCCACTGTGACTGTTAAGAGGGTGGGAAATTCTATTATGGTAATTGAAAGGTGGAGACTTGAAGAGGTGATTGGATTGTAGGACCACACCATAGTGTGGATTAAAATGGTGATCAGGGGCGTGGTTCTGAGGACTTTGAAAGAAGAGGATAGTCTCTCTCTTGCTCTCTCCCCTGCTCTCCCTCCTCTGACATTTTTCACAGTGTGATACCCTGCTGTCACTGAAGTCACCATCAATGAAGGCTTTCACCAGCTGTGTTCCCTGGACTTTGGACTTAGTCTTAGAAAGTGTAAGCAAATACATTTCATTTTTCTTTATAAAATACCCAGTTCTGTGTATTTTGTTATAAGCAACAGAAATAGACCGATACATTATGATTTGCTATAATCACTTATTAATTTTTGGAGTCTTTTAGTCAATTTTCTAGTATTTTCTACATAGGAAATCATGTGATCTATAGGGAGATTTATTTTTCCTTTACAAGATGCATACTTTTTCTTTTTCTTTTTTTTTGTTTTATTGCACTTGCTAAGACTTTCAGCATGAGTTTGAGTAGGAGTGATGGGGACAATATTTCTTTAAAAAATATTATTAACTAATTTCTTTGCTAAAGATGATCTATTATTCTGATTATCTACTTGTTCTTGTGTGAATTTTGGTAGTTGGTGTCTTTCAAGTAATTTGTCCATTTTATGTAAGTTGTCAAATTTGGGGCACGGAGTTGTTTACAATATTCCTTTTTTAAAAAAAATCCGTTTAGTGTACACAGGATTAGTGGAGATAACCCTCTTTCATTTCCTTTTTTTTTATTCCCTCCCTCCCTCCTCCCTCTCCTCCCTCCCACCCTACAATGTCCTTTCTGTTTGCTTGTCGTATCAACTTCAAGGAATTGTAATATTTGTAATTTATGTTATTTCTCTTTTCTTTTTGGTTAGCCTGGCTAGAAGCTTAACAATTTTATTGATATTTTAATAGAAACAGCTTTTGGTTTCCTGGATATTCTCTATTGTTTTTCTCTTTTAATTTTATTTTATAAGTGCTCTAATTATTACTATTTTCTTTCTTCTGCTTGCTTTAGGTATAAATTGCTCTTCTTTCTGTAGTTTCCTAAGATAGAAGTTTAGATCATTGATTTTAGATCTTTATTATTTTCTATTATATGCATTTAATGCTATATGTTTTCCATTAAATCTGTTTTAACTTCATCCTACAAATTTTGATTTAAGCTAAAATGTTTTTAAATTTCTTTTGAGATGGCTTTGGCCCATGTGTTATTCAGCAGTGTGTTTAATTTCAACATACTTTGTTGTTTTTCAGGTGTCTGTGTGTTATTGATTTCCTGTTTAAGTCTATTGTGGTCTGAGAACATGCTTTGTATGACTTCTAGTCTTTCAAAAATTTTAAGGTAATATATGGTCTAGAGTGCAGTCTATCTTGGCAAATGTGTCATATGAACTTGAGAAGAACATCTATTCTGTCCTTTTTGGATGGAGTGTTTCATAAATATCAATTATAGCAATTGTTAGTGCTGTTCTTGTCAACTGTTTCCTTACTGATTTTCTGCCTGCTTGATCTATCAATTATTGAAAGAGATGTGTTGAGATCTCCTACTATAATTATGGATTTTTTCATTTTTTTTTCTCTGAGTTTTATTAGTTTTTGCTTCATGTATTTTGTTAGGTATATACACATTAAAGCTTGTTATATTTTAAAGATGTAACCCTTCATCATTGTGTAATAAATCTTTTTATCCCTGATAATTTTTCTTGTTCTAAAGTCTACTGCATCTGAAGTTAATATAGCTATGATGCTTTCATTTGATTTGTGTCAGCATGGTACATTTTTTCCTTCTCTTTACTTTTAATATATGCACATTTTTATATTTAAAGTGAGTATATTAGTTTCCTGCAGCTACCATAACAAAGTACCACAAACCCAGTGACTCAAAACAACAAAAATGTATTTTCTCACAATTGTGGAGGCTAGAAGTCCAAAATCAAGGTGTTAGCAGGGCCATGCTCCCCCTGAACATGCTGAGAAAGAATCCTTCTTTGCTTATTCCAGCCCTGGCATCTCCTGGAAATTCTTGGCACTCCTTGGCTTATAGATGCACCACTCCTTTCTCCGCTTCTGTTTTCACATTGTTTTACTCCCCCACTCCCAGGTGTGTCTCTTTATGTCTTCTCCTTATCTTATAAAGACGCCAGTCATTGGGTTTATATCTGCCCTAATCCATTATAACCTCATTTTAAATAATTAAATCTGTAATGACCCTATTTCTAAATAAGATTGCATTCTGAGGTTCCAAGTAGACTGAAATTTTTAGGGGACACTATTCAACTCACCATAGTGAGGTTCTTGTAGATGACATAAAGTTTGGGCTTTATTTGTTTTCTTTTTAAAAATCCATTCTCAATCTCTGAATTTTAATGGTTGTATTTAGGCCACTCACACTTAAAAATGTTTATTAATACAGTTAGATTTACATATACCGTATTTGTAACTGTTTTCTTTTCATTGTACTTGCTTTTTGTTTTCATTTTCTCCCTCTCTTTTCTGTATTTTCCAGTTTTAGTTGAGCATTTTATATGTTTAAATTTGCCCTTCTCTCTTAGTTTATCAATTATACTTCTTTCCATAATTTTATTTTATTTATTTATTTTTTTAAAAGATGACTGGTAAGGGGATCTTAACCCCTGAATTGGTGCTGTCAGCACCACGCTCTCTGAAGTGAGCTAACTGGCCATCTCTATATAGGGATCTGAACCCGTTGCCTTGGTGTTATCAGCACCACATTCTCCCAAGTGAGCCGTGGGTCGGCCCTTTCCATAATTTTACATAGTTGCCCTGGAGATTGCAATATTTATAATGTAAGAATATTTATAACTAATCTAAGTCTACCTTCAAATAAAACTATATCACTTCACATGTACTTTATAACTCAGTATGCTCAATTCTTCCTTCTTACTCCTTACAACATTGCTGTCACTAATTTTGGTAATCCATATGCTATAATCACCCAATGCATTATAGCTATTATTACTTAAAAAAAACAGTTATCTATTAGATCAATTAAAAATAAGAAAATTAAAATATTTTTATTTTACCTTCTTTATTTCTTTTCTGACACTCTTCCTTTCTTTATGTATATTGAAATTGTGACCTATATCTTTTTCTTCTCTTTGAAGAATTTTTTAAGACATTCCTGGTAGGGCAGCTCTACTAATGATGAATTCCCTTAGTTTTTGTTTTTGTGAGAAAGTTATTATTTCTCCTTCACTTTTGAAGGACAATTTCAATGGATATAGTATTCTAGGTTGGTGTGCTTTTCCCTTCAACACGTTAAATGTTTTACTCTACTCTTCTTGCTTGCTTGGCTTCTGATTGGAAGTCTTACATAAAATTTATTCTTGTTCCACTGTGGGTAAGGTGTTCCCCTCCCCTAAGCCCCTGGCTTCATTCAACATTTTTCATCATCTTTATCTTTCTTCATTTTGAATATGATATACCTACATGTAGATGTTTTGGTCTTTATCCTGCTTGGTATACTCTGAGCTTGCCAGATTTGTGGTTTGGTGTATGTCATTAGTTTTGAAACATTCATGGCCATTATTATTTCAAATATATGTTTTCTCTGTTCTTTCTTTTCTTTTTGGTATTTCTATTATGCATATGTTACACCTTTTGGTATTGACCCACAGTTTCTGGATGTTCTACTCTTTTTTTTTTTTTTTATTCCCCTGTACTTTTTTCTCTTTGCATTTTAGTTTGGAAATTTTCTATTGACATATCTTTAAATTTCCAGGTTCTTGTCTTGATCTTGTCTAGTCTACTCATAAGCCCATCAGTATTTCCTTGTGATTTTTTTTATAGAGTCTCCATCTCTCTCTTACATTGCCCATCTGTTCTTGAATGCTGTGCTGTGTACTTTTTCCTTTAGAGTTCTTAACATATTAATCCTAGTGATTATAAATTTACTATATGGTAATTCCAAAATCTGTGTACTATTTTGAGTCTGCTTCTGATGCTTCCTTTATCTCTCCTCTCCAGATTCTGTACATTTTTTTTCTTTTTGCTTTTCAACATGTCTTGTAAGTTTATTTTTATTGAAAGCTGAACATGATGTATCAGGCAATAGGAAATTAGGTAAACAGGTTGTATTTTAATATGGATAGGAGTTGGCTCTGTTTGATGTTTGCTATATCTGTTGGTGCCAGTTGCTTCAGTATCCTCTAGTGTCTTCTTTTTGTCTTGCATGTTGTCTTTTGGTCACTTTTCCTAACAATGCCTTAAACAGAATCTGTGATTTTCAGCTTCTTCATCTGTAGTCACTGTTAAGTTGACCCCTGTTGATGTGTTAGCAATGTGTGGGGAGTGGAAGCATTCTATAATCTTATGATTAAAATCTCAGTCTTTTAGTGAGTCTGTGTCCGTAGATTGTGACCTTCACTAGTGTATTTCAACAATTTTACTCCCCTTAGGTAAGACAGAAAGGTTCCAGTGTATTAGAGTTGTATAATCACCTTTCCCCCCGGGTGAGATAAGGATCTAGTAAAGTCTTTTCCTTTGAAGAGTAGACTTTTCTTACAAAGAATGCTTTGGACATATTTCAAAGTGGCAACTTTTTTCTTCTTCCGCCAGAAACACCAAGGAATTTTTCTTGACTCTTCACCATGAGAATTTGATGGTGCTCCTGGAATCAAATTTTCTATAAAAATCTATAAAAATGTGGAATCCCCCTGGAAGTTTTCACTCTTAAGCTAGTCTATTTTCAGCCTCCAGCAATTTGTCACAATGACCACTTAAACATTTCTACCAGTGTATGGTCCTGACGTTTCTGCTCCATGTAAGCTGAAATTTGGCCGTGGTTCTCTGTTTTGACTGAGAATCTCTGTATTTACCTGTCTTGCCAGATTTCAGGGTGATGGTTTGCCTTGTGACTTCAATTCTCTGATGGGCATGAGGAAAGTTATTTATTTTCAGTTTTATCAGCTTTTTTTTTTCTGTTGTGAGGATGTGAGTTATTATTTTCAAGCTCTTTACATGTTATAGTTGAAATGCAAAGCTCCCTCTTATTTTAAAGTACTCTTTACCTGAGATGAACTAAAAGAATATATTTGCTTTTGGCTTCGTCATTGATTTGCTTCAGATCATACTATCTTTGGATGATAGCATTAATGAATTGTAGAGTTTTTAAAAATTTGGACTTTTTTTCTGATTTTTTCGTCAATGCAATTTGCTAAATTTTAAAACATGGTTGTATCACAGCTATGTCTTTTTTAATATTACAGAAAGAACATTTGGGAAGAAAATTTACTATGAAAGGCAAAAATTAAAATAAATAATAAAAATAAAAAAGACTGAATAGTGCTTTACTAACAGGAAGGGATATTTGATCATCCGGTGAATAGTTATATTTGAGTGTGACAGAGATAATCTTAGAAACTTTATTTACTTACACTTTAAGTATAATAATGTATGATGGAAGGGTCATTTTTTCCATAAAAGATTGGTAATCTGAAGTACATTGAGAAATATATTTATCTCAATGTTTAGAAACATTAGGGCATAATTTTTGAGCTTGGAAAGTGTCAAAAAATTCATTTATTTTGCAGTGACTTTTGCAGTGATTTTTGTGCTTTCCATTTTAGGAAATTTTCAATAACATATCATAAAATGTTAGAACTACAAAGAGTGTCACACCTTAATTTTCAAACCTTATCATCATATAGAAGAGCAAACTGGAAAAAAGGCAAGTGACCTGACTAACCCTCCTCCCCAAATAGAATAAAGATTGGCACTCAGTTTTCCTCTCTCCTACCTGGGTAGTGCTGCCAACCCACACAAAATGCTGTGATGTTGAGAGCTCACAGGGTAAAGAATCTCTTCTTCTTATCACAAGTCAATTATCACTGAATAACAAGAAGCATGAGATATCTCTATTTTTTATTTATTTTTTTACAATTTCATGAAAGTTATCTGATAATATTTTTTGAATGGGTTTTTAATGGATGGGATAGTCAAAACATTTCCTAACTATAAAAATAAATCCCTCTTAAAAAAACTTTCCAAAGGACAAACACATATTCTATTCAGGATTTACACATTTTAATATCCTCCATAAAATAACAAATACTAATTACTGGGCCTACTCTGGGATTTTTTTCTTTTCTTTTCCAACAAAGAGGAAAAAAAAAATCAATGGATTAGGCAAAAACTGGCTTAAATGGAGCCCATCAGCAGTTGAATGGCCAAAGTTACTTTAACCACATTTGTACTGCCTTACAATTGGTCTATTTATAGGCTAGCTGGTTGCCTCAGGTTTTATGAAGTTTAAATGACAGAAAATTATCCATAATGGGCTGATCTTATTCATCATTCAAATGCAGCTAGATTTTACTTTAAGTGCATTGTGTCATGGCAAAACACAGGATATTCCTTTTGAGTTCCTGGATTTCCAAGTTATTTGGAGCAAGTAGAAAGGCTATGGCCAAGGGCATCAGGGCGAAAGCACTTTGATTAAGAATGATTCAGTTTCAGAAACTGAAGAAGAATAAGGAGCAAGGCAGGAGCATTCATTCAAATGCAGTATTTTGTCCTAGGAGAGCTGAATCTCATTGTCAAGGCAACCTGGCTCTGATAATGAAGGGCCATTAGCCATGAATCAGGGTAGAAGAGGAGAAAGTAGAGTTGTCAACAGAGAAGGCGCTTGGAGCTTTGAATGTATATGTCTCACATGATTGCGTATGTGCCTTCACTCCCACCAGATTCATGATGATATCCTTGGCGCAGAGCTATTTTACAGGCCAGAGAATTTTTACACCTTATTCATCCATCCATGAATTGACTTACTTGCTGATTTCTGAAATTCTCACTCTACAGATTCATTTATCTGGCTTTGTGAAAATCTCATTATCAGTTATTCATACATTAGCATGAATAATTATAGTTTCTTGATTAAGACTGGTTAAACTTTCCATTCGTCAAAGAGAAATGCAGATTCTTTAGATGTATTATTTTTATTTTACTTTGCCTTCTCTATAGAAAGCTAACTATTAGGTGAGGTGTTTATCAGAACCCAATAGCTAGATTAATAGGAAGGTGAAAACAAGAATAAACTAAATAGAGGTTCCACTGTCTGGGAAGATCTATTAGTTTGTCAGAAAGATAATTTACGGAATTCTAAATTTTTTATTTTGATTTTTATTCCAAACATTTAAAGGCACTTAATTACCCATATGGTGCGTTGGCAGTTGAGAAAACAACAAAAGCAGGAAAGTCTCTCTCTGACATTGTCCGGCTGCTCTAAAGAAGGTCATAAAGCAGGTGCCTTGCTCTATATCCAGAGGAAAGAAAGGAAGACACAGAGAAGAGTCTGAACAAGACCATACCCCTTTTCTGTCCAATCATACTTCTACATGAGTATCCATTCTTCACAGAACATAAGCACTAAGTCTTCAGATCTTCATTTCTCAAGGCTCTCACGTCACATAAAACTTTCGTTAAATAAATTTGTATGCTTTTCTCTTGTGAGTCTGTCTTTTTTTATAGGGGTGAGAGCCATAAACCTTATGAAGGATGAGGAAAGAAATCTTTTCTCCTCTTCACACTTTTGTCAGAACATGCGTGTTTTATCTGGACAGAAAGAAAGCCCAGAATTTCCAAAGAAATGAATGAAAGAAAGGTGAAAGACCATCAGTACCACAGAGTTATTATGAATGGAAAGTACGTTTAATTGAAAACAACAAGAGACAGATTCTGAACAAGTATGCTGACCCAAAGCATGGGCCTATTTGAATCCTGGGCTCCTCAATTTATTAGCTGTGTGATCTTGGAAAGTTACTTTATTTATGTGACCTTCAGTTCTACATCCAATAAATTGGAATTAAACATATGTATGCCATACTATTGTGGTACAAAATAACTGAGATAATATCATAAAAAACTTAGTACAGTTTCTGACAAAAACTTAGTATAGTTTCAAGAATAATTGAGATAATACCATAAAAAACTTAGTACAGTTTCTTAGTACAATGCTGAGCAATAGTAGCCATTAACTCTCAGTGAACTTAGTTGACCAACAAGAGTAATGAGATGACTCAGGCTCATATTATATTTTTCCTGCACAGCCTCAGTATTGATTGGATATTTCTCTAAGAATACCCTGTTCCTTTAGTACAAAATAATATGTAGAAACTATGATCTGGTTGTCAGGTGTGACAGAACCAGAAAATATCTATCTGTCTATACATACACATATACCTAAATATGAGCAGGCTAAGAATATCCAATATAAATAACTACTTCTAATTGCTTATTGGTAGGGTCTTGCACAGAAATAAAAAATAAATATAGAAAAGGAGACTCCTAAGAAATAAACACATGGATTACTCAAAAAGTAGTAAAGAAATTAAGGAATAAAATATATGAGGATGGAAAGGTAAAACCTAAACTTCCATTGTCTCAGATGTTATGACTTTCCATACCAAAAGATCTGCAAACCTACAGTCAAATAAATTAATTTAAAACTTGACAAAATTAATGATGATAAAATAACTCAAATACTGACTGCATTTATATAATTCAACCACAAATACTTTCAAAATAGAAAATTTTAAATAGTACCCCTTACCAAAACATCAAAGAAATAAGGCACTGAAAGTACCATCCAGAGAAGTTAGGCAAGAGAAGGAAACAAAATGCATCCAGATTGGAAAAGATGAAATCAAGCTGTTCCTGTTTTCAGATGACATGATCTTATATATAGAAAAACCTAAAGGCTCTACAAAAAACTCTTAGAGCTGATAAATGATTTTAGTAAAGTTGTAGCATACAAAATCAACAAACAAAAATTAGAAGCATTTTTATACTCCAACAACAAGCTGGCAGAAAAAGAAATCAAGAAAGCTAGACCATTTATAATAGTCACCAAGAAAATAAAATAACTAGGAATAAAGTTAACCAAGGAGGCGACAGATCTCTACAATGAGAATTGCAAATCACTGCTGAAAGAAATTAAAGAGGATACAAAAAGATGGAAAGACATTCCATGCTCACAAATTGGAAGAATTAACTTTGTGAAAATGTCCATACAAGCAATCTACAGATTCAATGCAATCTCCATCAAAATACTAATGACATGCCACGAAAAACAAGAAAAACAATCCTAACATTCACACGGCACAACAAAAGACCCTGAACAGCCAAAGCAATCCTGAGCAAAAAAAAAAAAAAAAAAAAAAAAAGCAGAGACATAACATTACCTAACTTCTGACTTCACATTATACTACAAAATTATAGAGCTAAAACAGCATGGTGCTGGCATAAAAACAGACACTTGGACTAATGGAATGGAATAGAGAACTCAGAAATCAACCCACATACAGCCAACTGATCCTTGACAGTGGAAACTACAACATACCTTGGGGAACAAGAACATAACATTGCTCTTCAATAAATGGGGCTGGGAAAACTGGACATCTATAAGTAGAATGAAACTAGACCTGTACATCTCACCATATTCCAAAATCAAATCAAAATGGATTAAAGACTTAAACATAAGACTAAAATTATAAAACTCTTTAAAGAAAATATAGAGAAACACTTCAGGAAGTGGGACTGGGTAAAGACTTTGTAAATAAGACCTCAAAAGCACAGGCAACAAAAGGAAAAATAAATGGGATTATATCAAACTAAAAAGCTTCTGCACAGCAAAGAAAACAATTAACAGAGTAAAAAGACAGCCTACAGAATGGGAGGAAAAAATTGCAAACTATTCATCCAATGAAGAATTAATATCTAGACTATACAAAGAACTCAAATAATTTAACAGCAAAAAAACAAGTAACCTGGTTAAAAAATGGGTAAAGGAGCTGAATAGGCATTTCTCAAAGGAAAACACACACATGGCCAACAGACACATGAAAAAATGTTTAATATCACTAAGCATCAGGGAAATACAAATCAAAATCTCACTGAAATATCATCTCACCCCAGTTAGACTGGCCATTATGAAAAAGACAGAGAATACAAATGCTGACTAGGATGCAGAGAAAGAGGACTCTCCTGAACTGTTGGTGGCACTGTAAATTAGTGTATCTGTTATGGAAAACTGTATAAAGTTTCCTCAAACAACTACAGATAATACTGCCAGATGATCCAGCAATCTCACTGGTAGGTATATACCCAAAGGAATGGAAATCATCATGTCAAAGGAATACTTGCACTCGCATGTTTATCACAGCTCTACTTACAATAGCCAAAAGTAGGAACCAACTTAAATGTCCATTAATGGATGTGTACATAAGGAAGATGTGGTGTATATATACACAGTGGGATACTACTCTGCCATAAAAAAGAATGAAATTCTGCCATTTGCAGCAACATGGCTGAGCCTGGAGAAAATTTTGTTAATTGAAATAAGCCTGGCACAGAAAGAGAAATACTGCATGTCGTCACTCATAAGTGGGAGCTTAAAAAATAAAAATAAAATAAAATAAAAAAAGAAAGAAAGATAAAACAATCACAATAATTTGTTGAGCTTTCAAAAGGAGAGAACAGAACTGAGGCCACCAGAGGTGGAAGAGAGGGAGGGGAAGGAGGGTTAGTGAGAAATTGGTACAGGTCCCCAAAAAATGATTATAAAAGGTTGAATATACTAATTATCCGGATTTGAGTATCACATATTACACACAGGTATTGGTATTCAATGCTGTACCCCAAAGCTATGTACAATCAATTATGTTTCAATAGAAGAATAAATAAATATTAAGAACTTTTAAAAAATAAATAAGGTACCAAAGAATACATTTAACAAATGAAGTGAAGGACATACTTAGAGGTCAGAGACTTTGTTAAAAGAAGTGCTTAAATAAGTGGATAGATAAATTATGCCAAAGGATAAAAATAACTCTTACCCTCAAGATAATTTTATAAAGTTGATGCTCTTCCATTTCAAATCTCAACAGGAATTTTTGGTTTTCTGTGTGTGTATGTGATTTTCGGTTCCTATTCACTGTAGGACCAGGAAAAATACCTTATTCTAAGACGAGGAGAAATTAACAGTTAATAGTCAAGAGTTTATATTGATTTGTTTACTTTTGGTAGGGTCCAGGAGTGATTTGGTAGAGGATTAAGGACATAACTACACCACATGTATTAGCTTGAACTATATGAAATTGCCATTTTTGTTTTTCCTCTCCTCCTGAATACTCGATGTATTCTTGTGATTGTGCTTCCTATCTTTTTATTTCTTAGATCCCACTTAAGAGTGAGGACATGCAGTATTTCTCTTTCTGTGCCTGACTTATTTCACTTAACATAATTTTCTCCAAGCTCATCAATATTGCTGTGAATGGTGGAATTTCACTCTTTTTTATGACACAGTAGTATTCCACTGTGTATATATACCACATTTCCTTATCCAGTCATCTGTTGACAGACATTTAGGTTGGTTCTACGTCTAGGCAATTGTAAATAGAGCTGTGACAAACACGGGAGTACAGGTATCCCTTTGACATGATGATTTCTTTCCTTTGGGTATTCACTCAGCAGTGGAATTACTGGATGGTGTGGCAGTTCTATCTATAGTTGTTTGAGGAACCTCCATACTGTTTTCCATAATGGCTGCATCATTTTTTTTTCCGTAATGGCTGCATCAATCTGACCAACAGTGCAGGAGAGTTGCACTTTCTCTGCATCTTTGCCAACATTTGTTATTCTCTTTTTGATAATAGCCAGTCTAACTGTTGTAAGATGATATCTCAATGGGGTTTTGATTTGTATTTCCCAGATGATTAATGAGGTTGAGCATTTTTTTATGCATTTGTTGGCCATTTCTATGTCTTCTTTAGAAATGTCTATTCAGCTCCTTTGCCCATTTTAGTTGGATTATTATTTTATTTTTTACTGTTAAGTTGTTTTTGTCCCTTGTATATTCTGGATATCAATCCCTTTTTGGATATATAGTTTGCAAATATCTCCTCCCATTTCATAGGCTGTCTTCTCACTTTGTTGATTGTTTTCTTTGCTGTGCAGAAGCTTTTTAATTTGATATAATCCCATTTATTTATTTTTGCTTTTGTTGCTTGTGCTTTTGAGGTCTTATTTATAAAGTCTTTGCCCAGTCCTGCTTCTTGGAGTGTTTCTCTATGTTTTCTTTTAAGATTTTTATAGTTTCAGTCTTATATTTAAGTCTTTCACCCATTTTGAGTTGATTTTGGTATATGGTAAGATGTTTGGGTCTAGCTTCATTCTTCTACACATAGATATCCAGTTTCCCCAGGACCTTTTGCTGAAGAGGCTGTTCTTATCTGAGTGTATGTTCTTGGTACCTGTGTTGAGATCATTTGGCTGTTAATATGTGGATTGACTTCTGGGTTCTCTATTCTGTTCAATTTGACTACATATCTGTTTTATGCCAGTACCATGCTGTTTTAGTTATTGTAGCTTTCTAATACAATTTGAAGTGAGGTAGTGTAGTTTTCCCATCTTTATTTCTTTTGCTCAGGATTGCTTTGGCTATTTGAGATCATTTGTAGTTTCATATGAATGTTAGGGTTGTTTTTTCTATTTCTGTGAAGAATGACATTGGTATTTTGATGGGGATTGCATTGAATCTATAGATAACTTTGTGTAGGATGAACATTTTCAAAGTGTTAATTTTTTTAATTCATGAGCATGGAATGTCTTTCCATCTTTTTGTGTCTTTTTAAATTTCTTTTACAAAGTTTTGTAGGTCATTGTAGAGATCTTTTACCTCCTCAGTTAAATTTTTTCCTAGGTATTTCATTCTTTTGGTGGCTAGTGTAAATGGGCTTGCTTTCCTGATTTGTCTTTCTGCTAATTCATTGTTGGTGTATAAAAATGCTACTGATTTTTAGGTATTAATTTTTTATCCTGCAACTTTACTGAATTTGTTTATCAGCTCTAGGAATTTTTTGGTAGAGGTGTTAGGTTTTTCTATATATAGGATCAGCCAATCCCAAAATTAGTACACAGAAAGAAATAATTAAGATCATAGCAGATCAAAATGAAACAGAGATCCCCAAAATGATACAAAAGATGAGGGAAAAAAAGTTAATTTATTGAGAAGGTAAACAAAATAGAGAAACCATTAGCCAGACTAACTAAAAAAAGAAGACAGGAGACCAAAATAACAAAAATCAGAAATGAAAAAGGAGACATCACAACTGATACCTCAGAAATACAAAGAATCATTAGAGACTATTTTGAATAACTACACATCAACAAATTTGAAAACTTGGATGAAATGGACAAATTTCTGGACACATACAAACTACCAAAACTGAATCAAGAAAACATAGAAAACCTGAGCAGACCAGTAATGAGAAATGAGATTGAAGCATTCAGCCATCTCCCAACAAAGAAAATCCCAGGACCAGAGGCTTCAGTGCTGGATTCTGCCAAACCTTTAAAGAATTAATATAATATTTTTCAAACTATTCCAAAAAATTAAAAAACAGGCTATTATTGAAAACTCATTGTATGAGGCCAGCATCACCCTGATACCAAAATCAAACAAAGACATAGCAAAAAAAGAAAACTACAGGCCAATATCCTTAATAAACATAAACACAAAAATCCTCAACAAAATATTAGCAAACAGAATACAACAGCACATGATTGAAAAGATTATATACCATGAGCAAGTGGGATTCATCCGAGGGATGCAGAGATCGTTCAACATATGCAAATCAATAAACGTGATACAACACATCATCAAAATCAAGGAGAAAAACCATATTATTATCTCAATGCACGTAGAAAAAGCATTTGACAAAATTCAGCATCACTTCATAATGAAGACTCTTAACAAAATAGGTGCAGAAGGAAAGTTTCTCAACACCCTAAAAGCTGTATGTGACAAATCCACTGCCAACATCATCTTGAATGGGTAAAAACTGAAAGCTTTTCCTATAAGAACAGGAACAAGACAAGGATGCCCACTCTCACCACTCTTATTCAACATAGTATTGCAAGTACCAGCCTGAGCAATCAGGCAAGGGAAAGAAATAAAAGGCATCCAAACTGGAAAAGATGAAGTCTAATTGTCTCCATTCACCATTTTTGTTTTTCAACAAGGTCTAATATTGGTGATTTCTTATGGTTCAATGTGATATATATTTTGTTAAAAATTATTGGAAATCAAAAAATAAGAGATATGCTTTTAAAAGTCTAATGTGTTGTATTAATGTGATGCCATGCAAAACGAAAAAATAAACCATTCAGGTAAAAAAGAAAACTTTGAATTTCACATCTTTATACCTAATCTTATGGGGTTACTGTTTCAAGTAATAACAAGGTTTTAAAAGCCCCTGTACTCCACTACATAAATTTCCATTCTCGATTCTTCCTTTTTCCTCCATTAACTTTCCATCACTTCTCTCAGAGAAGAAATACTGAAAACATAGAAGAAATACTGAAGAGTGCCTCCTGGTGTCAGGCTGCATTGCATAGCAAGACATTCATCCATTGGGTGGATTCTTTTTATATAATAGAAAGATGGAAGAATACACACGGGGACTTCATTCATTATTTTTTAGTATATATTTTATTTTTTTTCTTATTATCTGTAGATTTATGACATGAAATACGAACATTTATGTAAGAAGTATTCCCAATTGCCTGTCTAATATACATATCAAAGTAGATTTGTAAAAACCCCATTATACAGTATGATTACTTAGGAGATTATTAACTTTTAAATTATTCTCTTTCTAGGTAGTCTTCTAAAATATTTTGCAGTTATTAAGGGGAAGTTACACTAAATTTGAGACCTCCTCCAACAAGTTATTTTACAGTAATAAGTCCTTTTTCTGGGAGAAAAATGTAGCTCTGGCATGAGAGTTTAAAAGAAAATGCAAAACATGTATTAGTTACATAAAGTATACCCATGGAAGGATGACTGGAGACTATTAATAAAAACAAACATCATTCTGTATTAGAAAGTTGGAAATGCTGCAAGCACTCAATCAGCTCTCCGTTGTCAGTGAGAAGCAAAAGTCTTTGTCTAGTCTCAATTCTGTCACCAAATAGCTATATAACATTGTCTAAGTCACTCAGCATTGCTCTTCTTCCACTGATCCAACCAAAAACAAAAGAACACATTCTTGCTTTTAAATTTTGCTCAACTGGTATTGCTTGAGTATGCACAATAAAAAATGCTGTAAGTCCATTTCTAATTCTGTCACAATCAACTTCTAATGTTCAACAAGTAAAAGGAATATGGTCTTTCATATTTCCATTCAAACTCATTAAAATTTAGTATCTGAGTTTTAAAAAGCTCAGGACCTATTTGTCATAGGCTTTCCTCAATTTCCTTTTTTCCCACCACACCTTCCCTCTTCCCAACTGAGGTATTTACTTAAACCTCTTTTTCTCCCACAATCCTGTGTATAGAGTTGAGATATACACTGTATCCATTCGTGGTTTCTCATGCCTTCATCTAGAAGACTTATCTTTTTAAAATGGTTTTAATTAGGCATATTTGTTCATGTGGTATTTCCTGATACATAGTGATGAAATCTTTCTGTGATGTAGATGAAACAAAAATTCTTGTTTTATAAATTCATTTTTAAGCACAAAAACACAGAACTTCAAAGTTTGTGATTTACAAACTTTGGTTCAGCCTCACTGAGTCTCCCGTCTTGTGGCTCAGATTTAAGAGCCGTTACACCAATCACAAGGTAGAGTCTCCTGGATTCCGGAATTATGAAACCATAAATATTTCTCAAAGAAAGAATATGTTCATAATTTATGCAATAAACATTCCTGAGATATTGAATACAGCCAAAATTTAACCAACAAAATTCAGAACAAGGCAATAGGGTGGAAAAAACTCTGGGATGAATATAAGAAAAGAAATCATTCATCAAATAGTGTATTGACTTCCTAGTAAAGTAACATTGAAACATTTCATTTCTCTGCATTTCGTTCAAAGCCAGAAAATGAAGATAGTAATATCCACTTTGCATTTTATAGGATTATTTTGCAGCTGAATTCTTTTAAAAAGTCATGAACCATCATGTCAATACAACAGTACTAAATGGATTCTAAAAATTAGTTGAATTTTTAATAAATGTGAAAACCATTATCAAAAGTTAATTACCCTTAATTTGGAATTTAAATAACCCTGTATTATAGACTGAATGTTTGCGTCCCCCTGCCCCAAATTCATATGTTGAAACTAATCCCCAATGTGATCATACTTGGAAATGGGACCTTTGGGAGAGAATTGGGGCTAGAGGAGGTGTTGAAGCCTAAGTGTATTTTCATTTTCTTCTTAATAGATGACAAAAAATGAGGAAGGAAACAAGTACGATGTAAAATACACAGGAGAGGCACAATAAAACTTACTAAAAAGAGGCCAGATCCGCATTAGAGACAGTCCTACACTGAATGAAACAGGAGAAGAATTTGACTATGTATCACTTGCTTTGAATTATCCTTTGCTTTTTAAAAATATTCATATCTTACATATCTGTTTTCATATATTCATTTTTACCATATTCCCTTGTTTTATGTCACTGGTGCTTCAGATTTTTTTCTTACTACCTTACTTCTTCATCAAATTTCATTAAAAATCATTTCAATTTTTCTATTACTATTTTGAAAAATGTTAAAACTAGACAGAAAAGTGAAAGTGCCCCCTAATCTTCTTGCCAGAGGTAATCATGATTAACAGTTTGGTATCTATTATTCCTGCTCTTCAAAAGACAATTTTAAGAGAATGAAAAGAAAATCTACAGATTGGGAAGAAATATTTATAAACTTCATATATAATATTAGACTTGTACAAAACATAATATAAAGAGTTCTCAAAGTTCAATAATAAGAAAACAAGCCAATATTAAAAAAAATAGAAAAAATCTGAACAGACACCATGCTTAAGAAGGTACTTGATAACAAATAAGCACTAATTCTCAATAGCATTCATCATTAGAAAAATGGAAATTAAATCCACAATTGGATGCTAGTACAAACCTATGAAAATAGCTAAAATTAAAAAGATCAATCATCATAAGTGTTGACAAAGATTTGGAGGAACTAGACCTCTCATACAGTGCTTGTGGGAATGTGAAATGGTACAACCATTTTGGAAAACAGTTTGGCAGAGTCTAAAGTTTGTACACACACCTATCTTAAGACTAAGCCATTCCACTTCTAGAAATATACCTAAGAGAAATGAAATCATATATTCACACAAAGACTTGAACATGACTGTTCATAGCAGTTTTATTTCTAACAGCCAGAATCTGGAAATAACACCAAAGGCTCATTAATAGGTGAACAGAGGAATAAATTTTGGGATACAATGGAATATTATTTACCACTAAAAAAGAAATGAACTATTGATAGACAAAACAACAAAAATAAATCTTAAAATAATTATATTGAGAGAATAAAGTCAGGCAAAAATCACCTATACCGTATTATTTTACTTATATGTAATTCTAGGAAATGCAAGTTAATATACATCGACAGAAAGCAGATCAGCAGTTGTTTCTAGGCAGGATGCCAGAGAAGCAGAGGGAGAGATGACAAATCGACATAAATAAATTTTGGGAAGTGATGGATACATTCATCAACTTGAGTAGGTTCCTGGTTTCATGTCTTTATTTGATATCACATGTCAAAATATACCAGGTTGTGCAAATTAATTGTGTGAAGTTTGTTCTGTGTCAATTATATTTAACTAAAGCTGTTACAAAAGAAGAAAACATGAGCTCCTGTCTCCTTGCCATATCCTGTGAGTGAATTTTAGTTACAAAATGCCCCAAATCAGCTATCCTTCTTCCAAATTTCTGAATATCATACAGAAACCTAAGCCCCCGAAGTGCTCATTCTTATCCAGGAGAGTCCCGATTAAATGAAGATTTGGGCTAATATAATTATTAAACTTATTATTTTTAGAGTTAACTTTTTGCATTATATTTACTTTGAGCTAAACAGTGCTAAGAGCATGCATTATCTCAGAAGCCTCATCTCTATAGAGGAATAGGCTGATATGACATCTGTTTTAAAATGAAGAAATAAACTCATAGAAGTAAACTTATTTACTCAAGGGCACTAAGCTCACAAAGGGGTGTCATTTCCAAAAGCTATCTTTTAGTTAGTTCTCCAAATAACCTATTTGGAGAATGTGGTTTTATTAATAATTTTCTAAAAGCAGGAGTACATATAAATAAACTGAGAAAAAAATAATAGGACATGGCAGTACTGCAGCGTAACTGTACTTAACTTTGTGTTCAAATGGTTTGTTTGATTAGACATTTTTTATTCCCAGAAACTGACTTGAGTGGATGCTATCGGTGACCCACTCAGACCCCATTTACCAGGACATCGTACTCATCCTCCAGCTGCCCTGAATTTTAGCTGCTGAAGATTCACAGAGGCTTCTTTCATTGGTCTCAAAATGGACTTCTACCAAATGGAAGCCCCTGGTCCTACAGGCCTTGCCTTATCTTGGTCAATGACTTACTTATATGGGAGTGAAAAAAACAAAAAACAAAAACCAAAAAACAAATAACTGGCTTCCTTGTCTCTGGGTGGCATAAACTTCGTAGTACAATTCATGCTCCAGAACTCCCCACGAAATCACGCTGAATCTGGACTCCTGCTAACATCACTCCATCTCGACTTCCCTGCTGTGTCCTGCCTTCTTCACGTTCTTTCTTCTGAGAACATTTCTCAGTCTATCATTTGAACAAGAATTCTGGTTTCAGGTCTTGCTTCTAAGGAATCTGACCGGAGATACCATGTCAAGGATGGCCATGTGCTTGTTAGCGTCCTGAACTTCACCATAACCAAGCTGAGGGTTCTCTGGTTTCAATATAATTTGTAAAAATTTCTAACATTGAAGTAAATATGCATTAAAAACTGATGGACATTTGCTGAGTAAGTATTCTTTGGTACTAAATTGCAAGTTATATAACTGTACAAAACCCATTACAAAGCTGCTTTTTGAGAGACAAATCAGTGTATCTCTTTATGGACTGTAAATTTTCTAGGAACCAGAAAATTACTCTGAATAATATATTGAGCACCTTTTCTTCACCAAAGATGTATCTAATGGATATTCTGTACTGCACTTTTATCATGAAGCTTATAATATAACCAGGTATTTGCCAAACTTTAAATCATGGCTTATCTTCTTTTGTACTGTCTCATGAATAACAAGACATAATAAATACTCAGCAGTAACATTTTCCACACTGTTCTTCTCAAATGGTAGGATGATTTAGTGATTGGTGACCAGTAGATTGAATTTCAGGCGTGTCACTGCCTCTAACTTTCTAATTTATACTGTTAAAAAAAAAGTCACTTAACACGTTAGGGTCTAAATTTCCTTATCACTAATTGGAAGAAATTGCATATGGCTTGGTTCTCATTAACTGTATTTTCTATTTATATTTATTTAATTATATATTGTTACATAAATTTTCGCCAAACATATACATAATTGTTTTTTAAAAAGCAAATAGCATACAAGGACATATAATGAAACAATATTGTCTTTTCCCTTCCAACCTCTAGTATTATTTTTAATTGGTAACCATTTTTTTAAACTTGTGCTTATCATTCAGCTAATTGTCTTAATATGTAAAAATAATATTCTCTTTTCTGTAATTTTAGACATTATCTATTAATCTCCTGATATGACATATATGAAAATGTAGCAAAGATCAGTCATGTGTTTTTTGTTAAAACTAGGTCATGGATGCAGGTGGTTTCTTAAACTACTCTTACATCTCTTTCAGTAACAACTTAAAATTTCATTCACTAAATAGAGATTGTTTAGTGTCCTAGAAAAACACCTTCCTAGGGCTTTCTGGACTCCTACATCAATATTAGCCTAGTTTTCTTTAGCTTGTCGCATCATTGACGTTCTGACTTCCCTTCACTGTTTTTTTGATTGGATCCAATTCTAAATCTCATGTCTCTTTTCTGTTTTACTCTGTTTTACTTGTGCTTATCTTCAAGCAACATACAAAGAAAATATCTGCAAGCTATCTTTATATTTCATTGAAAATTCACCTGTATTTTAGGATGAATTATTTTCCACCAGAACTTTGAATGGCAATGTTGCTGATAAGTCTGAGTCCACAGTGCTTTTTATTTTTTTGTTGATAGCTATTTTCTCCTATCCAAATACTTTTAATGTTTTTTTTACTATCACCGTAGTTCTGAAATATTGACATAATGCATCAAGTGTGGGTATAATTTTTAATTATGGTGTCGGTCACTAATTGGACCTCCTCAAGCAGGAGATGTATGTCCTTATGACATAGGAAGTTCTCTTGCAATTAAAAAAGATATTTTCCGTCTCTCTTTCTTTGGAATTCCTCTTTATTGGACAATGGGCCTTCATGCTGTCATTCTAGAACCTGGATTTGGTCTCATCTTGAATGAGATTTGTTTGACTTAAGCTTCCAGCCCTTTAACCAATTTTCTATTTCAACATTCAAGTTTTTAATTTTCAAGTTTTTTCTTTTACCTTACCTGTATCTTCTTCTTCTTCTTCTTTTTTTTTTGTGGTTCCAAACAAATATCTTTTTACACTAATTAGTTTTTTTTTTCTAAAAAAAAAGTCATTTTCTATTCCCTAAATTATCTCCTTCTTATTTAGGATTTTGTTTTCTGTTTGTTTATCTAGTGCTGGTCAAACAGTTGGTGATCTTGACTGTTGGTTAAGTTTTAAGAAGAAGAAAATAAAAAACTGATGAGGGCTCTGTGTACATGGAGAAGGATTTGTTTGATTGGACAATTTAGCTATGGGAATGGCCATTTATGTTGAGGCTCCTAACAGCCTGAATTTTGAAGTATTTTCTTTGAGTCCTGTCATTTTCTCTAGAAATAGATCCTTTGATGTTTTCTGCTATGATAGAAGGTATGGATACCTGGTTGCTGGTAATTGTATACCCGTGGGAACAGCTAGGGTGTCAATTATTTAATTTTTAGCTTTCCAAAGAAGCTCCCTGACTTCAGATATGTTTTTCTCTTCTGCCCACCATCAAACAAGAGTTTCCAAGTTTCAAGCCTCTCTGGGAGTCTGGAGGTTGCATCGCCCCCCTCTGTCTCTCCTCTCCATGCACCCTCCTGCCTCTCTTTTCTCCTGCTGTAGGTGACTTGTTACCAGTTTCTGTCTCTCACAAGTTTGGTGAAATCTCTTATCTGCTGATGTCTATTCTCCCAGGCTTAGGAATTTAAAATTTATGCATGTAAGTCCATCCATGTTGTTGCAAATGGTAATATTTCATTCTTCTTTATAGCAGAGTAATATTCCATTGTATGTTCTCACTTATTTGTGGGAGCTAAAAATAAATAAATAAACACACAAACAAACATGGGGGGAAGAAGACACAACAATCACAACAATTCCTTGAACTTTTTAAGACAAGTGAACATATATGATGTGGCAGGGGAGGGGAGCGAGGGAGGGGAGAAGAGGAATGGGTAAAAGGTAATAAAAACCGACTACAATGTATATTGAGAAGTTAAAATAAAGTAAAATAAAATAAAATAAATAAAATGTACGCATTTAGTATCATTTTAGTGAGTTCTCAACTATATGAGAGAATAATAAGTATTATCTATCCACTATCTTTAATGGCATGATAAGAAATTTTCTAAGATCCTTTCAAAATAAAAATGAACAAAAACAGAGGGATAAATACCACATGTCCTCACTCATAAGTGGGAACTAAGAGAGAAAGAAGGAAGGAAAGAAAGATGATGGTGGTGCATTGGACTTGCAGAGGGAGAGAACATTCCTTGGGCTACAAAGTGGAGTGGGGGGTAAGGGGACGGGAGAGGGAGGTTGGGGATAATTGGGTGGGGGACATGGCGTACAAATGCAATTTGTGGTAATGTGCATGCTGCCAGTATGAATCTGGCCCTCACATCATGGGCACGAGGGGTGACAATCAGCTTTGTATCTCATGAATATTCATAACCAACAAAAAAAAAAGGAAAAAAAAAGAACAAAACCAAAAAGTTTTTAATCTATAAACACAATCAATATTCAGGTCCTTATAAATCCAGTTAAAAAATTTAAATCATACTTAGATGTAGATCACTAAGAAAATGATGTCTTAGGAAGGACTTGGGAGTCAAATAGGACAGTGTTTGTATCCTACTCCTCCAGTTGCCTGTTTGAACTCAAGGAAATATGTAGCCTCCTTCATGACATCTGCCTTCTAAGGCTGTTTTGAGGACATTAGGAATAAAGCACCTGGAACATAGTAGGAACCCAATAAATGCCAGTTCTTTTACTTCATCTCTTAATGTTCCATTTTCCCCCTTCTATATACACAGTTCTTCTCATGGCCTTTTCTACACATATTGGAGGAATTGCATATAATCCTTTACATACTGCTTAGGTGCTTAGGTGCTTCCATGAATACCATTTCACATAATGAAAAGGCAGAAACCAGGTTGATTTTTGTTTTTGTTTTTGTTTTTTTGCTACTCC
This sequence comes from Cynocephalus volans, assembly GCF_027409185.1. Classification (NCBI taxonomy): domain Eukaryota; kingdom Metazoa; phylum Chordata; class Mammalia; order Dermoptera; family Cynocephalidae; genus Cynocephalus; species Cynocephalus volans. The sequence goes on along the minus strand of NC_084470.1, from coordinate 47,715,089 downwards.
TAGTAACAAACTATCCAAAAACTTAGTGGAGTAAAAAATAATTATTTATTTATCTCAGAGATCAGTGAATTGGCAATTTGGGCTGGGCTCAAATGGGTTGGTTTTGTTGATCTGGGCCAACCTTATCAGAGCTCAGTTAGATTTGCTGACCTGTCTTGGTCAGTTGCTGAGTTGACTGGGGATGAAGGTGCCTCTGCTGGGAAGGCTAATTGGTCACAAGGTGTCTCATCTTCCAGCAAGATCTACAGTGATGTTTCCATGTCTGTGAGATCACATCCCATGAGTGAGGACAGAAGCAGGCAAAAGACAGAGCTAAATTTGCACAATGTACAAATTTTACTGCATTTAATGTTGTTTTTACTGCATTCTACTGGCAAAAGTAAGTCACAAGGACAGCCTGCTTGGGTAAGTATACACTCTTTCCATCTCCTGATAGGAGGAGCTATGAAGAATTGTGGCCAGTTTTTAATCTATCACACAAAGTAAAGGTGATTAGATGATAGGCGTGTGAGGATGTGTCCGGGAAACAATGCAGTGAAAGGTTTGAAGAACACCATGTTGAGGACCAGGACAAGTTTTTACTCTCAGCAGAATCCTGATTTTTGCCCATCACTTAGTGTGTTCCCACTTGATTTGTGGCAGGGGTCAGGAAGATATGGCTTGCTGGCCAACATCTGCTTGCCGTCTGTTTTTTTGCAATCTGTAACTTAAGAATGGGTTTTGCACTTTTAAATTGTTGAAAAAAATTACCCTCCCAAAATATTTCTTGATATGTGAAAGTCATATGAAATTTAAATTTCAGTGTTCATAAACAAAATTTTATTGGAAAACTACTAGACCTGTATATTGATGTATCACCTATGGCTGCTTTCAGTCTATAATTGCCAGACTTGAGTAGTTGCAAAAGAGATTGCATGTGGTCCACAAAGCCTAACATATTTCTTTTGACCTTTCCCAGAGAAAGTTTGCCAACACCTTATTAATAATACATGCCAAGTGTTTGGAGATGGGTATGTCATCCATGCAAAACCACAGGGGAAAAAAATAACCAAAAACTGTTAGAAATAAAGATTAACACACAGAAAAGCCAGAACTTAAGAATTACCCTCTGAACCATTAATATCCTAATACCATTAATTATCTAATAATTATGTTGGTAAGGGAAATTGGTTTCCTGAGGTTTCATTTTTAATAGGCATAAATAGAAAAAACTAACAGATTTATCATGTAATTCAAAATACACAGCAGGAACAGTTTTATTTTACTTTTGTCATTTCAATAAGAATAAATGGCTTCCTACAGCCATATTTAATGTTTTCAAAATGGAATGCCCAAAAGCTTTGAGTTCCTAATGAAACTTCGGTTAGAGTTTGTTTCCAAATCCTGGGAGAAATGTAGTGAAAGGAAAGTAGGAAGATGTCAGAGGGGTCAAGGTGACAGAGTAGAAAATGAGAAGTTGACAGTCAGTAATAAAAATCTAATTTTTCCCATGAATTAAAAATGAGAGCAGAATTCACAAGTAGCATTAATACTGAGACCTTAAATGGCTTTAAGCCAAGTCTTCCTGCTCCCTAAAATTAAGAGCATAGCATTTTTATGACTGTACACCTTTTTCCTTGTACACCTTTATGACTTCTACACCACTCTGCATTGCAGCCATTAAAAGCCTCTCTTCCTATCCTTTTCTTTCATCTTTTTTTCAATGAACTATTTCTTGATTATAAAATAAAGTATGCTCCATGCAGAAAAATTGGAAAATACAGAAAAATCTTTGGAAGCAAATATAATTTCTCAGTCCTCGTTACTCACAGATACATCTAATATTTGTCGTATTTTGTTCTGTGTTTTTAAACAATAAACATTTGCATTTCCTCATGTTATTATGCACTTTTTAATCTCTGCCTAATGTTCTAGCAAATGTCTTTACCATGTTTTAGAGATACATTATCTATTTTTGTATTATTATTCTTGTTAACTTTTCAATATTAAATAAGAGCATTATAAAATTTGACAGAAAATTGTTTTCCATTATTCCTTAAGAAAGATGGAAAGTTATCAGGTAAAAATGTGTGAATATTTGAAGGCTCTTGGTTTATGCTGCCAAATAATTTTTGTTGAGGACTAGGTTACCTCTCTATGGAACAGAATGACTCTAAAGATCATTGAATCCCCTGGAACACACAGTTGTGAAGAGTGGACATAGAAGATGCAGCCTTTCTTAGCAAGGTCTGATGACGTGAACAGAGAAGTAGAACTGAATATTATATAGCTGTGGAATACCATATTTTTATGATTGAAAAAATTTACCTCCACTTTTATTATTCTAGTTCTGATCCAGTCAGTATGTCAGTGTAAATGAGGATGTGATTTTGACTAAAGCTAACCAAAGCTATATTAATTCTTAAGTTTGTATTATATCAGAATTCCAAATGTTTAGTTAATAATTTGGAATATTTGCAAAACAAAAATGAACAAACAAAAACATGTTCTAATACATTTCATTCCTGGCTTGACTGTGGACTATCTGGGTGATTCTGAGAAAGTTGTTTAAACCCTTGGTACTTCAGTTTTCACATATGTAAGAAGAAATTGTTGGACTTGATACACTTCAAAACCCCACAAGCTCTTCTTTTTTAAAAATTGAATCATAATTGATTATACTTATTTTTTGGGTTCAACATTGATGTATGTTGATAAAATCAATATTATTAGCATATGTATTATTACAAATTGTACTTATTCTTTATGCCTCTTGTTTAATCTCTCCCCATCCCCCTCCCGCCCCCCTTTGGTAACCCTAGATCACTTCTCTCCTTCTGAAAGAGTAATGGTTACTCTGTTGATTTGCTGCCTAGATGATCTGTCCAGTGCCGAGAGAGGTGTGTTCAGGTCCCCCAATATTATCATAGAGAAGATGCTTCTTCTGTCACTCTGGAATGGGTTTGTGGAGAGAGACATCTTCTTTTCTTTGGTCTCTGCTGTTGACTCTCTTTGTGTCAATGCACACGAGTAGCTGTCAGGCCATCTGCACGGTGGTTGTGGCATCTAGCCACTTTTGCGGTAGCTTGGCTATTGTGGTGGCTGTGGTGGGCCACCCACATGGAAGAGGTGTTTTTGGAATGCTCCTTGCCCAGTTACAGAAGGGGTTTGTCCCTGGCTCCATACCTCAGGACCCCGGGCAGCCCCGTGGCAGTGGCTGCGTGCCTAGTTGCAGGAGAAGGAAATTCCCTCAAACTCTTTTTAAAAAGCTATTATCCTTATTACACACTTAAGATATGCATACTGGTATTTTCCCTCAAAAATACCAAAAAAGGAAAGACCTCAAATTAACCTACTTTTTCACTTGTGACCAGGTTTGGTTGTAAGGAAGCCATGGCAGAATCCTAAAAAGTTTCCTAACATCCTTCTATTGCCCTTCTCAAATCTTTTCCCCAGCAATAGATGCTACATTTGCATAACTTAGGGAAACCACTGGAATGAATCTTCATGAACAAATGAACATAGATTTCTTCATAACTTTCAGATTATACTTATTCTAGAAGCAACTGGCAATATCACTCCCTATAAAAAAAAAAGAAAGGAGTAAAATAGTATCTTAAATTCAGTTTTAACAGAAACTCTTTTATAGTCATATTGTTCAAATTTAGGTAGAATCACTAAAGGAGCAATAATAGAACATAAATATAAGGAACATCAGGCTAATATAGATGTTATTAATCATAGAGGATTTTTAGCCAATGTAAAAGGAAATAATTATAGATTACCTTATTATAAAAAAGAAATATGCTATGTTTTCAGAGAAAATACTTTTTCCCTAAGTTCTAGATGAACTACACAATGAAAGCATTGTTTTGAACAGAGATTAAACAGAAAATACCTCATATCTCAATAGAATTCAAAAGCATAATGTTGAGAAATACTCCACTGAAGGCCTTCTGAAGCTTCTGTCTGGGTTCACAGCTTGTTGCTCTGTGTTTTTCACATAAATTAAATGAATTGCAACCAAAAATAATCTTGTTTTCCTTGCTACTTTTTAATAGCACCAACAAATGCCACCAAGTGAAACTTAACCAGCCAAATCTCCATTAGGGACCTCCTGATCAGCAGGCCTGACAGAACATCTCATATGAATAGTTACTGATAGACGCATCTATAGGCAGATGATATGTTATGCACATTCCAATGAGCACTCTGCATTATACAGTTCCAAAAAAAGCACCATGTTATTCAATGTAAAAAACTCAGATTTGGCTTGTCACGAATCAAATATGTTACATTATTCACAGTATCTAATGATGTAGAACTTCTTTCCATAACAAGTTCACCATCATTTGAAAACATGTGAAACACTTTTCTGAAAATATATGCCCCAACAGCCTGAAGTTCTCCTTAAAAACTCCAATCCAAATGTTGTCTTCACCTCTCCAAGAATCTTGGAGACCCAAAAAGGCACTGGGACAGTAGTATCCTCTATCCCCTCCACACAGTAGGAGAAATTTGGGAGTACAAGTAAATCCGCAAACCATTCACCATGCCTCTATCACCTACTGGATTAGGGTGAGCACCATGTAGCAAAAGCAGAAACTCCCAAAGCATCTTCCTCCATGCTCCCAACCTTAGTATTCCACCCTTTGCCAATACCAAACTCCTTACAACTTCTTCTTCCACACCTCCGTGCTTTCCTCTGCCAACAGCATGCCCCTTACTGTTGTCTGCCTGCAAATTTCCCCTCCGTTCTGAGACTATGTGTCTCCTATCCATCCTTCAAAATTCAGGTTAAGTTTCCATTTTTTGGAAGTCCTCCCTGACCAATGCTGACACAAACCATGAGCACTCCCTCCTTGCCATGCTGCTCTGTGCCTTGTCACACTTTGCAAGCACATTCTACTGTATCTGTATGTCTGTTGCCTCTGTTCCACAGCAAATTTTTTTGGCCCCAGATTTTTGCATTGTACGACTTATAGGACAAGACAATCTCCTAAGCACTTTTGTAAAAATATATGCCAATATGGCATGGTGGGTTCCGTAGAATGTGTCTTCATTAAAGGTAATTGTCCTGCTTTATTGCCTTTGAGTGATTGTGAATAAATATCAAGCCATTTTCCCCCTAGTGTTACTGTTTCAGCAGGATACAAAGAAAACCCTCTTGGGTTCTAGCCTAACCAGTATGAGAACACTGCCCCTTAGAGGCTGCAAAGAGAAAACAGCTTCCTGGGCTCACAAACCTAGAGGTAAGCGTGGGCACTGTCCAAGGCATGGCTAGAAACACATGTAATCTCACTATATGGGGTTCACCAGAATCTGTGAAAGCTGAAACAAGATATTATAAATGGGGATCTAACCTGCCTACCCCACGCCCATTTATCAACCTAACTAGTGTTTCACTGCTACTTCTTCAGTGAGTGAGTTCACGATGAGTGAAACAAAGAAGTTGAGCTAATAAGTGTCATTTCCAAGGCTTCTTATGACCAGAGTATTGTGTCCAATGGGAACCTCTCAAATATCCACCTTGAACTATAGTGAGTTCAGTTCAGATGCCATGAAAGCGTTTCCTAAAAAGAATTATACTTCAACACATGGGTGAGTAATTAAAAAAATTCCTAAAGGGCCAAATGCAGGAATAAAAGTACAGCTAGGCCATTCATTTAGAAGTATAAAAATTTTTTCTCTTTAATATTTTGCCCCTGAGTAGTGTGTAAAACACTGATGTTTTGCTTCCTTCCCTTGAACTGTGAGAGGTTTTTACTTCCAAAATTATTCCCTACCATTTGAACACAATAAAAAGAAAAGGAATGAAAGAAAATCTACCTAGAACAAAGCTGGAAAACAAAATGGGAGTATTGAAGAGAAAAGAGCTTATGCATGAGGGGTAAGGACACGTGTGTTTGTCCTCAAAAGTCAATAAACTGACAGACCCTGGGGGCAGTTCCATTATCAATATGTAGAAGGAGTTTGGGTGGAACAATGTGATTGAAAGAGAGTCCTAAAGATGCATTTTCAGAGACTTTACATGAGACTGTTAACTGTCAATTGTTTGTGTCAAAAAGGACCAAGGTTTTCCTTTGCCACAGGTAAACACTCCTCCCAACCACCACAGACACGCACACGCGGACGGGCACACACACAGTATTTCTGCAGCGTGTCCTGTAGTCTGGGATGTGCTTTGTGGTGAAGAATAGTCTCAGTGCTTCCTTGAATCCCACAACTGTTGGACTCAGGGCTTGTACTTCAAATTCTCATCAATTCGAAGTAATGATCATGAGTCTGGAAGGACTTCTATCCCCTAAATTAGATACTTCCTAACATAAATAATGATAATCAGGGGAAATTAGTCAGCCCTGATTTCTGGAAGTCTCTGAGTTTTGTAGGATAAAGTAAATGAGGTTAATGCGAAAAGACGGGAAGCACCTTGAATTCGTGTTAGTGAAGAGCTCCACCTCCTGTTCTGTGTGGGTATGTTCTCAAAACAATTTCCACCAGCAAGTGGTTGTTATGCACACTAGAGTCATCAGAAAAAAATAAGCCAGTCCATAGTCCTTTTGCAATGCAGATTCTCAATTCTTCTGTTCACTTACTCTGCCTAAAAATGAATACCACTTGCACTGTGGTGGGTACTGATAACTGAGAGAGGGAAACACTAGATGGAATAAGGTTTTACATGTTTAACCTACAGCAAAGAAAAAAAGGCTGCCAACAATTTTACTGAAATAATCTTACCCTTCCACTTAGAGAACTCAATTTTGTGCCTCAGGAAAATGAACAAAAAAACTTTGTCTCAGCTCTGTAAAATAAATGTGTTGGAATAGCCTTAGTACGGATCTAGTTCAAGTTGGCAAAGAGACATCTTTCCTGTCTCATAAATTGAACCAGGTTTGGTTTGTTTGAATCTGTAAAATGCTTTCTATGTTGATTTTAGCCCTGTTCTTCCTCAATGTTCTGCCTTTTATTACTGAAAAACTTAAAGGAGAGGAAACTGAAAAGGAAGGGGTTTATTATAAGACAAAAATGCTTATAGGCCAATAAATGTGAAATACTCATATAGACTTAGAAGTGTGGTTGTTGCTAGACAGAATTACATTTATTGTTGTTCTATTGTAAGAACAACTTTTTGTCAGTAGTTTTTGTTCATTTGCTTATTTTTCCCATTTTATTGGAAAGACAAAGACAGTAATAACCAACTTTATATCTACAATTTACTAGGAGGCTATATAATTTGGAACAAAATGTATTAAACTGGAAATTAGAAGAACCAAATCCTATTGCTGAATCTACAACCATCTGATGCTGTCAACAATCTCTGGACTTCAGTGTATTCCCTGTGTAAGGAAGGTTTGGCTTAAATGAAAGCTTTCGTTTCATACCTGAAAATATTATTGTGTCATCCACCAATAGCATACCAAATCTAAGAAACCATTTCCTATTACATTTATAAGAATGGTGATTTATATATATATATATTTATTTACTTATCCATATCAAAGCATAACTATAGCTTGAATCAATATAGTTAAATCATTTCTATGTAGAAAAGTTTTTTACAATGGAAGTCCATGGTCCTTTATCATCTTAACTGGCCTGTCTTAGAAAAAGATGTCCAGCTTATCTTATTGGTTTTCTGCACTATATGGCATAATATTAACCCAAGACAGTAATAACATGCTAATGTGACTTGGCTATCATAGTTCCCGGATGATGGAGGCACCACAAAAAAACTATCGTATTTGCATCACCTAGAAGGCAATTAGTGTGAAATACTAAACAGAGAAAACTGTTTATTCCATACTGATACAAATATCCTCAAATTATTTTTTTATAATTACCATCATTAACTACAAAGACAGGCTTGTCTCCTCAAGGATAGCAAAATCATTTAGCCCTGTAATAAGTGAACATTCATTCTCATATTGATTCCCTAAATTTCTATACAGGAAAATGTTAGGAGAAGCTAGTATTATCTCTGCTATTTTGGGTTCTTTTAGTGCATTTCGAAGAAAAAGCTGTGAAAAATAAATATAAATATTTGATATAAGGTTAAGAGCAATTCTGATATCATCTCTCAAATAATTTACAAGATAATTGCCAAAAGAGAATTAGTTAAAGATTTGTTTTTCCATGAATATCTAATAATGTGACAATGATCATGGCAACTGGGAAAAAAAGCCAACCAGTATATAAAATTCTTTGTTGTATGGCATAAATTCTATAAAACTTGCATGGTTTACAAGTGATCTAAGGTAGTATGATTATAAGTTCCTTTTATTCTTTTTATACTTTCTTAAGTTTCTTTAAGGATCATATTACTCATAATTGGAGAAAAATAATAAACAATATCCAAATAAGGTAAGGTATGTAAAGTACATAATAATGTGCCAGGATGTATTAATCAATATTATTTTCCTTTTTCTCACCCTCCATTCCTGCTCGGGGATATTTTGTGCCCACAACTAAATTATGAGTCAGGTTAGAGTGTCTAAACAGGTAACAATGTTCCCCCACATTGCCGTCAGTTTTAGGCAATCCCCTCTCTGTCATTTACCTTTCACTTATACCCTTGTCCTGCCTAGGTATGATTTCTCACCTCCTGTTGGACTTTTGGTATTCAGCAATAGGGCTCATATTCAAGGAAATGATCTTTCCTTCTTCCTCTAGCTCATTCCAATGTGCTCCTCTGCTTCTTTATATCCTTTCTTACCAAACTGATTATAGGCACACCAAACTCAATAGAACACTCTGGATAGTAATTTCTCACCTTTCATTTTGCTTTACTCTTTTGCAAAAACTCCCACATCAGAACCTTAAAAGGTTAAAACATTGCTTTGTTTAGCATATTCATTAGAAACAGCATGCAATATTTCTGTCTACTGGGGCCATGACAACTATAAGGCTTTGCCAATCACGCATCCTTCAAAGTGTTCTGCATTATGCAAAGGTCTGTTTTAATTGATTATGCCTTATAAAAGTTTACTCAATTTGGTTTAAATTTCTAAGAATAAATAACCGAGGATCTTCAGTTGAGTCTAACTTTTTTCTTATTAACTTCCTGAGTATCAAGAGACCCTAGCTCACTATGAGAAGCCCTAGGCAAATTTGAAGTTTGACATTTTAAATAAAAACAAAATCCATTTTCTATTTACCAAATCAGCAAGAGCATCCTTTCTTTTGGAAAGGGAAACTTTCAAAACATTCTGATAACTTGTCAATTGTTCGACTAACTGTCCAAAAAAGAAAATGACCTAGAAATATTTATGCTATCTAGGTACAAATTAAGTAAAAATTTCATTTTTCAATTTACTTTCCTGAGTATTCTCCTAGAAAAGAAGAATAAGGGGAAAAGGAAAGAGACTAGAAATAGTCAAAGTAAAGAGATATGGATCTTCATATGACACCTGATACTTTTTAAAGATGTTTCCATTCCTACTGACAGAGGGCAAGTAGAGAGGACAACCGTTTGAAATTATTGTTATTGATATTAGCAATAAACTAGCACTTCCGTTTGCAAAGGTACTTTCACATATACAAATTCATTCAATATTTAAGGCAGCTCCCTGAGGTCATCAGGGCAAGAAAGAACTTTTAAAACGGGTCTCAGTTTTCCCTTCACTTTTCTTCCACAAAGCTACTAAACGTGCTTAGGCACTCAGTACCAAGTGCGAATTCACTGAGGCTATCTCCATCGGATATTCAACAGTACATGAGGAGACTAAATAAAGGTTATTACCAAATCAATTAAACATAGAAAACTTCTGAGAACTTCTGAATATAAGCTTTTGCTCAGTAAGCATAATGGGAGCCAAGAGCTACTTGAAAGATCAGCCAGAAGAGCAATTTCCAGGTAGCCACTCTGCAGGAGCACAAAAACACCACCAGTGCAAACTTAGTCTTCTATGTGGAATTCTTAAGTTATTAGTGAAATGTAATCTGGACTTACTCCTCCTGAAGTAAACAGAAACCTAGAGTGTGAATTAAAAACTTAGAAAAAAATTTGCTAGCAATAGCAGGTTACTGGGAGGAGTTTTACGTTGGCACTGTGCCACCACTGCAACCTGCCCTTTGGCCATCACCTGAATTAAGTACTCACAATCCACTGATGTCCTAAAACCACATGGCTTCCTGCATGCTACAGTGATGTTTTCAGGGAAAAGGCAATTTATGATAATATATACATTTTAAGATTTCTCGTTTGATTTCCAAAATGATGCCTGATTTGGAAAATCACTAAGGAGAGGAAGAAAGAACGAGATCTTCAGAAATATGCTTTCCAGTGTGAATGCCAGAAATAAATTTTAAAACAATTTGAACATAATTTTGTACTTATATTCATGCATGTTAACTTTATCTGGCTTAGTGAGAGTAAATAACACCATCCAAATATAAGTGGTGGTGGAAAAAAGCAAAGTCAAAGACAAACAGAAACATGTTAAAAATTGTTTTATACCAAACACATGCAAAAATTCCTTACTTATGATAAAAAGAAAGAGGCACGCAATTTTTGTTAATATAAAATTAATTCTTGGGGACTGATCGGTTAGCTCAGTTGGTTAGAGTGCAATGTTGTAACACCGAGTTGAGGGGTTCAGATCCTCATATCAGCCAGCAGCAAGAAAAAAATAATCAATCCTTAATAATACTTTTGCCTAAATGCTAAACAAATATCCAATAAATATTTGTACTAGTGAATTTCAAATTATTAACTTGCCTGATTTACCCACATTGTCATCAGCTCCACAAACAAAGATTAATTTTGCCCTAGCTCAGTATAGTAGCTTCCCTGTCACTGGAGGAATCAGTGATGAAACACATCATTCATCCAGAAAACAGTATCACATACACCTGTTATACTGAACCACACGAAGCTCAAAGTAAGCATCACCCATGGCTTATAGGAATGTTTTCTAACAGAGCTAAGAAGAAAACCTTCAATTGTAGAAAGTTTCTGTAATATCAGTTTTCCGATTTATTTTCAAGGAGCTTCTTTAAAACGTGAAAGGTAACCCCTCAGTAGCTATCCTGGACAACACTGTAAAGGCCCCAATCCTGGCTGGGGAATGTTCCTTGATTAGGCCCTGATTTTTCTCTTGGGAAGAGCGTCCTTGTTCATTGTTCTATGTAGTCCCTGACACTGCTCTGTGGGAGTTCTTCCCTCACTTTTTTTCTCCTTGGCTATCTCTAAGTGAGTATTGAGGAATATACCCTCTCACATGGTGCAGTTTTCTCAGCCTGCAGTCTGCTCACGATGAGTATGTGTCCAAGACTCAATCACATGACTTTTAAATAAAGCCTTATGATTTTTTAAACAATATAATTTTCTCAAAACTTAATAGATTTCTTATCTATTTCATTCCTGCAATTTTCATGTGCCAGAGATCTTTTTGGGAACACAGTTTTCAGGTAAAGCTTATTTGCTTTTCTTTTTTTGCCTTCATATCTCTCTAGTTATTTTGGAAATGCTATGTCCTTATTCTTATTTTTGCTTTGAGGCATCTTAATTCATTTAGACATTTTAGTACTAGACGTAAATCCCATACCCTTAATTTGGTTTATTTCAACAGATTAAATTTTAGTGGATCTTAGTACTTAATTTTTTCTTTTACATTTTAAATCTAAAAGCAATCGGCTATTCTAAGTCTACATTGTCTCAAATTTCTGAACTTTATTTATTCCCTTTCATTTCTACTTTCAAACTAGCCAATTATTTTAACAGCTCATATCATTCTTTTAATTCCTTACCAAATGCACCCAGTTCTTTCAGTTAGTACCCATATGGTCTACCTACCAAAATGTTATAGATTACTACTTATGAAATTATTTTCCACTGTAACATGGGCTTCCATTTCCAGCCTTTAATATCAGTTTCCTTACCACTCCAAGCCTGCTAGTAAGCCAATGCCACATCTTATATAGTTATAATGATTCCATACTTCCAATACTATGTTTGTTAGGGTAAGCTAGACTAGGTGATGGCCAGGTTTTGAGATCCAGGTTAAATTGTAAATTCTATAGTCTTGAATCAGATATGTTGGTATCTTTACCTCAGTGAATATTTCACAGAAATTTTTAGGTATGGTTCAGAGTTTGTAAACAGTAGTGGCAGTTTCCTTATTTCTTTAGAGTTTTGCTTAATATTTAAATTTTTCAATGGATTTCAGGATTGAAAATTTGAGCAAAAATAATTTTACTCCATTATATTTAATCCAGTCTCATAGTAATACAAAATTACAGATATAGTCAGTGTATTACATCTTTTATCTTCTGTTAATTATTAGGAAAGGAAACTCTTCTCAATCAGACTTTGGTTCTTGTCTTAATCTAAATAGAATTTTAAAAATTAAAATAACATATTTGTGCTATTGCTCTCCAAAAGGCCACATAAACATTAATAATACAATAACATATATAAAGAGCAAGCACAAAGGTAACAGGCAATGTGACAGCAGTGGATTGAAGATTTCAATACCTTTTGGGGAGATGTTATGCAGGTGGGACAGTGGAGAGTCTCTACAGGAGAGTTTCTACCTGAAAGTCTACTGGAAAAACAGAGTAAAAAAACTAGGTGCCTGCTGAGGAAGAGCCTTCTGGTGAGAATTTGACCTGACAAGCCCTACAAAATCTCAGAATTTAGAGGCAACTGATGCCACAGAAGTTGGAAGTGGTTCAGGGGGCTGAAAATAGGGATATTGCTTCAAAGTTTACATACGGAATGCTTATACCTCCAAGTGTCTTCTCCTCCATGTGAACAACTGATTACCACCTTCTTTATCTCCCACTCAAACCAAGAGAGCAAGAAGGTGAATAAGAAGAATCCATAGACTGATGAACACCCAGCATAGTAGAGAACGGTATGAGGCACAAGAATGGAAATGCATTAAGCAAAAGCTTGACCTTTCCCCACTTCTCTTCCCAGACTGTTAGCAAATCAGGTATATACTTTAGGTAACGTATTAGAGGATTCTCTTGTAGATATGACCAGCCCGAGGCAACAGAAACTGATGTTCTCTTTCAAATCCCAGTTGCTGTACTGTGAATTGCACCAGTAAGGAAGTCCCTTCCACACATGTAGAGTTTTAAAATCACCTATTTAATATTTCCCTCTTAAATACAAATGGTAAACCAGGTACAACCAGGGGTCATGTGATATATGAGAAGAGCTTCCAATATGATCAACAGAATCAAAACAAATAAGCAAAAGAATGAAAAAGAACTTAGAGGAAATAGAGATCATGAAAGATGCAGAAGAAAATACAGATGATGATGACAATAAGAACAAAACTATCTCAGTGGATCCTAAGATGGCGGTGGCTGTGGTGGTTGGCGCTGAGTAGCTGAGGTGGAAAAGGCAGCCACTGGGCCTTAGGCAGCCGGGAAACTTGTGGACCTTCCTCTTGCCATCTCTTAAGGGAGGACCGCTGCTGGTGGCCAGTCGTGGAGGCTGACCGCCACTTTGCCCTTGGCAGGAGAGGCTGCCTCATTTACAGACAACAGCTTTGAAGTGTGGAGCAGGAAAAGAACTGTTTCTAAGCTGCAGCGGTCAGCTGCCCTATTCAGGATTCAAGGTTTCAGGCCGGCATAAAAGAAGATTCCTGGGAGCGCCTGAGCCACGCCGTGGGACCGGGTGAGCAGCCTGAGGTGGCGCTGGCCAAGGACGGGGATGGTGATGATGCAGAGGCAGAGAGGGAGGCGCCTGACCCGGCACAGCCCTGTGAGTGACCCCCGGCCTGGCCCTGCTCGGGGGGCGGACACCTGCCCAGCTTCAGCCTGCCCCACGGGGCCACTCACTGCCCTTGGGCTGCCTCCATTTTTTCAGGTGGTGGTGGCTTTTGCCCAGCTTGGCCAAGCCTGTCCTCCTCGCCCGGCTCGGCTCCTCACTGAGCCTTCCCACTTGCATGCTCCAGTGCGGGACATCCCGGGGCCTGCGGGACGGCCTCCCCTCCCACTCCCTCCGCAGTTCTCTGGCGGGGCTGGTGGAGTGGGGTGTCCCCGGCCAGTGTCGGGAGGGCAAGGAAGTACGGGCTGGGCTGACTGTCACTCCACTGCACCCTGGGCTCTGGCCCCCAGTAAACTTCCTGTTACCAGGAGGCAGATACCATCTCTGTGGCCACCAGTTCAGAAAAATGCCTAACTGATTTCTGGTTAGGAATAGTGTGGTCAGAGTGTTCCTGATTTTGCTTGAACCTGCCGGAGAGCTGACTGTGGGCGGGCACCGGAGTCGGTCCAAGCCAGGGGGATTCAAAGGTGAACCGTGTGCTGTGGGCTCCTCCCCCGAGGAGCCCACGCTCTGGTGTGGGAGATAAGACAAGTACACAAATAACCACAATACCAGGAGGAAGGTGATAAGTCCCGAGAAAGATCTACACAGTGCCACAAAGGCACCTGGAGCGACCAGTCCTCTGCGCCTAGCAGAAACCTGGTAGACTTCCTGGGCGAGGCGGTGCTGAGCAGGGTCTTGAAGGCCCAGTGGATAGATGAGGGTTGCAGAAGACATGTCCCATCCCAGCCCAGTGCGCACAGAGTGGGGAGATGTCTGGCTAGGGATGCGGAGACTTGGCAGAAAACACACACCCTAAGGGGCCGCCACTGCATGATAAAGCAGCCCGGGCCAGAGCGCACGGAACAGGGAGAAGTCCTGCATGGGAAGTGGAAGCTCAGCAGAGACCACACACCCTGCAGTACCGCCCCGTGATCCAGCAACCCAGCAGAGTCCAAGCTGACCAGAGAGGTGGCTACCCGGAGAGGCCCAAGACCTGAGGCAACCACACACACAAGGCACTAGAGGCCAACTGAGCAGTCATGGAGGTAGCCATACCAAATTGGCAGCCACAGCAACATCTTAGTTAATCAATATCTCAAACCGGTGGACTGTGAAACCCCCTGCCACAATGAATAAACATCAAAAAAAAGATACCAGAAATACAAAAAATCAAGAAAGTACACCACCAAAAGTTAATAAATCTCAAACTCTAGATCCTATAGAACAAGAAGCCCTTGAAATGACTGAAAAGGAATTTCGAGTGATAATTCTAAGGAAACTGAATGAGATACAAGAAAACTCAGCTAGACATCATGATGAAATGAGGAAAAGTATACAAGACCTGAAAGAGGAAATGTATAAGGAAATCAATGTCCTGAAAAAAAAGTAGCAGAACTTGCCAAACTGAAGAAGTTATTCAGCCAAATAAAAAACACAACGGAGAGTTTAACCAGCAGGCTTGTCGAAGTTGAAGAGAGAACCTCTGAACTTGAAGATGGGCTGTTTGAAATAACACAGGCAGACAAAAAAAAAAAAAAAAAAAAGAAAGAAAAAAGAATCAAAGACATTGAAGAAAATCTGAGAGAGATATCAGACAACCTTAAGTGCTCAAATATCCAAGTCATGGGTATCCCAGAAGGGGAGGAAAATGGAGATTGCATTGAAAACATATTCATCAAAATAGTGGCAGAAAACTTCCCAGGTATAGGAAAAATCACAGATCTTCAGATCCAGGAAGCTCAATGATCTCCAAACGTATTCAACCCAAAAAGGGCTTTTCCAAGACATGTTACAGTCAAATTGGCAAAACTCAGAGGCAAAGAGAGAATCTTAAAAGCTGCAAGAGAGAAGCATCAAATCACCTATAAGGGAGCCCCAATCAGGCTAACATCAGACTTTTCATCACAAACCCTTAAAGCTAGAAAGGAATGGGATGATATATTCAAAATACTAAAAGACAAAGATTGCCAGCCAAGAATACTCTACCCTGCAAGGCTATCCTTCCGAAATAAGGGGCAAATAGTATATATCTCAGACACACAAAAACTGCAGGAGTTCACTACCACATGAACACCCTTACAAGAAATCCTCAAGGGAGTACTGGGTTTGGTTCCTGAAAAATAACTACCACTGCCATAAAAACCGAAGAAAAATCAAAACCCACCAGTATAATAAAAATGGCATTCATGAAGAGAAAACAAACAAACAAAAACACTATCTACAACCTAAGGAACCAACAAACACAGAAACCAAACAGTAAATCAGAAAGCAAGGAACAAAAGACACCTAAGAAAACCAAGCAACCAATAAAATGCTAGGAATAAATCAACACCTTTCAATAACAACTCTTAATGCAAAAGGCTTAAATTCCCCAACAAAAGACACAGACTGGCTGACTGGATCAAAAAGGAGGACCCAACTATATGCTGCCTACAAGAGACCCACCTCACCCATAAAGATTCACATAGACTAAGAGTGAAAAGATGGAAAAAGATTTACCATGCAAACAGAAAAAAAAAAATGAGCTGGAGTAGCTATTCTTATATCTGACAAAATAGACTTTAAACTAAAAACCATAAAAAGAAACAATGAGGGACACTACTTAATGATAAAAGGACTGATCCATCAAGAAGACATAACAATCATAAATATGTATGCACCCAATGTTGGAGTGGCCAGATTTATAAAACAAACTCTATTAGACCTAAAGAAGGAAATAGACACTAATACCATAATAGCAGGGGACCTGAACACCCCACTGTCAATATTAGACAGATCATCTAGGCAAAGAATCTGTAGAGAAACACAAGATCTAAACCAGACTCTAGACCAATTGGACTTGGCAGATATCTACAGAACATTCCATCCAACAACCTCAGAATAGTCATTCTTCTCATCAGCACATGGATCGTTCTCCAGGATAGATCACATGTTAGGTCATAAATCAAGTCTTAATGAATTCAAAAAATTGGAATTATCCCATGTATTTTCTCAGACCACAATGGATTAAAACTAGAAATTAATAACAAATGAAACTCTGGAAACTATACAAACACATGGAAATTAAACAGCATTCTACTTAATGACATATGGGTCCAAGAAGATATCAAGCAGGAAATCAAAAAAATTATTGAAACTAATGAAAATAATGATACATCATACTAAAATCTGTGGGATACTACAAAAGCAGTATTAAGGGGGAAATTTATTGCATTAAATGCTCACCTCAGAAGAATGGAAAGATGGCAAGTGAACAACCTAACACTTCACCTTAAAGAACTAGAAGAACAAGAACAATCCAAACCTAAAGTTAGCAGATGGAAAGAAATCATTAAGATCAGAGCAGAAGTGAATGAAATTGAAACCCCAAAAACAATACAAAAGATCAATGAATCAAAAAGTTGTTTTTTTGAAAAGATAAATAAAATTGACAAACCATTAGCAGAGCTAACAAAAGAAAGAAGACAGAAGATTCAAATAACAAAAATTAGAAATGAAAAAGGCGATATTACAACTGATTAATCTGAAATACAAGGAATCATTCGAGGCTACTATAAACAACTATACGCCAACAAATTTGAAAATCTGGAGGAAATGGATAAATTTCTGGACACACACAAGCTCCCAAAGGTGAACCATGAAGATGTAGAAAATTTGAACAGACCAATAACAATAAAGGAGATTGAAGCTGTTATCAGAAGGCTCCCAACAAAGAAAAGCCCAGGACCAGATGGATTCACAGCAGAATTTTACCAAACATTCAAAGAGGAATTGACACGGATTCTTTACAAACTATTCCAAAAGATTGAGACTGATGCAAATCTCCCAAACTCATTCTATGAAGCAAACATCATCCTGATACCAAAACCAGGTAAAGATATAACCAAAAAAGAAAACTACAGGCCGATATCCTTGATGAATATAGATGCAAAAATCCTCACTAAAATACTAGCAAACAGAATACAGCAACACATACATAAAATTATTCACCACGATCAAGTGGGATTCATCCCAGGGTTGCAAGGTTGGTTCAACATACGCAAATCAATAAATGGGATACACCATATTAATAAACTCAAACACAAGGACCATATGATCATATCTATAGATGTTGAAAAAGCATTTGATAAAATTCAGCACTCAATCATGACAAAGACCCTCTATAAGTTAGGTATAGAGGGAAAGTATCTCAACATAATTAAAGCCATATATGCCAAACCCACTGCCAATATCATCCTGAATGGGGAAAAGCTGCAAGCTTTTCCTTTAAGAACAGGAACTAGACAAGGATGCCCACTCTCGCCACTCCTATTCAACATAGTGTTGGAAGTACTAGCCAGAGCAATCAGAGAAGAGAAGGAAATAAAGGGCATCCAGATTGGAAAAGATGAAGTCAAACTGTCCCTGTTTGCAGATGACATGATCCTATATATCGAACAGCCTAAAACCTGTACAAAAAAACTCTTGGAATTGATAAATGATTTCAGTACAGTAGCAGGATACAAAATCAACACACAAAATCAGTAGCATTTCTTTTCTCCAATAGTGAACATGCAGAACGAGAAATCAAGAAAGCCTGCCCATTTACAATAGCCACCAAAAAAATAAAATACTTAGGAATTGAGTTAACCAATTAGGATGTGAAATTATGTGAAAAATCTCTATAATAAGAACTACAAACCACTGCTGAGAGAAATTAGAGAGGATACAAGAAGATGGAAAGATATCCCATGCTCTTGGATTGGAAGAATCAACATAGTGAAAATGTCCATACTACCCAAATATACAAATTCAATGCAATCCCCATCAAAATTCCAAAGACATTTTTCACAGAAATGGAAAGAACTATCCAGACATTTATAAGGAATAATAAAAGACCATGCATAGCCAAAGCAATGCTGAGCAAAAAAAATAAAGCTGGAGGCATAACACTACCTGACTTTAAGCTATACTACAAAGCTATAATAACCAAAACAGTATGGTACAGGCATAAAAACAGACACACTGATCAATGGAATAGAATAGAAATCAACCCACACACTTACTTCCATCTGATCTTTGACAAAGGCACCAAGCCTATTCACTGGGAAAGGGACTGCCTCTTCAGCAAATGGTGCTGAGATAACTGGATATCCATATGCTGGAGAATGAAACTAGATCCATACCTCTCACCGTATACTAAAATCAACTCAAAATGGATTAAGGATTTAATTATACACCCTGAAACAATAAAACTTCTTAAAGAAAACATAGGAGAAACACTTCAGGAAATAGGACTGGACACAGACTTCATGAATACGACCCCAAAAGCATGGGCAACCAAAGGAAAAATAAACAAATAGGATTATATCAAACTAAAAAGCTTCTGCACAGCAAAAGAAACAATTAACAGAGTTAAATGACAACGAACAGAGTGGGTGAAAATATTTGCAAAATATACATCTGACAAAGGATTAATATCCAGAATATATAAGGAACTCAAACAACTTTACAAGAAGAAAACAAGCAACCCAATTAAAAAATGGGCAAAAGAGCTAAGTAGGCATTTCTCTAAGGAAGATATACAAATGGCCAATAGACATATGAAAAAATGCTCAACATCACTCAGCATCTGGGAAATGCAAATCAAAACCACACTGAGATACCATCTAACCCCAGTTAGGATGGCTAAAATCCCAAAGAGTCTGAACGGTAAATGCTGGCGAGGTTGAGGAGAAAAAGGAGCTCTCATACATTGTTGGTGGGACTGCAAAATGGTGCAGCCTCTATGGAAAACAGTATGGAGGTTCCTCAAACAATTGCAGATAGATCTGCCATATGACCCAGCTATCCCACTGCTGGGTATATACCCAGAGGAATGGAAAACATCAAGTTGAAGGTATACCTGTTC
Organism: Cynocephalus volans; assembly: GCF_027409185.1. Classification (NCBI taxonomy): domain Eukaryota; kingdom Metazoa; phylum Chordata; class Mammalia; order Dermoptera; family Cynocephalidae; genus Cynocephalus; species Cynocephalus volans. The sequence goes on along the minus strand of NC_084470.1, from coordinate 47,695,455 downwards.
CCCAATGTTCATTGCAGCACTCTTTACAATAGAGTTGGTACCAGCCCAAATGTCCATCATTGGATGAGTGCATACGGAAAATGTGGTACATCTACACAATGGAATACTACTCAGCTATAAAAACGAATGAAATACTGCCATTTGCACAACATGGATGGACCTTGAGAGAATTATATTAAGTGAAACGAGTCAGGCACAGAAAGAGAAATACCACATGTTCTCACTTATTGGTGGGAGCTAAAATTTAATATATAAATGCACACACACACACACACACACACACACACAAAAAAAAAACGGGGGGTGGGGGAAGAAGATATAACAACTACAATTACTTGAAGTTGATATGACAAGAAAACAGAAAGGACATTGTTGGGGGTGAGGGAGGAGAGGGACGAGGGAGGGAGGTTTTGGTAAGGGGCAACAATAATCAACCACAATGTATATCGACAAAATAAAATAAAATAAAAAAAAGAACAAAACTATAATATCCTCAAAGAGAAGAGAGGATATAGCATCCATGAAACAATAATGTACCATAATTTTTAAGAGTATTAGAGAAGAAAAATGAGCTGTTGGATTACTGAATTTTGAGCATAAAAATAACATAAATTTCCAAAATAAAACTGAAGTGATTCTAGAAACATGAGCAGAAGGCCAAAGTTGTAAATTTGAAAATACATTATAAGACAATTAGGAAACAATCCAGCAGATCAAAAAATATACTCGAAATATTAGAAAGACAGAACAGGGTAAAGATAGGGAAGAAGTGAAAAAATAACAAAATATTTCAGGACTGAAAGGGCTCATGATTTGTCTGTTTACTACTATGAACAGAAAAGATCCTCTCCCCAAGACACATTTATATGACAGTACAAAATTTTAAAAAGCTTTCATGGGCAAACATTAAGTAAAATATAAAAAGATCAGAAATAAACAGGCTTCAGACTTCTAGGCAGCAGTATTAGAGAACACCATATCCAATACTCTGAAGAAAACTTTTATCCATCCTAAAATTCTATACCCAGCCAAACTGCTCTCAAATTTAAGTCTAAAGCAAATACAATTTACTTTCAGATAGTAAGATCTAATTTACCTTCTAAGTACCTTTCTTCTTAGGAAACTTTGGAGGATATGCTCTTCTAAAATGTAGGAGTAAACCAAGAAATAAGAAAAAAAGGATCCAGTAAATAGAGGATGAATACTAGATAATGTAGGACAGTTATGGGACAATACATGCTCAGCAGCTTAGACAATAACCAGTCTAGATTAGACAGGCAGCAAGTGGGATGCTAAAGCAAATTCTGTAGGAAAAATAAAATGCACTGATGAATTTGTCTTACATGTTGGTTAGGGAGAAAATGAAAATATTCTGGAAGAATTTGTAATGAGTAGATAGAAAAGAAAAATTTGTTTTGCAACATAGAAAACATAATCATATTTCACTAATCGTAATTGACTATTTGGAGTGTACTTCAGTGAGGTCAGTTACTGACAGTCATAAACACTAGCAATTGATATTGATTTGGCAAGTGTGTATAAAATAACTATTTGGAATATAGAGGAGAAATGGTGGGAGGAGCATGTTTTCTGGTTAAATCCTAATCCACCATAGTAATAAATCAATAGATAATATCTGAATGGGTAAGTTGACAAGCAAACATATTATTTAGAAATAGCGATATAAATACATGAACAAATAGCTAACAGAGGTGGACATTTTTGCTTCTGACCAGTGGGACTTAAGTATAAAAAGGTCCAGCAATTACATTAGTATCTTTTTCACTTTTAGTCTTTTAGAAAAATAAAACTTTTTTAAGCACGTGGGTGTTTAAAATGTATAAAAAATGTCAGTTAAAACATACAAACCCCACACTTTTGCTACTTAACAAGTTTAGATATCTTTTTTTGTTTTGACCATTGCCACTTGAGGAACTAGTTTCTCTTGTGCACTAGGAATTTTGTCAGGAATATCTGAAATATTTCAGCACTTATACTAAAACTGCCATTTATAATTTCCAGCACAAAGACAATGATACTCATTAGAGGAAAAATGAATCTATTTTTGATGAGCTTAAGTAAGTTGCTAATTTGTGCCAGGAGGAGGGATGGGCACTGACAATACATAAATATTAATATCCTGAGAGACCAGGCAGCAACCACAGAATGAAAATGACTGGGAGTAATGAGAGATAACACTGATAATAAAACATGGATACAATGAGGCAAAGGGTTTTAAATGCCAGCCTGAGGAGTGGACTTTAAATGCATATTAACATCATTTTAGGATGTTGGACGTCAATTTGAAAAACTCTCTGCCTCTCCTGAATGTATTCCAACCCTCTTAGGGAGTTATGCTGAATTTCAGAGCTATAACATGAAACAAAGTTCCCTCTTTTATTTTTTTAAGCTCTGAACACTAAGGCCAATCTTTATTTTTTGGTCTTTGAAGATCTGTCTCTCTTATGCATGACATACCCTTCAAATATTCTCCCAATTCAAGTAATAAACTGCTTTTAACCTGTTATTGTGCTGTGACCTTCTTTTCTTTCTTTCTTTCTTTCTTTCTTTCTTTCTTTCTTTCTTTCTTTCTTTCTTTCTTTCTTTCTTTCTTTCTTTCTTTCTTTCTTTCCTTCCTTCCTTCCTTCCTTCCTTCCTTCCTTCCTTCCTTCCTTCCTTCCTTCCTTCCTTCCTTCCTTCCTTCCTTCCTTCCTTCCTTCCTTCCTTCCTTCCTTCCTTCCTTCCTTCCTTCCTTCCTTCCTTCCTTCCTTCCTTCCTTCCTTCCTTCCTTTTTTTGTTTTGTGGCTGGCCAGTACAGGGATCTGAACCCATGACCTTGGAGTTGTAAGGGTTCACTCTACCCAACTAAGCTAATTGCCAGTCCCTGTGATGTTACTTTCTGACCGACAACAGGTCAATCACTTCAGAAGGTAATGATGCTAATATCAATGTTAAACATAAACATATAGAGTTATGAGGGGTGAATCATGCCATGAAGCATAAAATCTATCATCATCCAGTGTTTGGATCCTTCTGTACACAGTGGAACATTGAGATCCTCACCTCTTCCTCAGCTCCTACCTGCAGAGAAATAACTGAATTGCCAGTAAAAAGAAATTGAATGCATTCTGTAATAACAAAAAGAGACTTTTTAAACAATCAGTGTTTCTCAAACTCTTCAACATTAATAGCACGAATAGCAGACAGGGAATTTGGTCCTGAGGGAAAATTTCAGGGTCTAACCTGACATGGGTTTCTAAAAACAGAAAGTGTCCTTGAACTTATGATTTGTCTTACGAAATAATGGTCTTTTAATTACATTATATGCAGCACGAATGTATCCATTTTTGGTTCATCTTTAAAATAACTTACACTATTCACTCAACTTTTTATAAATATTTTCTAAGAATCTTGACAACTCACTGACAGTGTCCTGTTAGCCCCATGACTACCAGAGCACATATTACAGGTTGCCTGTAGGGGGCCTGGGGAAGCTCAGGATAGCAAGTTCTCAGATGCTGGTCCTTACGGCAACCCCTATCCAAGACGTGGAATCCTTAAATTCAGGACATTGCAAAAACCCCAGGTTTGGAATAAAAAATTCTATGTTCTAACTAAACCACTTTGAAAGTGGCTCAGGTGGTTTTGTAAAGAGGCTTGATTCTCTGAGCCTCGTTTTCCTTGCTGAGGCAGCAATACCACCTCACTTACAGGACTAAGGAGGTTTTAAATGAGATTATGCACATGGAAGAACACAATGAACAAAGCCAGTAATGGTGCTGAGGGATGGCCATCTTCTTTGTGCTGGGCCCATTTCTCTACCTACTGATTTTCCTTTATCCAGGGTGGTTTTTTTATGGTCTTGTTAAGCTTCCAAGCTATATAGTCAGTCACCCTCCAGAGGCCGATCCTTATCCTCAGAAATCCTAGCCTTGTGCTTCTGCCCAATTTGCAGAGAAGTTTCTCAGCAGTCAGAAAAATTTAAAATCTTTAAGTTTAAATGAGAATAACCAATATCTTTTATGTTTTTAACACTTGGGGAGGTGTGTTTTTAAATAAGATTTTTTTAAACATAATACATCCGTCGGGTGATATTACAGGAAAAATCCTAATAGTCTTTGTTTTTATAGAGTTTTTTTTCCCAGTAGATCTATTACTGCTGCTATCATGGTCTACTATCCATTTATATGCACATATGTGTGAAGGCCCTAGGAGTCTATAACATAGATCCCCACTCCTTGGTAAGGGCAACTAGAAAGATTTCTGCAGAAGGGTGAGGTTGGGCCATCACTCCTGAACTAAGCATGGAAACTGGAATAAGCTGTGAATTGTAATTAGGAAGTAAAATCCTTCTCAGGTAGCATGACAGACTAAAATAAAATAATTACACTTGCATGTATAATTTAAAATATTTATCAACATTGTTCTTTCTTTAAATAGCAATTAAAGTGCTACAAATTCTTCTTGGCTGATGCATATATTCAAAAAATAGAATGAAAAAGCTTTGAAAGGAAACATGTGTTTAAAAAGATGAAAGTGAGATTAAGGCAGGAGGTCACTCCATGTGCTCTAGCTCCACACAGTTGTAGGGGAAAAAAGTGCTGACATTTGAAAGCTGAAGGAATCTCAGTCTTGGAAAATCAGACACTGGGTCTCACAAGCAATGAAATGCAATACCCAGATCTCAACAGGTGGACAGGCTGAAGCTATGATAAAGTATTTCAACTTTTGTGTTTAGCACAGGAACTGGAGCAGCATGTGCCAGTAGGTGAAGCCATTCAAAAACGAGCTGTGTGGAGATGAGAGAGAGAAAGGCAGGGGAGACGAGGAGCCAAAAAGATAGCAAATGCCATTTCCTGAGGACCTATTATCTGACTGGAAAAGATGGCCAATATGTTAAAATCAAATGGCTCATTGGATAAAAGTTAACCTATGCTCAAAAGGGCAGAAAAGTTTCTCTTCAGGGACTTTTTTTTGTTCCTTACACCAGATGAAAGCTTTCCCTGTTGATAATGACTTCAATGGAGAAAAGGGACTGAAGCTAAGATTTTGGAAGTGTATATATGTGGTTCAGATTCCAGAGGAGATCTCATGTTGTGATGCAAAATTCGAGTCTACTTTTTTGTGGTCAGGACATAATCTTTTTGTCTTTTTCTTTATCCCAGCCCAGATTCTGCAGAGTAGAGTTTCATCCTTTCGGGGACCCACATTGGGTCTCCATCTTGCAGCTTTATTGAGGTAATGCAGCTGAAATCTTCTCCTTGTTTGTCGTTGGTTTGTTTCTTCATATATATTCTTTGTGTCCATTTTCCCCCTGTAGATATTACTTTAATGCTTATATTTCCATTCTTAAACAGATGGGACAATAAGGAATATACAAATGTATACCTTACTGTTTGTCAAATACTACATAAGCATTTTTTCCATTTTTATTTTCTATATTTATTTGTAAGTATTATTTATTAACATAGCATTCTATTTCATCAAGGATTTATACCAGACTTCTGGTCAAGATGGTGGAATAGACGGTCCCCAGCATCACTCTCTCCCACAAATCAAGGAATTTACAACTATAAAAAAGCAACAACAGCAAAGCTGGGGCCGCTTGAGCTCAGGGGAAGAGGAGGAGAGACCTACAGAGTGCATGAAGGCAGGAGAAGCCATGATGAGAAAAAGAAAAAACTGCTCCAACCATTTCAAATCCTGACCACTTCAAGGCTGGAGCTGCTGAGTGCATGGAGCAGGAGTTGGCAAAAGCTGCAGCTGTGCCCTTCAGAAGAAGTTGCTTGGAGGCAGCAGGGGAGAAGAGGGCCTTGGTGGACCCCAGGTCAACAAGACCACTAAAAAAGGAGCCGCTCAGATGTCAGTGAGTCATTGCAAGGGACCAGCACATGGCCCATCCCATGGGAAGTGTTTGGAGCACAGATGGTGGGGGAGATGGGCCCATTGGGGGAACACTGGGGCACAGCAAGGACAGCTGATCTGCCCCCCAATCAGTAAAGGACCACTCAGAGGAGACTGGTCACAAATATAGAATTGCATGGGGTGCAGTTTGATGTAAAGACTCAGGCCCAGACCAGAGAGTTTCTACACTACCCAGGTGCACCAGATCTCACAAGAGCTGGAAGTACATAAAAGGTCAACCATTAAAACATGAGCTGCACAAAAAGTCTTCTCTAAGGAATCAGCAGCAAAGCAGCAATTTAGCTCAACCACAGAGCTCAAGTGCTGGTCCCCACAGGAGTTTCCCCCATTTTAGATGTAAGCAAAGGACAACAAATTAGCTCCATTATAGAGTTTAAGTGATGGGAACAGCAAATAATCCAACACAGAACTGAAAGAAAAAACAAAGCACCCACAACCAGAGACAAAGTCTGTTATTAATAGTAAAGGTCTCATTTCACCAAAGAACACCTATAACACCTAGAAGGACCAGAAGTCCCATGGGCTACCAAGTTAGAAAGTGGGGAGGGCTGAAGGCTTTGGCCATGCCCCCTGACACCCGCAACCAGTCCCGAGGGTTGGGGCCTTGAGCCTTGGCCACACACCCCCAACACATCCAACCACCCCAGAGACATCCACTGAGCCACTGCAGTAAGGGCCTCAGGCTCTCCTGAGCCAGAGGGGCTGGGGCCGAGGGCCTTGGCCATATCCCCCCAACATGTGCAACCAGCCCAGTAGAGCTGCAGTAAGAAAGGCTCCAGTTTCCCATGCTGGGGTTGTGGGGGGCAAGGGCTCTTGCCACACCCCCTGACATCTGCACCCAGCTGGGCAATGACCAAGCCACCGCTGGAAGCCCCTGGTCTCCCCGTGGGAATGAGGGGGGTGCCGCAAGCCTCAATCCTGCCCCTCCTCCTTCCTCCTTCCATCCCATTTCCTTCCCCTTTCCCCTCCCCCTCCCTCCCAACTGCTCCGCAACACTATAGAATGTAAAAAATAATATTAATTAAAAAAATTAACTAATTAATTTTTTAAAAAGTGTTTATACCAAAATTTACTTAAACACTTCCAGTGGTCAAGAATATGAACTGTCTCTAATTTGTCATTAATGTAAATAATATTGGAATAAACAAAGTGCAGAAATTTTTATTTCATATTATTTCTGTAATACATATTCCCATAAATGGAATGAAATAAAAAACATAAATGATTTAATGGTTCTTGGTACTTATTGCAAGTTACCCACAAAAAAGATCGTATTAATTTATACTGCATTCCATGAGTATGCTTAATTCACCTCCCCTGCTAGATCTCATTGGTTTTTTTTTTTTTTTTCTTGTTAAGTTCTGATGTTGGAGTGATTTTATTGTAAATCCCAGTAGGAAATAAGTAAAGCAATTCTACGCAATGGAACACTCTCCTCCAACTTAATGGAAGCTACCCTCTTTCTTCAAAAGCCAAATTGGATTCCTACAATTCAGTGAGGTTTCCAAGACAAGCCTTGCCCCTTCTGAGAGCCCTCCCATCTGTGAAGTGCTTTCGCGTGTGCTCTCTGCTTCTCTCAGCTGGCATCTGTAGGCCATCCTATCATTCAAGCAAATGTGTCGTGGCTCCCAATAAGGGCTTTAACTTCTTAAGAACAAACTTATACATTGCTTTTATTCCTTACACCTCTTAATAAGGCACCTGATGCATACAGCAAGTGCACAGTGAACACCTGTTAGTAAAGGGAAAAGAAATTGAGCTAATATAAGTAAGAAACCCTAGGGGAGGACTTTCTTGCCAGAATCACAAATTGTACCACTTTAGTTGTTTTGACAAAGACTTATAGATGCCACTCTCCCTGAATATTTCTTGGTCCTGTGATGGGATAAACTGTACCGGAAAAGTGATTTGAGAATCAAAGGGAATCTACTGGGCATACTGCCTTTTGTCAGAATAGTTCTTACAGAGCCTTTCTCAGCCAGTGTGTAGGCCTTTTGTAATAAAGACAGGCTCAGGAATGAAATGAATGCTTTTTAAAAGAATAATTAGGTAAGGGTATTATCATGAAAATAAAAGGGTCAAAATCATGTTAATGAAAGATTAAACCCTTTGACATTAGGAAGAAAATTATATTAAAGCTTGTTGTGGTGATATGTATTTAGTTACTTCAAGAGAAATGGTCCACTGCCAATGTTACGATGGAGAAATAAGCTGAAATTTGAAAGTGAACTCTTTGTCCACCTTTTCCTTCACTATGCTGTCCTCTCCATCACCAACCAAAGGGCACCAGACACCAAGCCCATCCTCTGTGGAGCCAAAAATGAAGGGGCAGAGAACAGGCTCATTGATGTTTGGCTGATGCCTGAGTCAGCAAGAATTTGTAAGATAAAAGGACTAAGGTATGAAACTTCATGAACATGTGAGAGGGTTGGAATGTCCTGAGGGAGGCAAGGGAAGGAGGGAGAGCAGATGCGCGAGACAGCAGAAGGGCTGGACAAGGGCCTGAGTTGGGGAGATTTAAGAAGTGAAGGTCATCTTTCTGCACTGTCCTCCGAAAGCCTAGAAGAGCGACAGTCCTGTCTTACAACCCGTGTAACACAAGGAGAAGAAATAGCTCTGTAAAGTCACAACTTCTGGTTTGCCAACCCCATTCTGCTTTGGAAAGATGATTATGACTTATGCATGTCAGTCACAAGCTGCTTAAATCCCCAGTGGAGTTGAGCATTCAGTCCTGAAATAATGTGTGAGAAACTACTCCAAACAGAGTCACATATGCTTCTTATGTCCTGGTCACCTTCATTTGACTGAGATGGAAAGGATTGCAGGTAGTAGGCAATTCCCCAAGTCGGAGAAAACCTAAAGACAGTTTTACTGATCTTTCCCCTGACCTGACCCAAGGATTACAAAGAAGAAAAAAACCCTGAGGGACTGAAAACTTGGGTTGTCATTTATAGGTTATGAAATTGCTCCTTTACTTTTTCACAATTTATATTTAACCCTTTTCATTTTAAGAAATTCAGAGAATATAGGATATTCAGAATGAATTGTAAAACTGTTTCTCATCACCTGTACCCTACCCTACTCCCTTACCTAAAAGTACACACTTAAAATTTGGTATGCATAATTTCAATATTGGCCATATATATGCCATTATAAATATAAACATTAATAAATTTATTAGATCCTATTACAAACTATGTCTATGGTTAAATTTTTAAATTTAATATAGCTCACATTATTAGGTCTCACGGCCAGCTTAACATCAGCACAGCCATGATAAGCAACTTTCCACCCTCTTTCCCCCAGCCCCTCCCTATCTCATGTTAATCAACTTTCCATCCCCAACCCCACGTTTTCCGAGAAAAACTGGAATTTGTGCAAAACAGATTCTTATGCAAAAACAACCATCCAATGCCCTTCCTCTAATTCCAACCTTATAAAACTTTTCTAGTCTGTTTGGGCGCGAGAGCTGATCTGACTCAGTATCCCCTCCACACTGGTGGAATTTCTTGGCTGAAATGGTGCCTGGCTCAGGTCACTCTCTTTTCTCCATCTTGCAACTTAACACACATAAATTTATATCATTGAAATAGGCCTACCTTATTGTTTATAAGGACTACATTCTCCCACAGTAGAAGTAGTAGAAATTTGTTCATGGGATTATGTTCATTGGGTTACGGTTCTTTTCTACTTCCCCGATACATCGATGATTACATTTTGTCATTCCATTGAATTTAAACACGTAATACAACAAGTTATAATCAATGAATTTTAAATGGAAGGGACTTATGTCACTTCTGGGATAAAGCACTTAATTGGCTGTCCTGCATACTCTTCTTTTGTTATGCATTCATGGAAGATTGTATTAATACGGGGGTGCCATAGGATCAAAGAAGGCTGGACAGCTGAGCACAGCCCTGGGGGAGAGCTTGCCAGCAATGTTACCTAGATCTGCAGGTGATTGATGTGTGTGTGCACATGTATGGTGCCATACTAGTAACACTGGCTTGACAGGAGGTAGATAATGAAAAAACTGGAAAGATGGAAAAACACGATGAGCAGAGACAGAAGAGACAGTAAAAGTTTGACCTGGAAGAAGATATAACTAATGAACCTGCAGCTTTAGGGGAAATTAAATTTAACTAATATGATGCTCAGCCAGATTTGAATGGACAACATTTGACAATTCTTTAATAATTACAAATAATAAACAAAATATTAGTATTACTTATTAAACTGATAAGAACAGATACTACACTTGATCTTAGCCAAAAGGCCGAGAAGCGATTAGTATTACTTATTGTATGCTTATTTTATGATAACACTAAGATCCTTCAGCTTGCATTACAGAACTTTGGTAGGCAGTTTTGTTGAATGGCCCCAACTAACCATGACCTCAATGTTTACTACTACATACTACTGTGTACTTGTAGTTCTCTCCCACATCGACTCTGAACTTGTCCATGTGAATTTTTCTGCTTAATGAGCATTAATGAATGTCAAGCAAGCAGAGGCTTGATAAGTGCCTGCACATTAGGGCTTGTCCTGTGGTATGCGTCCTCTTAGAATCCAGTGGACATTATTGGTAAGAAGTCCATACTAGACTACTGAGTGATTAAAAGTCATGTGGAAAGAAGCCTTGGAGAAGGAGAAGCCCAATTTGCGTGGTCCAGCCTCAGCTAAGCTAGATGCCTGTGTGACCCACACAAGGAGAACTACACAGCTGAGTCCAGTTAACCTATAGGGATATGAAAAATACTTATAACATATCACTGTTTTAAGTGCTAAGTTTTGAGGTCGTTTCCAATAGACAACTGAATTAAAAACTGAATGTATTGATTGACATTTCTTGTATTCCACAGATTAATTTCCATACACAGATGAAACATTCAGGTGGGTTTTATTTTGACCAGTTATATTTTTATCAAAAAACTAATTGTCAGATATATTTCATGTAACAAATTCATATTCATAAAAACACATAGTGATTTTAATATAAATAAATTTTTTCTTGAAATTTTTCAAGAATAAGGGCAAGGATGAATAAATAAAGTAAAATCACTTATATTAATTCTCAAGGAAAGGAAATAAATCCTTTGTTAGATTATAATAAATTCATAATTCAAAAAAATAGTCAGTACATTTTATATATAGACAATAATTAATTATCCAAATCTCTTTTTCAACTTTATCTTAAATTTCATTATAAAATTTTTCTAGCACTGGGTTAAAGCACAAATTAATCTGAAATTTATAGGAGGTTGTCTTAATTTGCTATAGCACTAATTGCATTTCTGTATTTAATATTGTTGTAAAAGCAAAAATGACAATTTGTGGCTTTTAAGTTACAGATACCCAACAAAAATGTAGTAGATATTTTGATCCCAAATATGTCGGTCCTAATTTTTTGAAAGAGGGAGATTAGATATTTCTCATTGCTTAATTCTAAGTTTTCTGAGTTATGCGCTTCATCCATCATTTTCCCTATAAAAAATTTATTTTGTTCAAAATTTCTCACTCTTTAGAATTCTTTAAAACAATGAGTCCTTATAGCAAAAATAGGCTATGCTCATTAACAATCCAATTAAGAAATAAAATATTTTTTTCTCTTTCTTGTTTGGTTTAACCAGGACTTGATGGCATCTAGAGACAAATTAGATCAGCAAGACCCTGAGGAACTAAGATAGAGAAAGAGACTCTGATCAATTCCAGAAGTAGGGGACAACGGGGCCAGGTTTTATTTGTATGTTCTGCAAGGGAAACAATGAACCTTCCAATGGAGTGACTAACACTATAGCCAAGGTGAGCTGCACAAACTCCCCAAGCCAGGTAATGTGTATGCAGATCACTTGCTAAATTATCTGGAGTTTAGTCCTTCCCTCTGTCATATTCCAGCTTGCAAGCACCTACAGAAACTGTTTGCTTATTAGGCTAAAGTGTGCTATGCATGTTCCTTTTCCTCTGTAAGGAAATTAATCCAATAAACTAATTGATTAATCCTTTGATATTAGTTCTCAATCTGGTTTCTGTGTCCATTGCTGCCATGAAAGAGATACAGTGCATGCCATTAAATTCAGCGGACGTCTTCCAGTCCTCCTCATAGTAGGCCTATTAGCAGCATCCAATACCAGTGACTACTACTCTATTTGGAAATTTTCTTCTCTCTTGCCTTATTTGACACTCTACTTTGTATTGCTCTAACTTTTCCTTGTTTAGTACCTCCTTCTGTATCTACTTATCCAACTTATTCTTTCCTGACTTTTAAAAGATGGCCATATTCTTGGTTCATGCTCTCTCTCTCTGCAATGGCATAGTCATTACTTTCTCCTCTAACTGCTTCACTTCATAGTAACAAGTCCCAACTTTTTATCACTCATCCAGACTCTTCAGATAATTATATCCAACTACATATAAATAACATTTAATTGTAGGTACCAAGGGCGTCTCAAAAATCAGTGTTTCCAAATGTGAACACAGTATCTTCCCCCTACAATGTTCTCCTCCTTTGATGATTCCCATCTCAGTGAATGGAGCCACCATCCATTTTATGGTGGAAGCGAGAATTTCAAGAGATGATCTTATTTCCAATATCTTCCCCATCCCTATTTCCAGTCCCTAAACTCTGCTCATTTTACTTCCAAAATCTCTTCAGTGCAGCCACTTATATTCATCTTGGCAGCCACTTCCTTAGTTCAAGATTTCTTCCTTTCTCTTGTATTATTACTTTCTAACAGCCCTGCATGCATTCTTGACTTCCAATCCATTCTCTGCAAAGTAGCCAAAATGTTCTTTATGCAATAGAAATATGATTACGTCACTTCCCCAACTAAATAAATCATTGTGTGCTTTCTCATGGCTCTTAGGATAAGAATTAAAAATCCATACCATGTCAGGATGGGGTGGTGGTTCAGAGCTGGGGCTTTGTACCCAGAAAAAGCCTTCAGTCAAAACCCAGCTTCATTACACACTACTGTGCTCCTGGAACTAGTTACTAAGGCTCAATTTCTTAATCTTTATCCACATCTTGGGTTTCTCGAGGACTAATTAAGATAACATATAAGAAGCCCTCAGCAAATTGTCTGGCACATAGCAAATATTCTGTAAATGAAAACTGTCATTATTATTGGCCATTATAAATGCTCTTCAGGCCCCAGCCTACCTCTTAACCTTCGCCTTGCACCATTATTTCTCTTACTAACAGTGTCCTGACCACCTTTCTCTTCAGTCAGTTCTTCCAATAAATTATAACCTTTAAAACCTTTACAAGCTTCATACATGATTCTGCCCAAGCCTAGAAATCCATCTTCTTTACCCAACTGACATTCCCTCATACTTAAGATTTTAGCCCACATTTTTCTTTCTTTGCACAAAGCTTTCCTGAGACCTGCTGGAAACGATCCCCTTTACCAGGCCTTTGCACCCGTCCTGTGAGTGATGACCGCTAAGTACTCAGAGCCACCCCCTTCTCCAGAAAGTTGACCTAGACTAGTGGTTCTCACATTTTTTTCTTAATCAGAATCACCTAGAGGGTTTGTTGACCCTCCTATTTCTGGGTCCCACTCCCAGAGTTTCTGATTCAGTAGATCTGGGGAGATCCCTGACAATGAGCATTTATAACAAATCCCAGCTGCTCTTGATTCTGCCAGCCTATGGATCACTCCTTGAGAACCACTCTCCTAGGCCCAGCTAAATTTTTCTTGCCTAGGAGTTGCAGCAAGCCTACCACTGCTCCACATGGAGGAATATGGACAACTGACAGTGGCAAAAGGATGATGCCCTTACTACAAGGTGAGAACCAACTCTGGGGTGCGATTCATGCTCCAGAGCTCCCCATCGTGTCTGGCTGAAGCTCGACTCCATCTGAGACCACAGCCTTGCTCAGCATCTTCACCTGCCACATCCTGCTTCCTTCACTGTCCTTCTCCAGCAAGTACTCCCTTTGTAAATCAAGTGCACAAGAATCCTTGTTTCAGACTCTGCTTCTGAGGAAACCAACTGAAGACACACACACACACACACACACACACACACACACACACACATGCATGCATGCATACAGACACACACACACACACACATGCATGCATACAGACACACACACACACACATGCATGCATACAGACACACACACACACACACACACATATATACATACACACACACACACACACACACGCATGCATACACACACACACACATATATATACATACACACATATACACACACACACACACACAGTGTGGAAATACAGGAAAGCATAAAGAGGAGCAGAGTTATCAATTTTCCCTATATAGGAATCGAGAATTCCTCAGAAGAAGATTTTTAGGAGTTTTGTCGAATGAAGAAAGCATATTTCCCTTGAAGGCTTCAGCACAGAAGAGATGCACCCTGTAAAAATCTTAAAAGTTTATCAGCATCGTTTTTAACAAGCCTCAGAAGCCCAGTTGTACCTGAGGCCTGTGAGTACTTGGAATTGCCCTATCTCTAAGGTGCTAGGCTGCCATTTCATCTAATGAGACAATCTGTACTTGCCAGGACCTTACACAGTGAGACTCTATAAATTCCGCATCAGGCAGAGTGTGGAGCTGTCTCTTAATGGCCCCAACAACTACCATTTCACTCTCTGGAATCTGCCAATATGAGATAATGTTGATAAATGGTACAGCTTTCCGCCAGCAATAAAACTAGAGAGCAAACAGAGTTTAAAGGCTGCAACTAACTTTTCATTGCTAGCAAGGCCAGAGGACAGAGAATTGGAAGAATGAAGAGACCTCAGTGGCCTGTTTTTAGAGATGGGCTATGGGGTCCCACATGCTCAACTTTCTTCAATCAGTGTCATCTTTGTAAATCAGAATTAATGGACTCACCCCCTTCCTCAAGCAGGTGGCGATGCCCTCCTTTGTGTGTTGACATACCTGAAGTCGAGGCTGGAGCCATCTGGACTGCTGCCAGGAAATCACATTGATGCCGAGGTCAGACCACAGGGCAATTAGCAGGGCTCTTCACAGCAGCTTTGTGTGCACTGGAGCCCTCTCATGAGTCCCTTCCTCATGCCCAACATGGCAATATGCACTTGGCTACAATAAGAATGAAGGGATGCAATGGACCAGGCCATCTGGCATGTTGGTAAAAATAACAAGAAAGTCTCTGCATAGGTAATTGCACCAATCAGAAGTAAAGAGAGAATTATCTGATGCCCAGTCTAGTTGAGTATATTCCCAGATTTGCATGTTTTTAACAATAGGGGGCGTTAGGTCTCTATGTTTTCTGTGGTTTTTATTGTGCTTGCTAAAACCCTGATCCCTTTCTGTTTTCATGAGGTAGTTCTACAAGCAAAATTTGCACGTGGGTGCTGTTTTACCAGTCCTTTATAGTCCTTGAGTCACTTAAATAAAGACAAATCTGGCTGACAAAGTCACAGGAGATTTCATGGATATTATAGTTCCCACAACACCGTGAGAACAAGCACATACAGGATCCCAGTTTATCTTTCAAAAGCGACCCTGAGCAAGGTTATAACAAGGAAAGGAAATTCCCTTTTCCTCCACAATTCCTTCTTAATTTTTCCTCTTTCTGAAAATAAGGAAATCCTTCATGTATGACAATGGAAGGAGGGAGTTTTATCTGGAAGTTAATGCAACCCAACTTTTCACTGTGGCCTTTCCTCTCAGACATATTTGTTGATGGGGGCTTCCTGCTCCTCATCTTCCAAATACAACTTCTGCAGCACCAAATATTCCAAATTATATTAATCATATATCTACACTGAGTGAGAGAGAAATAATTCCAGGCAATGGAAACATGTTATCACTGGATAAAAAATGTAGAGTGGAACGTGGTTATACTACTGAGTCCTGGAGCCTTTTTGACTGATACTAAATATTGAATTCAGCAAATATTCAGGGAAAGTGAAAGAAGGCATGAGGTCCGTCTTGAAATAAGTTCTACATTTAACATGTGAGTAGACCATATGAAATATTATCTTGAGAAAAGATACATAACATAATAAACCTCACTGCCCACCCCCTTTTCATACTATTGAGTAAATGACTGATACTTTTTAAAAGAATAAACTTTAATACAGTGAAATTAAATTCTAGTACTGGTCCCATAAAAGGAGGAAACATTAGTTTACTGGGGTCCCTTTAAAAAAAAATTTAACCAAAGTCTTTAGTAAAAGACAGTTATACCCCAAGACTACTCAGTGACTCAAAGGAAAAATAGAAGCTATTCTTCTATAGGAAGGTATTACAGGGAGGGAGTTATTTTTCCTTCCCTACCTTCCTCATCAAAATCAGGACCCGATCTTTTTTTTTACTAGTTTTTAGCTGGAGGGATAGACCACCCCAGAGGTGGCATGACGAGTCTGAGCAGTTTTCTGCCACTGATGGATGGGTGAGCAAGGCAGCCTATTCCAGGAGGTGACCTCTGAAGCTTTTCTCTTTGGGGAGACATACTTAAAGCCCTTATTCCCTCAAGTTTGGGTACTCTGACTAAAGAATCAGTCATCAGCACCAACTCTTGATCTGTCCTTCTCCACACATTTTTTTTCTAGTTTCTGGATCGTTGTATTTAAGTGTTTGTACTTAATATTATAGATAATTTTCTCATAGAGCAGTCTCTCAGTGTGCTATACATGACTAAAATGTTTGTCTCAGTGACTTTTCTGTCACCATTTTAGGCAGTTTATGGAGGCTGACTTATGCTTTATATGTACAATAAATGTTATATATTTGCTATGAGCCATCAAATTACATTCTAATTTAAAATGTTTATGCACAGCAATACAGCACGATAAACAATAATTTACTGACCTTTGGACAGGAAGTGGAATCATTATAAAAATTCTTATCTGAAAAAGAGGAGAGCTTCTGCAATGTCGAAGATTTTCTCTGAGTATCTGCTCTGAAATAAGTCATAATAGTAAACACCATGTACATAAATATGCAGCTTGGTTTTGGAAGACCATTTTGGTTATATTCTCCAAATATTTCTTTCATGTTATTTTTTAGTATAAGAGTGCCTTTTTGGAAATGGCTCTTTATTTAAAGGTGGAGCACTTCTCTTTCCCTGTCTGTTAATGGAAGATCTTGCCATCAGCTTGGAAACATCAAGGTATGTAGTGATTTGTGTCGGGCAAGGTAAATGTTCCTCATCCATGTCCCTTCCCAGCCTCTGAGTGGGGCTAGTGAAAAGGACCTGCCATTGTTTAATCATTTGCAAGGTCCTCTTTATTGGAAAACAGAGAGCTGGTAGAATTTGTGTTGGGGGCGACTCTTCTTTCTTGAGAGGATGATAGCATGACTAAAATTATGGAAGCATAAAAGCTGCAGGTTTTCTATAATAGGCACTGCTCAGTATTATTAATAACCATGCACAAGGCACTTTTATGTTGGCAAGTGGCTTCAATCATTTTTATCACGTAATAGCTGCAGAGGTTCAGTGAGCTCTTTAATCTCTTCACAAGATTGGGTCCCAGTAACATGCAGAATTTTAAGGCTGGGAGGAAATTCCCGAGGCTCATTCAAGAAATATTATTGAATTATTAATTCAAGAAATATTTTGTACACATACAAACATTCATCAGTATATATCAGCATAAATATGCCAGTGAGATAAACACAAGACTGCATTATCTCATTTAATCCTTACAAGAATCCTATGAGAAAGGTACTACTATTAAAGTCTTCTCACAGATGAGGAAAATGAGGTTTAGAAAAGTTAAGGGATTTATCACAAAGTTAATAAGTGGCAGAGCCTGGACTGAAATCTAGGTGTCTGATCTCAAACCTCACACTCTTATGCTGGATCTCTCTGAGGAGAGACCAAGTACAAGTACAATAGGCAAGAGGATGCTCTGTGTTTTCCCACACAACTCTCCCATGTAATCTCTGTCCCAGCAGCCCAGCATCAATACTAGTGATGGCAGCAGAAGAGCGCCTCATGCAGACACTCACTAGAGATGAGAACTCAAGGTCTCCTCCCCAGTCCCTGCCTCACCACCACCTTGCTTCCTCAGCCAGGCAGAGATTATGCATTCCAAAAAATAAAAATCAAAAGGAGGAAAAAAAATCAATAAAGATATAAGTCAATAAATTAGGAAACCAAAAGAGGAAAAACTGAGAAGTGTTTGATTTAAGAGCTAGTTTTGGGAAATACTAATAAACAGATATAGCTCTGACAATGTTGGAGAAGAGAAAAAATGTTAGGAGAGAGAAATGAAATATAGCTATTGATTCAGAGGGGATTAAGAAGCTGATTATGGACCGAAGAATCCTGGGAAGATGGTGGACTAGAGGTGCCCAGAGCACATTCCTCCCACAGAAAGAGATTGAAATGGGCCCACCACCACAGCAATCACTGGAGCCATTGTTCAGCCCCAGAACCATTGCCCAGTGCAGAGTACCTCCTCACAGAGCAGCAGTCCTGCAGGTGGCCTGTTGCTGCAGCTGTAACCATCACTGCCATTGCTGCTGCAAGGTAACCCTGCTGCTCCCGAGGACACTGCAGATGTGAGGGAGGTAGTTGTAGCCTCCAGTGCCACTGCTGCCTTCACAAGGAAACCCTACTGCAATTGAAGACACTGCAGACACAAGAGAGGCAGTTGCAGCTGCTGCCATGAGATAACACTGCTGCTGCTGCAGAAGACACTGCAGATGTGACAGAAGCAATTGAAGCTGCTAGTGCTGCTGCCACCCCTACAAGGAAACTCTGCTGCTGCCAAAGATACTACAGATTCCAGGGAGGCAGTTGCAGTCACTACCACTGCTGTGAAGTAAACCTGCTGCTGCTGCCACCGTTGCTGAGCAGGACATCAGTGTGGACACTGCAGCCAAATGGGCAGCTGCTACACTGCCACTGCTGCAGTCACTGCCACCACTGGTGCTGCTGGGCAGCCGCCATATTTGTACAAGCAGCTGACCACTACTGGAGCCAACACTGCCACACAGGAAGACCACCGAAACCACTGCAGCAGCTACCACTGCTGAAAGATTGGCCTGCTACCACATCAGCAGCTGCAGCAGCCACTACTGCTGTGCAGGAGACTGCTGACTAAACAACTGCATTGACACGAGGAGGGCCACCAGTGGAGTCCAGGGAAGGAGAAAGATAGAAGAAGCAACTATTCTACCAGATGACCAGACATCAATATACAGATACTAGAAATATGAAAAAACAAGAAAACATGAATCCACCAAAGGAATGAAATAACTCTCAAGTATCAGACCCCATAGAGCAAGAAACCCTTGAAATGGTCAAAAAGGAATTTTGAGTAAAAATCTTAAGGAAACTCAGTAAGATACAAGAAGATGCAGTTCAATGACATAATGAACTGAGCAAAAGTATCCAAGATATGAAGGAGGAAATTTACAAAGAGATTTATACTTTAAAAAAGAATGTAGCAGAACTCATGGAACTGAAAGAGTCATTCAATGAAATAGAACACAAAACTGAGAGCTAAGGCAGCACGCTAGAGAACTAGAGCAAACAGAAGAAAGAATTTCTGATCTTGAAGACAGTCTCTTCAAAATAACTCAGGCAAACCAAAAAAAAATTTTTTTTAAATGATGAAAATCTAAGAGAGAAAGCAGATAACCTCCAGCACACAAACTTTCAAATCATGGATGTTCCTAAAGAGGAGGAGAAAGGTAAGGTATTTAGAACATATTCAGTGAAATAATAGTGGAAAATTTCCTATGCATAGTGAGAAATATGGACTTTCAGATTTAGGAGGTTCAAAGATCCCCAAACAGATTCAATCTAAAGAGGCCCTCTCTATGACACATTATAGTCACACCAATAAAACTCAAAGATGAAGAGAGAATCCTAAAAATAGCAACAGAAAACCATCAAGTCACCTATAAAGGAGTCCCCTTCAGACTAACAGCAGACTTCTCAACAGAAGCTCTACAGACCAGAAGAGAATTGGATAATATATTCTAAACACTAAAAGAAAGCAAATGAACAAACAAAAACTGCCAACAAAGAATACTATACCCACAAGGCTATCCTTCAGAAAAGAAGGAGAAGTAGGATATTTTCAAAAAAAAAAAAACAAAAACCAAAAAAACTATAGGAGTTCACTACCACATGAACATTCCTGCAAGTAATCCTCATGGAGTACTCCATATAGAATAAAAAAAAAAATTTGGTAATTGCTACCGTGAATACACAAGAAAGAAACCAAAACCCACTGGTAGAACAAAATTGCATACGAGAAAGAAAAAGAAACTATATCTTACCACCTCCAAAAGCCAACAATCACTGAATACAAACAATAAAAGGGAAAGAAAGAAACAAAATGTATTCAAAACATCTAAATGAAAATTGATAAAATGGCAGAAGTAAGGGCCGAGCCCGTGGCGCACTCGGTAGCGTGCTGCGCTAGCAGCGCGGCGACGCTCCCGCCGCGGGTTCGGATCCTATATAGGAATGGCCGGTGCACTCACTGGCTGAGTGCCGGTCACGAAAAAGACAAAAAAAAAAAAAAAAAAATGGCAGAAGTAAGACAATATCTTTCAGTAGCAACCCTAAATGTGAATGGACTAAATTCCCCACTCAAAAGACACAGACTGGCTGAATGGATAAAAAAGCTAGACCCAATTACATGTTGACTACAAGAGACTCCCCTCATCTGTAAAGACACACACAGACTAAAAGTGAAGGTTTAGAAAAAGATATACCACACAAATGAAAACCAAAAAGGAGCGGGAGTAGCTATTCTTACATTGGATAAAATAGAGTTTAAAT
Source organism: Cynocephalus volans (assembly GCF_027409185.1). Taxonomy (NCBI): domain Eukaryota; kingdom Metazoa; phylum Chordata; class Mammalia; order Dermoptera; family Cynocephalidae; genus Cynocephalus; species Cynocephalus volans. Next base: position 47,674,778 of record NC_084470.1, on the reverse strand, counting down.
GAAAAACCATAAAAAGAGACAAAAAAGGCCACTATATAATGATAAAGGAATCTATCCAGCATGAAGACATAACAGTCATAAATATATATGCACCCAATATCACAGTAAGCAAATATATAAAGCAAACATTATTAGACCAAAGGAAAGAGATAGCCCCAAATACAATAATTGGGGATCTGAAAACTCCTCTTTCAACACCGGGCAGATCATCCAGGCAACAAATCAACAGAGAAATACTGGATTTAAATCACACCTTAGACCAATTGGACTTGACATATATCTACAGAATATTTCATCCAACAACCACAGACTATAGATTCTTCTCATCAGCACATGGAACATTCTCCAAGAGAGAGCATATGTTAGCTCACAAATCAACCTTCAACAAATTTTAAAAAGTTGAAGTCATTTCAAGTATGTTCTCATACTACAATGGATAAAAACTAGAAATCAATAGCAAGCAAAACTCTAGAAACTATAAAAACACATGGAAATTAAACAACATGCTACTGAAAGATGTAAAGTACAAGAAGAAACTAAACAGAAAATAAAAAAATTTATTGAAACTAACAAAAATAAAAGCACATTATACTAAAACCCTAGTATACTGCAAAAGCTGTACTAAAGGGAAGTTAATAGCAATAAACACTAAAATTGAAAGAATAGGAAGATTTCACATAACCCAATGCTATACCTCAAAGAACTAGAAAAACAAGAAAATCCAATCCCAAAATTAGTAGATGGAAAGAGATAATTAAAATCACAGCAGAACTACATGAAAATGAGACACAAGATCAATGAAACAAAAATTTGGGTTTTTGAGAAGATAAACAAAATAGATAAACAAGTAGCTGGGCTAAGTAAAAAAAAAAGAACAGAGAAGATACAAATAATAAAAATTAGAAATGAAAAAGGAGACATTACAGTCAATACCACAGGAATAAAAAGAATCACTAGAAACTATTATAAACAACTATACACATCAACAAATCCAAAAACTTGGTGGAAATAGATAAATTTCTGGACACACACAAACTTCCAAGACTGAAGCAAGAGGAAATAGAATACCTGAACAGTCCAATAAAGAGCACTGAGATTGAATCAGTAATCAGCAGTCTTCCAAAAAAGAAAAGCACAGGACTGGGTGACTTTACTGCTGAATTTTACCAAACCTTTAAAGAGGAATTAATACCAATTCTCTTCAAACTATTCCAAAAAATTGAAACAGAAGCCATTCTCCCAAACTCATTTTACGAGGCCAGCATCACCTTGATACCAAAACCAGAAAGAGGTATGTCAAAAAAACAAAACTACATGCCAATATCTCCGATGAACATAGGCACAAAAATCCTCAACAAAATATTGGCAAACAGAATACAGCAACACATCTAAAAAGCTATACATCATGATCAGGTGGGAATCATCCCAGAGAAGAAAGGGTGGTTAAACACACACAGCCAATAAATGTGATACACCACATCAACAAAATCAAGGACAAAAGCCATATAATTATCTCAATAGATGCAGAAAAGCATTTGACAAAATTCAGCATACTTTCATGATAAAGACTCTCAGCAAATTAGGTATAGAGGGAAAGTACCTCAACAAAATAAAAGCCATATACAAAAAACCACCAACAATATTGTCCTAAATGGTGAAAAGAATAAGAACAAGACAAGGATGCCTACTCTCACCACTCCTATTTAACATAGAATTACTAGCCAGAGCAATCAGGCAAGAGAAAGAAATAAAGGGCATCCAGATTGAAAAAGATGAAGTCTAATTGTCCTTTGATAGAGTTTAGATGTTATCGTTCCCCCAAAACTCATGTGAAAATCTGATCCGCAATGTGGCAGTGTTTGGAGCTGTTTGAGTCACGGGGGCAGATTCCTTATGAATGAATCTAGCTCTCCATGGGGGGTGGGGGTAGTGAGTGAGTTCTTGCTCTATTAGTTCCTGTGAGAGCTTGTTGTTTAAAAGACCCTGGCACCTCCCACCTCTCTTTCTTCTGCTTCCTCTCCCCATATGAGCTGCTTATACCTTCCAGCTGCCTGCCATTTTCTGCCATGAGTAGAAGCAGCCTGACGCCTGCACCAGATGCAACTGTCCCAGAATTGTGGGCCAAATAAACCCCTTTTCTTTATAAATTACCCAGTTTCAGGTGTTCTGTTATAGCAACACAAAACAGACTAATGCATCCCTGTTTGCAGATGACATGATCCTCTATACAGAAAAGCCTAAAGACTCTACTGAAAAACTCTGAGTTGATAAATGAATTTAGTAAAGTGGCAAGATAAAAAGTCAATTTGCAAAATCAGTATCATTTTTATATCCAATAACAAACTAGCAGAAAATGAAATCTAGAAAGCTAGCCCATTTAAAATAATCTCTAATAAACTAAAAATACCTAAGAATAAATTTAACTGGAGGTGAAAGATCTCTACATCAAGAACTACAAACCACTGTAGAACGATGTTCAAGAAGATACAAAAAGATGGAAAGACATTCCATGCTCCTGGATGGAAGAATTAACACTGTGAAAATGTCCGTAGTACCCAATTCTATCTACAGATTCAATGCTATTGCCATCAAAATACCAATGACATGCTTCACAGAAATAGAATAAACAATCCTTATTATTCCTATGGAAAAACAAAAGACCCCAAATAGCTAAAGTTATCCTTAGGAAATATAACCTTAGGAAATATACATACATACATACATACATACATACATACATACATACATACATACATACATACATACATACATACAGCTGGAGGCATAACATCACCTGACTCCAAATTATACTACAAAGCTATAATAACCCAAAGAGCATGGTACTAGCATAAAAGTAGACACATGGACCAATGGAACAGAATAGAGAACCCAAAAATCAACCCACAGACTTACAGCCAACTGATCCTCAACAAAGGTACCAAGAACATACAATGGGGAAAACACTGCCTTTTTGATAGATGATGCTGGGAAAACTGGACATCCAGTTGTAGAAAAATAAAATTAGATCCATACCTCTCACTATACACCAAGGACAAGTCAAAATGGATTAAAATCATAAATATAAGACCTGAAACCATAAAACTCCTAAAAGAAAATATAGGGGAAACACTTCAGGAAGGAGGACTGGGCAAAGACTTTATGAATATGACCTCCAAAGCACAGGCAACAAAACAAAAATAAACAAATGGTATTATATCAAACTAAAAGCATCTGCACAGCAAAAGAAACAGTTAATAGAGTGAAAACTCAAACTACAGAGTGGGAGAAAATATTTGCATACTATGCATCCAACAAAGGATGAATTCCCAGGATACACAAGAAACTCAAACAACTTAACAGTAAAAAACAAATAACCCAATTAAAAAATGGCAAAGGAACTGAATAGGCATGTCTCTAAGAAAGATATACACATGACGAACAGAAACATGAAAAAGTGCTCAATATCATTCAGCATCAGGGAAATGCGAATCAAAACCACATTGAGATATCATCTCACCCCAGTTAGACTGGTTATTATCAAAAAGATAGCAAATATCAAATGCTGGTGAGGATGCAAAGAAAGGGAACCCTCCTACACTGCTGGTGGGAATGTAAGTTGGTGCAACCATTATGGGAAACAGTATGGAGGCTCCTCAAATAACTACAGATAGAATTGCCATATGATCCAGCAATCCCACTGCTGGGTGTATACACAAAGGAATGGAAAATCATCACGTCAAAGTGATACCGGTACTCCCATATTTATTGCAGCTCTATTTACAATAGATAAGAGTTGGAACCAACCTAAATGCCCATTGCCAGACAGCTGGATAGGAAAATATGGTATATCTACACAATGAAATATTACTCTGCTGTAAAACAGGGTGAAATACTGCCATTTGCCATAACATGGAAGAACTTAGAGAGAATTACGTTAAGTGAAATAAGCCAGGCACAGAAAGAGAAATACCATATATCCTCACTCACAAGTGGGAGCTAATAAATAAATAAATAAAAAGAAAGAAAGATACAACAATCACAATAATATGTTGAACTTTCAAAAGGAGAGAACAGAACATAGGTTACTGGACATGGGAAAGGGGGAGGTGGAGGGGCATATGGGAGGAATTGGTAAAGGGCCATGAAAAATGATTACACTGTATAGTGTTGAATATACTAATTATCCTGATTTGAGCATCATATATTGCACATAGGTATTGCTATTCGACTCTGTACCCCACAGATATGTACAATCAACTATATTTCAATTTTTTAAGAAGGAAGCTAATTTAAAAATGGCTGTGTGCAGTTCACTGATATATTTTAAAAATCTCGCTGAAATACAGTCATGCACCGCTTAACGATGGGGATACGTTCTGAGAAATGCGTTGTTAGGTGATGTCATTGTTGCATGAACATCATATAGTGCACTTACACAAACTTAGATGATAGAGCCTACTACGCACCTAAACTATATGGTATATTCTATGGCTTCTAGGTTACACACCTGTACAGCATGTTACTGTACAGAATACTGTAGGCAACTGTAACACAATGGTAAGTACTTGTGTATCTAAGCATATCTAAGCATAAAAAAGGTACAGTGAAAATATGGGATAAAAGATAAAAAGTGGTACACGCACTTGCCATGAATGGAGCTTGTAGAACTGGATGTTGCTCTGGGTGAGTCAGTGAGTGACAGGTGAGTGAATGTGAAGCCTAGGACATTACTGCACACGACTGTAGATTTTATAAACACTGTACACTTAGGCTACACTAAATTTGTAGAAAGTAGTGATGTAATTGTGCTATAACGTTATGATGGCTACAACATCACTAGGTAACAAGAATTTTTCAGCTACATTATAATTTTATGAGACCTCCATCATACATGTGGTCTTCTGTTGACTGAAACATCATTATACAGTGCATGACTGTAGATGATATCTGGGCTAATACAAATTAAATATCAAAAAAGACAAAATATGCTGAGATTCCTAAAAGACAAACATACAGGGAAGAAAGAGGAAAAAGATTTCAAAGAATTAAGAATTCAAGAGGCAGTAGGCTGTCACTACTTTAATGGCAGATTTTATTAAGCCTTTGAAATAGAATATGTTCTTAATTTTTGTGTTTCTTTGAATGTGTGTGTATATGTGCATGTTTACACAGCTGTAGAGTGATTATTTCTTGTCACAGACCCTGGTAAGTACCTAGTATGAACTATCATATTTAATACTCACAACCTTATGAAGTGGGTACTATCATTATCCCTATTCCTCCAGGTGGGGACTATTCTGTGTTATGCAACCAAGATGAGACATTTGGGAGGCAGTGTAACTGGATTTCTAACCCACCTCTGTCAGATTTAAGAGTCTAGATTCTTAACCACTACCTTAAGTTGCTTCCAGCATATAAATCGTAACACAGTATATAATTTTATAAAACTAGCATGGTATTGATGTAGTAATCTTACCAATAATTATCCCTAAAAAAGCAGATATTTGGACTATTTTCATTTTCAAACATTCAAACAAAAATATTAAATAAAATATTGGTATATCAATTAGAGCAACATGAATAATATGCCATGATCAAGTATGTTTATTTCAGTAATACCAGGAAATGTATTACATTAATAAGCCAAAGGATAAAAAAGATATGAATCATAGCAACTATGGTAAGAAAAAGTTATTTATAAAATTCAACTTTTATTTTGATTTTAACAAACCCTTATTGTAATATCTGATTTTCAATGGTAAAATATTAAAGGAATTTTTATTAAAGGTAGGAATAAAGAAGAACATACATTCTCCCCTGTATTGTTATAGAAGTTATATTATTTCAGAATTTCTAGTCAATGCAATAAGAAAATATATTTAGATATCTGAAAGTTGCAATGAAATTTTTTATAATTAACTGAAGATTCACCATGTGAAAATCCAAGAAACCAAGGTAACAATAATCAGAAATTTAAAGAGAAATTTAGTTAGTAAGTAGGATGAATAAAAAGTACTATTAAAATAATTTCATATCTGCCTGGGCTCATTATCCAATTTTTTATTGAGATCATTTATATTATCAATTTAATGCTGTTTTTTGAATATTAATTTTAGTTTCAAAGGCTTTTTATTTTTTGATGGTACTTTTTGCCATTCTTTAAGAATCTTGAGATATATTCCCTTTTGTTTTATGTTTGACTACATTCTACCATACTAGAAAAATGTCTCAAGTCCCTGGCTATTTTTGATGGACTTTGGTAGAAATAATAACCATGTGCCCAACTTCTACCTTTTCCTTCTGAACATATAGCAGATACTGTAAACAGTCATGGCATTTCTTCTCCAGCCTAAATGGGGTCTCCAAATCTTTCTCAGTGGAACTACTGCTAACTGATTGGCACTAGATTACGAAATATAAATCATTTTTTTCTCCTCAGTCTAGGAACTTTGCATCATTCCACCCATTGGATTTCCAACTGGGGAAGGACAGTCTTCCAGTATTCCATACAACCTCTAACTTGCTACAAACTTAAGTTGTTGAGTCTTCTCAGAAAGGTCAAGGAGCTCTAATGTGTAACTGTTAGAAGGTAAGCCGTTTTGGACATGGGATTAGAAGAGGTTGTAACAAATTGATTCAAAGGGAACATCAAACTTCACTCCTGAGATATTTGTAAACTGCAGCCTTAGAATTAAAAGCTTGACAGTTCTTTATACTTAAATTGTTAGAGCATTCATTGAACGGAATGTCTGTAGTTCATGGTCAAACAGTCATTTTTAGCTGGCGGCAATATCAAGAGCTCAAGTCAGCCATTTGGGAAAGTCCATACTTTATTAAAGACAGTTTTAAAAAAATACCAACTTTAAAAAAAGGACAGAATTTCATACACACTCTCCAGAGAGAGAAAAAATAGTATGGTTATGATAATAAAGCATGTATGATTCAGAAGATACACTAACTCATTCTGTCTCTGAAGAAATAAGCAGTAAACAACTGATACCCTCAAAGAATTATATTAGACACTGTAGGGTTAAAAATATATTAAAGATAAAGTAGACAGGCATCGATAAGTTAACCCACAGTGTTTGTCTTGTAGAAGAATAAATAAACATTTAAAATTGGAGCATAGCAATCACTGATTTAGATCCCATGGAAGGCTTTGGTTTGCTCGAGGAGATATGAACTTATTAGTACTGTTGAGTGTTGACTGATCTGACCCTTCCTCTCCACGACGCCGTGCGGCTTCCCTCTCCATTGGTTCACACAGGCATTTTGACTTCAGCGTTCCACGGCAAAATCCTGTGGAACTCCATTTACGTAGACACCTGCACAGCTCTATACTGTGGCCTTGAATTATCTTCTTTTGATTTTTGGAAAACACAAAGTATTTCTCTCTGTCAGAATTGTTGCCTATGCTCAGAATATTGTTCCTCCACAACTTCATTTTTTACTTAGCTAATTTCTTTTCATCCTGTCTTAGTTAGTTGACATTTTATTGCCTCCGTAAGACAATTCTGAACAACACTCCCGCCCCTAATACACCTATCGTGACCTTTCTTTATTGTCTCATGGTAATCTGTGCTTTGGCTTCACAGTACTGCTTAAACTGTTTAATTATATGTTTATTTATCCACAAGAAGTTGTCTGTTTTTTGAGAGTAAGAATCATGTTTACTTTGTTTTATATAGGAAAGTCCTTGTCATTTAGTAGGCCTAAACTTAACATATTGAACACACGAATTAAGTTAAAGAAAACGTATTACCGAAATACACTGAGGTAACATAATCATGTGGTAGAAATATAGAGAAAGATTTACGAGAACTCAGAAGAGTGAAAAATCACTTCTAACTGCAACATTGGAAGAGACTTCATGAATTTGGTGATCACTGAGACGAAAGAACAAGCAGTATCTGAACCACAAAATGCACTGACGTTGAAAGAACAAGAACTCTGGAGTTCAGCAGAGCTCTAAAGTTAAGTCAGCTGCGAGAATTCGGACAAGTCACTTATACAAGCCCCAGCTGTCGCACATGTGAAATAAAGGCTGTGATGATGAAAGTAAATGAGATGACGTTTGTAAACTCTTATTCAGTTCCTGGCACAAAGTAGATAGCTGACATATGGTACATGATAGCTGTTATCGTTATGTAAATGGGATAGGGCTTTCTGAACCAACTAGACAGACTGAATCAAGAAACGAGATAGAAAAAATGAAGGGCATAGAGAGCTGAGGTTCTGGATTTGACTAGAGCATTTTTTTTCTTTCTTCTTTCTTTTCTTTCTTTCTTCTTCTTTTTTTTTTTTTTTAACAAAGGCGTATGGTTTGAAAAAACAGTATTCAGAAATTTTCCCTGGGGTTAGTGGGGAGTCATGATAGGCTACCGACTGAGAGGGTGAAATGATCAGAGCAAGGTTTCAGGAGTATTAATCTGGCAACTGTGTTGGGGGAAAGCTAAGAAAAAGGAGAAGCCACTTTAAGTTGCTATAGCAACAGTGGGAGAAAGATTCTACTGGTGGCACCAATTTGTGGGAATATGGAGAAGAGAGAACATTTGGAAACATTTTGCTGAAATGCTATTACTGTATGAATTTTAAAAAATTAAGTGGACCTGAGAATTTGAGGACCTGAAAGCAAGCTGGACATACTTGTAGAGCTAGATCACACTGGAGTAATTCAACAAATTAAAAACTTAAGGAGAATTTTTTGAAGTCTCTATGTTGTGAAAGATATGCAAAAGTGATGTGTATATTAGACAACTGGTGGTGATACTCAGATGTTTACATATATTTTAGATAAATAGGAAGAGCATACTTACTGTTGAAAGAAGAAATTGGGTGAAAGAAGGAGAATGTGAGACATTTATATGTCCTTCATGATGCTGACTTCCTCTCAGATTTCTATCTATACGAGGGTACTTCAAAAGGTCCATGAAAAGATTTGTATTTTTTTTGTCATTTCTTCTTATTATTATTTATTGAAACAATCGATTGTGCATAACTGTGGGGTACAGCGTTGAATAATAATATAATCAATTTTTGTGGCCCTTTACCAATTTCTCACCAACCCCCCTTCTTCTCCCACATTCCCACCTCTAGTGGCCTCAGTTTTGTTTTCTCCTTTTGAAAGTTCAAAGAATTATTATGACTGTTGTATCCTTTTTTTTTTTAGCTTCTACTTATGAGTGAGGACATGCAGTATTTCTCTTTCTGTGCCTGGCTTATTCACTTAACATATTTTTTTCTATGCTCATCCATGTTGCTGTAAATGGCAGAATTTTGATGTTTTTTATAGCAGAGTTGTATTCCATTGTGCAATATACTACATTTTCCTTATCCAGTCGTCTGTCAATGGACATTTAGGTTGGGTCTAACCCTTGGCTATTGTAAAGAGGGCTGCAATAAACCTGGGCTCTCTTTTAATTCTATTTTTCCACAAACCTTTTGAAGTACCGTCATATATCCATATATCTGTATGTGTGTATCTATAACTGTATCTGCATCTATTTTTATCTGTATTTTTCTATATATTTCTATAATTGCCATTAGAGTAAATTATTATATAGTCTATAGCACAGATTGGTAAAGTGCTTTAGGAAAATGCTTTATACACAAGGCTACTTCAAAATGTTTGTAGAAAAATAGAATTAAAAGATAATATGAACCTTCTCATGAACTTTTTTGTGGATTCCTGATATATTGGATTCTTAAAAATCCGATAGTGCATTCTCTAAGGTAGGATCCATGGCTTAAATACTGTTAGATCTCAACATAACATGACACCCAACACAGATACTCAGATAAATATGTGAATAAGTATTTGTTGAACAAATAAATAAGTAAATTAGTAAATAAAATTTTGATTATTTAATCCCAGTTCTGAGAATTTATTAGAAATAACTAATCCAAAATGTGGGGAAGAAAACTTTAGAATTTTGAAACTTTGGAAGACTTTCATACTAATTTCTAAGAATCATAACTTAGTAAAAGCATAAAGGTATTACCATATATTAATGGTTAGGAAAATTGGCATGTTCGCTCAACTGAAGGCGATATCATCCTTTATAAACAATGATATAGTTTGGATATGTTGCCCTCTTCCCCAACCCCAAGCTCATGGTGAAGTCTGATCCCCAATGCAGCAGTATAGGGGAATGTTTGGGTCATGGGATTTGATCCCTCATGAGTAGATTAATGCAATCCCTGGGGCAGGGGGTAGTGAGTGAGTTCTTGCTCTATTAGTTCCCATGAGAGCTGGTCGTTTAAAGCACTTTAAGCTTGCACTTCCCCTCCCTCTCTCTCTTGCTTCCTCTCACAATGTGATCTCTTTGCACCAGCTGACTGCCCTGCCATTTTCTCCCATGAGTAGAAGCAGCCTGAGGCTCATGCCTCAGATACAGCTGTCCCAGAATCGTGAGCCAAATAAAAGTCTTTTCTTTATAAATTACCAAGTTTCAGGCATTCTGTTACAGCAATACAAAAACCAACTAATATACACAATATCTATGAAGACTTTATAGTAGTTTATGTTAACATGTTATGCAAAAAAGCTGCACACAAGGTTTTATATGCAGAATGAGTGTAAGTAAAGCAAACTAATAAAAAAAAGTGATGGAAAAACATGGAAAGTAACTTATCTCATGTTAACAATGGTTTTCTTTGGAAAATAAACCTAAGTACAATTAATTGTTGTATATCATGTCTCTCAATTTTCCAAAGTTTCAGTAGTCAGCAGGAATAACTTTGTTATGAAAATAATTTATTTAAAAATGCAACATCATAAACAAAAACAATAAAGTTTTCTAATATAAATCACCAACAGGGAAGGACTTTTTACAGGAGCATCTATCACTCTTCTAATTTCCGTGGGATATTCACATCAAAGTTTTGACGAGTGGGGTGGGAGGAGCTATTCTTGTTCACATAACATTGAAAAATGCTGAGTTAAATAAAGCTTGGGAGCATATTTCAGTGCTGTATTTTTCAGAGCATTCAATATCCTTATGTGTATTTTGCAAACCGATTTGACTATGACCACTCTGGGAAAGATTTCCAAGTCTTTCTCACCCTAGTCAACCTTCTAGTATGTAATAATTACAATACAAACCAAGGTCGCCACTTACTGAGACTTTACTACACTACATGTCAGGTATAATGCTAAGAATGTTTACATGCATAATCACACATAATACTTGAAATAATTCTGTGAGTCAGGTACCATCATCACCCCCATTATATCGATGAGGAAACCAAGGTTATGAATTTTGCCCAAACACACACAGCAAGTGCTATGGTTTGTATATCATTTGTCCCCACCCAAAGTCATGTTGATGATTGATTCCCAATATTCTGTGTTGGGAGGTGAAATCTTATGAGATGAAGGCTAGTGGAAGGTTTTTGGGTCATAGGTGCTCCATCCTCATGGGTGGCTTGCTGCCATTCTACTGGTAGTAAGTTCTCACTCTTGTGAGACTGGATTAGTTCTCAGGGTTGGATTAGTTATCACAAACCTGGTTTGTTATAAAGCGAGTTTTCTCCTGGTGTTTTCCTCCACACAAATCTGCTTCCCTTTGACTTTCCACTGTGATAAGACACAGCATGAAAGTCCTCACCAGAAGCCAAGCAGATGCTGGTGTCATGCTTCTTGGACTTCCCAGACTCCAGAATTGTAAGCCAAATAAACCCATTTTCTTTATAATTTACCCATCTCAGGTAGTCTGTTATAGTAACACAAAACAGATGAAGACAGCAGGTAGCACAGACAAATCTTGAATCCAGAACCTGTGCTTTTATATAGTACCAGATCCTCTTCCCAAATGACAGAAAATGATATCACTGTATTCCAGACACACTAATAAAAGAATCACTTAAAAATATTCAAGACAAAGATTCCAAAATTGCCTTTACTTTCTTTCTCTGGGCCCATGCCACTGTGATCTGCAGAAGAACAGAATTGGTATGATTTCACTAACAATAAAGCCAGGCTCTATCTTCAATCCTAAAAATTAATGTTTAAGCACAAGAGTATTTCTTATTTTAATTTATTATCTATACTAAAGGTGGAAAAAAGATCTGAATATCTTTGGAGATAATGTGATTTGTTCTTTGGATAGGAAATGCAATATTGATCATTTAAACATTTTCCTATAGCTCTTTCCTAGATGTTTGTTGCCAGAATGGAATGAATAAAAGGAAGTACAATCTGAACATAACAGCTTTTATACCATACTGAAAGACACATGTCATATGTGGGAGAAAATAGACGTAGTTTTACCTTTCCAAAGCAGCTGAGAGAAAACTGCCAGCTCTGAATGGTTGTCATTGCTATAGTATTGCACTTTAGGGATGTGTATGTCCTTAGTTTGTAACCTATTATCATAGTACCATGGCAAATTAAAAAGCAAAAAAACCCAAAACCTCCCATTTAAATAAATGTTGATTTTTAACTCACATAAACTGTTTTGAAATGGATGCATGACTACCAAAAGAAAGGCAGTTTGAGCCTTAAGACTCAGTGAAAAGATTTTATTCTGAAACCAGAAGGCAGCAATGACACAATAGAATCTACTCCATTGAAGCCTCCATAGTTTTCTGCAAATATTCTCTTCATGGAATATCAACTGGAGGTATGTGGTACAATTCAATCATAATTTAAGAAGGATGACTCTGTACCCAGAGGCAGTGATGTTGTAAGGGAAATAGTTTTACACAGGCTTGGAGCCAGGTAGACCTAGGACATACCTGCTCCATGGCCTTGAACAGCTCTTGAAGCTCCTGTTTCTTCTTCTGTATGATGTAGAAATTATGCAATCTAGATCTCATATGATTATTTATCCAAAATGGGGGGCAGAGTGTTTGGTCCTTAAAAAGTAATAAATTTTTATGTCTCCTCACATGCCTGTAACTCTCCACACTGTGGGGTGAATTGTAAGGGCAACATAGGGAAATCTGACAGATGGCTTTCAATTCTTCTAGAATAAGGCTCAGCATCCTATTTAATCTGGATTATTCTCAAAGCACAGCAGAATTTAATCAGGGAACAATGGATACCCTCAGCAGGTTTATAAACAAAAGAAAAAAGAAAAGTAAATAATGTGATAAGGGGATCATAAAGATAAAAGATAATAAAATAAGAGAGAGAGAAGGAGATTGGTATGAGGAAGACAGAAGGAATATGGCAAACCAGGCAGAGGTGAAAAGCCAAGGAAGAAGAGGTGTCTCCAGAAACCCAACTGCATTTTTCTGTGACACGTGGTAGAAGGATGCACACAGGAGGCTGTCTATCCTGTCAGACTTTAATAGCCTGTGTTCTACCAGCCTCACCTTTGGTAATTAATGGGCATTGACTATTATTAATGGACATTATTAATTAATGAACATTTTTAGTCGAAGTTCAGAAAAGATGTTTTTCTTTCTTGCCAAGTCCCCCAATAAACAAGTTGGTTGTAAAAGGCAGAGTATAATAGGTTCAGAAATTCAAAGAGCAGAAATAATTCAGAAAATAATTTCAACAAAATTTATTGATTTTCTGCTCAGGATAACATTAAGTAAGGATCAAATACTTTCCTTCAGGTTTTCTAGCCCTTTCCTGATGAGTTGGTAATCTTTAAAGATTTTATAAAGTAGAAGCAAAACCTGAGACCCCACACTGCCTTAGGAGGAATAGATCCCAAACAAAAGGATCCATCCAAGTTCAAGCTCTGTGAACATGACCTTCATGCTGTTTCTTCTTCTTGGAGCAGTCAGTCTCCTTTTTTAAATATAAAAATTATTAACAGCGTTGGTTTCTGAAAAGAAGATCATTTTATTTCCCATTTGGGTCACTGAAGGTAGGTTTCTTCTATTTTTCATCAGAAATATTACAAAGTATTAAACACAAAATCTCACAGTATTTTGTTAAATATAAAGACAGAGGAATATGCTCTTTCCCTTCCAAAAGCACATAATGGGGGTGAGTGTACACTGACAAAAGAGGCTCCCCCAGAGAGGCCCGAGATCCGTAGCAACCACGTGCCCGAAGGTGAAAGCATGACCAAGCAGGTAGATGTCGCTGCTGGACTCCAAGCCCAATCCAATCCCTAGGGCCCAGAGAGGCCTGAACCTTCCACCAACAGGCACTGAGGCCGCCATGCCAAATTGGCAGTCCCGGTAAGATCCTAGCCAGACAATAGTGTCAAATGAGTGGACCATGCAATCCTTTGCCACAATGACTAAACACCAAAGGAAAGATACCAGAAATATGAAAAATCAAGAAAGTACACCACCAAAGGGTAATAACCTCAAGCTCTAGATCCTATAGAACAGGAAGCCCTTGAAATGACTGACAAGGCATTTAGAGCAATAATTGTAAGGAAACTAAATGAGATACAAGAAAACTCAGCTAGACAACATGATGAAATGAGGAAAAGTATACAGGACCTGAAGGAGGAAATTTACAAGGTAATCAATGCCCTGAGAAAGAAAGTAGCAGAGTATGCAGAGCTGAAGAATTCATTCAATGAAATAAAAAACATAACAGAGAGTTTAACCATCAGGCTTGCAGAAGCAGAAGAGAGAACTTCTGACCTTGAAGATGGGCTGTTTGAAATAACACAGGCAGACAAAAAAAGAAAAAAGAATTAAAAAAATTGAAGAAAATCTAAGAGAGATATCAGACAACATTAAGTACTCAAATATCTGAGTCCTGGGTATTCCAGAAAGGAAGGAAAAAGGAGATTGCATTGAAAACATATTCAACAAAATAGTGGCAGAAAATTTCCCAGGTATAGGAAAAGACACAGATCTTCAGATTCAGGAAGCTCAAAGATCCCCAAACTTCATCAACCCAAAAAGGTCTTCTCCAAGACATGTTATAGTCAAATTGGCAAAACTCAAAGACAAATAGAGAATCTTAAAAGCTGCAAGAGAGAAGCCTCAAGTTACCTAGAAGAGAGCCCCAATCAGACTAACATCAGACTTTTCATCACAAACCCTAAAAGCCAGAAAGGAATGGGATGATATTTTCAAAATACTAAAAGATAGAAATTGCCAGCCAAGAATACTTTACCCCTTAAGGTTATCCTTCTGAAATGAAGGGCAAATAGTATATTTCTCAGACAAACAAAAGCTGTGGGAGTTCACTACCACACAACCACCCTTACAAGAAATTCTCAAGGGAGTACTGGGTTTGGTACCTGAAAAATAACTACCACTGCCGTGAAAATTCAAGAAAAATCAAAACCCACTAGTAAAATAAAAATGCCAACCATGAAGAGAGAGAAAAAAAGTTTATCTACCAAGCAAGAAAGCAACAAATACAGAAAACAAACAGTAAATCAGAAAGAAAGGAACAAAATACAGTTAAGACATCCAAAAAAAAAAAAAAAAAACTCAGTAAAATGCTAGGAATAAATCAACACTTTTCAATAACAACTCTTAATGTAAAAGAATCAAATTCCCCACTCAAAAGACACAGACTGACTGACTGGATTAAAAAGGTAGATCCAACTATATGCTGCTTTCAAGAGACTCACCTCACCTATAAAGACACATGTAGACTAAGAGTGAAAGGATAGAAAAATATATACTGTGCAAATAGAAATGAAAAATGAGCCAGAGTAGCTAGTCTTATGTCTGATAAGATAGACTTTAAGCTAAAAACTACAAAAAGAGATAAGGAGTGCCACTACATAATGATAAAAGATTTATCCATCAAGAAGACATAACAATAATAAATATATATGCACCCAATGTCAGAGCAGCCAGATTTATAAAGCAAACTCTATTAGACATAAAGAAGGAGATAGACACTAATACCATAATAGCAGGGACCTGAACACCCCACTATCAATATTCGACAGATCATCTAGGCAAAGAATCAACAGAGAAACACAAGATCTAAACAAGACTCTAGACCAATTGGACTAGGCAGATATCTACAGAACATTCCATCCAACAACCTCAGAATATTCATTCTTCTCATCAGCACATGGGTCATTCTCAAGAATAGATCAAATGTTAGGTCACAAATCAAGTCTCAATAAATTCCAAAAAATTAGAGTTACCCAATGTATATTTTCAGACCACAATGGACTAAAATTAGAAATCAATAAGAAATGAAATTCTGGAAACTATACAAACACATGGAAATTAAACAGCTTTCTACTTAATAACATATGGGTTCAAGAAGAAATCAAACAGGAAATCAGAAAATTTATTGAAAGTAAGGAAAACAATGATACATCATACCAAAACCTGTGGGATACTGCAAAAGCAGTACTAAGGAGGAAATTTATCACACTAAATGCTCACTTCAGAACAATGGAATGTTGGCAAGTAAACAACCAAATACTTCACCTTAAAGAACTAGGAAAACAAGAACAATCCAAACCCAAAGTTAGCAGAAGAAAGAAATCATTAAGATCAGAGCAGAACTTAATGAAATTGAAACCCAAAGTATGATGCAAAAGATCAATGAATCAAAAAGTTGGTTTTTTGAAAAGATAAATAAAATTTATGAACCATTAGCACTGCTAACTAAAAAAAGAAGAGAGAAGACCCAGATAACAAAAATTAGAAATGAAAAAGGTAATATTACAACTGATACCTTGGAAATACAAGGAATCATTAGTGACTACTATAAAAATCTATATGCCAACAAATTTGAAAATCTGGAGGAAATGGATAAATTTCTGGACACACACAAACTACCAAAACTGAGCCAAGAACATGTAGAAAATTTGAACATACCAATAACAAAAGAGATTGAAGCTGTAATCAGAAGGCTCCCAACAAAGAAAGCCCACATCCAGATGGGTTCACAGCAGAATTCTACCAAACATTCAAAGAGGAATTGACAACAATTCTCTACAAACTATTCTAAAAGATTGACATAGAGGCAATTCTCCCAAACTCATTTTATGAAGCAAATATCACCCTAATACCAAAACCAGACAAAGATACAACAAAAAAAGAAAACTACAGGCCAATATCCTTAATGAATATAGATGCAAAATCCTCAATAAAATA
This sequence comes from Cynocephalus volans, assembly GCF_027409185.1. Classification (NCBI taxonomy): domain Eukaryota; kingdom Metazoa; phylum Chordata; class Mammalia; order Dermoptera; family Cynocephalidae; genus Cynocephalus; species Cynocephalus volans. The sequence continues at coordinate 47,657,774 of NC_084470.1, read as the reverse complement.
CTAGCTAATAGAACACAGCAACACATACACAAAATCATACACCACAATGAAGTGGGATTCCTCCCAGGGATGCAAGGTTGGTTCAACATATGCAAATCAATAAATGTGATACACCATATCAATAAAATCAAAAACAAGGACAATATGATCATCTCTATAGACGCTGAAAAAGCATTTCACAAAATTCAACACTCGTTCATGATAAAGACTCTCTACAAGTTAGATATAGACGGAAAGTATCTCAACATAATTAAAGACATATATGATAAACCCACTGCCAATATCGTACTGAATGGGGAAAAGCTGAAAGCTTTTTCCTTAAGAACAGGAACTAGACAAGGATACCCACTCTCACCACTCCTATTCAACACAGTGTTGGAAGTACTAGCCAGAGTAATCAGAGAAGAGAAGGAAATAAAGGGCATCCAGATTGGAAAAGATGAAGTCAAACTGTCCCTGTTTGCAGATGACATGATCCTATATATTGAACAGCATAAAGCCTCTACAAAAAAACTCATGGAGTTGATAAATGATTTCAGCAAAGATGCAGGATACAAAATCAAAACTCAAAAATCAGTAGCATTTCTACTGTCCAAGAGTGAACATGCAGAAAGAGAATTCAAGAAAGCTTTCCCATTTACAATAGCCACCAAAAAAATAAAATGCTTAGGAATTGAGTTAACCAAGGAGGTGAAAAATCTCTATAATGAGAACTACAAACCACTGCTGAGAGAAATTAAAGAGGACACAAGAAGATGGAAAGATATTCCATGCTCTTGGATTGGAAGAATCAACATTGTGAAAATGTCCATACTACCGAAAGTGATATACAAATCCAATGCAATTTGTGATATACAAATTCCAATGACATTTTTCTCAGAAATGGAAAGAACTATCCAGACATTTATATGGAATAACAAAAGACCACGCATAGCCAAAGCAATGCTGAGCAAAAAAAAAAAAATAAAGCTGAAGGCATATCACTACTTGACTTAAACTGTACTACAAAGCTATAATAACCAAAGAGCATGATACTGGAATAAAAACAGACACACTGATCAATGGAATAGAATAGAGAATCCAGAGATCAATCCACACATCTACAGCCATCTGATCTTTGACAAAGGCAGCAACCCTATATACTGGAGAAGAGACTGCCTCTTCAGCAAATGGTGCTGGGATAACTGGATGTCCATATGCAGAAGAATGAAACTAGACTCATACCTCTCACCATATACCAAAATCAACTCAAAATAGAGTGAAGAATTAAATATACTCCTTGAAGCAATAAAACTTCTTAAAGAAAACATAGGAGAAACACTCCAGGAAGTGGGACTGGGCACAGACTTTATGTATATAACCCCTGAAGCACAGACAACCAAAGGAAAAATAGACAAATGGGATTATATCAAACTAAAAAGCTTCTGCAGAACAAAAGAAATAATTAACAGAGTTAAAAGACTACCAACAGAGTGGGAGAAAATATTTGCAAAATATACATCTGACAAAGGATTAATATCCAGAATATACAAGGATCTCAACTTTACAACGAAAAAACAAGTGTCCCAATTTAAAAAATTGGCAAAGGAGCTGAATAGGCATTTCTCAAAGGAAGATATACGAATGGCCAATAGACACATAAAAAAATGCTCAATATCACTCAGCATTCAGGGAATGCAAATCAAAACCACATTGAGATACCATCTCTCCCCAGTTAAGATGGCTAATATCCAAAAGACTGTGAATGATAAATGCTGGCAAGGTTGTGGAGAAAAAGGAACTCTCATACATTGTTGGTGGGACTGCAAAATGGTGCAGCCTCTATGGAAAATGGTATGGAGGTTCCTCAAACAATTGCAGATAGACCTACCATATGACCCAGCTATCCCACTGCTGGGAGTATACCCAGAGGAATGGAAAGCATCAAGTTGAAGGTATACCTGTACTCCAGTGTTCATTGCAGCACTATTTACAATAGCCAAGTTGGAACCAGCCCAAATGTCCATCATCAGATGAGTGGATACCGAAAATGTGGTATATCTACACAATGGAATACTACTCTGCTATAAAAAAGAATGAAATACTGCCATTTACAACAATATGAATGGACCTAGAGAGAATTATATTAAGTGAAACAAGTCAGGAACAGAAAGAGAAATATCACATGTTCTCATTTATTTGTGGGAGCTAAAAATAAGTAAATAAATACAGAATTAAACTGGTGGGGGAGGGAAGAAGACGCCGCAATTATAATTCCTTGAAGTTGTTATGACAAGCGAACAGATATGAGGTTGTTGGGGGGCGGGGAGAAGAAGGGAGGATTCGGTAATGGGCCACAATAATTAACCACATTGTATGTTGGTAAAATTAAATTAAATTAAAAAAATAAAAAATAAAATCACATAATGTATGTCCTGGACATGGGTCCTCCTGTACCATGCTTTTCTAGTGACAGGATTCAAATTTATACGTTCACTGATGAAAAAAGCAGCTTCAACACAAGGCACAAATTGTTAATAGATGATGTGGAATTTTATTTAAACTCTGAATATAACTAACAAATGATTAATAATAATGTAAGTAGACTGTAGGGCAAGCAGTCTGGATTCGCACCCAGAGCTGCTGTATAGGTGCTATGTGACTTTAGGCAAGTCATTAAACCTCCCTGTACAACACCTTTCCAGGGTTACATAGAATATAAATATGAGTTTAATGAGATTAATGAATGATGTAAAATATTTCACTATTACGAATTTGGATTTTTTAAAAATAGATAAATGTGGGTTTCAAATTGATCAAGTATTTAGACACTATCAAGTGCATTTTAAAGAGTGATATGTTTCATTTTTAAAGGTCAATATTTATGACATGCTACAAATTACATCTTTTACAACTATTTAGATTTTTAATAAAAAGTTTTATATGTCAACTCTAATATCCAAGGAGACACATAGTTTTTTGAAACTATTTTAAGGGTAAGAAAACACAAACTTTGAAGACTGTGGATACAAATTTCTCACTTCCTAACTCAGTTGGAAACCCAAAATTAGTTTTGGTGTATAGCCATCATTGTAATGACATAAAGTATATTAAAATACTATATTATCTTTATTAACAATTAATGTAAGTTATTCTTAGCATCTGCAAATAGCAATTTTCTATTAAGATGTGACAAAAGTTTATGCGAAATTACAAACTAGTGTCTTTATTCAGTTACAGTGCCTCAAATGCAGAAAGGCAACATCAGAAATGTAAGATTGAAAAACATCTCAAAAAAGTTCGACAAAAAAATTGTCTATTCAACAGATTTAAAGTGATTATTTTGGCTTTTATCCTACAGAAAATGACAGAGGGCTCAAATTATGCAGCATTTTCAAACTCCACATGAATGATTTGGCACTATTTTTCTGTCAGCTTCATTCTCAAACTTATATATTGGTGACAGCCTAAAAATTGATGAATCATGGATAATGGAATAATTGTCTTTTCACAGGGGAAAAAAGCAATACTTCAAACAAGAAGCTTTTTTGATGGGATGTTGGTGATTCACTGTTTGACATCACCTTCACCCAGAAAGAGATTTCTATTTCTTGATATTTAAAAGGTGGGTACGTTCCAAGCAGGAAAAATGACAAAATGGAGTCACACAGAGGTCAAACCACAACACTTCTCCAGGTCTGTCTCAAATGTAAGGAGGGTGATTTGACTGTCTTGTTAAAGTGGAAGGAGGAAAATGTACTTCCAACTATTAATAGTCAATACATTGGGGAAAGAAAAATCTAAACAGGTTCACTAGAAAAAACTTTCTCAATTCCCTCCATATACTTCTGAATCTTTTAAAATAAATTATTCATATATTGTGTGAATAAAATAATATAAGAAAAATACCCTTAACTCTAAATGAGGGGGTGTCCAAATTTTCTTTATGGTGATTTTACTTCCTTTCTTCATTTGAATCAATGACAATATTACTTAAATTATTACGTTTTACAAAGTTTGTCTTTTCTCGATTGATCTGTTCAGCTCTCTTATAAGAAGGCGTTAACATCTCTATTTTACTGATGAGGAAACAGAAGATCAGAGGGACAGACTGATTTCCTAAGGATATGTGGTCGGTAAGTTTAAAACCTAGTCTATAATTATGAAATTTAGGAGTTTTCTTTCTCACAAAACAGAGGACCCACCTTCAAAGTGGAAAAACGGGGATATTGCTCAAGATGCTCGTTTCTTCCCAAGGGTTTTCAATGTATTTTTCAGTCTTTCACACTTTGGTTTCAATATCCAAGAGTGTCATTTGTGGTAAGGGATCAAGTTAAGCATGAGAAAGGAAAGCCAGCTCTCATCTGCACGCAGATTTTAAGAACTAAAGCAATATTATATGAATGAGTTTGGCATTTGTTCCCTCTTTCAGAAGGTACTTGGAATTTTGCTGTGAAGTCAGTACATTAAAATAAAATAAGTAAAATCTTAAGGAAATTTGCTTGCTTGGCGTCATCTTTAAAAAATGACAGTATTCAGCAATGGCAAGAATTTTGTTTTACAGTCAGGGCATTCAACGTTCCTTCTATTTTTAGTGACTTCACTGCTTGAAATATTCGAGAATTATTCATAGCTATGAGTAAATGGCCATACCTTCTGGTTGATATTTAAAAGCAAAGACAGATGGCAGAAAGTTTGCAGCAACCGAGAATGTTGAATATGGGTAGGGTAGTAGCAATGACACCAAATCTGCAGCTGTACTCTCAGTAACTGGGAAGCAAGCATGTCATTTTGTCAGGGAGAAGTTTCTAACCCCAACACAAGTGGCATGAGAGAAACCAGTAGGCCCCTATTATTTCAGAAGTGGGTTAATAATCATCATTTCAGTTTTTGTGCTCCCTCTGGTAGCATTCTCCTCATTCCCATATCTAGTTCTTTTAAGTCACTTGATATTGCAATTTTAAAACTTGAAAGATGGACATACCTGTCAGAGAATGCTGCTATGAAAAGTGATCAGGACTGAAAGATGGTTCTGGAAATTATATAGCACCCATCTTGCTAATTACTCTTCAGTAAGCATCTGTAATTATGATATGAAAAGAAACTTTATGGCCCCAGCAATGTGGCTCATGTTCCATGCAAAGGCAACCTTTTGCACTCTAATGAGCTCTGTTATGAGACAAAAAAGTCAGGGTGAAGGAAGAAAAGTCAGGAGAGGCCTCAGGCAAGGACATGGGTGGTAATTTACTAGAGTAAAAACTAAACAGGTCTTGATTGAAATTTTATGTTGCTTTCCTAACAAAAATTATTAAAACTTAAAAAAAAATCTTTAAAGAAATGGTAATGATAAATCAGAGGCCTTTCAATGATAGGAAGGAAGAGAAGGAGGAGAAGGAGGAGGAAAAAAACCCCAAGGGGGTCATTGTAAAGTTAATATTCAAAGATTGTAAGGATTATCAGGACAGACATGCCAAAATTAATATTTTTCCTTCACCTTGAGAAAATGATTATACTACTCAGCACTTCAGTTTACATCATTTCTAAAGTGAGGACACCTCAAAAAATTGTTGCATTGATTACATAAAGATATGTCTGCACAGTGCCCGGCATGCAAGGAAAATCACTAAAAGTTTATTAACTTCTTTTCTGTACTCTGACTAAAACCAGCTTCCATTACCTGAAATTTTACTATAATTAGCATTTATCCATTTTATTTTAAAAGTAACCCCTGGAGGACATAAGCTGCTTTAGGAAGTTCTTGTCTCCATTTCTTCCTCATTTTTATCTTGCTATATTCCTGTAGCTTTCAAAGTGCAAATAACTACCCTTTTCTTTGCTCAGAAGCCTTGCCTAGGAGCTTTGGAAGGGAAGACTTGGAAGCCATAGGTCCAAAATAAAACAAAGTAACAAACAAAATGTCTGCCTTAGCAAGTTCCATTGGGCCAGCCACTAAGGCCTTCTAACACAACTCAAGAGGATTGCCAACTTTTATTAACATATAGCTGTTTAATAGTTGCTCTTCATTGAATCCCCCCATGGTAAATTGTATCAACTACTTTCAAAGTAATATTCAATTTTCCCTTTTAGTTAACAAATACTATAAAATTACATGCGATTCTGCAGATCAAGAAAAAGAAAATATTATGTCAGAGGGCTGATACAATGCTACTTTAGGAAAGAAACCTGTGACAACCTTGTTTTCCCTAATACCAAAATTACAATCATTGTTTTGTTGCAGATCTTGGTCTCTGGATCCAGAAAGAATTAGTTTCAAATTCTAAGCCCGCCACTTACTAGTTATGGAAAGAATAGCAAAATCTTTAACCTTCTGAGTCTTCGCAATCATATTCTTATGTTTTATATACTTAATAGTCTCCTCTATGGGTCATACTCTTAGCTTTAAATCAAACAATTATGCAAGGTGGATGCTACAGAGCCAGGAATGTGGTAATTTTTCAATTAATGTTAACTCACTTATAAAATTTTACCGTTTCCCAATTTTAAATCCTCCTCCACATAAAAAATTGAAGAGAGAAAAAGGTATAAATTACTGGGACTGACGGATTTATTCAGTAGCCTGCAAGGTTTTGAATATAAGGATGGAAATAAAATAGACTTTCAAACCTCTTGTATACACTTCCTTTTCACTCCCTATGTCTTAAGTAATATCATACACCATTTTCTCCAGCCTGTGTAGACCTGCTATCATAGTATTTATGTGTCTCCATGAATAAGTGGGTTCTGGTTGAGTCAATAAAACACCAATTTCATTTTGCCCACATATTTATTTATAGTGTGCTTTCACTGGTAATTGTTTCTGGGCACATATAAAATTAAATACATATATTTAATTTAATATTTATTTGTTATTCATATATATAAATTTGCCTAAGGTTTCAGACAGTGTCTTTAAAAATAAATAAAAGTTTTCAAAATGAAGAGAAAAGATAGAAATGACTTTTATTTGGCCTTATAGAATAAGAATGTGTTTGGAACTGAAAAGCATCTAGGTGATCATATTGTCCAGTGTCATTTTCAGCTGAGAACACTGAGGTCTGAGCCATAAGATGGCTTCCTCTGGTTAGAGCAGGTGTAAGTACAGTTAAGCCCAGGATTCTGAGATTTGGCGTCCTTTCACTAATAGGAAGGAGAAGACAGAGGGCAAAACTAAGGGGTCATTACAATGTTTATCTTAGGAGATCTTAAAGATCATTAAAAAGGGGCAATGACTGCCTGCTTTCTATCTTAAGGCTGTGTCACAACATCCCTTGCTAGAAGAGAAAGTGAGGCATTGTTTTTCTTCCTAAAATACCCCTTTGTGGTTCTTAGGTCAGTAACAAGGGCTTCATCGTGAGCCCCTAAAAATGACAGCATGCAGTATAGTGAAATGATTTATGCATTGGAATTCAAAATTCCAGTGTTTGAATGTGCTGTTTACCTTTCATGTAATTTTTAAAAATAGTGCAGTGTGTTTCATTTTGTCACCTATGAGGAATGATAAATAGTACCAACATCATACAGTTAGTTTATAAAATCAGTGAGAAACGGCATGTAAGGTGCTTTATAAAATGCCTACAATTAGTGTATTTTCAGTAATCGGTTCTTCCCTCTCACTGCCAACTGCAACACAGAGAAGTGGGCCCACCTTTAGGAGTTTGAGATTAGGTGATAGGGTGTATTAGTCCATTTCTGTTGCTTATAAAAAAATACCTGGAACTGGGTGATTTATAAAGAAAACGAAATTGATTTGCTTGCAATTTCTGAGGCTGGGAAGTCCAAAGTCATCTGCAGGTGATGACAGTGACCCATTGCAAGATGGCAGAAGCAGAGAGAGCAGAACAGAGAGCAACCTCCTCATGTACACTCCTTTTAAAGCCCTCAGAACCATGCCCGTGACCACCATTATTAATCCATTCACTACTGCACGGTCCTACAATCTAATCACTTCTTCAAGGCCCCACCTTTCAATTACATGATAGGATTTCCCACCCTCAACAGTTAACAGTGGGGATTAAGACTCAATGAGATGTGTGTGTGTGGGGGGGGGGCAGGGGTTGTGCATTCAGTCTACAGCATGGGGTGACAGTGGAAAAATCCAGGAAGTTTCTGTGTCAATTTATATTGAAGACAACACGATGAATTGATTCTCCTCTCAGTGTTTGTTCCAGCATCAACATCCATCCAACTTGGAGGTTATCACCTGTGTTCCATCCTAGTGCGACCTGAGCCTAAAGATATGACCTGTGTTTTGTCTTTATAAAAAGCAGCTGGTAAGCAACAGTTTTCAAATTTGGGGGTGGTATTTTAACCTCAGTTAGATCAGAAACCACACCAGTCTCCCTCTACTCATTCAAGTATTTATGGAACTATACAGACCTATTCTTCTCTAAAGGGATGGAAATTAAAGAGAAGAAAAAATAGGGTGAGTGTAGAGCAGGTGGTAAACAATTACTCATCTGAATGCCTATTATGTTTTGGGCATAAAGGTATTCATTTGGAACATATATTATTTCATTTAATCTTAGTCACAATATTTAAGGTAGATGTTATTTTACTCATTTCCCAGAAAGGCTAAATAGCTTGCCTGATATCACAACCAAAATAGATTAAATCTGGAATTTAAACCCAGGTCATATTATTTTCACTTAACCCAACACATTATTAACATAGCCAATATTAAGATAATCTAAAAGCATAAGAATATTAATCTTCACTTACTTGGAGAGAGCATTTTCGATTACTGACCAACATAGAACAGAAAATAATCATAAGTATCACTATATTTTGGTGACCATTGATTTTTGTCCTACTATTTAATACAGTGGACCCTTGAACATCACAGGCTGTGGGGGAGCTGAACTCCTGCACAGTCAAAAATCCACGTATAACTTTTGACTCCCCCAAAACTTAACTAATAGCCTACGGTTGACCTGAAACCTTACTGATAACGTGAACAGTCGATTAACGTATTTTGTATATGTATTATATACTGTATCCTTATAATAAAGTAAGCTAGAGAAAAGAAAGTGCTATTAAGAAAAATCATAAGAAAGAGAAAATACATTTACGATACCCGATGGTATTTACTGAAAAAAGTCTGCGTATAGTGAACCCATGCAGTTCAAAGCTGTGTAGTTCAAGGGTCAACTGTAATTGGAGGCTCGGTGTCATCTAGAAATAAGGTTAAATGAGACAAATATTTAACTTTGAGGGAGGCTGGCTCATTAGTATAAGGAAGAGGGAAAAGAATTATGTAGGAGAAAAGAATAGGTATTTTCAGATCATTTTAGTAGTTTTGCAATATTCAGAAATATTTTTAAAGGATCCATTAATTCTACCACTTAACATTTCTTTTAGGGAGCCCTGATTTAATCTTGACTTACTTGCCCAGATGTTCGTAACAAAAGGATCATTATGTTCTTTCCTCTGTGTCACAATTTCCACATAATAGCTGTTTCATTTTGAATGAATTAATAAAGTAGCTTTCACAGGAATATCACTAATATACTTAAAAGCACCTTTCACACCGTCAGAACAATGCCTCCCTTTCAGGTCATGATTATCATCCCCACCCTGCCGCACCCCACCTGATTCAACTTTCACTGTTAATGATTCCTAATAGCAGTCTCCCTCAACGCTGGGTATGAACTTGGGGGAGAGAAAATTTATGTCAGGATATTCTGCTGACATAATGTTCACCAGGAGAGATGCAGTCTACGAGGTGGGAAAGGATTGCATGAAGATAAATGCTGACATTCTCAGAGCTTCACGAGCCAAATTACAACTTCTTGAACTTACCTTATTAAGTTTACATGTCAGTCTCCTTCTTCCTAAATTTCTTACCAGTTTAGCTAGTCCCCGACGTATACACCTGAGAAAGAGCCTTTATATTCCAACCTTCTCTGTGGACAATCCACACTGCAGTTTGTCATTAGTGTATGTCAATGAGGTTTCAGAATTACAAGGGATAAACTGGCCGTCTTAAAGTAATAACAGGTTCTTTTGAGAAGCTTTAAACAGGGAAGGCCTGAGTGGTGAGAGAGCAAGTGAGAGAATTACCATCACACACTAAGTTAAAGAGGCCAGAGTTATCTTTAATGCCCCCCAAACAAAAAACACTAACAAATAAAGCTAGACATGAATTTCAAGGACTTAAACCTATATGAGAAAAAAACTTTAAAATAATTATCCATTATAAAAAATGTGATTTGAGCAAATAGAAAAGTAAAATGTTCATGGTTGGAGAGACCAAGGATTATTAGAGAGATGCCATTTCTCCCTAAGTAAAAAGAAGAGAACAGAACTGAGGTTACCAGAGGTGGGAAAGGGCACGTAGTTACTGATGTTCAGTGCTCTACCCTACAGACATGTCCAATCAACTATAATCCGATTTAAAACCCCCCCAAAACAATAACTAGAGTTAAAAGTCTTTAATTTTAATTTTGAATTGAAAATATTGTTATAAACTTGCTGTGGTTGGAATGTCACCTCAAGCTCATGTTGGAACCGAATCTCTAATAAGGTGGTGGGAGGTGGGGTCTTTAAGAGGTGATCAGATCATGAGGACTGTGCCCTCCTGAATGGATTGATCCATTCATTGAGTAGTGAGTTGGTGGCTTAATGGGTTGTCATGGGCATGGACTGATGGCTTTATAAGGAGAGCATATGGAAGAGCTCTTGCCATTCTTGTTATGGGATTGCCTGTGTTGGCACAGGACCCTGTAGAGAGTTTCCTCCAAGAAGGTGGTCCTCACCAGATGTGCCTCCTCAGCCTCCAAAACTGTAAGAAACACATTTTATTTCTTTAAAAATTACCCAGTCTCAGGTATTCTAAGTAACAGAAAATGGATTCATACAAAATTCCCAACTCTTTCTTTTTAAAAATACATCTTTCTTCTAGCTTCCATACAAGTGACACAAAATGGATAGATATTAAAAAAATAGAAAAATCTGCAACTGTAGTTGTAGAATTCAACATTTCCCTCTCTGTAATGAATAGAACAAATAAGCAGAAATCAGTAGGGTATTCCACCAAAAAACAGCAGAATGCACGTGGAACTCACACCAAACTAGACCATATTATGAGTCATAAAATAAATCTTAACAAATTATATATATATATTTTTTTATTGAGTCATCATAAAATTAAACCATAAATCAATAACAAAAGATATTTAAAACATCCCCAAATATTTAGAAGTTAAACACATATTTCTAAATTACCCAAAAAGAAATCACAAAGAAAATTATAAAAATATTGATCTAAATAAAAGCACAGCATATAAAAATTTGTGAGAAGTAGCTAAAGCAGTGCTTAGAGGAAATTTATAGCTTGAATATTTCTATCAGAAAATAAGAAAGGTCTAAAACGAGTAACCTAAGCTTCCACCTTCAGAAACTAAAGAAAGATGAGCAAATGACACACAAAGGAAGAATAAGGGGAAAAAATTAGTAAAACCAAAAACAGACAAGGAATAGAGAATACCAATTAAACCAAAAGCTGGTTCTATGAAAAGATCAATAAAGTTGATAAATCTTTAGCCAGGCTGACAAAGAGAAAGGATATAAGAAGCAAATTATCAATAAAAGGAATAAAAAGGGGATGTCACTATTGATTTTGAAGACATTAAAAGAACAATAAGAATGCGACAAAAAATTCTATGCTCATAAATTATACAACTTCGATGACATGTACCAGTTTCTTCAAAGATACAGACTACTAATTTGCACTCAAGAAGAAATAACCTGAGTCGCCCTATAGCTGTTAAAAATTAATTAGTTGTCAAAAAACAATTCAAAAAGAAAAGAAAAGACTGCCAGACAGGATGGGTTTACTGGTGGATTATACCAAATATTTAAAGAATGAATAATAAGATTTTTACAAAATTTCTTCCATAAAAATAGCAAAAGAGGGAACAGTTCCCAATTCATTCTGAGTCCAACATTACTTTAATACTAAAAACAAAGACATTACAGGAAAATTACAGCTCCATATCCCTCATGAATATAGCCACAAAAATCCTTGACAAAATGTCAGAAAATCAAGTCCAGTAACATATAAAAGGGATAATCATCATAACCAAATGGAGTTCATCCAGGGAATGCAAGACTAGTTCAACATTCAAAAATCAGTCGTTGTAATTTACAGTATTAACAGGTTAAATAAGAAAATCATATCATTTCAATAGTAACAGAAAAAAATTCAACTAAATTCAACATCCATTTACTATAAAAACTCTCAGAAAACTCTAATTGGAAAGGAACATCCTTAATATATAGAAAGTACACACAAAATATCCACACCTTATTTCATATTAATTGATAATCATTTATAATAGTCTTTTCCCCAAAGAACAGAAATAAGGTCAGAAAGCCTTCTTACAACATTTCAATTTAACATCAAACTGGAAGACTAACCAGTGCAACAAGGAAAGAAAAAGGAAAAAAAAAAAAAGACATACAGAATGAAAAGAAAGAAATAACACTATTTATATTTAGAGACAATTTGAATGTATATGCAGAAAATCCTAAAGAATCTACAAAAATGCTCCTGGAACTAATCAGTGAAATTAATATGGGTGTAGGATACCAGGTCAATACGTAAAAATCAATTATAATTTCTTTATGTTAGTGATATGAAGTTGGAATTTGAAATTAGAAGAACAATGTCAATTATAACAGCACCAAAATAATGAAGTACTTAAGTATAAATACATCAAACCATGTGCAGAACCTGTATACTAAAAACTGGAAAGCACTAATGAAAAAAATCAAGATATAAATAAATAGAGGTTGGGCCGGCCCGTGGCTCACTTGGGAGAGTGTGGTGCTGACAACACCAAGTCAAGGGTTAAGATCCCCTTACCAGTCATCTTTTTATAAATGAATGAATGAATGAATGAATGAATGAATGAATAAGTAGATAGATAGGTAGAATGAATGAATGAATGAATGAATGAATAAATAAATAAATGAGATATACCATACTCATAAATTGAAAGATCCTATATTGTTACGACGCCAGTTCTCTCTAATTTGCTAAGTTTAACAAAATCTCGGTGAAAATTGTATCAAACTTTTTGTAGATACTGACAAGCTGATTCTAAAAGTTGGAAGGAAAGGTAAAGGAACTAGAATAGTTAAAACAACTCTGAAAAAGAAAAGCAGTGTTGGTGGACTCGTATTACCTGATTTCAAGACTTACTATCAATTACAGTGATAAGATGGTGTGATGTTGGTGAAAGAATAGACACATGGATCAGTGCAACAGAAGAGAGAGCCCACAAACATAGCACAAAAATGTAACCAACTGATTTTTTTTTGGTAAACGGGCAAAAGTAATAAAGGAAAGTCTTTTAAACAGATGCTGTTGATATAATCAGATGTTCTTTAGCAAAAAATAAAGCTTGAAACTTACCTCACATTTCATACAAACATGTACTACAAATGGATTATATGCTTTAAAATGAAACATAAAATTATAAAATTTCTAGAAAAAACGTAGAAGAAAATCTGTGTAAACTTGGGTTTGGCAATTAATTTTTAGATACAACATCTAAGGCATGATCCATAAAAGAAAAAATTGATTAATTACACTTTTTTCAAAATTAACAACTTTTGTTCTTCAAATGATACTCTTAAGAAAATGAAAAGACAATACAGACTAGAATATATTTACAAGTCATATACCTGATAAAGGACTTGTATTAAGAATATATAAAGAACTCTTACAACTCAGTAATATGAAAACAAAACCACTTGATTGGAAAAATTGGCAAAAGATTTAAATAAACACTTCGCTAAAGAAGATGGCTATTACGTACATGAAGAGATGTTCACCATCACTAGTCAGTAAGGAAATGCAAACTAAAACCACAACGTAATAACTCTACCCATCTATTAGAATGCATAAAATAATAATAATCCAAAATCTAATAATACCAAATGTTGGCAAGCAATACAAATATTCATTCATTGCTGGTAAGAATGCCAAATGTCATAGTCATATTGGAAAACGTTTTGGCAGTTTCTTACACAGTTCAACACGAACTTACCATATGAACCAGCAATCCCACTCCAAGTTACTTACTGAAAAGAAATGAAAAAGTTATGTTCATACATATCATGTATGTGAATGTTTATATCAGCTCTAGTCATATTTGCCGAACACTGGAACCGTCTCAGATGTACTTCAACAGAAGAATAAATAAACTGTAGTACACTGATACAATGGAATTCTACTTGGCAATAAAAAAAAAGCTAGCTATTGATTCAGACTCCAACGTGGGTAAACTTTAAGTTCATTTTGTTAAATGAAATAAAGCAGACACCAAAGCCTACATGTGGGAGGATTTCATTGATACAATATTCTGAAAAAGGCAAACCTATGAGGATTGGGGAAGAATGGCTATAGAGGGGCCATACAAGGGGACGTTTTTAAGGTGAGGAAAGTATTCTGTGTGGTACAGAGGTGTAAACTTAAAAATGAAAATAACTCTGTAACAATAAGAGGAAACATTAAAAGAATGGAAGAAAAACACCAAATAAAGTAAAAGTTATACAGGACTAGCATAAATAAAATACATATAATAAACAGCTTATAATGGTGAAAAAAAAAGTTATTCAGTTAGGTAACAATTCAACCATATTCCTAATACAAGACATATCTAATATAAAATGATGCAGAAAATTTAAAAATAAAATGGTGGTAAAAAAAATTAGGCATATACAAATTAAGAGAAAGAAAATGTTAAGATATGAATATTTGACATGATTAAAATCAAACTTTAAACCATAGAACAACAACAAATAGAATGTTTTAAAGCAATAAGGTCATGATCACAAAGAATATCTGACCTTCATAAATTTTTGTGCATCAAACTAAAAAATATATTAAAATTCAAAAAACAAGGACTTCGACAAAATCCGAGGGGAAGAAGAACGCAAGATACAGTTGTAAGAAAACCCATTTTACATCTCCTGGTTTATGATAGATCACATAGAACAAAAATAAATAAGTCTATAAAAGTATAAATCACATACTTAATAAAATAGACATAATAAGTGTTTTTACTAGCTTTTAAAATATGAAAGAAGAGAGTCTAATTCCTTTTCAAATATCATGGAAAATATATAAAATCTGACTCATAGGCAAAGATGAAATCTGCCATAAATTCTCCAAAGCAGAAATAATACAAAAAACATTTTTAGGTCACAATGCTAAAAAACTAAATGGTAAATAAAAAGTGGAATAAAAAATTCTACTACTTGGAAGTTTATATTCAAAATTATGATATAATTAATATAGATATTTTACTAGAAAAATGAAAATTACGAAAGCTTACTTTAAAATAAATAAAAAATCCATATAAATCATTATTATAAAAGATCTTCGGAAGGCTATTAATAATCTATTAGACCAAATAAAACATTAGTCCCAGACAGGTTCTTTCAAATTGTAAATATGATATATACCTAATGGTATTTAAACTCTTCCAAACAGAGATGAAAGTTTACAAACATGTTGGTATGAATCCTGTGTAGCACTAGTAACAAAATCCAAGACATATAATGATTTAATTTTTGAATATTAAGGGAAAACCATAATTTGTTATAAAAGAGAATTCATTATTATTTCAAAATAATATATAGACAAATGGTGCTGGGACAATTGAATATTTGCATGCAAAAGAATAAAATGAATCCTTACCTTACACCATACAGAAAAATTAATTAGCCCAAAATAGATCATAGTCATGAATGAAATGCTAAAACTGTAAAACTGTTAGAAAAAAGCATTACACTAAATCTTTATGATCTTGGTTTGGGACATTGACTCATAGTTCAAAAGTACAAGTGACAAAAGAAAAAATAGGTAAATTGGAATTCATCAAAATTAAAAACTTTTGTTCTGCAAAGGACACCATGAAGATAGTGAAAAGAAAACCCATAGAAGATATACCCAAAGAGAGAAAATATTTTAAAATTACTTATCTGATAAGGGAATATAGAAAGAACTCTTATAATTTAGCAATAGAAAAAAAATCCAATTTAAATATGAGCAAAGGATCTGAATATCTTTTCTTCAAAGTAGATATACTAATGGATAATAAGCACATGACAAGATTCTTAAGATCCTTAAGCATTAGGGAAACACAAATGAAAACCACTTTGAGATACCACTTCACACTTACGGGTATGACTATAATTAAAAAGATAGTCAATAACATGTTGTGGCAAGGATGTAAAGAAATTGGAAGTCTCATATACTGTGTTTGAATTTTTACCAGATGCTTTTATTATATTATTAGCTTGAAAAGATAACATCCCTAATCTGATCTAAACAAAAACCAAAACAAATAAAAATTGCAGAGAAATCTGAGGCAATAAGGTTAATATTCAAATAAAAACAAAGTGAATTTTAGAATATGTCCTTTGAGGCATTCTTCTTTTGGGATGTGACATTATAGGTCAAAAGATCAGAGTCAATTTTCTTGAATAGCTAGAAATTTTTGTAAGGTTTTCCTGTTCTTTTTGTTCCAAGAGAATCACCTTCAATTAGTATATGCATAAAAGAGTCTGGAAAATTTGCCTGTTTGTCTGGTGCTAGTTAGTTGTAGCTCCTGGCAGCCAAGGATGTGGATAAACAAAGAAGGAACTTTCACATTTCTCACTTAGGATATTTAAAAATCCATATAACTTGTATGTGCAGGTTTGGAAGTACCATAAATCATGGTGGGTCAATGTAGAAGACTAAGATGCCAGATGAATAACGATTCACCCTGCCCTTTTTTGTGTGTGAATTGTAATGATAAATTGTAAGCTGAAGAACACTCAGAGAGAAGGCATCATATTCTATACACCTCAAAAGTCTTGCGCTGGGACAGTGTCCAACTCCCAAAGCATATTGGCTTCCTTGCAGAAAATATTTCCAATTGCTTTAGCTAATTGGTCTTTTTGTCTTCTAAGTCACCAAGGAACACAAAAAATACCCAAAAGTGTGTTTTAATATAGTTTTACATTTATATAGATAAGGTATATAATCCCACTAAAACGTGTTATACAAATGAGCCAAAGATGGCTTCTGGGTATTGGCCTCTAGGTTGTTTATTTTTTCACTGTACCTCACTGGCACCAAATTCAAATTTTTACACATCAGATTTTTTAAACACAGTCCAAGTAAGCAGACTTTTAGCCATTTAGAACCTGCCTACTTTGCATATCCAGGCAATACCTGCTAGCCATAAATGAGACAATCCTTGGGTCCTGTTGCTGAGTAGACATCACATAAACAGGTAAGTCCCCTCCCTGATCTTCCTCTCTCCAGAACTTCCCTGGTCCTCCTTTTCTGAGTAGAAACCTTCACTGCCCCAGCCTGTGGACAGACACCTGCTGTGAAGAACTTTCCTGCATGCAAACCTGTCAAAGCATCACCCAATAAAGCTTGGGCTACTGGTCTTATCTTTTGTCCTCGATCAGCTCCCAAATTCCTTGAACCCCCTACAATTTGAGATAATTTGCTTTGGACTATAATAACATCACTTCAAGATAATAACCTAGTTCTGATTAGAAGATATAATTTGTAAGGGGAAAATAAATTGTTGTTAACTTGCCTTTGGAAAAAAAAATGAAGTTCATGGCCCATCGCCACAAAGAAGTTGAACTTTCTTACTTCTAATTTATAGTCTGAGAATAATGAGCTATTGTTAGGCTATGTGGTCTGCTTAATGTTGCATAATTAATAAACTCTCAAGTTTTGAATTTAGCATATTCTGCCTAAAATACTCACTATTCTCACTATTTTGCCAACCTCATAAATAAATGCTACTGCATCACCCTTAAAGTGTGATTATTTTTCTTTTCCAAAGCTCTCTTTTGCTTCTTTTAGAAAGTGATAAGGTTTATCTTTTCTTTTTATTTCATTTATTAATTAATTTTTTAAACTGACTAAATTTGAGTTTTTATTTCAAATTTCAACTGTTATAAACAAAGCAGCAGTAAACAACCTTGTGCATTTATCTTTCCACATATGTGATTTTATTTATCAAAAGTCTTATGGCACACAACAAAAACCCAACCTTAAGCAAAAGAGAATTCATTGCTTAATGAATTCATTGCTATCTATATTTCATTCAGATGAATGGAACCAGGAACAGGAGTTTGAAGGACAGGAACCAAGTGAAGTCCAGAAGTCTAAGCAGTGGGAAGCCTAGCGAAGTGTTTCAACAGAGCAATCCATTCAGCAGAGTCACTACAATTAAACAGATAATCTTTAATATTTCTTACCATCCTGTGGCAACAACTCAAGAGATAAAGTTCTGGGAGCCAGCTCCTGATTGACAGAGGCTATGTGCCCTCTGGGTCAGGAGAGGGAGCATGTGACCACTAACTCGCATAATGGAAAGTGGCTTCTCCCTGACAGTGTTCTCTAAACCCCACAGGTGAAGAAAGCTCCCTCATTACCAATTTAAATGTTATTTTAGGGAATTTGAGTTAAGATAAACATTTTTAAATACTATAAGCCATTTGACTTCCCATCTCCTATTAGGGTATGAGTCATTTATGCTGCTTTGATTACTGTAGCTTTATAATATATTTTGAAGTCAGGAAGAGTGATGCTCCCAACTTTGTTCTTTTTGTTCAAGATTGCTTTAGCTATATGGGGTCTCTTAAGTTTCCATAACAATTTTAAGATCTTTTTTTCTATTTCTGTGAAGAATGTGATTGGTATTTTGATGGGGATTGCATTGAATGTGTAGATTTCTTTGGGTAATATGGACATTTTGGTGATGTTAATTCTTCCAACCCAAGAACATGTATCTTTTCATTTATTTGTGTTTTCTTTAATTTTTTCACCTATGTTTTATATTTTTCATTGTAGAGTCTGTCACCTCCTTGGTTAAATTTACTCTTAGGGTTTTTTTTTTTTTTTGATAGCTATTGTGAATGGGATTACTTTCTTAATTTCTTTTTCAGCTATTTCAGTATTGGTGTATTGGAAGCCTATTGATTGGTTATAGTAATTTTTTTGGTAGAATATTTAGGGTTTTTTATGTGTAATCTGCAAATAGGGGTAGTTTGACTTCCTCCTTTCCAATTTGGATACTCTTTATTGCTTTCTCTTGCCTTATTGTGCTGGCTAGAACTTCCAGCACTATGTTGAATAAGAGTGGGGAAAGTGGACATCCTTGTCTTGTACCAGATTTTAGAGTAAAAGACTCCAATTTTTGTTCATTCAGTGTGATAGCTGTGTTTGTTGTATGTAGCCTTTATTGTGTTGAGGTACATTCCTTCTATACCTAATTTGTTGAATGTTTTTATCATGAAGGGGTGTTGGATTTTATCAAATGCTTTTTCTGCATCTATTGAAATGATCATATTTTTTTTTCCCCTTTATTCTGTTGATGTGATTTATCACGTTTATAGATTTGCATATATTGAATCCATCTTGATCATGGTGAATGATCTTTTCAATGTGTTGCTGGATTCTGTTTGCTAGTATTTTATTGAGAATCTTTGCATCTGTGTTCATTAGGGATATTGGTCTGTAGTTTTGTTTTTTTGCTGTGTTATTTTCTGGCTTTTGTATGAGGTTAATGTTCACTTCGTAGAATGAGTTTGGAAGCATTCCCTCCTCTTCAATTTTTTGAAAGACTTTGAGAATAACTCATATTACTTCTTCTTTAAGTATTTGGTAGAATTCAGCAGTGAAGTTATCTGGTCCTGGGGTTTTCTGTTTGGGAAGACTTTTTATTACTGTTTATTTAGCCCATTTCTGTTTCTTATAATACATTATCTGGAACTGGGTGATTTATAAGAAAACAATATTTATTGCTTACAATTTTGGAGGCTGAGAAGTCCAAAGTCTGGGGAACACATCTTGTGAGGATCTTCTTTGGTGGTGGCTTTGCAGCAATGCAGGGATCTCACATGGCAGAAAATGGTGGAGCAGACAGGGAGACTAACCTCCTCATTCACTCTTTTTTTAAAATCCATCAGAACCACTCCCATTATTCCAAGAATGGATCAATCCATTCATGAGGGTGCAGTCCTCACAATCCAGTTACCACTCCAAGGACCCAAATTTCAACTACCACAATAGGATTTCCTACCCTCTTAACACAGTCATAGTGGGGACCAAGCCTCTAATACATAAAACTTGGGGCACACAATTCAATCCATATCACTGCTTCAATCTCATTACTTGTTATTGGTCTGTTTAGATTTTCTATTTCTTCATGATTCAACTTTGGTAAGTTGCGTGTGTCCAGGAACTTATCAATTTCTTCTAGTTTATTCGTATATAGTTGTTCCTAGTAGTCTCTTGTGATACTTTGTGTTTCTGTGGTATCAGTTGTAATGCCTCCTTTTTCATTTATGGTTTTCTTTAAGTCTTCTCTCTTTTTTTCTTCATTAGTCTAGCTAAAGTTTGATTGGTTGGTTGATTTTTTTATCTTTTAAAAAAATGAGCTCTTTGTTTTGTCCATCTTTTGCATTTCTTTTTTAATCTAAGTCATTTATTTCTGCTCTGATCTTTGTTATTTCTCTCCTTCTACTGATTTTGGGTTTGGTCTGTTCTTGATTTTCCAGCTGCTTGAGGTGCACATGTTAGGTTGTTTATTTGAAGTCTTCCTTCTTTTCTGATGTAGGCATTTATTGCTGTAAATTTCCCTCTTAGAACTGCTTTTACTGTATCTCATAGGTTCTGTTATGTTGTGCTTTCATTTTCATGTCTCCAGGATTTTTTCTTTGACCCATTCACTTTTTAGGAGTATGTTAATGTTTAATTTCCATGTATTTGTATGGTTTCTAGTGTCCTTTTTGTTGTGGATTTCTAGTTTTATTCCATTGTGGTAGGACGAGGTAGTTGATATGATTTCAATTTTTTAAAATTTGTTGAGGCTTGTTTTGTGACCTAACATATGGTCTATTGTAGAGACTGTTCCATTTGCTTCTAGAAAGAATGTGCACTCCTCAGCTGTTGGATAAAATGCTCCATATATGTCCATTAGATCCAATCAATCTAGAGTAGAGATTAATTCTGATATTTCCTGGTTAATTTTCTGTCTGAATGATATGTCCTTTGATGAAAGTGGGGTGTTAAAGTCCCCAGCTATTGTTGTGTTGGAGTCTATTTCTCCTGTTAGGTCTCATAGTAATTGGTTCATGTAACTATGTGCTCTGGAGTTGGGTGTGTATATAGTTAGAATTGTTATATCCTCTTGTTGAACTGGTCCGTTTATCATTGTATAATGACCTTCCTTATCTACTTTTACTTTCCTTGGCTTGAGGTCTATTTTCTATTTTATCTGATATAATTATAGCTGCTCCTGCTTGTTTTTGGTTTCCAGTTGCATGAAATATATTTTTCCATCTCTTTGCTTTCAGATGGTCTGTGTATTTATAGGGGAAGTGAATTTTTTGTAGGAAGCATGTTATTGGTTTTAATTTTATAACAATTGAGCCACTCTGTGTCTTTTAATTGGGGCATTTAATCAGTTTACATTTAGAGTTATTATTGACATATAAGTACTTGTTACAGCCATTTTGTTCCTTTTCTTCTGGTTGTTTTGTTGATCTTTTTTTCCTTTTTTCCAATCTCACTGTCTTCCTTTGTGATTGAGTGGTTTTCTCTAGCAGCATATTTTGATTTCTCCCTATTTACTTTTAGTATGTCTCATAAGTAGTTGTGTTATGGTTATTATGGTATATTTTAATATGCATATATATCATGTTTTTCCTTGTATGCACTGAGTCTTTTGCCATTTTTACAAAGGCATCTTCAACTGAAAGATTATTATAAAAAACAAAAGAAAAGCCTCTCATATTTATATCTAATACTTTCATGGGTTTGTTTTCAGTATCTAAAAATTTGTGCTCACTACCTGGAACTTATTTTAATATAAAGAATAAGGTAGCATTCAAGCTTTATTGATTTTTCAAAATTGATTTGTTGATTGCCTTTTGTTTCAAATGACTTAAAGTGCTATCTCCTTCAGAAAATTAATTCTTACATGTATTTACATCTATTTTGGATGTAAATACATGTAAGAATTAATGATTTTGGATTTTTTATGTATTAGTTAATTTATTTTAATTATTATACACTAAATATCATGTATTAAAATCTGATTGGGTTAGCCTTTCTTTCTTATTCTTATTTTTCAGAACTTTCTCCGGAATATGGCTATGTTTATTTTCTCATATTAATTCCAAACATAGCTTGACTGGTTCCTTTTTTTCAAAAAAGGCTTTCAGTATGAGGGTATTTTACATTTATATATTAAGTTATATAGAATGAATATCCCTTAAAATGATAAAATATTTAAGAAAAAAAACATTTAAAATTTCTCACACTAGCTATTGTACCATTGTGGTGGCCGTTGTGAATAGGATGTTTTATTTTATTATATTTTCTTACTAATTTCTTATATATAAAAGAGAGATGCTTTTTATATTTTAACCAGCAAAAATGCTGATAAACCTGATATTCACTGTATGAATGTTGCATATTTTATTTATCCTTTCTTCTGCTGATGGACATTTGGGTGGGTTGTTTCTACTTTTGGTTATTATGAATAATGCTGCTATGAATATTCATGTACAAATTATTCTATGGACATATATTTTCTCTTGAGTATATACCTAGAAATGTACTTGCTGAGTTATGTGGTAACTCTGTGTTTAATATTTTAAGGAGCTGCCAAAGTGGTTTCCAAAGTGGTTGTACCATTTTATATATTTTGCTCCACAAAATATATGATACATTTTATGATACTTGAAATTTTGAAAACAATTCACAAACACACAGACTCCAAGGTTGATACTATTGCTAGAGATATTTTATGAATATTAACAAAATATTTTAACTAAATTATGTTTTCATCGATACTCAGTTTCCTCATATTTACACATTACTTGAGTTCAATAAACTGAACCTGTAGTGGGTGCCTCCATGTGCCAAGCACTGTGCAAGGTGCTCTTAGCAGCACCACATAGAAAAGACATGAACCCTATAATCAACCAACTTACAATTTAAGAAGGGTGAACAGACAAATTGATAAATGTAATATATCTAACCTATCTCTTTAGATAATTCCATTAATGTCTTGAGAAGTTCCTGTGAAGGTGATAAGGTTAGCCATGCTAAGTTTGAGTGATGGTGGGATATCCAAATGGTGATTAATACATGCAGTTTATTAGAGAGTGTGACTACAGATCTTTAAATTCTCATTAGACATCCTATTTGAAGTATTAAGAGTATTTTTGGTCAATTAAAGAGAGAACATATTTAGAGAAAAACAGAAGATTAAAGATTGAGATTTAGGGCTCCACAGTTAGATTAAAAGACTAAAACCCTAGGGAAGGAGAAACACTGGTGGTAAGCAGAGAATCAAGGGGTTATAAAGTCATGGAAAATAATAATTATTTATTTTGCCACCTACAAGTTCTCCTATAAATCAAACAACCTGTGCCAGTATTACCACAACAGATAACCAAGTCTACTCCAGGTAGGTGCCAGAATGTTTGTTGGATAATTGTATACTCTCTTCTGGTACTTAAAATTGCGCCTGACAACATAGTCCGCACTGAATAAATCTTAGGTGCATTATCTCTCCCTTCTTCCTCTCTCCACTCTTCCCCCATCCCCCTACTTCTTCACCTGGCTGTGCATCTCAGAATTCAATCCTCTTTTTTCTCCTCCATTTTGTAAATACATTTGGACTTCTATCTCTAAATTGCTGGATTTGATTTCTACATTTGGATTAGCTCTGCCCATATCCACGATTTCAATGTCCACCACAGGTTCATCTGTGCGTAAAGGCATTTCCTTTATTAGGTCCTGCTAATGGGACCTCAGAAACTGACCAACCCTATCCTTGCCCAGGCCAGGGAAAGAGAATCAACAGCACATAGGGCAATTGTGACAAAAAAAGAAAAGTTAGACATGAATAAAAAGAGCAGGAAAAATATCTTTACATCATTTCCTGAGCCTACTTCTGATTTTTAATATCTCAACTTTTATGAGGGCATTTACTTCAAACTCTATTCTATCATTACATCATACTGTAGATCATTTATTATTCTATGTAATATTTAGGCACATATTAATTGCATATGCTTAATATTCTATTTTAAATTTAGACATTTACTCTAAATAACAGGCAATATTTTCAAACAAACAAACAATAAAAACTTTACTCTGAAATGTCTTTCATTCCCTTTGCATTGAGCCCTGAACACATTAAGTCCACCATTCTATAGACTTGCAAACCAATGAACACATGTATGAAATTTTTGAAACGACTTACTGGTAATGTTAAATACAGTTTCCAACTCCAAGTTGTAGTTGCTCTAAAAGTTTCACGTAGGTGATAATTTTCTGTGCAGAGTGTTAAGAACTGCTTTATAATAGCAACTCCCACAAAACCTCTTCAGTTATATGGGTCTGGTAGCATTTTATTTTAAACACCATTTTGACAGGTGTATTATGTACTTATTATATTTTCCATGCATAGAACAGTCTTGACATTCACTTCACTTGCAGTTTTCTATCAGAAAAAGAAAAAGTTCAGACAAAAAATTGTCTTTCTGGCTGAATGACATTGAAAGAGAAGTCCATTTTTATGGCGACTTTTTGTATCATTGGCTTGAAGTTAAACAAACTGAAAATTCATTCATACAACCTTTCCTTTCATTCATGCAGGCATTCACAGGCTTATTCATTTATTCAGCAGCCATTTATTAATTTTCTGCCACACTGTGTGGCCTTGTGCTAAACATCAGGAATATGAAGACAAAGACCTAGTTTGTGACTGCAGAAAGCACATCTTCTATTGGAAGCAGTAATGCAAACAAGTAATTACAACAAAGCAGCTATAAAGTATGCTAAACACAGCATAAAGATAAATGTGGTTATCTGTGTGATCCAGGAAACACCTCAAATAAAAGATATTTTTTTGTCAGAGGGTAATAATTCACCAGGTCCATATGGAGAAAAGCATGTAAGGCTGAGGAAATTGTCTATGCAAAGGCAGAGGGGCAAGGAAGAACCTGGGGAGTTTGGGTAGAGGAGACAGCTCAGTACAACTGAAGAAAATAGTGAAAACCAGCTAAGAGTTGGAGCTGAAGAGTGAGTGGTGTTCAGATCATCAAAGACCGTGGGTGCCCTGTGGAGGAATTCAGGTTTCAGGGCTGTAGAAGCAGGGAGAAACCAGATAGAGACTGTACCATGGTGATGTCTTTCCATGGCGTTTAAAGCTCTACTTACCTGATCTCTAAGGTCTTTCCTTTCACCTCTATTTGATCTCTCTCACTCTAACCACAAGGGCCTCCCTCCCGTTGTTTCTTGAAGAAGCCGAGCCCACTCCCCACACTCTACCAAGGAATTTGCACTTACTCTTTCTCTGTTTAGTTTTTCTTCCAGTCACCCTTGGGCTTGCTCCCTCACTTTATTCAAATCTTTGCCCTAAGGCACCTCCTTAGAGAGTTTTGCTTTGACTATCCTGTGTAAAACACGAGCATCTATCACCCATTATCCCTACATGATGCTTTCAAATTTTTTTTAGTTGTGTTAGTACTACTTCTACTTCAAATTGTATTAGGTATTATTTACTTGTTGATTGTCTATATCCCTTACTAAAAGTTAAACCCTATCAGGGCAAAGATTTTACGTTTTCATTACCTTAGCATCAGCAACTAAAATAGCCCCTGGCCTGTAGATATAGACAGAGGTCAATAAATATTTGCTGAATGGTGAATATGTCCAAGAGATATATTCTGTATGTGCGTGAACACATATACAGTTGTTACAGCACCCACCAGAAATACAAATGCACTACACAAATAACAAAGTAGAAAAGTTGCTGAAAGTTGTCCTTGATTTCATCTCATGATAGTTTCAACAAGGAGAGAGCTTGGAGAAAGGCTCTTTACCAACACAAAGTAATAAGGTTTTGAGAAAGAAACTTCTGTGATGGGGAAAAGGCACCTTTTCACCCACCATCTTGCCTCAAAGGGTGACAGCCCTAAAATAGGAAAAGATTTGATAAGCAAGTTGTTTGCCAACTAATTTCTTTCTCTTAGGTACTTTGTTGAATTTGGTCTGAAGCTAACAAAAGAACTGCTATCTGAAGATCTTGCTCTGGCTATCCTAGAATAGCATGTATTCCTGTATCACCAGTCAATCTTATCTCTAATGACTACAGCAAAATCCTTTGCCCCAATAACATGTCAAATTTACTTCTGAGTGGAGACAGTTTGCCTAATCAAATTGTCCATTACAGGGGAAGAAATGGTTGTGCAGAGCCCAGAAAGAAAGAAACAGTGGATTTCCTTCTCATAGACTTTCAGCATAAGTTACACAGCCTCTGTTAATTATAAATCAGTCTCCTTTAGAACATCTCAGTCTTTACTGGGTCATCTGGGATCTGGATAGTTAGCGGTAGTGGAAGGTATGAAAAATTGTGTTGGCTAACATTGATTGCCTCTGAAGGCTGGCAATGAGGGTGGTTTATATTTCTTTACACAGTTCTGCTCATTCAACAAATTTCCAGGATAAATATGTATTCATTTTATAATCAGGAAATAAAATAACGCCTACCTATGCTTTCTCCTATCGGCACACTTAAGAATCCAGCCCTTGCACCTCCAGGATTAGTTGATTAAAGTAGTTCTTCATTTGGGCTGAATGTGAGCAGGAGTGGCTTGTGCAGCTCCTGGGCCCTGAATGCTCATCTTTCTTTAGTAATAGAATTCCAGAGTTTAACCAGGGCATATGGCCATCTAGCTAAAAATTTCTTTTGTCCCCGTAAAGTCATTTGTGAAAAGGGCCAGTTACCACTCTGCACTGGAAAACCAATAAAACCGTAGCCATTTTCTTCTTCCTTGTTGTCTCCCTTACTGTATAGACAGAGGAAAGACCTGTATCAAAAAGGTACTGGGTTTCTTGTTCTGATTCAAGGCAGAAAATGCTGCCTTTCCATTGCATTTTGTGACCAAACCACAGGGAAAGTGGAAGAGGCACTATACCCATGGCTAACTCTTATTGCTCCATGATGAATTTTCTCTAATCGCTCCAGTGACAAGCTGCTAGGCTTCTACTGTTTCCAACTCGCTGCTTACTTTGCTGACTTGTATATCATCTCCTTTTACTGGAGATGTACTGGTAAAGAGTGTGTTACTGATTTTTCCCCAGCTTGATTGAGGTATATTTGACAAATACAAATTGTATATATTTAAGGTGTATGACATTGTTTTTGATGTACATATACATTGTGAAGTGATGATCACAATGAAGCTAAAGAATGTGTCCATCACCTCATATAGTTACCATTTTGTGTGTGTCTGGTGAGAACACAAGATCTACTCTCTTAGCAAATTTCAAGTATACGATACAATACATGGTAACTATAGTTACCATGCTGTACATTTGATTTCCACAACTTATTCATTTTATAGCTGAAAATATGTACCCTTTGACCAAAGTTTGTAACCTTTGACCATTTCCCTCACCCCCTAGCCCCTGGCAACCACCTTTCTACTTTACTTCTACGAGTTCAACTTCCTTAGATTCCACATGTAAGTGAAATAATGCAGTATTTGTCTTTCTGTGTCTGTCTTACGTTACTGATTTTCAGTGCCTTAGAAGGTAGCTGTCAAGTGCAACAGCTTTCAAGTTAAGCAGACTTGTTTTACTTTTAGCTCTGCTGCCTACTTGTTATATGACTTTTTGTTCAGCCTTTTTATCTCATTTGTGAAATGGGTTGAGGGGAAGGTTAGTAAAAATGCATAACATATGGAATTATTCTGAAGACTGGATGACATAGTACGAGCGAAGTCTTGGAATTATGCCTGACGCTTAGTAAATGTTGAAAGAATGTCAGTGATTATGGTGTTACTAGATCTCTTCACCAGCATTATAACCTGGGGAATCATTAGCCATTGTTAAATAAATAACTACTTGGAACTACTCACCTTGGTGCACCTGTTATATTGCCATTCCAGTGAGGAACAGCTCTACTGCAAGCCAGCCACCACAGAGGAGGAAGATCCAATGCTGTCAAGTGCCACCCCTCATCTGCAAGGCCCACCAAAGTGAGTTCTGTATTTGCCACATTGTGTATATTTTTACATAGGTCCACTTCAAGCAGCCCCTCCATCTTTGTCAAAAATCCCTCCAGCGCCTTTTCATATAATGCTGCAACTGACAGTTTTTTTATCCATTTATAAGCAATAATTTGTAAGTAATTATAAATAATAATTTCTTGCAATCTGCTCCCATGTGTACATAGAAGGGGCTTGCAGACCCTCTTACCTGACTCAGAGTCTGAAAATCAGTTTCTCCATATTTCCTGCTGTAAGAATCTTAACAAAACTTGTGATGAAGTATGTCACAATCTTTCTACTATTTGCATTAAAGAGTGTTTCTAGTAGTTCCGGGGGCAGAATCAGTGCTGAACTGACTTTGTAAACATAGGTTTATGGTGGGAATAAACTGCTGCACAATGTAAATGGTAAATGCTATTTCTTTAATCCCCTGAGCTTGTTCCCACCAAATGCTGAGTATAAACATCCCATTAGAGAGGAACTCTTAAACTCGAATTTTTCTTATCACTCCCTTCTGCTCCTATTATAGAGGAAGAAAGAAAGAGGGAGAGGGAGAGAACTTATACACAAACCTGGAACTGTTCATGATTAATGCTCTCACTCCCATCGTGTCTCCCAAAGTGCTGAGGCTCATGGGTCTGCCCGTCCTGTCTTCTGTCTTCTGTTACACCCATTGTGAAGGATTTGATGATCCAGTGGAGAAGTGGTGTCTCCTATTTTGTTAAAGCAATTAGAGAACTGAATGAGTAATGAACGATGTCGTGTTAGTGACATGGGTGTTAGCTTAATAAGCTCAATAGTCTTTGCTGCATTTCCCTGATTTCCACAGCTTGCTAAATAAATGTTTATTTATGTTCTTTAGTGTAAGATAATTTCCACAGATGACCTTTAGTAAAGTAGAAAGAGGTGTAGAGAGAAGCATTACAGGAAACTGATGAAGGCAAAAATGAAAAATGGAAAAAATAATAAATTTTTATTAGGGATCCCTACCAAGAGACCCAGGAGTGGGAGAACAATTCACCCTCACTAAGAAGAAATAACCTAACATAGATGGGTTCTCTCTTGAGCATCGGAAGTGGGTACCCTAGCTACAGGACACTTTAAAGCATATCCCAATTCTAACCATTTATCTTTTGTCTTTCTACTCTACACTTTGGCTGCAAATTGGTCTTTCAAGATCACAAAAAAAGACCCTCAATTTTTTAAGCACCTGAGGACGGGGGTTACTTCACTATTCTCTAGCCCATCAATTACAAGTGCTTTGCTCTTGCCTTCTGGATTGTCCTCCCATATCCCCACACCCCCACATCTTAAGGGGCCGTCCTTCGTTTGATGTGGACAGAGGAGCACTATGAATGAGTATCTGGGTTGCCATAGAACTCAGATCTACACAGAGCATCCCTGATAGAACACAGTAAAATCTCTGGACCAGAGTGAATTTGTTCTCAGTGGATGGCACAAGAAACCTGAAGGTGGTACCGAGACAGAGGTCATGGGTTTGTTACTGAAGGAAGATAAATATCTGTAACATTGATTTTACTTTGAAAAATCCTGCGGCACTATCCTGCAGAGGTCAGGGAAGATGGCAAAAATAACAAATGGAACCAAGAAGGAGCAACCGATGGAGTTGGAGGAAAACCTAGAATGGAGGCCAAGTAATGATTTTGTTGCTAGGTGGAGGGAGGGAGAGATCAACTGTGTAAACTGCTACTCCTAGGTTAAACATCAAGAGAAGGACTGAGATTTGAACACTGCATTTAGTGACATGGAGGTTATTAAAAAGTATTTCCTTGGAAAAATGTGAAAAATCATGGATTAGTATGTATATAGAACACAATGAAAATGGATGAATTAGAGATAATGACTGTCATAATCAGCAAAAGTACTTTTGATGAGAAGGGGAACAAATAAATGGGGAATAGTCTGAGAGAGAATTGTGTTTAAGACAGATTTTTAATATAGAAGCAACAGCATGTTTATATGCCAATACAAAGAATCCAATCAAGGGGGAAAAATCGGAAATATTTGAGAGAAGAGAATATTGCTGGAGTGTTGTTCTTGTGTGTGAACAAGAGAGGATAGAAGAAAACACTTTTTTAAAAATGAAGGCAGTTAATTGGTTGTAACATGAGGGAGAGCAGAAGGTACAGGTGTAGATGTTAGATACATAGGTGAGCTTAAGACATTCTTTCATGATTGCTCCAATTTTTTCTGTGAATTAGGAAAGCAAGATCATTAACGAGAGTAAAAAATGAGTGAGATGTTGAAAGAGAGAGGCAACAGTGTGAAATGGCCCCCATGCACACTAAGAAAATGAATCCACTAGGGAAATAGAGTAGGGTTGCCAGGCAGCATTTACAGCCTACTGGCAATTGATGGTAATTAATTTAAAGTTGGACAAGTCAACAAGGTGTGTGTTTTATCCCAGCCTTATTCAGCTGCACAGAGATAAGTGGGGAACAGGTAGAGAGTTGAGTTCAGCTAGGGTTATTGTTAAATTTTACTTTGTTTAATATTGCACTTTTTATTACATATTGAATTGATTATATATTGAATTCATACTCCTGTTCAAAAATCAAAACAATATAAAAATGTATACAATGAAATGCCTCACTTTTACCCTTGTTCCAGTCCTACACACCATGATCCCCCCCAACTCAGCCTTTAAAGATAACCATTTTCCTTTATGTATTCAAGATCCTTGCTACTTCCTGCTCTGACAGATACAATTTGTTTGATGCCATCAATATAATAGGCCAGCAAGACGTTCTGTGGTTCTCAAAGTGATTATGATCCTCTGGACTATATTTCTATAGAGAGCAAGCTAACTTAACATAACCATGAAGTCAGGTAAGTAAAGGTGTAATGCTGTCCCTTACAGGTAAAAGTGAGAAATTTCTAATTATGTTTCCAAATCAGATTTCAGAAAATATAATTTATAATGTCAATAGTTGCAAACTATGTAACAGGAGTTTTGTTACTTTGCTTAAATAAATATACCACATTTGGAATGGCAGATGCCATTGACTTCCTTAATTTACTAATAATTCACATTTTCCAAGATCATTTGGCTTTGCATGGACCAAACAGATGATTTAAGTAAGAATGTGATAGGAATTATCACTTGTAAGTCTTTCAACTCTTTGATGGGAACACAATTCTATGTACTTACCATGTATGTGATGTTTACTGTTTTTTTGTGGGGGGAGGGGAGAGTCGGCTTCCAAATGTTTTCATGACCTTTTCTACCATAAAAACTCTTATTCCACTAGTAATAGAGTCTATGCATGGAATCATCCAGATACTGGTTATTATGAAATAGATTCATTTTGGGTCTTTGAATCTGCTAGACTCACAGTGAAGACACATTCCTCATAGGTGGCACCTGTTATTGTTCTCACATGGCAGAAAAGGCTGAGGGCAAAAAAGGGGACAAATGCTGTGTCCTTACAGGTGAAAGAGCAGAAGAACAAAAAGGGTCTCAGTTAATTCCCTCCAGCCCTTTTATAAGGAGTTAATCTATTCATGAGGACTAAGACCTCACGACTTAATCATTTCCCCCAAAAACCCACGTCTTAATACCACTTCAATGGGGATTAAGTTTCAACACACAACATTTTGGAGGGGACACATTCAAACCATAGCAACAGTTATGATCATTTTAAATTGTTTTCTTAA
Source organism: Cynocephalus volans (assembly GCF_027409185.1). Lineage (NCBI taxonomy): Eukaryota > Metazoa > Chordata > Mammalia > Dermoptera > Cynocephalidae > Cynocephalus > Cynocephalus volans. Next base: position 47,626,010 of record NC_084470.1, on the reverse strand, counting down.
GACCATTTCTTACAAGTGAAATTTCTGAACCAACTATGAATAGAATTTTAAGTTATTTGATACATATAGCCAATTTTTCCCCAGAAACCAGATTCTTTGGTACTTCAATTAGGAGTGTCTTAAAGATCAAGTTCCCAGATTCCTTTATTCATTAGCAAACAGTTTATTTAATAATGGGTAATACTTTTTTCTTTCGCCGGTTTAATTGGGTAAAAATAGTATCATATTACCTTAATTTGCATTTCTTGAGTTGAAAGCCTTAAAAAGATATTCTGTAGTTTGAGCTAATTACCCATTCTTTCCCCATTGTTTTGAGATGACCATGTTCCATAAACTAAATTATAATATATGATTTTCGTATATATCATAATGGTCTCTTTCTAGACTTGTGCTGTCTTACAAGGTAGCCACTAGCCAAATATGGCTATTCTAATTGTAATTTAAATTAATTAAAATAAAATGGAATAAAAAATGCAGTTTCTCAGTTATACTTGCTACATTTCAAGTACTCAAAAGCCACATGTGAAAAGGAGCCAAAGTATCAGACCGTAGATTAATATATTTTCATCATTGCAGAAAGTTATATCATTGCAGAAAGTTATTCAGTGGTATTCTTGAATTTCTATTCTATAATACTTTTAAAATTAACAGACTTTTATTATACTTTAAAAGTTAATATGTTTATTAATGTAAAGTCTTTTGACTATGGACTATCTTATTATAGTATCTTTTCTTCATATTCACTTGGTATCTTAGTATGTTAGGGCAGCTGTAAGAAAAGACCATAGGCTGACTGGATTATAAATAGCAAAAATACATTTCTTGCAGTTCTGGAAGCTGAGAAATCCAAGATGAAGCCTCCAGCAGATGCAGTGTCTGGAGAGAGCTCATTTCCTGGTTCAGGGACAGCTAGCTGTCTTTTTTCCATAACCTCACATGACAGAAAGGCTGAGGGGTCTCTCTGTGACCTCTTTCATAAGGGCACTAATCCCTGTGCTGGTGGAAAGACCACACTGACAGAAGGGTGGGGACTGGGGGCAGTGCAGGGCAAGGAAGCTCTGTTATTATTACAAGTTCAACAGTTTAGTGAATAAATTTGCCTCAGTTTGTTTCTTGTCTTTGGCCGATTTCTAGAGCACTGAAATGTTTTTGACAGTTTTGTCCAGCTCTGTTGCTGTTTTTGAGGGAGAGAATTTGTCGTTTTCCTCACTCCATCATGCTGGAGTTGCATAATTTTTGTCACACTGTTTACTTTTCCTGAGAGACAGAGGTCTCACCTAGTTTTTGGAGTTGCTCTTTTGGGTGCCTCTTTTTTTTCCACAACATTTTTCTTTATTTTAATTTATCAATATACAGTGCAGCTGATTTTCATGTCCCTTTGCCAATTCCTCCTTTCCCCCCCTTTCTCCCCCTCCTCCCTACCCCCATCAACATCATATTTGTTCACTTGTCTTAACAAGTTCAAGGAATTGTGATGTGTCTTCTTCCCCCCTGCCATTTGTTTGTTTGTTTGTTTGTTTGTTTTTAGCTCCCATGAACAAGTGAGAACATGCAGTATTTTTCTTTCCATGCCCGGTTTATTTTATTTAATGTAATTTTCTCTAAGTTCATACATGTTGCCGTGAATGGTAGTATTTCATTTTTTTTTATAGCAAAGTAGTATTCCATTGCATGGATATAGCACATTTTCCTTATCCACTCATCTGATTATGGGCATTTAGGCTGGTTCCAACTCTTGGCTATTGTAAATAGCACCACAATAAACATAGGGGTACAGGTATCACTTCAACATGATGATTCCCATTCCTCTGGGTATATATCCAGCAGTAGAATAGCTGGATCATATGGTAGATCTATCTGTAATTGTTTGAGGAACCTCCATACCATTTTCCACAAAGGCTGCACCATTTTGCAGTCTCACCAACAGAGCAGGGGGGTTCCTTTTTCTCCGCATCTTTACCAGCATTTATCATTCTCAGTCTTTTGGATATTAGCCATCCTAACTGGAGTGAGATGATATTTCAAAGTGGTTTTGATTTGCATTTCCTGAATGCTGAGTGATGTTTAGCATTTTTTCACGTGTGTGTTCGCCATTCGTATATCTTCCTTTGAGAAATGCCTGTTCATACAAATGTAGGATATTGCAAAAGCAGTACTAAGGGGGAAATTTATTGCCTTAAATACTTACTTTAGAAGAACAGAAAGATGGTAAGTAAACAACCTGACACTTCATCTTAAAGAACTAGAAAAACAAGAAGGATCCAAACCCAAAGTTAGCAGACAGAAAGAAATCATTAAGATCAGAGCAGAACTTAATGAAATTGAAATCCAAAAAACAATACAAAAGATCAATGAACCAAAAAGTTGGTTTTTTGAAAAGATAAATAAAATTGATAAACCATTAGCAAGGCCAACTAAAAAAAAAGGGAGAAGACACAAATAACAAAAATTAGAAATGAAAAAGGTGATATTACAACCAATATTTATAAACAACTATATGCCAATAAATTTGAAAATCTGCAGAAAATGGATGAGTTTCTGGACACATACAAGCTACCAAGACTGAGCCAAGAAAACATAGAATTTGAACAGACCAATAACAATAAAAGAGATTGAAGCTCTTATCAGCAGTCTCCCATCAAGGAAAAGCCCTGGACCAGATGGCTTCACTGCTGAATTCTATTCAACCTTTAAAGAAGAATTAATATCAATTCTCTACAAACTATTCCAAAAAATTGAAACAGAGGCCATTCTCCAAAGCTCATTGCATGAAGCAAATATCACCCTGATACCAAAACCAGACAAAGATACAACAAAAAAAGAAAACTATAGGCCAATATCTTCAATGAATATAGATGCAAAAAATCTTCAATAAAATACTAGCTAATAGAATACAGCAACACATACATAAAATTATACACCATTATCAAGTGGGATTCATCCCAGGGATGCAAGGTTGGTCCAACATATGCAAATTAATAAATGTGATACACCACAATAAAATCAAAGACAAAAACCATATGATCATCTCTACAGATGCCAAAAAAGCATTTGACAAAATTCAACATTTGTTCATGATAAAGATTCTCTATAAACTGAGTATAGAAGGAAAGTTTCTCAACACAGTTAAAGCCATATATTACAAACCTACTGCCAATATCATCCTGAATGGGGAAAAACTGAAAGCTTTTCCCTTAAGAACAGGAATAAGACAAGGATGCCCACTCTCACCACTATGATTCAACATAGTGTTGGAAGTACTAGCCAGAACAAGCAGCGAAGAGAAGGAAATAAAGGGCATCCAGATTGGAAAAGATGAAGTTAAACTGTCCCTGTTTGCAGATGATATGATCCTATATATAGAACAGCCTAAAGACTGTACCAAAAAACTCCTATATTAGAGTTGATAAATGATTCTAGCAAAGTCACAGGATATAAAATCAACACACAAAAATCAGTAGCATTTCTGTATTCCAACAATGAACTAGCAGAAAAAGAAATCAAGAAAGTTAGCCCATTTATAATAGCCACCAACAAAATAAAATACTTAGGAATAAAGTTAACCAAAGATGTGAAAATTCTCTATAGTGAGAACTACAAAACACTGTTGAGAGAAATTAAAGAGGACACAAGAAGATGGAAAGATATCCCATGCTCTCGGATTGGAAGAATTAACATGGTGAAAATGTCCGTACTACCCAAAGTCATCTACAGATTCAATGCAATCCCCATCAAAATTCCAATGATATTTTTTTCAGAATTGGAAAAAACATTGTCATGGAATAACAAAAGACCATGAATACCCAAAGCAATCCTGAGTATAAATAAATAAATAAAGCTGGAGACATAACACTACCTGACTTTAAATTATACTACAAAGCTATAGTAACCAAAAGAGCATGGTACTGGTATAAAAACAGACACATGGACCAGTGGAACAGAATAGAGATTCCAGAAATCAACCCATACAGTTACATCCATCTGATCTTCAACAAAGGCATCAAGTCTACACACTGGGGAAGAGGCTGCCTCTTTAGTAAGTGGTGCTGGGAAAATTGGACATTCATATGTAGGAGAATAAAACTAGACCCATACCTTTCGCCATATATCAAAATTAACTCAAAATGGATTAAAGAAGTATGTATACATCCTTAAACAATAAAATGCCTTGAAGAAAACATAGGAGAAACACTCCAGGCAGTAGGATTGGGTACAGGCTTTATGAATATGACCCCCAAAGCACGGGCAACCAAAGGAAAAATAAACAAATGGGATTATATCAAACTAAAAAGCTTCTGCACAGCAAAAGAAACAATTAACAGAGTGAAAAGACAACCAACAGAGTGGGAGAAAATATTTGCAAAATATACATCTGACAAAGGATAAATATCCAGAATATACAAGGAACTCAAACAACTTAAAAGAAGAAAAACAAGTAACCCGTTTAAAAAATTGTGGGTGCCTTTTTGAATATCACAGATGCAGACAAGTTGAGAATAAAAATGCTTAATTTACCAGGGTTTTATTTTGGCATTTCAGAGATGTATCAGCCCCCTGGTGGGCACATATAGAAGGAGGTAATGGAAGAAGTCGTAGCATTGGCCTCCTCTTCTGGGCAAAAGAGTCCATTTTTGGCACATAAAGTGGCAGCTAAATGCCAGCTCAGGCAGGTACCTCATTTAGTTTCCTTGAATAAGATGACCCCTCACAGGTTGTTTTTTTTTTTTTTTTGCTTTTTGCATTTTTGTTTGTTTTTTTCCAAATCATAAGAGTTAGAGAAGAGCTGAACAGTGTGGACATTATCCTAAAATAGAATTTGTAACATATTCCTGGTCTGGTGGCTTATTTACTTTATCATGCTTGGAAATTTACATTAAAATGACCTATTATATAGTCACAGAAAAGTGTGCCGCAAATTGGAAATTCATCCCAGCAACTCAAAGGAATTTCTGTGAAGGATAACTTCATGTATTTATGAAGAAAAAATGGTAATTTAAGTTATTGGGAAGTAAATAAAACATCCAAAGTCTGATCCTAGTAGTATCCCTGACTTAAACCAGCAGTGGTGAGAGACGAGGGCAGACGGTAGCACACCTGCTGGGCCTGGGAAGATGAGATCTTGAGACTACCACTGGCTAAGGGCTGCAGATATGAGAGAGTTCTGTGGTAACACCCACTCCTTGAGTACATGAGTGTGGATGAGTTTCTTTATAAGGAGTGAAGAAATTCCTCATCTGAATCTCAGGTGTCCTTCTCATTGCTTCTTCCCAGAGCTCTCCTGTTCTGCCTCGTCTCGACCATAGAATCCAATGACTCAGTTAGACTCTCTTCCTGGACATGGTCTCCTCTGTCTTTCACGAATGCTTTTGACATATCTCCATGAACTCTGGGCAAGTTCAGGCCCAGCCCGAACAGTCTGATATCTCAAGGCACCCCATGGAATTCCTGTTTGAGTGTTCTCTGCTCTTATTTGGAAAGGGAGAGTTAGATAAGAGGTATAAGAGATGTCAAGTTTCAGAATCCAGGATGAAGCTGGTGATGTGGAAATTGAGTTAAGAGATGACTTATTATTTGACCATGAAAGAAGAAATTGGATAATTCTTAGGAGAAACAGAAAAGTCAATGTTTTTGTTGTTGTTTTTGCTATTGGTGCTGTTTTAAAGGCGAAAGGGACTGTATCAGTGTAAGGGCTGAAGAGATACGATGTCTGACATCACAATCTCTGGAATGACTGTGTGGTTAACCCACTGAATTAAAGCTGCTGAATATCTTTGCTGTATTTCATATAACAAATTGGAGCCAAGGCAACACTAGTATTACAAAATTCTTGTTTTTTTCTTAACTACAAACCGTAAGGACAAACACAATATTTATTTACATTTTAGGCTCTAGGGACATATTCAGTAAGTAAAATCCATTCAAACAGAAAAAGATGTAAACACTTGTAGGGCCCCCTTGTCAATGTCAAAATGAAGAGCTGTGTTTGCCATCTTATGTGTGCAGGAGCACTATTACGAAGGGTAAATATATTGTGGCTACATTTCCTGTTTTGATTTCTGCCTTCTGCTGAATCTCTTATTCTCCTCTTCCAGAGAATCTTTACCAGCCTCCTGTGTGCTCATAGTCTCTGCCCCATGGTGAAATTCAACAACGAATGTCAGTGCTTTGGTCATCTACACTGTTGAAAGCAAACAGCAGCAAATCATTTTAAGCTCATTTGATGATAAATGCATTATTAATGGATCAGAAAGACAAACGGACTCAAACTGCAAATCCGTGTGATTTCCTAAGAGCTTGTTATAAGGGTGAGGCTAGTTCAATTTTCAACATGATTTATAGAAAGCATGATTTCTACGACACAAACATTTGTACACCATACAATTGAGTTGCAGTAACAGGCACACAGGGGTAATGAGGTGATTTTTCCCATTTTGTGAGTTAAAACTTTAGAGAGAAAATATTGTCCTGCATTTGCTGCTGCAGCAGCAAACTGTGAGCCACCATCACTTCTCCTACAGGGCATGGCCTGTCTGTCCAGGACAGAGTTTCTAGGAAACCAGAAAATTCACAGCTGGACATGACATTTGTTTCCTATAGCAAACATCCTGATGAAGGCAGTGGCTTTCACACTGGCATGGTCCACAAAGCACCAGTATTTCAAAAAGGTTTAGGGATACCTTACATTTGAGCAAAAGGATGAGGCTCGGGAACCCCACCCCAAATTTAACCAGTGCAGTTCCTCTTTGATCATTTGTATACTGTGAACTTCTAACTTAGACTTTAATTTAAAAATGGATGCCACTAATTTTTAAAAGTTTGAGAACCATTTGATTTTTGGTTTAGTTACAATTTGAGCAAATCTACTGAGGTGGATGATTACATAGGGTAGGAAAGAAAAAAGGTCACTGACACGATATCTTGGGCCTGCAGATAACACTAAATCACTGACCAAACACTTTGCATAGCTGGCATAGAAACAAACTGTTTTGTATGTATGATAACCCTGAAAGGAACCACAGAAAACCTATCCCAACAAATGGGGTTTGGATTCAGACAAGACTGCCTGTTAGGAGCAATTAATCCTTGAGCCACTTATTTAACTTTGCTGATTCTCCTTTGTCTAGTTTTAAGAGGACCAGTGATACCTACTTCATAGAGGTGTCATAGGAATAAATGATGTAATAGTTGCTTTATATTATAAATGATATAATAGCTGCTTTGCCTTTTCTCATTCCTGTTCTTATGTAGACAATCATCACTTCAGGATAAATTTCTCGGGGCTGGCTGGTTATCTCACTTGGGAGAGCATGGTGCTGATTACAGCAAGGTCAAGGGTTTGGTTCCCCTTACCAGCCAGTGGCCAAAAAAAAAAAAAAAATCAATTTCTCCTCTGATTTGTTACAAACAAGTCACGTTTCCAGGTAACCCTACATTCAGTGCCTTAAAGAAAGAAAATGTATTTTGAATCAGTTTCAACTCAGTCATCATGAACATAAGGGCGTATGAACAGAAAAAGGTGTGCATGGAGATGGCAGCCAAGATTTCTAATGAGTTATAGCTCAAGGCTTCCCCGCCCCCCCAGGTTGCCTGGTGTGAAAGTTCTAGGCTTTTTCTCCCTGGGGGAAGGGCTGTGCCCAGAATCAATCCCACAGAACCAGAGTCCCCACATTCTCCATGTGCTGTGCTTGGAGTCTGGCAATTCTTAGCACTGTGCTAAACAATCAATGCCTGGTCTTGGACTGCTTAACACCCAAGTCCAAGGTGCCAGGTTGCTGTCATACTTGTCCCATAAAAAGGGAGAGCATAGGTCCTTTTACTGGAGGCAGTTCCACAGTGTATCCAGCTATGTCCTCGTCCCACAACTCTACTCTACAAGATGCTGAGAGAGCAGGTGCCATGACACCTGTCAGCTGCCTACCCAACGTCAAGACTTTGCAAAAGTCTCCAGCCAGCATTTACTGGTCCCAGTGAAGGACACAGTGACCTTCATTGTTGTTTGTTATCAGCATTGTGCCCCGAAATCATAGCTGTGACAATAATGCTAAAGACTTTCCTATTTTTAAAGAGCTTCCACTCTAAAAAGGAGATGTAACAAATGTCTTACAGGAAAATATGTAGGGCACACAGCAATTGTTAAATCATCATTAGGATTGTATTCACTGACTAAAATGTAGCTGGTAGTGTCAGAGGCTTCAACATAAAGGCTCAACTGACATCCCTTTGATTGGAATCAATGGAATCCGAGTAAAAATATTGATTTTGTGCTTAATTTTGTGGTTTTTAGTTTAAACTACTCGACAGTCAAATGAAAGCACCAATCGTATTTTAAGGAGATATGTCTAATCTAATTAAACAACACTGCTATAAGTGTTTTGTTAAAAATTTGTACATGAACAAGTAAATTAGTTTATATTACTCTTATTGTAACCATTAAACATAGCATTCCAAAAGAACACTTACATGTCAGATTGCATGAATTTAAAACAAATAGAACTTCATAATAGTTTATAATTCAGAAACTGAAAAAAAATGAAAACATGTCTATTCTCTTAATTTGTTTAAAATTTTTTCAAATAATTTTTCATAAAGACACATTCTTTCGGATAATTAATTTAGTGGAGAAAATGATGGTGGCTTGGCAGTTCATAATTATGTTATCAATGTACTTTTGTTGTACTTATTATAATCAATAATATTTATAGTAATTACATTCATTTAAATGCTATAAATACTAATTTATATCATTATTCTATTTAGTCATCTTGAGGACTTCCAACAAATAGTGAATAAGCTACTAAGTTCTGAACATTCTACTGGGCATGGAGGCAAGGTGACAGACAAGTCACTGTCCATGACCTCATGGAGCTTTCGAGACAAAGGTAAAACAATGTATTTACTTAGAATGTGATATGTGTGTAAACAAAGAATTAAATAATTAATGTGTGATAAGAAGAATGTTAACAGGTGAGGGGACATGCTCACCTATAGTGATGGTTTCCAAGCTGAAGCCTGAGGGAGGAATGGGAGAAATGTGCTGGGAGGAAGGGAAGGATCAGTCCGAGGCAAATGGGGACCTTAGAAGAGAAGAGGAGGCAGTACTAGAGGCAAAAAGTAGGCAGGGATCATGTCATGGGAGCCTGAGGATGGAAAAATAAAAAGAAAAATACATAATAACTTATTAAAAGAGGGCAACTACTGAAATCAATTTTGAACAGACATAGGACACAGATGTCTGGTAAAGAAAAGAAATTCTCTGCCAAGGATACTGCTTAAACAGTCAGGGGAGTAGGGGATCTTCAGGAGTAAGCACATGGAAAGCACAGGATATCTGGGGCAAGCTGGGGAAGTTCTGGAGGGAGTGGGAGGAAAGATTGCTTGGGACCAGATGGTGACAGGATTTCTATTACACACGAAGGAATGTGAATGCTATCCCCATGGCAATGGGGAGCCAAGGATGATCAGATCTATTTTAGGGGGGGCACTCTGTTAATTAGGGTTTGAAGGTTGGCAGAAGAGTTAGCAAGTAGCACCAGTTATAGTCCAGTGTGGGGAAGATGAGGGCTTGTACTGGAGCCCTGGTAGAGGAGATAAAGGGGCAAAAACCCACCTGAGAGAAATTTTAATGTATAGAGTTGCCAAAACTTTGCAACAGCTTGTACTTAAAGAAAGGATGAAGTTGTTTGGGTTTTTTTTTTTTTTTTCCCTTTTAAATTAGCCTCTTCTTTTTAAATTCTGTTAGCACCATTCACAATTCAATGGGTCTGAATAAATAATAACTGAATGAATGAAAAAATAAATTATCAAACAAAATAAATGAAACAGACACAGAATATAAGTCCTATAATACACAACTTGAAATTTAAAAAATTGTGGAAGCTAGCTTAGCTGTGCAGCAAATCCAAAGTCAGGTGCACTAAACTGTACTGAGCTAGACTGGTCCACTGGGATGAGCGCTGAGCATCCCTAGGAATTCATTCTCATAGTTATTCATTCATATACTTATAAAAATTAATTGACACTTTATCGAGTTAGCTGTGTGTGTTGTATATCTATTCTAAGTTTGGCATGATGGTGACTTTTTAATCCTAGAAATCATTGTGACTAGGTTCTTATTTTCTCACTAGTTAAGATGGACACAAAAATTAATGTCCAATTAGCAATCCTATCCCATCTGGTTCCTGAAATATGATCTAAGGACTCAGGGGTAGAGATATCCAAAGCCGCCTCCGTAACTGTATATACCTCAGAGCTCTCTGTCTCCTCCATCTTTCTTACCAGTGTCACCAAATCTGCTGAAAACTCCTACATTCTCATATGTCTGTCTGCTTGCTTTTGTTTCCACTTCTGCTTTTTTTTGTTGTAGATATTAGCATTTTAAAAAATTTGAATTGATACATTGTTATTGTACATATTTATGGAGTACAATCTGATGTCTTGATACAGATAGATGTTGTATAATGATTGGGTCAGGGTAGTCAAAGTATCAATCACGTCATGCATTTATCATTTCTTCATGGTGAAAACATTCAGAGGCCTCTCCTCTAGCTGTTATGTAATATGCAAAACTTAACTATTAACCATATTCACCCTACTGTGCAATAGAACATCAGAACTTACTCCTCCCATTTAACTGTAATTGTGTATCCATTGGCCAACTTCTCCCTGTTTTCTCTTCCCTGCTCCCTTCCCTGGTCTCTGATAACCACCATTCTACTCTGCCTCTATAATGTCAACTTTTTTTAAAAAAAAATTTTTTTTTTTAGATTCCACATATGAGTGAGATCGGGTAATACTTGTCTTTCTGTGCCTGGCTTAGTTCACTTAACATAATGTCCTCCAAGTCCATCCATGTTGCTGTAAATGACAGGATTTTGTTCTTTTTAATGCTGAGTAGTATTCCATTATGTATGTATATCACACTTTTTTTTTTTATCCATTCATCTATGTTGAACACTAGGTTGATTTCATATCTTGGCTATTATAAATTGTGCTGCAATAACCATGCGATTGCAAATATCTCTTTGACATACTGACTTCATTTTCTTTGGGTATATACCCAGTAGTGGAATTGCTGGGTCAAATGGTAGTTCTATGTTCAATTTTTTTGAGGAAACTCCATACTGTTTTCTACAATGGCTGTATTAGTTTACACTGCCACCAACAGTGTACAAGTATTCCCTTCTTGCCACATCCTCACCAACACTGTTTTCTTTTGTCTTTTTGATAATAGCCATCCTAATTGGAGTGAGGGAGTATCTCGTTATTTTGATTTGCATTTCCCTGATGATTAGTGATGTTGAGCAATTTTTCATATGTCTGTTGGCCATTGGTATGTCTTCTTTTGAGAAATGTATATTAAGATCCTTTGCCCATTTTTCAATTGGCTTATTTGGGTTTTTTCCTGGTAAGTTCCTTACATATGCTTGATATTAACCCCTTGTCAGATGTACAGATTGCAATATTTTCTCCCATTCTGTAGGTTGCCTCTTCACTCTGTTAACAATTTCCTTTGATGTGCAAAAGCTTTTTAGTTTGATGTAATCCCACTTACCTATTTCTGCTTTTATTGCTTATGCTTTTAAAGTCTTATTTAAAAATTCGTTGCCCAGCCCCGTGTTGTGGATCACTTCCCCTATGTTTTCTTCTAGCAGTTTCTTAGTTTCAGGTTTTACATTTAAATCTTTAATCCATTTTGAGTTGATTTTTGTGTATGGGGAGGGGTAGGGGTCTCATCTCATTTTTCTGCATTCCACCATTTTTAGATTTGGGAACATTTTGATTCTTACTCTGATTAATTTTATATCTCTTATATTAATTTGTTGTATCACTACCAGTTTAACAGCATGAACAAAGTTTAACTCTGATTATGACAAACTCCCACTCAGCACCCGTCATCCTATAATATTGCCTTTGTCATCAATTAAATGTCCATATGCGTTTGTGTCTGTTTTTGAAATCTCTGTACTAGTGAACTCTTGATTTATATTGGAGCTTTAAAATAAAGTTTTATATTGTTGAGGAAATATAACTGAAAACAAAAATCTCCCAACCCAGAAAACCTCTCCACAATGGTACTAGAAAGAAATCAGTTTTATCGTTGAATATGCAGTGAACCAGAACGTGATGCGTATCACAGGCAAACTTCTGAGAGATTGCAAAGACAGAAGAAATCTTACCCTTTTATATAGCCAAGTAGATACAACCCATTTCATACGTGTTCTCAATACAAACAATAACTAGTCCTCAAGGAAGAGGACTTGACAGCACTGTTTGTCATACATAGTTCAAAATTTACCTGGTAATTGGTGTGACCATCTGTGTAAGTTAATTGGCTTTATTCAAAGGAAAAATAACCTTCTCATATCTTTAAGACAGGAGGTAGTTTTGCAATTTGGAGCCAGGACTCACAGAAATTAGGCTCCTACCCTCCCATAGAAACTAGGAGATAGAAGAGCTACCTCCTTTGATGTTTACATTTCAAAGGGATGGTTCCCAGGTCCTTGAGAAAGACATTTCTGAGTTGTAAAATTGGCAAGAGGCTTTTTAAAAAATAATTTACGCACATTTATAATTAAAAGTTTACAAAAGAAAATGCTTTCTTATTTTCAACAAGGAGAATTAAGCCTCTTATGTTTAATTTGCGTTTGCACTTATAATATCTGGGAGAGTGGAAATCTTTACACCCAGTTCTTTATCTTTGAGAGCACTTTGGGTTTCTTGATCATTTGCAGTTCTATATAAAATGTAGAATCACTTTGTCAATTTTCATGTAAATACTGCTTCAGATTATGACTTGGGATTTAATTGAAAATATTCATTGAATTCACAGCTTTCCAGTATTTAGTTATCTAGACAATGTATATGGTATATTCCTTCAATTATTTTAATCTTCTTTAATATATCTCAGTAATTGTTTTATGCATTTCCATTTAGTTTTCTTGTAAATCATTTTGTTAGATTTATGCCTAGATATTTGATTTTTTTCTCCTTTAAATAGCTTTTTAAAAATGTTATTTTCTAATTGTTTATTGCTGGTTCATAGAAAACCATTGTTCTTGTGTTTTATTTAACTCATATTAAAATTTCTAGTAAATTACTAGATTTTCTATTACTTCTAGTGATCATAACAAATGTGAATAAGGATCATTTTATTTCTTCCTTTCTGACCCTTATACATTTTCTTTATCTTCTTTTATTCACCAGCTAAGACCTCACAATGCTGTAAAAACTGGTTTCTTAACCTCAGTAGAACTGAGAAATGTATTAAAATCTACCACTATGATTGTGAATATGCCACTTTGTCCCTTAATTTTTATAAAATTTTTTTATAGAATCTGGGAATTAAAAAATTTGGATTTACTATATCTTCCCAGTGAATTGAAGTTCTTTTTAATGAAATATGATGTTTGATCTTTAATAAGGCCTTTTGCATTTAAGTTTGCTTCTGGCAGGATGTCAAGTACACTACCAATTCTCGGTTACCCCAGGAAGGTCTGCTTATTCAGCCCACTACCAGCCATTTGGGGTCCCAACTTACCCCTCAAGAACACAATTTCCTACTTGGGTATCTTATTTGTTTCTGTTGGTTTCTTTCTATTTCTTTCTTCCTTTTCTTCTTTTATTTCTTGTTCTCTGCATATATTGCCTCATATACCCTTTTTTTCTCACCTACCAGGGGATCATATGTGTTTATGTAAGACTCTTTCTGCTAGAGCTTCTGCTTGAGTATCTTGATTGAGTGGTGCTGTATGAAACAGGAATGGCCTTTCGACTGGCAGACTTAGTTTTAAAGTGAGCAGACATAGAGCTAAATATGACGCAAATATCCCAAATGCTAAAATGAAAAGTGTTTTTTCCCCGAATTATTAATTTCTCTAGCTTTTTGCAGTCACTTTATTCAATTTCCTTCTAGCACTGTCTTTCTTTCTTCTTTTTTTCAGTTTTCCGCAATATGCCAAGGAGTCTGCTCTGTGACGGGTGGTGGAAGGGATGCTGTCTAATGCACTGAACTCTGTGAAAGATCTGCAAACATTTCTTTGTTGCAGACCTGTTGTCCCTGCCATCTTTAAGTCCATAGCTCCTCTAGGATTTCTGCAGCTGATATATTCTCATTCCTTTTGCTGGCTTACCCCAGCACTTTGCAGGCTGTGGTTACTCTGCTTATCATATTTGTCAACAGTCCAACTGTCTTCAGTCTTTAAAAATTTTATTATAATTGTTTTTATGTTGGTGGCTGTATAAGTCCGTTTTGTGTTGCTATAACGGAATACCTGAGACTGGGTAATTTATAAGGGAAAGAGGTTTATTTGGTTTACGATTCTGGGAAAGCTGCATCTGGCACGGGCCACAGGCTGTTTCTACTCGTGGTGGAAAGTGGCAGCAGCCGGCAGGTACAAGCAGATCACATGGCGAGAGAGGAAGCAAGAGAGAGAGAGAGAGGAGGTGCCAGGGTCCTTTAAACAATCAGCTCTCGTGGGAACTAATAGAGTGAGAACTCACTCACTACCCTTCTTCCCCCAGGGAGAGCATTAATCTATTCATGAGGGATCCGCCCCCATGACTCAATCAGTTTCCAACACTGCCACATTGGGGATCAAATTTCCACATGAGTTTTGGAGGAGACAACACATCCAAACTCCATCAGTGGCTTCAATAGCATTCCTCATTTCCTTAGCTATCATTAGTTTATTCTTTAATTTATTCCTGTACTTTAAATTTGTAACCTAGGGTCCAGGGTTTCCTAAATGCCCAGGTGCCCACCACCACTAAAAAGTCTGAAACAGAAAGTGGGAACTGGTTATAACCCTTTGTTCTGAGTTTCTGTTGTTGCAGGAGGAAGCAGGAAGTCACGAACCATGAAATATTAGACTGTCCTCAAAATATATCGGCTGAAACCGATATACAGGCCCCAGAGATGAACTTTAGTGAAGCTGCCTCATTAATGCCAAAATTTCCACCCAAAGAGGAGCCAAGATTTCCACAACTACCTGTCCCTGTTTTATGGCATGGTCAATCACAACGAGAAATCTTAATTTGTCACCTATGAAGTGGAACTTGTACTAGCCGAAGGCTCAAGGTTAGCCCACTTTCCTGAAGTCCCACTGTTGTCCATAGGTCACATTCCTTCCTAGGCCCAAATGCAATTTTGTCTTCTGAACTGACCAATGAACTATGTTCCATAGTTAACCAGTCCAAACTGCACAAGCTGTCCTTGTGCCAGATGCCTGAATCCATGCCCTCTGATCCTGGGAGCTAAATGGACTCACAAATTCAAGAAGCTCAAAGATACTCAAACAGATTCAACCAAAAAAGGACCTCCCTGAGTCACAGTATAAGTAAATTGTCAAAAGTCAAAGACAAAGAAAAAATTCTAAAAACAGCAAGAGAAAAACGTGAAATCACCTATAAAGAAATCCCTATCAGGCTAACAGCAGACTTCTCAACAGAAATCCTACAGGCCCCGAGAAAGTGGGATGACATATTCAAAGTGCTAAAAGAAAAAATGTGCCAACCAAGAATACTATATCCAGCAAATTTTCCTTCTTATTTCTCCTGAACAAAGAAAACCCCAGGACCAGATGGCTTCACTACTAAATTCTACAAAACCAATAAACAAACAAACAAACAAACAGAATACCAGTCTTTTTCAAACTATTCCAAAAAATTAAAACAGAGGCCATTCTCTCAAACTCATTCTGTGAGACCAGCATCATCTTGATACCAATACCAGATAAAGACACACATAAAAAGAAAACTACAGGCCAATATCCTTGATGAACACAGATGCAAAAATCCTCATCAAAATATTAGCAAACAGAACACAACAGCATGTCAAAAAGATTATACATCGTGATCAGGGGGGATTCATCCCAGGGATGCAAGGATGGTTCAATATATGCTAATCAATAAATGTGACATACCACATGAATAAAATCAAGGACAAAAACCAAATAATTATCTCACCAGATGCAGAAAAGCATTTGACAAAGTCCAACACCCCTTCATGATAAAGACTCAACAAATCAGGTATAGAAGGAAAGTATCTCAACATAAAAGCCATATATGACAAACCCACTGCCATCATCATCCTGAATGGGAAAAGAACAGGAACAAGGCAAGGATGCCCACTCTTACCACTCCTATTTAACATAGTATTGGAAGTACTACCCAGAGCAATTGGGCAAGAGAAAGAAATAAAGGGCTTCCAAATAGAAAAGAGGAAGTCAAACTGTCTCTGTTTGCAGAGGACATGATTCTATATATAAAAAAACCAAAAAACAGTATCAATAATCATGCCTAACTTGAATTTGGAG
The DNA here is from genome assembly GCF_027409185.1 of Cynocephalus volans. Lineage (NCBI taxonomy): Eukaryota > Metazoa > Chordata > Mammalia > Dermoptera > Cynocephalidae > Cynocephalus > Cynocephalus volans. The sequence goes on along the minus strand of NC_084470.1, from coordinate 47,609,697 downwards.
ACTCTTTGTGCTAGGCCCTGTTGTAAGTGCTTTTTCTGTACTCATTTATTTAATCCCCACAAAAGCCCTAGATGGGATGTACTAATATGATTGTTATTCTGAAAACAGAAAAAAACAAATAAATGAGGCACAGGAAGATTAAGTCATTTGACTAAGGCCACAAGCTAAAGGGTGACAGTAGGAATTCCAATGTAGGGCCCTGCCCCAGTGCTATTCCTCTAACTATGACACTACCTGGCTGCTAAAACCACCCCACAAGAATACTGGGACAGGGCTGGGCTTGGCAACAAGATCATGCATTCAATATTAATATATACAAATAGAAATGAAAACTAAGATATTCATATGCAACTACTGGCAAAGGCCTTAACTAGTATATTCTGGGCTCCTTATTTGGTTATATTTTTCATAGTAAGAGGAAACAAGGAGTGAAACAAACATGTGACGTACACTCTGGATCAGTGCCACCCAAGGCGAGGTCCATGGAGCTCCAGCATCAGCATCACCTGAGAGCTTGTTAGAAACACAAATTCTTAGACCCCTCTCATCCCTGCTGAATGAGAATCTGTGCAGGTGGGTCCTAGAAATAGGCATGTCACAGTTCTCTGGGTGATTCTGATTCTGATGCAATGCAGTATTTGAGAACTGCTTTAAAGTTTGTAGCGATTCTCATGTACGCTGTAAGAATCTTACCTCTGACTTCTGAAGTAGACATGATTTGATTCATTTTATAGTGGAGTAAAAGAGGCACAAAGAAGACTATAAGGTAAAGGTAAAAGTCCTTCTTATTTATCACTATCCCAAATTCTTTCATCCTTACCCAGTTATGTGGCATTCTCATTCTCATGTCCAAATTTCTCTCACAGTTATAAGATTTTCGTTCATTTGTTTATTTTCTGGAAGGGAGAGAGAGTATATCAAGGATTTGGATGAGAAAATAGGATAAAATGATTGGGGGCGGAAGGGAAATACCTTTTTATGAATGTTGTCGATATAGAACTTAGTGGCTCTTCAGCCCCTGGGTTATTATTGGAGTTTTTCCACATTCCCCCTGACTCCCAAAATAATTGTTTTTACAGACTTTAGAAACCTGGGCTTCTGGATTAACTAGATTTCAACTAGAATAATTTTTCTTTAAAAAAAATATGTTTTAGGATTTCCCCTTCTGTGTCTGTTCCTTTCAAATGCCTAAATGTGGAGATGGTCCAGTTGAGTATCTTTCTCTGTGTTGCTGAATTGCAGATAACTTATGCAAAGACCAGCACATTTTCCATGTTGGCCTACTTTTGAAAGCCACAAACCTCAAAAATAAATAAATAAATAAGACCTTGGTAGAAAAATGAGCTAATCCCACAGCTGCATTAAAAAGAAAGAGGAGTGTTTAGTATTCAAGTGGACAGAAATGCTTTTGGGGGAATCTGTGTGTTTCTGCAGAGAACTGAGCCAGAAGGAGGCAAGCAGAGGGCCTGCAGGGATTGTTATAATCAAGGCATAATCAAGGCCTGCAGCAGAGGTCATTGGATTCAGTTATGCATCCCCAAATTGTGCTATCAGTCTCTATACCCTGGAATCATAGGAATATTGAACGTGAACTTATACTGAGGGCTTATTGCAGGCAACAGGCTCTGAGCTTGACATGTATATCACAATCCTGTGAAGAAAGTAATATTATCCCCGTTTGTAGTTAAGGACTCTGATATTAAGGAGGGTGGCAATTTGCCCAAGGACAAACAACTGGGAAAAGTTGATTTAGTGTTTGTATTCTTTTGATCTGATTTACTGTTTATATCCTTCCTTGTATCTCAATGGAGAGCTTAGACCTCAGATAGCCATGGGGGAAGTTTTCCATCATATTATTTCTTTAAACCAGTGTTTCTCACACTTTATTGTGCACGTGAATCACTTGGGGATCTTTAAATGCAGGTTCTGTTCAGTTAGTCTGAGGCCCCAGGAGCTGCATTCTAACAAGCTGCCTGTTGATACTGCTGCTGCTGCCACAGGCCCATGCTTTGAGAAAGTAGCAAGGCTTTAAGCCATCAGTAAAGTCTGTGAAGGCAACCACAGTGCGGCAGGTCGCATCTATGCTTCTTGCCTTGATTGGCTGGACACTTCCAGCTGCTGTGTGTTGTACTTCAGGGGTCAACTCACTTAATTAATGAGCTGCATAAGCTGTTTCATCAATTTGCTCACAGTGGATGGAATTTAAAAAAAGAATCTCTTTGTGTCTCCCTGAGTTCTTTCATACTCTGGAGAAAGCTATGAAATAGATTATTTATGCTAGTGGTTACAGATTACAAGTTTATTTAGCTAACAGACTGCAATAATAAGACCCCACAGGGGGCCAAACAGGGTTTCCTGGTTTTTGGAAAGCTGAAAATCTGTCCAAATGTAGCAATTATGTAGGTTTCAGTTATCTCCTGTGCAACCCCAGGTAGAAATGTGAATCTAGCTAGTGATCCATTGTTGTCTTCTTCAAAGGCTTTATCGTTCTTTTACGTTTAATTTCTGGGCACACAGGAGAAAGCCTAACTGTGTAATTAATTCAATAAGTCAGAGATGCTGTAGCTCACCTGATTACCTGCTTCACTGTATGTAGGACTCAGAATAAAGACAATGTTGTCTCCTTGCCTGTCCTAGCTGCGGCTGCTGCTGTGAATTCATTCTCTGGTAATCCTTAATGGTATTAAGTTTGCTGATAAAAAAGGGAAAATATGAAACTGTGGAAGTTTTAGCTGATCCTTGATCCTTGGGAGAGATCATAGAAATCTTCTATGATCTCTCCGGACAAAGTTTTAGGGGTAACACAGCTGGACAGAGAGCACTGTAATGCCTTTGCTTTTAACATAAGCAGGACCAATCAATCAATCAATCAATCAATCAATAAAATAATAAAATAAAATAAAATAAAATAAAAATTAAAAAAAGAAGAAGGAAAAGAAAAAAGGCTTGTCTTCCGAGTGGAGACTAGAGATGAGGCACTTTTTGGGGAGGTTATCTGCATGACGAACACAAAATTAGGTACAGACCCTGTGATGGGTTTGTGCATGGGGCAGACCCCGAAGATTAAAGATCATTAGCTCTCTAGTCAATTCACCTCTGCCTGTGTGACTGCTCTTTATCTCCAGCTTGAAGACCTTATTTTTCTGCTACCCTTCTGCCATTCACTATGTCACTTGAATGTACTTTCTTTGCCTGTCCTGTCACTTCCTGAGTCCTTGGTCTTTTTCAGTAGCTTTTCAGGCCATCATCATCTGAATCACCCAGAATGGCTTTCTGAGGTTTCCTGTGGCTCCAGAGACATTTTAGAAAGCTAAATTGTTTCAGGCTTCATTACCTTCTTTCCATGCACTTCCTCTTCTGCCAATAAATTTTCTCCATTTTCTTTCCCCCCGCCCACTTTCCGCCGCAAGCCTAGAAAACAAAGGGGAAATATTTCATTTACTCCTAAAAATGGATTTAGTGGAGGAATATTTAATTTGGTAGCATCAGATGTTTCCACTTTTCATCTTGCATTCAACAAGTTGTGTCTCATCTTCTACTTTTTTTTCCCACTAGCTAACACATGTGTGGTCCACAATATGGGTGTATGAAAGGCACTACCCAGGCGCTTTATGTGCGGTATCTCGTTTCATTATTTTTATATCAGATTTGAAGAACCGTTATTCATGCTGAGCATCTTATCCAAGTTCCCTTGTGGACCTAAATGAGGATTTCTTGGTTTAGCATTGTTCTGTACTAGAGTTTGAGCATCCTCAGTTCCACGAAATCATTCCAGATTGTTTTGTTTTTCTCCTGGAAGAGTAGTACCAATTTCCATTCCCACTAGGAGTGCAGAAGGTACCACATTTCCTTACAACTCTAATAGTATTTGATATCATGCAGTTGATCAGTTAAATTTTTACCAATCTGTAAGTTTATAAATTGGTATTTTTCTTTTAAATATTAGTTTACCAATTTTATTTTCTAATTCTTTTAAAACTTCTTATTGAAATATAATAAACATACAGAAAAATATATATAAATGTACATCTTGATAAATTTTTAGAAACAGAACACACTTTGTAACCAATCTAAATCAATAAAGTTTTGCATTTATCAAAAATAAATAAATAAAAATAAATAAAGTTTTGCATTTCTCTGATTACTGCTAATGTTGAATCTCTTTGTACTCATTAGCCGTTTGGATTCCCCTTATTTCATATCCTTTGCAAAAAAACAAAATGTTATTTAATTGAGCTTCTTGTTTTTATCTTTCTGTTGTGCAAGGGATTCTTTTACATTCTAGAAGTCAGCTGTTTGTTTTATTTTTATTTTGTTATTATTTTTTAATTGAAGCATAATTGATTATACATATTTTGGGGTACAGCATTGACTACTATCACCTATGTACAACATGTAATGATCGAATCAATATTATTAGCATATTCATTGTTACAACTTGTTATTATTCTTGTGCCCATTACCCAGTATCTTCTCAACTCCCCTTTTCCTCCCCCACTTCCACTCCTAGTAAATATAGATCTGTTCTCTCCTTCTGAAAGTTCAATGTATTATTGTGCTCTTTTCATTTCTTTTCTTTCTCTTTCTTTCTTTCTTTCCTTCCTTCCTTCCTTCCTTCCTTCTTTCTTAGCATCCACTTATGAATGAGGTCAGGCAGTTTTTCTCTTTCTGTGTGTTTCTCTTTTCTGGCTTACTTCACTTAACATATTTTTCTCCAAGGTCATTCATGTTGCTTTGAATGGCAGAATTTCATTATTTCTTATGGCTGAGTAGTATTCCGTTGTGTATATATACCATATTTTCTTATCCAGTTGTCCTTTGATGGATATTTAGGTTGGTTCTATATTTTGGCTATTGTAAATATAGCTACGATGAACATGGGAGTGCAGGTATCCCTTCACCATGATGATTTCCATTCCTTTGGGTATATACTCAGAAGTGGGATTGCTGGATCATATGGTAGTTGTATCTGAGAAACCCACATACCGTTTTCCATAATGGCTGTACTATTTTACAGTCCTACCAACAGTGTAGAAGAATTACTGTTTCTCCACATCCTTGCCAGCATTTGTTATCCTTGGTATTTTTAATAATGGCCAGTCTAACTGGATGAGATGATACCTCAGTGTGGTTTTGATTTTCATTTCTCTGATGATTAGTGATACTGAGCATATTTTCATGTACCTGTTGGCCATTTGTATGATTTCCTTTGAAAATGTCTACTCAGTTTCTTTGCCCATTTTTTAATTGGATCATTTGGTTTTTTACTGTTAAGTTCTTTGAGTTCTTTATACATTCTAGATATTGCTCCTCTGTCTGATGAAAAAAAATCAAGAAAGCAAGCCCATTTACAATAGTTACTAAAAAAAATAAAATATCTAAGAATCTAGGTAAGCAAGGAGGTGAAAGATCTCTACAATAAGAACTACAAAACACTACTGAAAGAAATTAAAGAGGACACAAAAAGATGGAAAGACATTCTATGCTCTTTGATTGGAAGAAATTAACATTGTGAAAATGTCCACGCTACCCAAAGCTATCTATAGATTAATACAATTCTCATCAAAATACCAATGGCATTCACCACAGAAAAAGAAAAAACAATCCTAACATTCTTATGGAACAAATGAAGACCCCAAATAGCCAAAGCAATCCTGAGCCCAAAAAATAAAGCCAGAAGAACATACATTGGGGAAAAAAATTGCCTCCTCAATAAATGGTGATGGGAAAATTAGACATTCATACTCATACGCAGAAGAATGAAACTAGACCCATACCTCTTGCCATATACCAAAATCAACTCAAAATGGAGTAAAGACTTAAGTATAAGACCCAAAAGCATAAAACTGCTAAAAGAACACATAGGGGAAACACTTCAGGAAGTAGACTGAGCACAGACTTTATGAATAAGACCCCAAAAGCACAAGCAACAAAAGAAAAAATAAAGGAATGGTATTATGTCAAACTAAAAAGCGTCTGCACAGCAAAGGAAACAACCAACACAGCAGAAAGACAACCTACAGTAATTTGTTTTAGATGTTATGAATGACACTGGCTGGTCTGCCTTGGGTCTGAAGGTGTTTTTAATATCAATAAGGCTGTAATAAATGGAGAATGAAAGACATTTGTGTTTCAAAAATAATGTGCACCAATAAAAAGCCAAGGGCCTACTCTTTAGAAAACTTTTTTATCCCATCATTATAAAGACGAGTGCAGGCTCCAGCTAGCTGACAGAAATTATACAGTGTCTTATTTGGTCCTAAAACTAAAAAGAGAGCATCTCTGTGGACTTTCTCAGAAAAGAGATAGTAAAAAAAAAAAAAAAAAAAAAAAAAAAAATATATATATATATATATATATATATATATACACATATACATATAAAACATGAACACAAACTTTTGCTGTTTCTTTTCATGAAATAAAATCTTCTGCTTGGCATATATAATTGCTTTACTTTAATCCTGTTGCTTTGTTGTCTCTTTGCTCAAGGGTCTTTGATTGACAGCTTGATGGATTTTCTCAGAATTAAATTCAAATGTATCTAGTAAATTAATTGAAAGGACTATGCATTTTAGACCACCTGTTCCTCAGCAGTCTTAGAGCTATAAGCATGTCAAATAGTTGACTGGGTTTAATTTGCCTTATTTCTTGAAATCAAGCAATCAATCAGATTTGTGGAATATAGAAGGAAAATACAGCTTTTAATTCGAAACTGAAGAAAACCCTCTTGGATTCCAGTCTAACTTTTACTCTGATGCTTACAATCAGGCATTAAGCAATGAAAAGCAGTTATTTCCAAGGAACACTACCAACAGTTGAAAATTAGCAGAATGCCTTCTGCCTAAGAGTGAAGAAGTACCTTCCCCAGGCTCTAACAAGCAGTGCTTGAATAGTACTTGAGCATCTCTCACATATGCACACATGGAAGGCTGTTGGGAAGTAAATGTGGACTGCACCAGGCAGGCAGGAGATGTTGTAATATCTAGAGAATAAAAACTACTTCTGTTATTCAAGTCTGTGTAGGTCATTGGGCTGGACTCTCATTCCTGTAGGACATACCCACAGAGATAGGCACACCTGCCTTCACGTGGGCCAGTGACACAGGGCTCCAAGAAGTGGAAGGAATTGAGACAATTAGATAAACTGAAAGAACAAGAACAGAATTTCAGGGGAGGCTTAGTGCCTGAGGTTGCTAATGTTCCAATTTCCTGACATTGCAAGAAGACAGCAATGTCCCAAATGACACTTTAAGACAGGAAATGAAAGTTTCGATGAGTTTCTCCACTCCCCACATACATCTTAATTCTATAGTGGTAAAATTAGCCTCTTAAGGGGAATAGCAAATGGAATATTATTGTGAAAAATGTTTGCTAAATAAAGGAAATATTTCTTTTAACGAAGCTAACTATATAAATCATAGATCCACATAATCTGCCTTATCAAGGCATATTGATAAAGATGAAACCAAAGGGTTTCTTCTATCTAGTACCCTGCTCTTAGGTACCACTTATTTGTTATGACTTTAAAACCCTAGTACTAAAATTTGACAAAATAAATTTGCATATGGTAATTACTTTATAGGCAGAAAATTACCTTGCTTTCTGAATTTGGAATGTGGAGCTCAGTACTACAATAATCTTTGTGTCCTAAGAGATATTAGGACACTTCAAATGGGAAACTCCTGAAATAATTGTGTAGAACTAATTGAACATCCTTAGCCCCCGAAGACATACCCAGTGAGAGAACCTTGGCATCACCTACTAATGGAGCCTCCACTCCTGATTTGAGGTGGAATTATCCCTGGGTAATCAAGAGCTCCTTGGCTAGAAATAAGAAATTAAGGAGGCCCTCAATTTCTTTTTTAAAAATGTGTTTTACTGTGCTAAAATGTAGCATAAAATGGTCATTTTAACCATTTTGAATTGTACAATTGAGTGACATTGAGTACATGCAGAGTGTCGCACGAACATCACCACTATTTTCAAAACTCTTCTATCATTCCATACTGAAACCCAGTACCCATTAAGCAATAACTCTCCATTTGCTCTCCCCTCTGCCCCTGGTAACCTCTAATCTACTTTCTGTCTCTATGAATTTTCCCATTCTAGATATTCCATATACATGGAATCATGCCATATGTGTCTTTTTGTATCTGGCTTATTTCAGTTAGCAAATTATGGGAATCTGGGAGTTGATATATTTCTGTGGCAAGATGGTAAAGGTCGACTCATATCCCTCCAGGGAACACAAACTTGTGTGATTTTCTGCTTATCTGTATAGAGAAGAGAGAAGAAAGCATTTTCCTGATCAGTAGTAACACCACAGGTATCAGGGCTGTGTTGATTTGCTTAAGAAAATATACAGCTTTTTAAACAGCAGTGGTTATTGGAATCAACTCATGATTAAGCTTTCACCAGCCTTTTATTCTTCAAGGTCTTATTGTCACTCAGCTCACAATATTCGTGCCTTCAATTATGCATTTGAAGGATGCCATTCTTGTCTACAACTAATTCTGGTACCAAGTACTATATAAGCCAGAGCTCAGTTGTAGGCCACAGATATAAGATGTAATTGTTTAAGCAGATATAGAATGTAATACATGGAATTAGAAGCTTAAAAAATTACTGGAAGATCCAGGGGAGCAGTGTCTAGGCTAAACCTGGAGGAATGGCTCTTAGAACAACACAACACACTAGCTCATAGAGGAAACTGCTTCCTCTGCCTCAGCTGAGAAGCTGGGAATCACAAAGTAACTGTGTCAATTTGTAGAATCAAACCACCTCAGCTAAAATCTGGGTAACAGAAAACTATCACCAGAACTGCTGCTTTTAGAAACATTATCTCACCTTATCTGTGATCTGAGTTACCAGAAACTGCAACAAAGTGTGTTGTCTTCTGGGCCAGGCTGTTCCCATTTTAACCAGCACCCTATCTCCTTATTTAGCTCTTTCCAAATTCAAGTCAGAGCAAGTGTGTCTAACTGATGGAAACTAAATGTATCGAGATTCCTAGTTACAAGTACAAAGTGTAGCATTTATTTTGTCAGTCTCTGCAGTTCAGGAAGTTATTCTAGAAAGTCTAGAACACCTGGTGACTGAAAAAAATTTGCCATCTCCCCCAGAGAAGGTGACTGTAGCTCCATGCAATGTTTCAAAAGAATCCGTAATGCATACAAAAAGGAAAATCTTTCTGGTGTTTGCACACAGGGTAGTTAAATGTTAACTGGACTCTGATCTTAATGGTAAGACATATGCAACAATGGATCTTGCTGAATCCCAATAAAGAAATCATCAGTAGCTAGGACAGTGATCTTTTATATAATAATTGTTTCAAATTTTTTTGTTAATACTAATATTTCCCAGAAAGGGATTAAACTACTATGTGACACAAATTATTTAGGACAATGACTTTCTTTTTAATATCCTCTTTTAAAAATGTGTGTAATTTACATGCAACTCAGGCAATAAATGAAAATAAATGTTTTGGTTTTTGTTTTGCTTTTGCTTTTGTGAAAATGTGTTTGTGGAAGAACTTAATATATCTCTTTTAAAGATCTCTGTTAGGTATATCCTCATAAACCAAAGCACTAGAGAGGTGGGTTTGATTATTTGGAGGTAAATAGGATAATGTTTAAAAATTTAGATGAAGCCTTTGAAGATTTTATCCATGTAAGAGTGATTTGCTTCCTCATCTTTTAAAACCATCCGATATGTGTTTCAAAATTCAGATTTTCTACAGGAGGCTAGAAAGGGAGGCTGAAAAGAAAATAAAACAAACAAATAAACAAAAACTAGTCTTTTTAGGCCAAAAACAAAGAATATTTGTTAGGTAGAAAACAATAAATTAATTATAATTTGCTCATTTTTTACCTGAATATCCAGCTTCAAGCTGTCTTTATAACGTTAAAGAAAAGCATAAACTCAATTAAATGTGTTTATTTTCATCATAAATTATTCACAAATTATCTAACGGCTAAATTTCTTTTTCTTGCTTGTCCACTAACAAATTAGATTATAAACCCTATATGTGTGATTTCAAATGAAAAATAGGCTATATACACATAAAATGCACACATCTGAAATTTAGGTCAAACCACAATCACATCCTCACATGGTCACTTTTATGTTGGAAATAGTAAATGACTGACAGTTAACCATAAAAAGAGCTAACATTTATTGAGTGCTGACTATGGGCCTGTTACTATTTTGAGTAAACCATCCATAATAGCCATTTAATGCTCACAATAGCAGTAGGTAGTGGGTAGTGTAGATATAGCAACTTCCCACATGATAAAAGTAAGGAGCTGAGTAACTGGCCTGAGGCCGTACAAATAGAAATTGGTTAATGAAATCTGGCTCCAGAGTCCTTGCTTCTAAGCGTTAAATTGTTCCAACTCACACCAGCAACATTAAAGGAAAACATGGACTGAAATACAATGAGTTGGAGAATAAGGAAAGAATCTTCCTCTTCTTTCTGCTCATCCTCATTCCTGCAGGTAATCCCAGACCTCTGTGCTGTCAGGGAAGAGCAAGTTACTTGTATTTTCTCCCACCTCAAGATAGGAGTTGCTCTGGGGTTGCCTCTTGACAGTGATGGTCCCAGCTTACACCACCAAGCCAAAATAGATTTCAAAATATTTTGATTGTTTTTGCTGACAATAAATCTTATCAGGAGAAATTCTGATTGTGGACCCCAGTTCCAAGCTTAAAAGCTCAATAAATCCATTTCACTTCCAACCCATATCTGTCTCTCTGTGTTATTAGTCTTTATCAATATAAATAGATAATAGATAAATAATTGAAAAATAAATAAATTAGTAAATAAATAAATAAAACTTTGCCCAACTCTAACACTTTCTCTAAGATGGAATTAGCTAGTTAGGACATGTTTCCCCTGATTGATTTTATCTTGTTTATGGGTGTTCTTTTTGTTGCAAAAGCATCAACTTGAGAAAGGATCATGAGGGGAATTGCTGTGCAATTTCAGCTCACGTGAATAGCCCTTGACTGTTGCTGACAGAACACCTAATGTATTCTTATCACTGCCGTGCTTTGAAGGCTTTTCTGGATATCTTCTACATTCTGTCAACATCTGCCTTTTAAAAATGTTCTCTCTTCTCTCTCTTGCCTTCTCAAATGATTTCATATTTTTGTTATATTTTTCTTTAATGTTTTGTAAATTATATACTTTTTATTTTAGCGTGTAGACTTCACTTCTGAACATGTATATTTATGTTCTAAAGTTAATCACTTTTTTATTCTCTTGTGAGCAAGTGTTTAACTATAATAATTGTTTTAATCAGCCCATGTTAATTTATATATACACATATGCACTACTTTCTTTGCATTTTATTCCCCTTTGCATCTCAGACCTTTCATCCTAGATCACATTCTTTCTACATTCTTCGTGTTTTATTTCACTTAATTTTTTTTATTTTTAGAATTCTTTTTTAAAATGTTTGTGTGTACTCCTTATTTATATTTCAAGCCTCTTAAATTTCTTAATAAAGAAAAACATTTTATGTTTCAGTTGCATAATTTCAATATCTTTATTTTTTATTAATATATTTTTAGCCTTTGATTTTGATGTCTATTGTTGCTGATGACTAGCTTATATCCCTTGTTTTTCTGTGTATTTTGTGTTTTTTCCCCTGTGACCTGCTAATTTACCTACAACTGTATGCGTGAAAATTTTTGAGGCCTAGAATAATGTGAGCTTTTCAACAGAGAACTTTCATCTGTTCCTGTAAGGTGCCTTGAGGGAATATATATCAAAATGGCTTTAAATTAAATACTTGGCTTAATTACTTTTGAACCACTCAGGCAGTTCATTTGTGTTTCCTCTTCTGTGAAGTGCCTGCCTAAGTCGTTTATCCATTTTTCTACTGGATTTTTAGGTCTCTTGCATGTTGAGAATGTAGCAATTTTACATAAGAATACTATTTTGATTGAATATGGCACAAATATTTTTTTTCAGAGTATGTGGTATGTGATTTTTCCCCCCTGTGGGAGTTTTTATGGAGAGTATTTGTTTTAATGCAGTTATTTATTATTTCTCTGTATTATGTTTAAGAACTACTTCACTACTTTTATGCTATGAATATAATTCATATTTTCCTAAATGTTTTATAGTTTTGCCCTGAGTATTTAAGCAGTTTATCCACAAAATATTTTTGTATAAAGTAAGAATTGCAATTTTATTTTTCCCCATATGTGTAACTAATGTAGACAGGACTATTCGTTGTGTAATCCGTCCTTTCCCCACTTAGCTGCAGTGCCAGATTTGACAAGCATTACATTTCTGTATTGCAGTCTGTTCTTAGACTTCAACTCTGTTCCATTTGGTCTATTTGTTTATCACTAAATCAAAATTGCACCATTTTAATCAATAGCCTTTAGAATATGTCTTTCTACCTTTTTAATAAATCTTTCTATCTTGTGAAGTTCTGCCAATTGTCTATTGGTTTTTCTGTTGGAATGAGATTGCATCTTGGGTTAATTTTAGTAGAGCTGATATTTCTCTTTACTTAAGCCTTTCCATCCACGAGCATGGTATGTTTCTCCATTTATTTAGGTTTACTTTACTGTTTTTCAAAAACGTTACATGACTTTACCCACAAAACTCTGCATATCTTGTGCTACTTTTATTCATGTTTTTTGTTCTTCCTCTCCCATCCCTTCGTAAATATTCCGTATGTAGTGTGACCTTCTTTGAAACACCATTTGGGCCTTATAATTAAAATATAATCCCATTCTTTTGCTTCTTGCTTGTCAGGTTATTGGTAGCTTTGATTTCATTATATCTGATTGATGGTTCATGGACTTTTAATCTCTTATGGTTTTGATGTATTTTTTTTCCCCCAAGAGTTAGGCATTTTTCTACAAAATATTTTAGCAATCAGGAATAATGCTATAATAGCTCAGAGATAGACAACCAAAAAAAAAAAAAATGGTGGTTGTTTGAAAAATGGAACAGTAGGGTTGTATAGTACAAATAATCTAAATACCTTCAGTGATGCTTAAAATAGCAGTCATTCTATGACAATCTGTATGAAAAAATATTTAGGAGAAGCCTGGATATAAGGTTTGTAAATGAGAAAAGTCTAAATCCAGAATGAAGACAAATATCCTAAACGCTAAACGTCTTTCCACATGGTGGTTCACATCACCTTTAGGCTACCTATGTAGTAAAATAAAACATAAAATTAAGCCCTGTATCAGATATCCACTTTTTGGCTTTGCATATGTTTCAATCAGCTGTTTGAATCTGATGCCACTAGAACCCTGAATGCAGAACCAGAATAACATTGTGCTATTTACTCTAGTGTTTCCAAATTTCTACATTTAGAAAATTAAAGAAGAGAAAGTAAAGCTATCATGGTTTTGCAACATGTTTCTTCATTCTAATTTTAAAATAGAAAATAAAATTAAACCAGGTACCAGGTACTCCACATTGCATCTTTGCCTACTTTTCCATCACACTTTCCTTTCCTGTCTCTATTCTTTGTCCCTTCCATCTACCAAAGCATTCATGGGTGTAGTGTATCTGGCTCAGAAGTTTCTATTTGTCTACAAGCAGATGCTCTCCACTTATTCTTTCATCTCTCCCTTCTTAAGACAGCCACATTTTATCTTAAATTATTGAAGTTTATGACTAAACCATCTAAGTCCATTTGATGTTGCGTACCCTTGCCAGCAAGAGCTTACAAATAAAACTTTAGATGAGGAATGAAAATATGACTATGTACGATATGCTTAAATTAAAGGAGTCTCCTCTAGGAATCCTAAGGAAATCTACCACTTCTCTGAGACTAGATCTTGCTCAAAAATAAATCTCAATTTATTACATCCAGTTCTGGTTTCTCTGATGCTACATTGGTACTGGAGGGCTAATAATAGCAACACATCAAAAGCCCAAAATCAATCTAACACTTTCTGCTACAGAAATTTAGAGTGGAGGAAAGTGGTACAAAGATATTCAGCAAATATTCAATCTCTTAGGGAATTAAAGGAAACATTATTCCTAAGAATAGCTTAATTCTAGGTTGGAAATTTAAACTTATTTTAGTAGCTTCAGTTCACCTTAGAATACAATATTTCCCCTTCTATTTGTGGCATCAACATAGCTTAACAAATGTTTGTTTGGGGGAAACAAACATTTCTGTTTCTGCTTTACAAAGATTGTATAAACTTAGATTGTGACTGTCAGAAGTCAAATTTACTTACTCAATTTTGTCCTCCATTTAAAATCATATTTCTATCCATACTTTCAACCAATATTTACTGAGTGTCTCTTCTATATCAGGCACTTCTCTAGGTGTGAGTATTAGAAAGAAAATACAGACATAATGTCCTACTCTGAAGTGGTTGCAGTCTAATAAATGAGAAAACATTCAACTTCTGGTTTTTACCTATTCAGAATTTGTTTTGTGAGTGACACTTTTGGGAAATCATCTATTGATATTACAAAAACAAGATCAACTTATGAGGCACTAAACTCAGCTTACACCCAAAATTATTTTAAATATTCTTTAGTAAATATGCTTAGCTAGCCACTATTCTAGGTACTAAAGATGCAATGAAGATTTAGTCATGGTCCCAGAGTCTACTGGGAGAGATGAATATCTAATCAGATTATTGCAATATCATATGGTGAAAGGAAGCCCTTTTCAGCATAGAATGGACCAAGTAAGATTTCACAGAGTAGGTAGCATTTAAACTGGTAGAATAAAAGTGTATAGTTAGTTCAATAAAGGCAAGGTTTTCCATATAGACACATTTTATGGGAAAAGGAGGGAGGGAGACTGGGAGGCCACATGGGATAGAACAAGTATCATATATATTATTCTGAGGAATTACACTAGATTCTATTGAACAATGAAGAGTGAATGTCCAGAGTGAGAATTTTTCTAAAAATAAGTTGTTCTCTGTTGATAAATACTTTAGACAGCACTTGATTCAGAAATATACTGAAATATTCTGTCTCCAATGAAGAAGAAATTCACTTTTAAAACGCTTTTAATGTCAAATAATATTTTGTAGCTGTCTGAAATTGTGTATGAACTGTCAGCCCTCATTCGTGTTTCCTTGCTCCTTGGGGTTTCTCTTTTCTTAGATATTGTGATTCTACACCGAGGAAACTCCTATTGAGGAGTATGAAGATCATGTGCCAACTGGTGAATGTATGAGTCCCTTGGATCTCACTTCCCTGTTGATTTTACTTAAATTGATAAACCTTCCTACTCCAAGGAAGAAAGCTTTGATCGCTTTAAGTCCCAAAGGAGACTAAAAATGGCACTGAAGTTGCTTTTGTGCAGAGATAATAAATGTAATAGGCCCAGTCACAAAGAGCATGGATGTAGCATTAGAGCATCTGGTTAGCTATGCAGGGATCCAGCTGTTCTTGATCATCTACTTTACGAATTAACTGGAAAAGAAACAAGAGGGAGATAAAGGCAAAGGAGTGAGGTAAGGAGCAAAAACAGTGGTTT
Source organism: Cynocephalus volans (assembly GCF_027409185.1). Taxonomy (NCBI): domain Eukaryota; kingdom Metazoa; phylum Chordata; class Mammalia; order Dermoptera; family Cynocephalidae; genus Cynocephalus; species Cynocephalus volans. Next base: position 47,594,204 of record NC_084470.1, on the reverse strand, counting down.
AAAAGATATTTTTCCACTATTTAGCATGGATGAATCGACAAGAGTAAACAGAACCAATTCATAACAAGTCTTTTATAGGCTTTTTAAAGTTTACTCTTTTTTTACCAGCCAAAATTATTGGCATGGTCTTGCACAATAGTCAAGAATGACAAATATCAATATATTGATTGACCGAAAACTATTAGCAATTCAAAATGATTAATTCATTTAATATAGAGAATCTGCTATATACTGGGCACTGTAGATAACTAAAATAATCCCTGTATTTCAATAGGCTTATAGCTAGATAGAAAGCAAGAAAGACATATACTTATTCATTCATTTAACAAACATTTATTATACCTCCTAAGTAGAAGGCTGGTTATTAAGAAGTAACAATATATCAGGGAACAGAAAAATAGATTATTTGCTTTCAAGAGCTTACATTCCAAGGGAAAAAAAAAGAGAAACAGCAAACATATAACCAAGTGAATAAGTACATACACAATATAGCTGCAGATAGTGACAAATGCTAGCAGAAAAATAAAGGAACAAAAGGATTGCATAGATGTATGGGGAGGCTACTTGAGACTAGGTGGTTATGAAAGTACCTTTGAGAAGATATTTGATCTGTGACTTGAAGGATTGGAAGGAATCAGTTATATAAAGTTCTAGGGAAAGAGTTTCTCAGGCAATCAGAGAAACTAGTATTCTAAGAGTTAACTAGCTTGGCATGCTTGCAGAACAGGGAGAAGAAACAGAAACTGGAATGTAGCAAATACAGGAGAGGGTTTTATGAGAAGTTCAGAGAAGTAGCCAGGATTCATGTGGAGTCTGAAAATCTACGGTGAGTTTACATTTTATTCTAGTTACAATAATCAAATAGCTGATAGTTTTAAAAGATAATTAATATATTGTCAATTACATTTACAAAAGATGACTCCAGCTGAGGACTAGAAGGGACTACTATGTATGGCACAAGAATGGAAACAGGAGATAAGAAAGAAAGCTGTTTTAGTAACCCAGGCAGAGTAGAGGGTAGCAGAATAGAAATGTTAATAAATGATCAGACTGAGCATATATTTAGAAAATTGTGTAGATAGATCTTCTACTTTAGTATAGATAGATCTTGGTTTTGATCTGGAAGTGGAGGAGAAAAGAAGAGCCGCCAAATAATTCTTATTTTGTAGGGGAAGGCTTAAAAACAGGATAATGATGTAATGATGCCATTTACAGTAACGATGAAGACTCCAGAAAGGGCATATTTTGAGAAAGAAAACAGAGATTTGTATTAACATGTTCAGTTTGAGATGTTTGTTAAACATTTGAGAGATACTTACTAGGCAGTGAATATATAGGTCTAAGTATCAGTGAAGGTGATAATATGGAAAGGTAGCAATTGGGGAGGCCATGGTACATTGATGGTATATAAAAACACAGGTCTCAATGATAAGTATACTACAGCATTAAAAAAACAAACCTAGGGCTTCTGGTCTGGAATGAGATTGCATAGAGTCACTTTTTTTCTGCTTGTTTCCTATAAATACAGCAAGTATCCTAGAAATAATTCAACAGACAACCAAAATATAATTCTGGGTAGGAAGAAGGTGAACTCATTAGGGATATCAAGCCTCGAGGAAAGAAAACAGTGAGTTCTCTGAGTTTTTGTTTTGTAATGGGGATGGGAGAGAGGCCTGCAATTTGAAACCACCAACAGGTGTAGACAAAACAAACAAACAAACAAGCAAACAAACAGATAAGAAAATGTGTTCTCTTTTGCCAATGACCAGGAATGCAGAAGCCCATCAGAGAGCCAGTGAGGTGTGTCAACCCCTTCTCCACAACCAGGCACTAGCAGGCTATTCAATCTACCCATAAAATTATCAGAGAAGCTCCAGTGGTAAAAACAAACCCCAGAGTGACAGCAAAGCCCCTGGCCACTCCATAGCCTCATCTTCAGCAAGATCCCACCATAGCAGCGGTAGTAGTAATAGCAACAGCAGCAGCAACAGCAAAGCCACAGTGGACCTACCTAACTTCACAACCTACATCACAACCAGGAACTGGTTACCACTCAGGGTAGCATCAGAGAATTCTAACATCTCCCTGGCCCTCCACCTAGTGGCCCAGCACCTAATCTCCCATAATAGCATTGCGATGGGTCTGAAATCTACTTCATTGGAATTACAGCCCTCATAAGCAAGACAGAACTTATGCCAGAAATAAACTTAAACTTAACGCAGAACTAAACTTAAGTCAGAAATAAACCTATATAGGGCAATTGCCTGCTAAAATAGAACACAAAATAGGAACAAGGGTATCTTAATATAATAAGCAAACTACCTGGGATATACTTGATATGCTGAGAACCAAGAACCAAGTACCACAAATTGAATGACAAAAGATTACTAATTGATGTCAATGCCAAAATAAATCAGGGTTGAATGATCTGACAAGGATTTTAAAGTAGCCATCATAAAAATGCTTCAATAAGCAATTATGAATTTTCTTGAAAAGTATAAAAGAACACACATCATAAAAATGGATATTATAAAAGATGATCAAATGGAAATAGTAGAAATGAAAAAGACAGTAGCCAATATTAAACAAAACAAAACAAACAAACAAAAAAGTCTTTAGTACTCAGCAGTAGAGAGGAGTTAACAGATGATAGAATCAGTGAACTTGAAGAAAGATCAGTGAAATTTACTCAATTTGAAGAACAAAGATAAATAGAAAAAAATGAATAGAGCCTCAGGAACCTGACAATAAACAAGGATCCAACACTTGCATTATGAGAAGGAGAGAAGAGTGTGGGCTGGAAAAGTATTTGAAGAAATAATGGCTTAATGCTTCCCAAATTTGGTAAAAGGCATAAACCTACAGATTCCAAAACCTGAGTGAATTCCAAATAGAAAAAATTTAAAGAAATCCATGCCAAAACACATCACAATTACACTTTTGAGAATTGAATACAGAAAAATTGTAAAACCAGTCAGAGAGAAACATATTACCTATAGAGGAACACTGATTTGAATAACAGTGGATATCTCATCTGAAATCTTGGAGGCCAGAAATAAGTGGTTCAAGATTTCCAAGTACTAAAAGAAAAGAAAGATAAACGTTGAGTCCCAGATCCAGCAATATTATCCTTCAGAAATGAAGGACAAATAAAAACATTCTAAGATGAAAAAAAAAAAAATGAAGAGAATTTGTTGCTAGCATATTGACTCTTAAAGAATGGCTAGTGCAAGCTTTCCAAAGAGAAAAATAAATAACAACAGAAGAAGGTTGGGACCTTCAGAAAGGGAAGAAGAGCAATGCAATGAGTAGAAGTGGAGGAAAACATAATATACTATCTATAACTTTACAAGTTTCTTAATTTAAATTTATATTTAATAGTTAAAGCAAACCCTTTGATGTGGTATTTAATACATGTAGAGAAATACTTATGACAATTATACTTAAAAAGTATGGAGAGCAAAGACCCAGATTGAAGTAAGATTTCCACATTTCACTTGAATTGGTAAAATGTGAATATTAGTAGACTAATATAAGTACATTTGTATATGGTGATATCTTGAGCAACAGCTAAGAAAATTACACAAAGCAATATATTCAAAAACATAAATAAATCAAATGGAATTCTAAAATGTATTCAAGTATGCCAAATGAATACAAAAAAACAAACAAGCAAACAAACAAACAAAAGCAGGAATAAGAAACAGGTGAACAAACAGTAGCAAATAATAAAATGACAGATTTAAGCCCTAAACATAGCAATAACAACTTTAAACATAAATGATCTAAATTTAATACCAATTAAGACAGGATTGGCATATTATATTTTTAAAAATTAACAAAAACATGACCCAACTTTATGCTAACTACAAAAATTTACATTAAACATGAGTAGCCTGAAAATAGAAGGACGAAAAAAGATTATATATCTTTTTTATATGTAAAACATTAATCAAATAAAAAAGCAGATGTGACTATTTTATTATCAGTTAAATTAGATTTTATAGCAAAAAAATCAGTAACAAAGAGAGACATTATAAAATGATAAAAGGATCAAACTACCAAGAAAGTACAGCAATGCTATTTTGCACCCAATGATAGATCTTCACCATACATAAAACAAAGCCTGACAGAACTAAAAGGAAAAATACACAAATCTAGATATAGAAGCTACAACATCTCACTATCAGCAATTTATAGAACTATTAGACAAAAGATTAACAAGTGTGTGGAGGAGCTGAACAAAATCATGAACCTAAGGATCTAATTAACATATAAAGAACATTCCACCCACCACCAGTGGAATACACATTCTGTTCAAGTGTCCATGAAATATTCACCAACTTAGACCATATTCTGGGTAACAAAACTAAAAAAAATTTTTAACAAATTTTTAAAAAATGGAATTATACAAAGTATGTTCTCTGACTATACTGGAATCAAATTAAAATTAATGAAATAAACACAACAGGAAAGTCTCTAAACACTTGGAAATTAAATACAACATTTCTAAAAAATTGGCCAAAGAGGATAACTCAAAGCTAATAAAAATAATACATAAAAGTAAGTAAACATGTAAAAACAACACATCATAATTTGTTGGATGCAGATAAAAAACAGGTGAGAGGGAAATTTATAGTACTGAATGATTACACTAGAAAGATATAACCTCCATAATCTAAGTTCTTGTAATGATTGATCCTGGATGTCAACTTGTCTGCATTAAGGGATACCCAGATAGCTGGTAAAGCATTAATTATTCTTAATGATTCAATAGGCACTGAGCTCATCTCTCTTCTGCTGAAAGGTAAATCCAGGTAGTTCAGCACTTGATTAGAATGACTGGGCTTCCCTAGATATGTTTGTGAGGGTGTGTGTTTACAGGACATTGTCCTTTGAGTCAATGGACTGAATGGGAAAGTTCGTCACTCAATGTGGGCAGGTGCATCCAATCAACTGGGGATCTAGATGAAAAAAAAAAAAAAAGATGAGGAAGGACAAATTCTTGCTTTCTCTTCCAGAACCAAGATGCCCTTCTTCTTGTGCCCTTGAACATCAGAACTCCAGGTTCTTCAGCCTGTAGACTCTGACTCACACAAGTGGTTCCCCTGGGACAATTTGGATAAGTGACAAACACACACAAACAACAGATACATACAGGGATGCACACACACACACATAGGGATGCACGTGTGTACATATACACAGAATACACACACACACAAAGGCATATTATCTGGCGCCAGGAACAGCTTCCACTCAGAGAAAAGATAAATCAGGGAGAAAAGCATCTAACAGAAGAAAACCTCACCTTGAATCTCAAAAGAGAGTGATAATATTCCCCCTGATGGAGTTTGGATGTGTTGTCCCCTCCAAAACTCACATGGAAATTTAATCCCCAATGTGGCAGTATTGGAAACTGATTGAGACATGGGTGCGGATCCCTCTTGAATGGATTAGTGCTCTCCCTAGGTGGGGGAATTAATGAGTGAGTTCTCTCTCTAATAGTTCCCATGAGAACTGGTTGTTTAAAACACCCTGGCATCTCCCCTCTCACTTTCTTCCTCTCGTCACGTGATCTGCTTGTACCTGCTGCTGCCTGCTTCTTTCCGCCATGACTAGAAGCAGCCTGAGGCTCATGCCAGATGCAGCTGTCCCAGAATCATAAGCCAAATAAACCTCTGTTCTTTATTAATTACCCAGTCTCAGGTATTTCTGTTATAGCAACACAAACAGAATAATACACCCCCTAAGAATTTATAGACACTTGCCTGCCCTCATTTGTTTGGGCAATGAATTAACACTACGTGAATGATTTTTAAAACAGCAAATGAAAAAGTAACCTGGGTAAGCAGTGCTATCCCCAGGAACACTATAAAAGCAAATACAAATTTTACTAGAGCAAAACAGTGGAATAGGAAGTTCCAATCCTCATTACCCACAGAAACGTACATTCTAGGTTTATAGTAGGCTGCGCCATCTAGATTTGTGTAAGGTCCAGATGAATTCATGGGTGAAATCTATAAAACATTTAATAAAGAATTAACACCAACCCTTTTCATACTCTTTCAAAGAATTAAAAAAGAAGAAAAACTTCCAAATTCGTTATATGGGTCTAGCATCACCCTGGCATAAAAGCTAGGCAAAGGCACTTCATAAGGAAAGAAAGCTATGGGCCAAAAATTCCTGATGAAAGTAGATGCAAAAATCTTTAAGAATATACTAGTGTATTAGCCCACTTTTTTGTTGCTTATAACAGAGTACCTGAAACTGGGTAATGTATAAAAAATGAAATTTATTTCTTACAGTTTTGGAGGCTAGGAAGTCCAAGGGCCAGAGAACACATCTGGTCAGGGCCTTCTTGGTGGGAACTCTCTACAGGTTCCACAGTGACCAGGGTATCACATGGCCAAAATGGCATGAGCATGAGAATTAATGTGCTCACTTGCTTCTTATAAAGCCATCAGAACCACTCCCTGAAAACCCATTAAACCATTAACCCATTACTCCATGAATGGATTTACACATTCATGAGGGCACAGTCCTCACAATGTAAGCACCTCTTAAAGGCCCCACCTTTAAAATACCATGATTGGATTTCCCACCCTCTTAACATTGTTACAATAGGGATCACGTTTGCAACACACTAAGCCCATAGAAATCCACCTCTGGGCCCCCAAATTTATGTTTTCTCACATGTAAATACATTTATTCTATCCTCAAAGTCTTAACTTGTGTCAGCTCAGAAGTCTACGGTCTCATCTCTGTAATCAATCAAGTTATCTACTTACAAGATACAGTGGTGGAACATAAGGTTTGCATTCCCATTCAAAAGGGGAGAAATAGGCCAAAAGAAAATGGTAACAGGTCCTAAGCATGTATAAAACCCAGCAAGGCAGGCATTCAATCGTAAAGCTGCCAAATATTATAACTTAACTCCATGTTTGGCATCTTCTGCACACTGGTGCAGGATTTGGGCCTCCAAGTCTGGACAGCCCCGCCCGTTTGACTTTCCTGCATGCTTCAGCTATGCCAGTCTGGTATGCCCACTGGTGGCTTTGCAGTTCCAGGGTCTCAATGGTGGTCCCTCTCCCATGGCTCCATTGGGCATGGCCTTGGTGGGGATTCTCTGCTGAAACTCCAACCCCACATTTCTACTTGGCATTGCTCTAGTGGAGGCTTTCTGTGGCTAAATTGCCCCTGCACCATATCTCTTGCTGGGCTCCCAGCTTTTTCCATATGTCCTTTGAAATCTGGGTGGAGGCTGCCATACCTCCACAGCTCTGGCATTCTGTGAGCCTGAAAACCTAACATTATGTGGATGTCCCCAAGGTTTCTGGCTTGTATATCCCAAAGCAGTGGTTTTAGAAGCATCTGGGGCCAATTTAGCTATAGCTGGGGCAGCTGCGGAGCACTATGCTGGAATGCAGGGAGTAGCTTCCAGAGGTAGCTCAGGGCAGGGAGCCTGTGGAGAGATTCCAGGCCTGTTCCCCAAAGCCATTCTATCTTCCTAGACCTCTGGGCCTGTGATGGGAAGGGCAGCCTTGAAGATCTCTAAAATGCCTTTAGGGATTTTCTTCCATTCTTTTAATTATTACTTCTTTATCTGCTAAGGCTTCACCTTAGCAGATAGTTGCTGGACTACACCCTCAGTTTCCTCTCCTGAACACACTTTCTGCACTGTTTACATGGCCAGGCTGAAAGTTTTACAATTTTTTTACTCTCTGTTTTTCTTTTAATTATAAATTTTACCTTTCTATCATGACTTTGCTGCTGTAATTCAATATAGGCTGTTAGAAGTAGCCATGCAGCTGCCTGAAGTCATGGCTGCTTAGAAATTTCTTCTGACAAATACCCCATTTCATCACTTTTAAGTTCCACATTCCATAAAACACTTGGACATGGATACAACGCAGCCAAGTTCTTTGCAACTCTATAACAAGGGTGATTTTTCCTCCAATATCCAATAAGCTCCTCATCATTTCCATCTCAGACCTCCTCAGAATGTCCTTTACTGTCCATATTTTTATCATCAGTTTGGTCACCGCCATTTAACCAGTCCCTAACAGGTTCCAAACTTTCCCTGGTCTTCTTGTATTCTTCTAAGCTCTCACCAGAATCATCCTTAATACTCTATTGCAGCAATCTAGGCTTTTTCTAGCTTTCTCCTCCAATTCTTCCAGCCTCTGCCCATTACCCAGTTCCAAAGCTGCCTCCATATATGCAGATATTAGTTATGAGCAACACCCACTCTTGGTACCAATTTTCTGTATTACCCATGAAAACCACTCCCTGATAACCCATTAGAACACTAAACCTTTACTCCATGAATGGATTAACCCTTTCATTAGGGCAATCTAATAGGACCTAGCTTTCAAATATCATGATTGGATTTCCTACTCCCTTAACACTGTTATAATGAGGATCAGGTTTCCAACACATAAACTTTTGGGGGACACATTCAACCTATAGCAACCAGTAAACCAAATTGAACAGCATATTAAAAGTATACATCATGGCCAAGTAATTTATCTCTAAAATGCAAGGATAGTTTAACATATGAAAATTAATCAAGGTGATGTACCACATTAACAAAAATAAAAATAAAAATAAAATGATCATTTTAACAGATGAATAAAAGCATTTCACAAACTTAAATATCCTTTTATAATAAAGACGCTCAACAAATTAGGTATAGAAGAAATTTACCTCAACATAATGAAAGCCACATACAAAAAGCCCACAGCTAACACTATACTCAATGGGGAAAAACTGAGAGTTTTTCCTATAACATCAGGAACAAGGCAAGGATGCTTTCTCTCTCCACTTCTGTTCAATTGATACTGAAATTCCTAGTCAGATAAATTATGCAAAATAAATAAATAAATAAAATAAAATACATCATCGCCACATAACCAGCCCTGCAAGAAATTCTCAAGGGAGACCTGCACCTGGAATCCAAAATACAATAATCACTACCAGGAATACATGGGAATGAAATCCACTAATAAAACACAAAAGCAAAAGAGAAAGATAAACTAAATTCACCACCTCAAAAAAAACCCAGCAAGTACTGAAGACCAATAATCAAAGAAGAAAGGAGCTAAAGATACTTAAAATATCTAAATGAAATGCCACAAAATGCCAGGAATAAGACAATACCTCTCAATAACAACTCTTAAAGTAAATGGATTAAACTCCCCAATCAAAAGACACAGAATGATGGATTAGATCACAAAGCTAGATCCAAATTTATGGGATCTACAAGAGAATCTTCTCATCACTAAGGATGCACACAGACTAATAGGAAGGGATGGAAAAAGATATACTACACAAATGGAAACCAAAAATGAAGAGTAGCTATTCTTATATAGGATAAAATGAACTTTAAACCAAAAACCATAAAGAGAGACAAAGAAGGCCGCTAAATACTGATAAAGGGATCTATACAGCAAGAAGAAATAACGATCATAAATATATATGCACCCAACACTGGAGCACCCAGATATATAAAGCAAACACTATTATACATAAAGAAAGAGATAGACTGGGCCAGCCCCGTGGCTCACTCAGGAGAGTGCAGTGCTGGGAGCGCAGCAGTGCTCCGGCCGCGGGTTTGGATCCTATATAGGGATGGCCAGTGCGCTCACTGGGTGAGCGCGGTGCGGGCGACGCCCAAGCCAAGGGTAACGATCCCCTTACCGGTCACAAAAAAAAAAAAAAAAAAAAGGACAAAAAGAAAAAAAAGAAAGAGATAGACCCAAATGTGATAATAGTGGGGGACTTGAACACCCCTCTCTCTTCATTGGACATATCATCCAGGTAACAAATCAACAAAGAAACACAGGATTTAAACCACATTAGACCAACTGGACCTGGCAGATAACTACAGATTATTTTATCCAACAACTACAGAATATACATTCTTCTCATCAGCATTTGGAACATTCTCCAAGACAGACCACATGTTCGGTCACACATCAAGACTCAAGAACTTTAAAAAAATCAAAGTCATCATAAATATTTTTTCAGATCACAGTGGATTAAAACTAGATATTAATAGCAAGTGAAACTTGGGACACTATACAAATACATGGAAATTAAAGAAAAAATTCCTGAATGACTTATGGGTCCAAGAATAAATTTAACAGGAAATAAAAAAAAATTCTTGAAACTAATGAAAATAAAGACACATTATACCAAAACCTGTGGGACATTGCAAAATCAGTACTGAGAGGGAAGTTTATTGCAAAAAACACTTACATCAAAAGAACACAAAGATCTCAAATAAATAACCTAACTTTGCACCTCAAAAACTAGAAAAACAAGAAAAATCAAATTCCCAAATCAGTAGATGGAATGACATAATGAAGGACAGAACTTAATGAAATAGAGACCCCCCAAATAATACAAAAGATCAATGAAACAAAAGGTGTGGGTTTTCTTTTTTGATATGATAAACAAAATAGACAAACCATTAGCTAGGATAACAATAAAAGGAGAGAGAAGACGCAAATAACAAAAATCAGAAATGAAAATGGAGATGTTTCAACTGATTCCACAGAATTGCAAGGAATAATTAGAGACTAAATTATAAACAAGTATATGCCAACAAATTTGAAAACATGGAGGAAATGGATAAATTTTTGGACATGTACAAACTACCAACTTTGAACCAAGAAGAAATAGAAAACCTGAACAGCCCAATAACAAGCAACAACATTGAGGCAGTTGTTAGTAGTCTCCAACAGAGAAAAGCCCAGGTCCAGATGGCTTTACTGCTAAATAACACCAAACCTTTAAAGAGGAATTAATACCATTTCAAAATGACAAAGTGATATATGACAAAAAATGTTAATTCCAGAAATTAAAAATGTATTTATTGAAGTAACCCAAAGGAGAAATTAAATAACTTATTGGACACAGCTAAGGACAAAGAGTAGACATGAAGGGGAAACTAAGGAAATTATACAGACTGCAATGCATAGAAACTGCAAACCTGGAAGAAGTTGAGAGACATTGGGGATAAAATAGAAGGGCCAAAATATATGTAATCAGAAAATAATGGTAAAATTGGGCAGGACAAAATGTAGAGTAGCAAAAAATTTTTCAGGAATTTAAGTCACAAAACCTTATATTAAGAAAGGACAAGAAATCTCAACCACAATAAAGAAAAAGAAAATCAAACATAGACACATAGTACGGAAACCGTATGAAACCAAATGAGAAAATTTTAGTAGCAAGTGAAAAAAGTGATTGTCTGGAAATAGAAACAAGACAGTTGATTTCTCAACAGCAAAAATAGAGCAACAAAAAAGTCAGTAATACCATCAATATGCTGAAAGAGATATAAAGTTGTTTAAAGAGGATAAATTAAAGATGTCAGAGAAACCAAAAAAAGTTTTCTACCAAGGGAACTTCATTAAAGGGACTTCAGAATAAAGGAAAATAACCCCAAAGCTACTCTGCAATGCAAAAGGAATTGTGAGCAAAAAACCCATGGATAAATGTTAACAGGCACTGACAATATAAAAGAATCTTTTAATGTCTAATTTACAGGATTACAAATATACAGAAAAATATGTATTTTTAATGTCTAATTCATAAGTAACAAGAAATAACACAAGCTAGAAAATGGAAGGCAGTGTATACAGTTAAAGCATCTAAGATTATTGTTTTGTTTGAGAAGAGAGTAAGGATATTGGTTTGATATTTTTAAAGTTATAATTTCCAAAGTAACTTCTAGAGAAATAAATGTAGGCTGAATTTAAAACTTAAACCAGTGAAGAAGGAGAGTGGGAAAAGAAAGAAACCTACTTAAATTTTCTCATTTGTTTTCATACAGTTTCGCTGTTAAGTGTCTATGTGTGATTTTCTTTTTCTTTATCATGGTTGAGATTTCCTGTCCTTTCTTAATATAAGTTTTCACCTATAAAAGGATAGCATGAGAGATCCTTGTGATGGAACTTTTCTGAATCTTGACTGCGGTCACATGTTTCTACATGTGATAAAATTGCAATGAGCACACACGAATGAATGAATACACACACAGTGAGTGCACGTAAAACTAGTGGAATATAAATAAGATGAGTGGATTGCATCAATGTCAATTTCCTGGTTATAATGTTGTACTATAGTTATGTAAGATGTTACCATTGGGGGGTAGTTATGAAGATGTTACTTAGTTATGAAGATGTTACCTTCATAACGTGTGAAGGATATACAGCATCTCTATTATTTCTTACCACTGCACATGAATACCCAAGTATCTCAAAATAAAAAGTTAAAAAAATATAGAAATACATGGAGGCCTTGCATTGTATATTCCTCTAGACATAATTTAAATTTATTTCTGTCAAGTGCCTACACTACAATCCATGATCACCTTAGTTTGATTTCAGGGATTGACATGAATTGAAGCTAAGACACAGCCCACGTAAAAGCTCTTTTGTTTCCAGTTTACCTAGAATATAACCCTTTGTGGTTTTAATCAAGGGGTTGTTAAGCAGCCCTAGTGCCTGGTTTTGTAATAAAGCATTATTGCGACACAGCTTACCCATTTATGAATCATCTACAGCTAATTTTATGTTACAATGACAGAGCTGAGTAGTTGCAATGGAGATGGTATGACCAGCAAGGGCCAAAGTATTTTCTATCTGGTCCTTTACAGGGAAAGTTTACCTAATCCTATTCTAATACAGTGTGTGAGGTTTTACAGTTGGCGGGCTTGTAATCCAATTTTTATCACCTCCCCCCCCCCCAAACCCATGAGGCTGTCAGTTGTACTGCTCAGCTTCTCAGTTTCTATTCTGAATTCTGAAGAGGACTTTGGATGAAAAGCAGCCTCAAATGACAGTTTTATCTTTCTGTACTTTCATATTTTTCTAGATCTTCTTTTCTGGTAATTCTTTTTATCTATCTATCTATCTATCTATCTATCTATCTATCTATCTATCTATCTATCTATCTATCTATCTATCTACCTACCTACCTACCTATCTATCTATTTAATTATACACACATGTGGGGTACAACATTGATTTTCAATAATTGTGTACAATATGAGGTGGTGAGATCAGTATAGTTAGCTTATTCATCATTACAATACACAATCATTCTTTGTGTCTGTTGACCAATTCATCATTAGCCTCCCTCCCTCTCCTCCTCTTTTTCACCTCTAGTTTTCTAAAAGTTTAACGTATTACTGTGATTGTTGTTTCTTTCTTTCTTTCTCTCTCTCTGTCTTTATTGTTCATTTGTTTATTTATGGATTCAGCTCCCAGTTACCAGTGAGAACATGCAGCATTTTCCTTTCTGTACCTGGGTTGTTTCACTTAGAATAATTTTTTCCAGGTGCATCCACATTGCTGCAAATGGTAGAGTTTCATTCATTTTTATGGCTGAGTAGTATTCCATTTTGTGTATATACCACAATTTCCTTATCCAGTCACCCATCAATGGATATTTAGGTTGGTTCCATTACCTAGCTATTGTAAATACAGCTACAATAAACATGGGAGTGCAGCTATTCCTTAAACCTGATGTTTTCCAGTCCTCTGGATATATCCCCAGTAGTGGGATTGCTGGATCATATGGAAGTTCTATCTGCAGTTGTTCAAGGAACCTCCATGCTGTTCTCCATAATGGCTGTACTAATTTATACTCCCACCAACAGTGCAGGAGGGTTCCTCTTTCTCCACTTCCTCACCAGCATTTGTTATCCCCTGTCTTTTTTATAATAGCCAGTCTGATTGGGGTGAAGTGATATCTCAAAGTGGTTTTGATTTGCATTTCTCTGATGATTAGTGATGTTGAGCATTTTTTCATATACCTGTTGGCTATTTGTATGTCTTCCTTTGAGGAATGCCTATTCAGCTCCTTTGACCATTTTTAAATTGGATTATTTTTATTTTATTTTATTTTTTTGCTGTAAAGAGACTTAAATATAAGGCCTGACACTTTAAAACTCCTAGAAGAAAACATTGGCGAAACACTCCAGGATTTAGGACTGGGAAATGACTTTATGAATAACACCCCAAAAGCACAGGCAACAAAAGAAAAACTAAACAAATGGGATTATATCAAACTGAAAAGCTTCTGCACAGCAAACGAAACAATCAATAGAGTAAAAAGACATTCTACTGAATAGTAGGGAGTATTTGCAAAATATGCATTTGACAAGGGATTAATATCCAGAATATGCAAAGAGCTCAGAAAACTTTTCTGGTAATTCTTCACAGCCTTGTTATCAATCCGGTGTCTTGAAGCAGGCTTTATTTTCAGTAATTTTAATTTTTCTCAGCAAGAGGGTTGGTCTAGTTTGCCTACTCTGCTGTTAACAGAAGCAAAAGTCACTCATCTCCCCAGTTATGGTTTTCACATCACCTAATAAAAGAGAAACCTCCCCATTAACCATACAAGCCTGATTTCTTAAGGTCAGAACATTTAGGTCATGTCCACCTTACACATTCAAATTGTGTGTTTTACCATTTACTTGGGTTTTTAGTCATCTTCATGATGAGTCCTTAGAGAACTCATGCGACTCACTGGCTATGTGAATAATTTGAGAATCATTAAGGTAGAAATAGTCGTTGGAATATCTATTATCTACAGGCACCATTTTAGAGTAACCAGGAAGAGCAAGGTCAGGGACTTCAGGTTTGGAGGCTATTTAAGGGGAAAATTAAAAAGACTGAGAGAAGTGGCTTTAACAAGGTTCAAAGAAGTACTTGAAAGAAATGAAAAGCACTCTGAATAGATGGATGAACAGTGGTTTCATGGTCACAAAGGGCAGAATGAGAAATACAGGTATAGGTAACTCCAGCAGAGAGGCATAGTAAAAGGAGCAAAGGCGTCCAATGGGATGTGTAGATATACTGTATATTTACTTTTGCTCTCTCTCTATATATAGATAGATATTTTTTCTTTCATTGGATGGTGGTCAAACACTGACCCCTTTGCAACGGCACCTCCAGATGTCTTTTAGTGCAGCCTTTTGTCTCAAAATGTGTTGCCATGAGAACATGAATTCAGATAGATTTTTTTTTTTTTTTTTTACAATGACATGAAAGCATTTTCCATTCAGGGTATGTGATAAAGCCCTCAAAATTCTCCCACTGTGAAGTTCCAATCCATGATTCATGTATAGTCTGAAAATAGTAGCAAAGATATCATAGATACACAGAGAACAGACATAATAGTGTGACTTATTAATAATAATTAGGAGAAATGTGATGGAATCTACAGTAACAAGTATCACTCTGCCTTGCTAATATTTGTTCAGTCCTATTCATTCCATCATACCTTGAAAACTTATAAACAGCCAAATGGCAAATTATTTAGCAACAATTAAGAGAATTCCTATCATATTCTCAAATTCTTACAACCTGAAAATGTATTTTTATCCTTACCTAGAATGTTATCTTTGAAAAGCTAATCTCAGGTGAACTGTAGTACTGACTCTACTCCTTCATTCAGGAACTGTAGAGACAGTGTCCACAGGTGGCACCCAAACCAGCTGTGGTCACCCCTAGCCCACAAGGCAACTTTATGAGAATTTGAAATAGTTGTCCCTCCCTTTGGTGGAACACAGTTGCATTGATGTGTGGCTTGGAGGAGTGGATAGTGAAAGAGGAATGATCAAACTGTGGAGGAGCAACTATGGACTGATGCTTGGCAAAGGGAAATTGGATTAGATTTCAGCTGCTACTCGCCCTCTTGGTCAGATGTCCTCGTGAAGTGAATTAAGTCCGTGATACCCCTGAAAACAATCTTGTATAAATTTTAGGAGTTGTGCATGTCACTTAAATGGCATGTGGCTCTAGAAAGTCACCTGACTTTGTTGTTACAAAGCTTTATTTGATGTCCAATTATGGGCTAGAAGATTGCATTTCAGAAAGATTCATAATCTTTTCTATAAAAGTGGAATTTTAAACATGAGTGTGAACATACAAGTGTTTGGATGTCTATTACTAATACAATTTTACCATTATTACTACTACTATGAATAGCTAACATTTATTTGTAATTATCCCCCAGGCCAGAGCACATTAATGAATGAATATTCCAGACAAAATATAACAACTTAGAAATCTGTTTTCCCTGTTGAAACAGTCTGAACAAAAGACCTTGCTCAAATATAATATATTTTCAGTCATTATTGCTGAATAAATTAATTAATGAATTGGCAATAATTAGAGCACAAGTATCTCTGCCTTATGTCCATCAAAATAACTCATTGTCCTTGGTGGAATTTTAGAAATCAGAATTGCTTTGAAATCACACAAATCTGTGTTTGAATCCTGTATCTGCGATTTATTATCTAGGTGACCTCAGGGAAGTTAATCAATCTTGCTAAGCTTTTGTTTCTTTACATTTATATGTAAAATTAGGAAATAATCCATCCCCCACAGGATTGTTCTGATGATTAAATAAAAGTAAACGTATAAAGGACTTTACCCATTGGCTGGCATCCAATAATCATTTGATATATATAGTAGCTGTTATTTTTAGTTTAGTTTAGTTTAGTTTTCTTAATAAATCAAGTCTTCTCTGTCTACCAGCAGTACAATTATCCACCCAATGTTGCAGGCCAGAAATCTATAATTCATTCTCATGCTTTCCTCTTTGTCAACTCCCCCACTCATGGTAAAAGCCCAAATCAACTCCCTGAAATATATCTCTAAATCACCTCTTCCTTTCCATCTCCAATGTCCCTGCCCTAGGTCAGACTGTTACCTTTCCCTGACTTGGTTATTACCAGAGGCATCCACCTGGCTTCCACTCCCAAACCTCTCCAAGCAAATTATTTATATGAACCAACATAGTCATCTTCCTAAATTCTGTCCTAACCATGCCATTCTTTTGCTTGCATCTTTCAAACTACCCATCCACCCACTCCTTTCCTACAAACTAATTGCAAACTTTTAAAATTAGCATTCAAGACCATTTATAATCTGATCTTGCCTATTCCTTTAGACTAGCTTCTGCCTTTCTGCCATCCCTGCACCATCCTTAAGCCAAGAGGGTTTCCTTTAGCTTTAAATTTGTAGGCTTTATTATAAAAAACAATGGCCACATTAAGTGAGCTTTTGGGGATAATTGCTTAATGGTATCCTGCACTAACCCACTTTAATAGAGATTCCTTTCCTTTGATTTTCTGGTATGATTTTCCTGTGTGTGAAATTTCTCCCATCTGCTTCATTCAGAACAAGAAACTGACCCAACATATACCTAAAGTTATTTGTCACAGGTTTCAAATTTATTTTATTTCTTCATTTAGGAGGGCTTCTTTCTCTCTCTCTGTGTGTGTGTGTGTGTGTATGTCTCTCTCTCCAGCAAATTATCTTTTTTAGGGATTTCTCTTGGTACTACCATTCAGTTAATGCCCAGATCATCAGTGTGCTTTGTATGCCAAGGAGGAATGACACTAAAGCAGGCATGTTTTCCTCTGTTCATTCATCATGGACCCAGGCAGGATCCATCAAAAAGCCGAAAGATGCCACAGAAAAATTACTAGAACTAATAAATGAATTCAGTACAGTGGCAGGAAACAAAATCAAATCAACACACAAAAATCAGTAACCTTCCTATATGCCAATAAAGAAATAGCTGAAGAAGAAATCAAGAAAGTAATCCCATTCATAATACCTACCAAAACAGACAAACAAAAAAACTAATGGATACAAAACAAAACTATACGGTCTACCCTAAGTGAATTATTGTGCAGTATGTGCATGTATTGAAACTACACAGTGTACCCTACAAATATGTACAAGTAAAGGCTAAAATATTTTGAACTAAAAGAATTTAAAAAAAAATCTGACAGGAGTTGACAGAGTTGTAACCAACATTCCTTAATTGTCATAGGCTCTTGATTGCTACCTAGAGCACAGGATTTCCCTAAGCACAGCTAATGATAGAAAGCACCTAGTTAGGCCAGCATAAAGCCCACCCATTACTATTACAGGATGTTGTCTTAATCTGGAGACCCTGAGGATAGCCTTTGTGCTAGAGAGATAGGAGATACACGATTTAGCTATCCTGGTTGACTGGCTATCCTCAGTTGCACAGCAGTGCTTATGAGAGCAAGTTTATTGTCCCTTTCACATGTGGGTCAAGTCTGAGCTTTGCTAAGTATTGCATCTGGTACCACTTAGGTTGAGTGGGCTAACTACACAGGACTGCACTGGGTCTCTTCAGACATTTCACAGCTATGTTTATTCTTTCCATTTCTAGAAAAGAGTCTTTCTTTCTTTCTTTCTTTCTTTCTTTCTTTCTTTCTTTCTTTCTTTCTTTCTTTCTTTCTTTCTTTCTTTCTTTCTTTCTTTCTTTCTTTCTTTCTTTCTTTCTTTCTTTCTTTCTTTCTTTCTTTCTTTCTTTCTTTCTTTTTTAATTTTATTTTGTTGATATACAATGTGGTTGATTATTGTTGCCCATCACCAAAACCTCCCTCCCTCCCCCCCCTCCCCCCCTCCCCCCCAACAATGTCCTTTCTGTTTGCTTGTCATATCAACTTCAAGTAATTGTGGTTGTTATATCTTCTCCCCCCCCTGGTTTTTTTTTTTGTTTGTGTGTGTGTGTGAATTATATATTAATTTTTAGCTCCCACCAATAAGTGAGAACATGTGGTATTTCTCTTTCTGTGCCTGACTTGTTTCACTTAATATAATTCTCTCAAGGTCCATCCATGTTCTTGCAAATGGCAGTATTTCATTCGTTTTTATAGCTGAGTATCATCAGATGAGTGGATACAGAAAATGTGGTACATCTACACAATAGAAAAGAATTTTTCAAAAGAGTCACAGGTTGTAAATTTCAGATAATGTGAAAGCTCAGACAGATTTAAAGAGCCAAGTTTCAGCCCCCTCAGTCTATTATTCTGGCATCCCAGGGATGCTGTTGATATCAAGAATACATTTGGGTTCTGAGTTTCTTTATTCCAACCCATCCCATGCACACCTTTTAAATGTGTTAATTCCGTATATTTCTCTGCTTTCTTGTCATGCTGGATTCTGTTGGGTGTAATGCAAAGGATGGGTGCTGTTTAACTTCTAGGGCCTACAGAAGAACACATTTCAGGGCAATGATGATTGGTCTATGGCTCCTTTAAATGAGATATTTCTGGAAGAACAATAGTCGCACCCACAGCAGCTGATCACCTTATTCAATAAATGTGTTACTTTCTCAAATCCTTATTTGAACTCTCACCTCATCTATGCAGCCCATTAATTGAGAAGGCTGCTTTTCCCACTTCTCAGAATATACCATGAAAACATATATTTATGGCTACTCTCACCCACCTGGAATTTCAGTAGAGGGCTGTGTCAGGTGGTGAACAGATTGCTTGCATCATTTTCTCCAGTCACAACCCAGAGACCCAGACTCAAAGGCTTCAAGAAGGCTGCCATTAATTGTGGTAATTTTGGCAACTTGTGTTTATTTCCTGTCCATACCAAGTTCTGACTAAAATGTCAGAAAAGTGTTTTGCCCATCCTGTAGAGACAAAAGTATGGCCACCCATACAAAATTTGGTTCAGATGATGACAATGATTGTCCCGCGCAACCGTCTCGCCAGCAAGAACGACGCGGCACACACAGGATCCTTCTGCAGTAAAGCTTTAATGCGTCTTGAGAGGCAGAGCACAAGCTTATCGGGGCGGAGACCCCAAGTACAGAAACCCGTTCCCTTTTATAGAAAACTGTCCCTCGCCTAGGACGTGTCCCTCTCTGACTGGCGGTCGTGCATCAGCCCAGATGACGCCACGGGAGAGGCAGAGACTGGAGGTCGGGGAATTTCCCAGCACATGCGCTCTAGACTTGTTTTTGCCGATTGTCAGTGTCGGCCGGCGCCATCTTGTAATGGCGATTACGGTGTAACGTGGGCAGCTCCCCACAAATGATGACATCACACACACATATGAGAGAGTATGAAAAGGCTTTTTACATAAAAATGAGATTCTCTGGATGGCCAAGGTGGCTATCAAGTGGTCTGAAAATGGCTTGAGAGATCAGAAAAAAGAGACTTGTTTGGGGTTTTTATTGTGGTTTAGGGGCAGGGCTGCTGTTAGTGTACCTGTATGTGGTTTGAACTTTACCTTAGTGGCAAAGTAGGAAATACCCAGGATTGCTTTTCAGATTGCCTACATGTGAGGCAGAAGAGCAAGAGGGCTGAGGCTTAAAAGCTATCATGAAACATAAAGGTATAAACCTAAGTCTAAAATAATCTGAATTGGAACATCACCGAGTGAGAAATTCTGGTGAGATACTGAAAAATGAAAGCAGTGGAGGAATTGGCAAGGAGGATAAAGACACAAGATAAAGTATGTGCAGAAGTGGGCAAGGACGTGGAGAGATGTAATTTTTCCTGCAAACTCCCAGAGTGTTGATAGTTCAAGACACCTGATACTATAAGGAGTTGGAGATTAGTTTCAAGGATGGAAATGGGCACTGGCTGAAATCCTTAAGTGTGGTTGTTCCTCTGGGAGAGTTCTCCTCTTAGCGGACCCCTTTTGCCTGGATCATTTCAAGCATTCTCATCACTGCCAGTATCATTTACATATTGATAACTTACAAACCCATGGGTGACTTCAACTCCACTGTCCAAAACAGAATGAATCATTATTTCCTTCAGCTTGTTCCAGATTTGTATTTCTTATTCCCACGAATGACTTTGCAATACATCTAGTCATCTTTCAAGACCCATCTCATGTTGCCTCTCCTGGGAAGGTTTCTTCTCTATCTGCCTCCAGCTCACTCCATAGCTCTCAGGCAGACCTCTGTTTTATTAGTGACCCAATAATGCAATATTGTTATTGATGATTCATCTCCCACTATAGTGTAAGGTATTGTAATGAAAGACAGGAGCTAATTCATAGTATTACACTCATGGATGTCTGGATGCAAAATAAATGCTGTAACTGCTATAAATTTTACTCTGCAATCTCAGTTGTGAGAAATGTCACTTTCTTTCATTTTTTTAAGTTACATAAATCATATCTGAGATTCCCACATGGCTCAGCTGGTGGAAAATTCAATCTCAGTCACAAGCTGAAGGTTTTCTTCTCCTATTCAGGAATACGCAAGCTTTATGGACTCTTTGCATTCATGAATGCCTAAGGGAGGGCCTTTCATCTTCAGTCCATGCTTGATGCCACTGCACACTCAAAATAGTAGTATTTATAATTTCATGTAGGAGAGAAGTTAAATGGTTTCTGGGCCAACTGCAATCATGGGAAATTTTAACCCCAGAAACCAGGGCCTCAGTCATTTCTTTTTGCTCCATTCCTTCTTTCTCCTTTAAGGTTTTCTTCACCCTATAAATGGTCCTGTCCCTTGAAAGACCTCTGCAGTGGAGCTGGTTGGATGTCTCCCACAAACAGAAAAAGCATTAAATTTATTCCTTTCCCAATTGTAGTGGATTGAAGTATGTTCCCCCCCAACTCATTGAAGCTTGAATTGTATCCCCCAAGTTTTAAGTATTAGAAACTTAGCCCCCACTGTAACTGTTAGCAGGGTGGGAAATCCTATTATGCTAATTGAAAGGTGGAGCCTTGAAGAGGTCATTGGATTGTAGGACTGTGCAGAAGTGAATGGATTAAAAGTGGTGGTCGGGGGTGTGGTTCGGAGGGCTTTAAAAGAAGAGGAGAGTCTGTCTTTCTCTCTCTCTCTGCTTCCACCATCTTGCAATGTGAGACCCCTGAGTCACTGTTGCCACCACCAGATGGACTTTGGACTTCCCAGCCTCAGAAACTGTAAGCAATACATTTTGTTTTCTTATAAATTACCCATTTCCAAGTATTTTGATATAAGCAACAGGAATGGACTAATACACCAATCTTTAAGAACCCCTCAAAAAACATTGTCCTGCCATGATTGACCCACCTTTGCACTCTCCCTCTCCCCATCCAACCAAAGACTTCATGCACTGCTGTATTTGGAGTATCCGGCAATAACTTCTTTGGGTCCTAAAACATGCATCATGAACTGCTTCCTCTAGTAAGCAGCACAGATCTCTTCCGCAAAGTTCGAAGGGCTTGGGGAGGGATGATTCTTCCTATTATATTTC
This sequence comes from Cynocephalus volans, assembly GCF_027409185.1. Lineage (NCBI taxonomy): Eukaryota > Metazoa > Chordata > Mammalia > Dermoptera > Cynocephalidae > Cynocephalus > Cynocephalus volans. The sequence goes on along the minus strand of NC_084470.1, from coordinate 47,572,138 downwards.
ACCTACTATAAACATGAAAACAGAACATAAATAAATACCTCAATAGATTATCCTTCTGTTTATAGAGCAAATGATGGACTCTAATTATGATTTACAAAGGGAAATCCCATAAAAATTAACAAAATATCTCATCCTTACATTGTCCACAGATTTCTGTTTCCTGAAATAATATAAATGCCTTTCAAGTCTCTTGATCAAGTGTCCTAAGGCCTACCCATTTAGCTTAATGAGTGTAAGAGGCAGCCAAGACCCTAATCCTTTTATTCTATTGCAATCATAGCACACTTTCAAATAGGTCTTTTTCTCAGGCTGAAGTATAAGGCAGCTCTTCCTACAAAAGAAAAAGTATGTACTTTCATGATGTGAAGTACTCTGCAATATGGTTGATCCTATATCTCATATGCCCTATCCCCTTGCAACCCCCCTCCCCCCACAGCTACCATTCAGGGCTGTTTTTATTTCCAAAATTATACCCTCTGCTACAGTGTTCTTCCCCCTCATCAAATAACTGAATACAAAAAAAGAATGACAGGAATTTGACAGCATCTGGAAAAGAACAAGAAGTGACATTAATTCATGAAACACATTTGTACAGCACAAAGATCAAGCTGGCAAATGTTCAGTAATATATTCAGATGAGTTTAATTCTACCTTACATGCAATGCTCACATTTCAAGAAACAAAATGGCAATGTGGTTGGATTAAATTTGCTGTTTTACCCTGTGCCCCTGTAAAAGTGAAGGAAAGTATTTATTTTAAAAATATTTTCCTGTCGTGTTGATGTAATCATAGTTGGCTTTGGTTTTATGTCACAATTAAATTACATTTGTGTGTTTATGTACATACATAAATATATATATGTACATGCACATAAATATTCATCATAATCCTCTTCTTTCTGTATATTTTTTGCTCTTCTTTCTCTCCTGTTTCTCTTTTTTCCTCTCTCCACGTACACACACACACACAGATGTGAATGACTATACATATATACATATGCATATATAGGACGACTAAGCTAATTTGAGGGAGATTCACACAGAATTCTGTTTTTCAAGTCCTGCTAAACTTATGTCCAGGTAGAATATTGCTACCCCATTTTGCAGAAGAGAATAATAGATTCAAAAAGACTGCCCATGATGACCTAAGTGGTGTGAGGTCACAGCTCTCATTGCATTTCATTACGTGACATGGAGGAAAGAATTGAGAACAGTAAGAATTCTTGCCTTTCAAAACAGAGCCAAGATGCTAGATTCTAATATATCTCAGAAATATTAAGACAAAATGGAAATACTGCAGCTTCTCTTTACCGGGATGGTAAAAGTCATCATTAGCTGGCCTTATAAAACATAATGAAGCTGGATGAAATTTTTTTCCTTGTCTGTAATTCACTGTCTTTTGTTCACCCTCAGAAGCAATAAGCCCAGTGGAGAAATTCTTGTCTCTTTGATCTATCTTGACAAACTACTTTGGGAT